>NC_138872.1:60283447-60953278 GCF_965194805.1 Balaenoptera borealis | reverse complement strand
CCTCATCTTGATAGAGGAGTTGGTGACACAGGTATACGCATCTGTCAAAACTCATTGAATTGTTCACTTAAGCTATGGGCCGTTCACTGTATGGAAATTATACTGATTAAAACAAATTCTAGGCTAAGGATTTGGCAGTTGGGGGCTGCAGATGCCAATTACATGCATGCTAAGCAGTTTTATCCCCAGAAAACTCAGCACTGAGTGCCTTATATGAAACTAATTTTGGCAGTCATTTTTTTCAAATTTTCTTAACAAACTTTTTTTTTTAAAAAACTAAAATATTATTCAGCATGCCACAATAATAGACCAACCAAAAGGAAGTTTTCTATTTGAAGTTGGAGATAAGCAATTGAAGGTCCCTCGAAGGTCCCACCCTCAGGGCTTCCCCTTCCAATCCTATAAGACCTCTGAGACACATCCAAACATCCTTAGGGATCATGGATCCCAGGTTGAGAACCACGGAGCCAAGTCAGCTAGCAGGGCTGCCGAGTTCAGTTGTACGGCTGAGCACTGCACAACTCCAAACTATGATGTGAATGGCATCACTCGGAGGGGTGCAGTGCAGCAGCCCTGGGGGCCATGCTGGTAACACAAGCGAGTCAAGTAGGCCTGGAAAAGGTGACAAGTGGTAACTAGCACTTAGCTAGAGCACCAAGCTCAAGAGAGTGTGGTGGTGCTCGTACCAAACGGGTGAACTCAGCCCTGTTAAAAGTAAGGACAGCCACTACTCACCTCCAACTGATTGTTGCTATGCGGGAAAACCAGCTCAGCACTGCCAGATCTGAATTTTTTTTCAAGAGAAGCCAAAAATCTGGATTTTATATGAAGCCTTCCAGTTTTTAAATGCTGGGAATTAAGTTCATGAAAAGAAAAAAAAACGAAAAAACAAAAGAAAACATTATGTAGCCCAAATCAAATGTATTTGCAAGACAAATGCATCTTCTGGGTCACCACTTTGCAGCTTTTGGTTTAATAGTTTTATCAAAAAGTTTCTGAGTTCTTGGCAACATGTTAAAAGAGGCATGTAGGTATCATCACCCCCTCTGTGCCCTGGATATATCCAGGAATTGGAGCTGTCTGCCTTCTGAGAGTCAGGAGACTTGAGTTACACCTCCCTGCAATTTCCAAGAAATTATGCAATTGGCGTTGCCAGAGACACAGGCAGAAACCCCAACTCGAGAAGCTTCCTGCATGTCCGTCCACCCCTTGGCCAGTGATGCACCTGAGTGGCCACCACTGTGAAGGCAGAGATTACAAGACTGTGGTACCCAGATCCCAACCTCAGAGCAGCTCAGCATAGGCACCATTTACATGAATAAGCAGGATAAAACTGCTTAATTAAGATGTTCATCCCTTCTACACTGTTGGCGGGAATGTAAATTGGTACAGCCACTATGGAGAACAGTATGGAGGTTCCTTAAAAAACTAAAAATAGAACTACCATAGGACCCAGCAATCCCACTCCTGGGCATATACCTGGAGAAAACCATAATTCAAAAATATACATGCACCCCAATGTTCATTGCAGCACTATTACAATAGCCAGGACATGGAAGCATCCTAAATGTCCATCAACAGAGGAATGAGTAAAGAAGATGTGGTACATATATACAATGGAATATTACACAGCCATAAAAAGGAACGAAATTGTGTCATTTGCAGAGACATGGATGGACCTAGAGACTGTCATACAGAATGAAGTAAGTCAGAAAGAGAAAAACAAATATCATATAATATTGCTTATATGTGGAATCTAGAAAAATGGTACAGATGAACTTATTTGCAAACCAGAAATAGAGACACAGGTGTAGAGAACAAACGTATGGGTACCAAGCGGGGAAGGGAGGGTGGGATGAATTTGGAGATTGGAATTGACATATATACACTATTATGTATAAAATAGATAACTAATGAGAACATACTGTATAGCACAGGGAACTCTACTCAGTGCTCTGTGGTGACCTAAATGGGAAGGAAGTCCAAAAAAGAGGGGATATATGTATATGTATAGCTGATACACTTTGCTGTACAGCAGACACTAACACAACATTGTAAAGCAACTATAGTCCAATAAAAATTAATTTAAAAAATGCTCATTAGATCATCTAAAGGCAGACTTTTCTATATAAATAAATACATAGAAATTAATGCAAACATCTTCTTTCTTTCTTTTCAAGCCCTTCTTCCATATGATCACTTTGAGAAATCCTCTGAGATTTAGGAACTCCAACGGTGTGAAAGTAGAAGCCAAGTGAAGGAGCAGTTAAGAGCAGCAATAAATTCAGAAACCAAACCAAACCATCATTTGTGTTGGGCTGAAGTGCAGACGGACATTCAAAAAACACTCTTGTTTGGGTTAGGGACATCCCTCCTCAGGTCAGTGTCTCTCAAGTGTGGTCCATGGACCTCACAGAATCACCTGGGGAGATTCTTAAAAATTCAAATCCCAATGCCTACTGAGTCAGAATCTCCTTGGATGTGGCCAAGGCACCTGCTTTCTCAGCAAGCATCTTCAAGAGATTCAGACACACACCAAAGTTCAAGAAACACTGGCCCAAAAGATCTTATCCACTCCTGTGACTTTCAGTATTGTTCACATGCCAGTAGAAAAAAAACTGTATCTTTATCCCAAGAACTCTCTTGTGAGCCCAAGACACATAAGGCCATCTATAGAGTTGATATCTCTACTTGGGCACCTTACAGGTATCTCAAATTCCCAAGAACAAAACTGAACTTTTGATCTTCTTAATCTTAGTAAATGGCACCTCTATTCATCCAGCTGCTTATGCCAGAAATGTGGGAATCACCCCTGACACTGCTATTTTCCTCACCCATGACATCATATCCCTGACTATGATCCAATGATCATACCAGTTCTACCTCTGGAAGGGTCAGGTTTTGCTGCAGTAACAAATAACTCCAAAATCTTAGTGGTTGAAGACCACAGTGAGTCAGTTATAGCTCCGCCTGACTCTGCTGAGCTTATTCTCAGGATGCAGGTCAAGTTCAAGTCTACAACATGTGTCTCCTCATTCCAAAAGCAGGGTGATAGGACACCACCACCACTACTGAGCTGGGGCTTGCCATTCTCATGGCAAATGACAGGAGCACAAGAGGCTGGTAGACACATACAAGTCCTCTTAAAGCCTCTTCTCCGACTGTACTCTGTTGGCTCCACCCATATTGCATTTGCCAAAGCATGTCACGTGACCAAACCCAAAATCAGCGGAGTGAGGAAGTACTTTCTTCCAATGGTAGGGCGGAAAGCGAATATTTGCAAAGCGATGATACGGTCCTCCATGATGTCCAATACACCCCAGATCCATCCACTTCTCTCCATTACCATGGCTCCCACCCTGGTCCAAGTCACCATCATCTCTCAACTGGATGTCCACACAGCCTACCAACTATCTGCCTGCCTTCCGTGGCTCCTCCAATCTGTTCTCCACAAAGGAGCCAGAATGATTTGTTTATAGTGTTAATCCACTGCACTCAGGAGAACTCCAAAGTCTGTATCCCGACCGCTAAGGCCCTACCAAAGCTGTCCCCAGACTCTCTCTCTAGCCCAGGGATATTGAGCCTGGAGTAAACAGAACCCCGCCCCCCCCATTGGGAAATCTACCTTCATTTCCTCTACTCTCTGCTCTCACTCATGCTGGAACCACACTGGTCTTCCTTCAGGTGCCCCTAACTCACCACCCACTTTTCTGTCCCCCAGTCATTCCCTCCACCTGGCTGCCACTCTAGATGCCATTCCCTCCACCTGGAATGCCCTTCCCATTCTCCTTGCTACCTGGGCTTCCTCCCACTCACCTTGCAGATCTCAGCTTATAATACCTTGCTCAGAAAGGCAAGGGATCGCCCAGTCTAAATAGACTCTTCATATAGTTTCTTAAACAACCTGTATTTATTACAAATTGGAATTATAAGTGGGCAATTACCAGCTTGATGTCTGCCTCTCTGCCACACAGTAAACTCCACATGGGCAGGTGCTGGGTCTATCTTGCCCACCACCAAGTCACCAGCATCAGACACACTGTACAGAGTAGATGCTTGATAACTGGCTGTTGAATGAATACCAAACGATGTTCAACTGAGCACCTATGTACTTTCTATATTGTTTCATTTCATCCTCATGCCTGATCTAGGTATATTAATCGAAGGAAACTGAAGCTCAGAAAAGTAATGTGCCTAAAGACGGGAATAAAGACACAGACCTACTAGAGAATGGACTTGAGGATATGGGGAGGGGGTGGGGTGAGATGTGACAGGGTGAGAGAGTGTCATGGACATATATACACTACCAAATGTAAAATAGATAGCTAGTGGGAAGCAGCCGCATAGCACAGGGAGATCAGCTCGGTGCTTTGTGACCACCTAGAGGGGTGGGATGGGGAGGGTGGGAGGGAGGGAGATGCAAGAGGGAAGAGATATGGGAACATATTGTATATGTATAACTGATTCACTTGGTTATAAAGCAGAAGCTAACACACCATTGTAAGGCAATTATACTTCAATAAAGATGTTTAAAAAATAAAAAATAAAAAAAACATAATTCTATTGCAATAAAATAAGTATATTGCAGAAGCAAAAAAAAAAAAAGAAAAAAAAAAAAAGAAAAGTAATGTGCCTAAAGTCACAATGTTAGGAAAAATCAGAAATCAGAGCCCAGATACAAATCCAGATGTGTCTATTTCTGGGGTCTACACAATTAACTGTTGTGCCACGTTGCTTCCTCTAGAAGAAACGCAAAAATAGTTTCTCAGGATGTGAGATGACCCGTCCTGCCTGTGTTCTCTGCAATCTAAGCCAACCTCAAAGACAAGGAGAAAGTCAATTCCTTCCTCCTGCAGAAAAAAACCTACCTGAGGGTCAGCACAGGGGGGCTCGCAGAGGGACTGAGCTGTCCCATTCTCCTCTCCACCCAACCTCCACCATGAAATGAGTAATCTCTTTTAGAGAAGGAGATAGAAACAAAAACAAAGATGAATTGAAAGAATCCAAGATGGAGACGAAGAGTATACCACAGGCTGTGTGTGCATCAGGGCCAGATAGATTGTACAGAAAATGCTACACTAGAAGTGGGATGTCATATTTCTGTGCCTCAGTTTTCCCAGTTGTGAAATGGGGTGATAAGGTGCGTCTCTACCTCCTAGAAATGTGGAAAGGAAGTGCTCAGTTTTGCCTAGAACATTGCGGGTATTCGGTTACTACCCCTTTGCAAAATGCAAGTCACCCCTTGTCAATTTCCAAAGCAAAAATGACAGAGTGACCCCTGTAGATACTACAGTTACAACAGTGAAGAAGGGAATTCCATGATAAAATTGCTGGAAAGAACCTTTTATTATGGCTAAAAGAGCACAGGTGTCTGAGACAGAAAAACTGGGATCTAGAGCAGATTCTAGATCTGACTCTGTGACCTTAGGCAATATTTTCCCTTCCGTGAAGATTCGTTTTTTTTGTCTGCAGTCAAGGATATTAGCAGCACTGTTTCTCAAACTTTTCATTCTCCTACCACCTTCATAGTTTTTACTGGGCTGTTATCTTCATACCATTCATAACATTACTTATTTAATATTTCTTATTTATATCCATTTATTCAACAAATATTTGTCAAGCACCTACAATATGCCAGACAATCCTCTAGGTACTGAGACACTGTTCTAGATGACTTTTCTTTTACTTAATATTTAGTTACTCCCATCCTAAGCAATAATATCCATAAACTCATGGGACTGATAAGCTAACTATAGGTATTTTTTCTAGTGTATATTAAAATCAATGTAAAAATAACAAGGTCCTACTGTATAGCACGGGGAACTATATTCAATATCCTGTGATAAACCATAAATGGAAAAGACAATGAAAAAGAATATATATATGTGTAACCGAATCACTTTGCTGTACAGCAGAAATTAACACATTGTAAATCAACTATACTTCAATAACATTTTTTTTAAAAAATCAATGTAAAAATAGCAAAAGGAAATGTGTCCTTTAACATCCACCTTAATCTTAGGTGCTCGCAGTGATAAAAGGTGGGTGCTTTTGGACACCTGGGCCTGGATAATAGCTAGGACTCCTGGTAACTCTCAAAATTGTACTGTTCTGGATTCCTCTAGAGAGACTGACAGTTTATCTTCCTCTCTTCCAACCCACTCTGCTAGAGCCATGAAGAGAGTGATGTTAATTAAGTAATTATTCAGCAATTACGAGAACTTTTTTTCTGAGCCAGAGACTAGGGCTCTGTCAGTTTGAGAACATGCTTGAACTTCCTGGCTCTCCATTTCCAATTCACACCCCAAACTTCAGGCACTTTCATTTCCTTCCCTTCAGTCACAGAGGACGCTGCTTTACACCCAGGTGCTGTTTTCATCTTCAAAGAATATTATCAACTTTCAATGACGTCTCTATATCTGACACGGGAAAGGCTCTAAAAAACCCATAATCGTCCTACTAGACAACTCTTCCCAAACAATATTTAATAAGTTATACATAATGAGTCCAAAATGTATGTTCTGAGTTGCCTTTGAAATCCAAAAAAAAAAAAGATTTGCAAAGGAAAACTTTCCCACCAATCAATTAAAAACCCCTAAAACGTCAGTAGAAAAGTGGGCTAAGGACAGGAGCTGGTAATTCACAGGAGAAGAAATACAAACAACTAATAAGCATATGAAAAGGTACTCAGCTCCTTAATAATCAAAGGAAATGCAAATTAAAACAACAAGAGAGCGTTTTCTTTCCGGTTTCAAATTAACAAAGGGTTAGAGCATAATCATTTTCCATGCTAGCTAGAGTGGGGTTTAATAGGTACTGCTGTTAGAAGAATGATATTTCTACCTTGCTGGAAAGCAATTTGATATTGTGTTTCAGGATCCTTCAAAGAGGTTCTAATCTTTGACTCAGTAATTCCCCTTCTAGGAATCAACCATATAAAACCAGAGATCTGTCTGTCAGACATGTTTGGTTTAATGGACAAGGATGTCTATCATGATGGTATTTCTAAGATCAGGGTTTCTCAGTCGCAGCACTCTTGACGTGTAGGGTCGGACGACTAATCCTCTGTCGTAAGGGTTGTGTCCTGGGCATCGTAGGATGTCTGACAGCATCCATGTACGCTACGCACTAGAGGTCAAGAGTACACACACCAACCCCTAGTTTCGACAGTCAAAATTGTCTCCAAGGGTGGGGGAACGATTGGATTGGGAGTCTGGGATTAGCAGACGCAAACTACAACAAGGTCCTACCGTATAGCACAGGAAACTACATTCAGTATCCTGTAATAAACCATAATGGAGAGGAATATGAAAAAGAATATATATACGTATAACTGAATCACTTTGACGTACAGCAGAAATTAACACAACATTGTAAATCAACTATACAGAAATAAAATTAATTTTTTAAAAAACTGTCTCCATACATTGCCAAATGTTCCCTGGGGTGACAAAATCCGCATTAAGAACCACTGATCTAAGAATAAATGACTTAAAATAAGGGGAAGCCCTTAGAACCATGCCCAGCACACAGGGTTTAAAGAATAAATGACTTGTAAATGACTTAAATGTCCAAGTATAATAAAATGGTCAAATGAGTTATGGTCCGTTCAGATGATGGAATATTATATGTTTTCCCTTAAAATGAATGACATGGCAACTTAATCATAATAAAATGGTACATGAAAAAAAGCACAGAAGAATATACTTAATTAGCCATTAATTAGCCACCGATCATTTAACTAGTCATGTTTTTCTTAGAAAAACAGACTGAATGGAAATAAAGCAAACTCCCACTGCAATTATCTTTAGGTAGTAGGATTAAAAAGCAGTTTTCGTTTCCTTTTTCAAAACATCTGTTTGGCTCCGTAAGCTCAGAGAATGGATTTCTAGTCTGAAGAACCCAGCTTTAAATCCAGCCCTGCCACTGTCTAGCTATTATTGACTCTTACTAAGTCTCAACATCCAAGTCACTGTGACTTCATCTGCAAAACGGGGATAACCACGTACCTACTGCAAAGAGTGGCAAAGAGTAAACAAGTTAATGCACAGAAAGTGCTAAGCAAGGTGGCTGGTGGGTCGTAGGTATTCAGTTAAAGGTGAGTGCTCATTAACAGGGACTACCTTTTTAATTAAAATCTTTTTCTTAAAAAGAAAACGAACATACAACACCAAGCCAGAAGGAGCTTGTCTAATTTCTCCGGGGAGAGACACAATCTGAGAATGAGAGATCACCGATGCTTGGGGATCTGACATTGGGTGAAACTCTGTTAGTGGTGGAATGAAAACAGGGATGAAGAATCCATCTGGCAGAGGAGACTGCCTGCCGGGAAACGTTATTTAAATGGGACAGCATGGACAGACAGCTTCAAGTCAAGAGTACCGAAGTGTCAAGAGCCATCAAGAGTTTAACTGCCTAACACTTTAGACGACCACTCTAGGGCCTTACAAAGAAGCATTGGGAATTGGATCTGGAAATGTTCCTGAAGCCTGGAGAGCCAGGAGTCCCAGGTCATCGGAGGAGAGTCCAGGAGGACTGTGGGTACCACCACTGGGACGGACTGAAAGAATCTGGAGAGTTGACTTCAAGATCTTGCTGTCTTGTCCTGCAAGTTCTTTTTCTTCTTCGAGTCTCTGACTATTGATGTATTCAGACAAGCAGACTAGCTTAGTTTATAAGAAGAGGAAAACTGGAGACCAACTACCTAGAGGTGACTCCTGGGCCCACCACATCCTAGCTATTGTTAACTCTGGGCAAGTTGCTTACTTCATGGATCTAAGCCTTCATTTTTGCATCTACAAGAGATGGGTGATGTTATCTACCCCGTGTAAGAGGTTTAGCATGGAACCAGGTCGCCCCCAGCAAGGACTTGATAAAATGGCAGCTCTAATTGCTTTTTTAGAAGTTACTCCATACACACACCTACTGTATATAAAATAGATAATCAACAAGGATCTACTGTAGAGCACAGGGAACTCTACTCAATATCCTGTAATAACCTATATGGGAAAAGAATCTGAAAAAGAATATATATATATTGATATATATATATAGATATAGATATACACAGTATATCTATATATATAGATATATGTATAACTGAATCACTTTGCTGTACACTTGAAACTAACGCAGCACTGTAAATCAACTATACTCTAATATAAAATAAAAATTAAATTTAAAAAATAATAATAAAAGTTATGCCAAACATAGAACTTGAATCTCCCTCAAAGTGGAATTCGTTCTCTTGAAACTCTGAACGTGGGGTAGATCAGTGGGCAGATGTACAAAGGATGAATGGCAACAGTTCTTCGGTCCATCAAGGAGTATTTTTTCAGGTGTTTCAGGGTTTATCACAATGCTTCTGACCTGTACCAGATCCTGGGTAGGCAATGGGGTTACTGTGATGGCCAAGAAACAGTCCCTTGGCCTCAAGTTGTTCAGAATCCAGTGCAGAAGACAGACATGGAAGGCACAGGTACACTTCATTCAGGTAGTGAGAAGAGGAAGCAATATCAGGTCATGGTAGCACTCAGGCCCTGGGGCCATACTCCCTGGTTTTATTGGTTTTATCTCCAGATCTTAGAGCCATGTGAACCTGGACAGGTTACTTCACCTCTTCAAGCCTCAGTATTTTCATCTGTAAAATGGGGAATAAGAGTAGTGCTTCTCTCTCATAGGGTTGTGGCAGGACAAAATAAGGGGAAGCCCTTAGAACCATGCCCAGCACACAGGGTTTAATAAACATTAGCTGTTACCACTATTAACATCTTGGTGACTAGACGTATAGACCCTGGAAAGACAGTCTGATTCTCTGACCTGCAGAGTGGGGAGATCCTCCCAGGGGGATTCAGCCCAACCCCTCCAATATCCAGTCTGGGCAGACCTCAGGGGCCATGATCGCACCACACCTGAATTCTCCCTCATCATCACCACACAGATCTAGAGAAAACTTTCTTGGGAATCAAGATGTACAATTTTATTGTTTTAACCTCCTCCCCCAAAACCCACAAAAGACTTGTGGCTGTAAAGAGTAATTCACCCTAGGAGGGAGACGCAAGAGAGAGGAGATATGGGGATATATGTATATGTATAGCTGATTCACTTTGTTATAAAGCAGAAACTAACACACCACTGTAAAGCAATTATACTCCAATAAAGATGTTAAAAAAAAAAAAGAGTAATTCACCCATTTTCTAAATGGAAAGGAGACTCCAAATCACTTCTAAAAGCAATATCCCGCTCTCCCCATCTCTCCCGCCACACACACACACACACACACACACACACACACACACACACACACACACACACCAGAGTGAGGAGAGGGGAGGGAGGGAGGAAGTGAAGAAGGAAGTCCTTTAACAGGAACAGGAAAGGGTGATGAGGATATAACTGTGGGCAAGGCAGGATTGTCTGAGGATGAACAGGGGCCAGACACCTGAGCACACTCTCCTGCTTCACCTGACAGAGCAGACAGGTGACAGGTGTCTCCTCTGTGACTCTTCCACCTGAACACCTGCTTGCCTGGCAGCCCCCGCGGGTCACTCTGGGTGATGCTCGGACTGAATGGACCCCTGGTCTCATGTTGATTTCCAACAGAAGCCAATTCTTCCTTTTCCCTGGCAGAGTCTGGGCATTTGGGCAGACAAAGTGCTTGAGGGTTTTGTTAAACAAGGGACGCATTGTGACGTCTGGGAGAAACACCACCACCAAATGATAAATTTGGACCAGCCTGCCTGCCATTCTCAACTACACACACACACACACACACACACACACACACACTTCCGAGTAATCCCATGTGTGCCTACTTAACAGGTTGACAGACAAAATTTTAACAACCCTGACCGTGTATCTACTAACCAATCAGAACGGACACTGACCACAACTTTGGAGAAGGTTCTGGAAGTCCCCTGCTGTTATCCTTTCATTTTAAAAATCTTGGAAGGTTTAGGGGATACAAGTGAAGGGCCAGGGTGGCAGGCAGGCACTGGGACACCAGGGCAGTGGCTGTTTCCCAACTGGCATGGAAGTATTTCAAATTTTAATGCCCACCACGGGCACACTTGTACATACCAGCCAGACTGAACCTAGACTCTGAGATGAGGATTTGTACGTGGGTGATTTATTAAGAAGCTGTTCCCAGGGGGAAAAAAAAACAAAAAAACAGTAAGAAAGCAAGTGAAGCAGAACAAAGAAGGGAGGAAAGTCCAGCCAGGCTGAGGACTTGAATCAAAGCCACACAGATAGTGACCTCAACCTGATTCCACAGGGGAGTCTGGAGCATAAATCAGCCCCACAGTCGGCCTGATCTAAGGCAAGAGAGCCCAGCTTTCATATTCATGCATCCAGAAGTCAGGAGTTAAGGGCTGTCCTGGGAGTAGGATACAGAGCAAAGTAAAGCACCTCCAGGAGCTGCCCAGGAAGTCCTCCGAACAAGAGCCACTGGTGCCGCCTGGAGGCAAAAGCACAGGAAGGTCAAAGGTTGGACACCATTAATCTGAGGAGAAGAATAGAACTTTAGTGGATCTGGGTGGAGTGCCAGCATTGTCCATAACACCAGCTGAATGTCAGCCCAAATCCTTAGACAAGGAAGGAACACATCCAAATTATGGTTATAGTGCCTAGAGTAGGATGGGGGACCAGCTCAGGGGTTCAACGTTTCTCTTATTAGGTAATTCATGTCTGAATGAACTCTTTGTCTCCAGTCTCAACCCGTTCAATCCCAAAGAGTAATAAGAGCTAAAATGTATACAGCACCCACAATGGGCAGGGGATCACACAGATGACATGCCCAACCTCGCAACAACTTCTCAAGGTGGGTCATACTCTTTCCACTTTACAGATGGGCAAACTGAGGCTCAGAGAGTTTAAGAATCTTCTAAAATTTTTCACAACATATAAGTGGTAACAGAGAAATTCCAATCTATCTCAAGTCTGCGGGACTCCAGAGCTTCTGTTCTTTTCAACTGCTACCCACTCAACACCACCTCCTTTGGATGCAAACATGACCCAGAAGCAGACCCGGAGGTGAAGATTCACGTGCAATTTGGGTAATGCCACACATCACGCAGGAAGAGCTTGCAGGCGAAATTGGTAAGGGAGTAGGGGAGGCAGGTCAGGGAAGGGGAAGAAGTTGGCCATTGGGTGATTTCAGGGAACCTCCCAGCCTCAGCCCGATCCCAGCTGGAACTCTGGAGTGTACATCAGGCTTCAGAGTTAGTTCCAACTTGAGGCAAGAGAACTGGACTTTCATATGCCTGCACCACTTAGGCACCCAGGGTATGTAGCCTCCCGTAACCCAAAGAGAGGCACGTGAGCAGACCATGAGAGCAAAGCCTACAGAAGCATGCCCAAGGAACCAGAGGAGATCTGGACACCACCCTGGCATCCATCATTCTTATCCAAGCCTAGCAGTCCTTTCCTGAATCCTTGGCTTTAAACCCCAAGAACCAATTTCCCTACTGCCTAGGGAAAAAGTCTCCCTTCTTGATAGTCTAAAGATGATCTCGAAGACCATTTTCAAGAGCTGATTACCTAAGCCTGGCTCTAATCTAAGGAAAGTATCCCACCTTCCACCGCTATAGAGAAAGAAACATAATCAAGTCACTTGTCCCTGGATCTTCAGCTTTATTCATACAGATACCAGTAAATAAAAGAAAATTTGACTGTTCACAGAACTTCAGTAAATTGAGCTCATATTTGGGGGAAAAATAAAAGGTCGCTGAGATTTAATATGAAATCCTTCTACAAGGAAGATGATTGAATACATTACAGGGGCTTCAATTTTTACCATGGCAGATATTGAATGTGCCTTTCATTTCTTTCTGCTGCTCAGTACCTCTGCTCATTTCCTTGATGCTTGGGGCTCTGATATTGAGGAAGCTTAAAGAGATGGGAATCAGTGTATTGGCAACGGAGTGACAAGGGCAAATTGGTAGGAAGGCCAAGGGATCCGGGCTGGAAAAGCTGGGATGACATGAAGGAGGTCTCATATGGGGAGTACAAGATGGACTTCAGCTTCAAAATCAACGTTAAATACCAAGTATTTAAATAAAAAACACCAACTGCAGCGTACAGTGGGTGCCAATACAGGAGTCGTGAACAGGAGCTAATGCCAAAAGCCAACAGGCAATCATTATCCTAATCATGTACCATTTGGTTATAAGAAACAGAAAGCCACTCAAACCAGCTTGAGATGAAGGGGACTTTAATTGGAAGAATCAGGGGTAGAGTACAAATCTCTAAAGGGTGAATAAACAAGAGAATTAAAAAACAAAACCACTTTCTCCTCTCTGACACCACATAAAAACATAATGTTGACTGAGGTCCTGCTATGTGTCAGGCACTGCTCTCAATGCTTTACCTGCCTTATCGCACAGTTTACCTACACAGGAAACTCTGAGATACAAACATTCCCATTTTTCAGATGGGAAAACTGAGGCTCCGAGAGGTTAAAGAAAGTTCCCAAGGTTGCACAGCTGGAAAGCGGCAGAATTAGAACTCACACCCTGTCCTCAAAATGACTGCCCTCTACCACTGGCCACATGAGCACCTCAGCTTCTTCTCTCTGGGTGTACTATATTCGGAATGCTTCTCTTTGCGGGCTGGCTCTTCCTGTCTCAACAAGCTTGTGAAATGGCAAAATGGCCAGCCCAAATCTGGTTCTGATACTCAGGGGAAAGTACCAGGATGGGAGACTTGAGCCCACCCATATCAACAGTTACATGCAATGGTACCCAAAACCACCTAATGAGAAGTGTCTGTGTTTTTGGTTCAAATCCTCAAAGTGAAGAGTCTGATTGGCTTCTCATCCCTTCAGCTATGATGATGGGATGGGCAAGATATCACCCTATAAAACCAGGGCAGCTAGTGGTGAGGTGGCAATTTCTCTATGAAGTGGTGTGTGAGTAGGGAAAATAGAAGATACTTATAATGCCCTCATTTCGTATGCAACACTTCTTGAGTAAGCATCTCACTCTCCCCAGGTACTACTAGGTACCATAGATTCCGAGATTAAGAAGTTATCATACCTGCCCTTAGGAGGCTCACAATGTCTAGAATACAGACATAACTAAACCGTTGCCACCCAGTGGGATAAATGCTGTGGTTGGGAGAGACAAGGAGTACTGCCATCTTGCAGACAAGGTATACGTGGTCTGGCCCAGGAAATCAGGGAAAAGGTCCTGAAGGTGGTAGCGCATGAACCCAGTCTGAATGGATAAGTAGGTGTGACAAAAGTATAGTGCATGCCTGAAAGGCATGCATTGCTGGGGAGCTCTGGGGAACTGGATACAATGGAAAGGTACAGAGAGTGAAGGAGTACCAGCAAATGAGGTTAAAAAGGTAGACCAGGGCCAGTCCATGAGTCACTTTCTGTACTAAGAAAAGAAATGTAATCATTTTCTCAAGAGGCAATATAGTCTAATGCAGTGCTGTCCAAGAGAACTTTTTGCAATGACGGAAATGTTCTAAATCTGCAACGTTTGGCCCTCGGTGCTCCCCTATCATTTCCCAGGTGCATACAGCACCTGCCCCCACAGCCCAACTCAGACCTCTGGTCCAGATGCCATCAGAAATGAAATCAGGGCATGGTAAAAAGCTCTGTGCTTGTGAGGTGCTGAGAAAAAGGGGACTAAATAACCTCAAGGGAGTTGCTTCCTCAAGGAGGTGAGGACTTCTCCCCTTCATACCTCCAAAGTGGTATGTGTGAGTAGGGAAAATGGAAAAGCTACATTAGGAGGAGCCTCCCTTAGGAGCAAAAATGATGCCTGAAAAGCTGTTTGAATGGTGAGCATGATTGTGGGTTTCTTCTGTGTGGAGCTCACCATTCTAGGGCTCATCCACTCCCTACCCCCTGAGCTCATCAGAGCCGACATGGGGGTCTGGCCTCCATCCATCCACATTGCCCATCAGAGTAATTGCCCAATACCTCCAGGGTAAAATGAGCTCACAACCCAAAATAACAATAGATTTGAGGATTAGAACCGTTTAGAAAGGAAAGCAACCCACTGGACTTCAGATTCCAACAGAAGTAAGAATATTAGAACAGATGGACTTTGAATATCAAATTAGCCTTTTATTAAGCATATTAAAGAGATAAAAGAAAAGAGTAACAATATAAACCAAAACAAGAACAAAAGAATATTTTTTAAAAAGCCAAGCTGAAATATCAGACATAAAAAATGTAATGGCTGAAATAAAGAACACAATGGATGGCAGAATAAATACAGTTGAAGAATGAATTAATCAACTGGAAGACAAGGTTGAAGAAATCTTCTAGAATGAAGAGGAAGAGACAAAAAATTTTTTTATTGAAGTACAGTTGATTTACAATGTTGTGTTAGTTTCAGGTGTACAGCAAAGTGAGTCAGTTATGTGTGTGTGTGTGTGTGTGTGTGTATATATCTCTTTTTTTCAGATTCTTTTCCATTATAAGTTATTACAAGATAGTGAATATAGTTCCCTGTGCTATACAGTAGGACCTTGTTGTTTATCTATTTTAGATATAGTAGTGTGTATATGTTAATCCCGAACTCCTAATTTATCCCTCCCCAACCCTTTCCCCTTTGGTAACCCTAAGTTTGTTTTCTTTGTCTGAGTCTATTTCTGTATTGTAGCTAAGTTCATTTGTATCCTTTTTTAAGATTCCACATATAAGTGATACCATATGATACTTGTCTTTCTCTTTCTGACTTACTTCACTTAGTATGATAATCTCTAGGTCCATCCATGTTGCTGCAAATGGCATTATTTCATTCTTTTTATGGCTGAGTAGTATTCCATTGTATATATATGTACTACATCTTCTTTATCCATTCATCTATCGATGGACATTTGGGTTGCTTCTATGTCTTGTCTAGTGTAAATAGTGCTGCTATGAATATTGGGGTGCATGTATCTTTTCGAATTAGAGTTTTTGTCTTTTCTGGATATACACCCAGGAGTAGGATTCCTATATCATACGCTAACTCTATTTTTAGTTTTTTAAGGAGACAGAAAAAAATTTTTTAAGCTAAGTGATATGGAGGATAGAAGAGAATCACTAACATCAAAATAAGAAGATTCCAGGGGGAGGGACAAATTGGGAGATCGGGAGTGACATATACACACTACTATATATAAAATAGATGACTAATAAGGACCTACTGTATAGCACAGGGAACTCTACTCAATACTCTGTAATGGCCTATACAGGAAAAGAATCTAAAAAAGAGTGGAACCATGTGTAAAATAGATAGCTAGTGGGAAGCTGCTGCATAGCACAGGGAGCTCAGCTCGGTGCTCTGTGATGGCCTACAGGGGTGGGATGGGGGGGTGGGAGGGAGGCTCAAGCTGGGACAGTGGGGAATATATGCATACATATAGCTGATTCACTTTGTTGTACAGCAGAAACTAACACAACATTGTAAAGCAACTGTATTACAATAAAAAATATTTTAAAAATAGGAAGACTCCCAGAAAAAGAGAGAAATAAAAGTGGAAAAGAGTAAACATTTGAAAAAATATTATATACGAATTTCTCAGAATTTTTTTTAAAGTTCTGTAACATTCCAAAGAAGAGAAATGAGGAAAAACCCACACCTAGACACATTATAGTTAAAGTTAAGCAAGTATCAAAAGCAAAGAGGAAATTCTAAAAAGCTTCCAAGGAGAAAGAGATCACTTTTTTAAAAAGAATCAAATTGACATCAGAATTTTTTTGATCAGCAATACCGAATGCAAGAATACATGAAGTCATATTTTCAATGAATTAAATGAAAAAAATAGAACTCAAAATGTTATATCCAATTAAGAAGTCATTCAAATATGAAGGTATAATAAAAATATTTTCAGGCATAGAAGACCTCATAGATTGGCCACACAAAGCCCCACACTGAACACAATTTTGGATGTACTACCTAAATAAGAGGAAAGACATATCCTGGAGATGGTACCAGGTAGATAGATATAGGTGATCAAATGCCTTGATGCTGTCTTTAAAAAATAGCTAAGACCAAATAAAAAGAGAAATTAGAGAATTTCTCTAATTTTTTTTTCTCTACTTTTCTCAGAAAAATAGAGAATTACAAGTCTCCAGGTCCTACTCAAATTGTGGTCCCTGGACCAGTAGCAAGAGCATCACTTGGGCTTGTTAAAAATGCAGGAACTGATGTCCCACCCACAACTTAGACAGACTCTGCATTTTAATAAGATCCCCAAGTGATCTGAATGCACTTTAAAATTGAGAAGCTTTAGTCCAGATAACGTCAAAGTAGTAGATGCAGTGGTGGGGAGGAAAGAAACCAAGGGATGGGAAAGTATGTTAAGTTCCTCTCTTAATAGAGGGGAGATACAGATATCCATTTTTGAAAAGAAAGCAAGGATAAAAAATAAAAAGAGTGCCAGGGGCTTCCCTGGTGGCGCAGTGGTTGAGAATCTGCCTGCCAATGAAGGGGACACAGGTTCGAGCCCTGGTCTGGGAAGATCCCACATGCCGCGGAGCGACTAAGCCTGTGAGCCACAATTGCTGAGCCTGCGCGTCTGGAGCCTGTGCTCCGCAACAAGAGAGGCCGCGATAGTGAGAGGCCCGCGCACCGCGATGAAGAGTGGCCCCCACTTGCCGCAACTAGAGAAAGCCCTCGCACAGAAACGAAGACCCAACACAGCCATAAATAAATAAATAAATAAAATTTTTTAAAAAATTAAAATAAAATAAAAGAGTGACACAGACCGAAATAAATTAAAATGGATAAACTGCAGTCAAAACAAATGAACTACAGCAACACACAACATTATGGATGAATCTTAGTAAGTGGAGGAAAAAAACGGAAGTTCCAAAAAATTATATAGAGTGTGCTACACGTTTTACAAAATTAAAAGCAATCAAAATAAGAATATAAACATTTAGGAATATAAACAGAAGCAATAAATATATCAAAAGGAAAGCAAGCAAATGATGCCTCAGGACTGAGAATGGTAGTTGACTTGGATGGAGGAAGGCAGGGAGAAGGGTGGAGGCAGGGGCTGATAGGGAACCATATGTTTAGATGCACATTATTGTCAATATTCCAGATTTTGTTTGGGGCATGAGTCCAGAGGTGCCTATTCCATCATTAAAAATAATGAACTCTAACTATTAAACATAATTAACTAAACAAAAGCAAGTCCTGTGTGGAATGATGGGAGTGTGTTATAAACTAAGGATTATCATCCATCCAGTTTTGTGTACCTAAGGTCCAATCACTTGGCACAGTGTCTTGCAGATGGCAGATACCCAAAAGGTGCTTAATGAATAAATAGAGCACTTTGACAACAAAGTGAAGGGTCAGTCAGAAAGGGAGCAGATAAAGACCAGCAAAGAAGGGATGGCTGTATAACCCAGGCAAGATGTGATGCAGGCAGGAGTCATGGGAACAGGTGAGGAAAGGATGGAACCTGAAGATTTAACGCAATGTAGAATCCACAGGACTTGGTGACCGATTAGATAAGGAGATTGAGAGGGGAGAGGAATCCAGGTCAGTAACCAAGTTCTGGGATCCCAAAAGAGATCACAAACCATCCCATAATTCAAAGACACTGCGTCTCACTGTTTCATTCCCTCAACATTTTATTACAGAAACTTTCCAAACTACAGAAAATTTGAGAGAACTGTATGGTGAATACATACACCTACATACTCTACTCACTCACACTTGAGATTCTACAATTAATACTTGGGAATAGTTTCATTCACATACATTTATCCTTTTATCTATTTCTCCAGTCACCTATCAACCTGTCTTTTTTTTTTTTTTTTTTTTTTTTTGAGAAGGTTCTAGTACAGGTTCTGTCATGTCGCAGTGGAAAGAAAACAAATTTAAAAGAAAATGTCTCAAGGCCTTAAACATAGAAACCAAATGTTCTGCGATGATCTCAAACACCACCAACCTCCCCCCGCCCAAGGTAGCTGCGCTCCTTTGGGGCTGTTTATAACATCATTTGAATTAGATATTAAATAGATTACTCTGAAAACAAATACTGTTTTCCTTAATTGTTCTTTATGGGAGTTTTATGGGGGTGGCAATTTGCTTCATTGGCATTTGGTCTGGGGTTTGGAAACACACTCATTTCCTACCATTTCAAATTATTTGCCATCTACATGGAGCATAATTAAATTCTGAGCACTTCAAATAATACTCAGACATCAGTTATAATCGAAAGCGACTCCTTGGGTTACACAATGGCTCTTCCTTCTCTATAAAAATCGGCAATCATAATTTGATGAAATAGGGCTGCACTTATGAAAATTCTTCCCCAGGGGGGATTGAAGTCAGGCTTGTTTCTTCCACAATAAACAGTGAGCAGTCTGATTCTCCTAAACCAAGTAGGTGTTGCTGTTTTAATTCATGAAAGTAGGAGCTAGATGTGGACCAAACTCAGGCTTCCATTTCATTTTCTGGAGAACAACATCCTCTCGCTGTGTCATCTGCCCATTTCCAAGCACTCTTTCTCTCTCTTCTCTGTCTCTGCACCACCTATACCCTGTACAAGGCTCCTCCCTACCCCCGACCCTTATTCATGTAAGGTGAATATCTCCCTCTTGGTTGTCACAACTTTGCTCTGGTCCCAGTTTCCAAGAAGCCTTACCTGATTCCCTCAAGTAGGACTGTGTTCTCCACAGCATCATATGCTTCTCTTCAACAAGGGTTCCCTGAGGGCGCCTGCTGTAGGATTATCCAACATGGTATCTTCCCTTTTTCATTCATTCACCAGATATTTGTTGAGGATCTACCAAAAACTCTTCTAAGCACATGGGACACAATGGTAAACAAGACAGGAAATGCCCTGCCTTCATGGAGCTTACAGTCTAGTGGGAACATCTCTCTCTCTCTCTCTCTCTCTCTCTCACACACACACACACACACACACACACACACACACACACACACACGACAGGAGCTGTTCCTATAAGGGCTCCATCTCCCTTTCATCTGGAAAGATAGAGCCTGAGATTTGATGCAAGAGGAACCTGGGTTCATGTCATGAATCTAAAACTTACTCAACATGCAGCCTCGGGCAAATTTAGATTAGCCTTTTGGGACCTTGGTTTTTTCAAACATTAAATGAGCGGGACAAAAATCTACCATACATGGTAGGTTGTGAAGACTCAGTTTCTAATGCATGTAAATCATTAGCCAGTGCCTAGAATGTAGTATGTGCAGCATAATTTGTAGCTATAATTATAATGATGATGTCACCCCAGCATAAAACTAGTATCATGTAAGGATACAAATCCAAATGATTCCAAACCAATGTTACAACACTGTTTGTAGTCATTTCTTCTGTCCACTGATATTCCCCATTCTTCTCCTTCCAGGTAGGATTGGACTTTACAACCCCCCCTGGAGTTAGGACTAGCCACGTCACTTGCTTTTGTCAATGACATGTGAGTGGAAACCTTCAAGAGCCACTGCATGACTTGCTGCATTCTCTTCGCCCTGCCTTGGATACTGGCGACATTCCAGACAGTGGAGGCCCTGATAAGCTGGGTTCCTGAGTAGGTACAGCTTGGAGCAGAGCCGACCTGCAATAACTTGTACTATGAGTAATAAACCTTTTTGTTTTAAACCACTGAGATTCAAGGGTTATTTGTTACTGCCCAGACTACTGTGACTAATACACAACAATTCTACCAAGCCCTGATCCCCAGAAATATGTTCAATTTGGCCTCTGCTCACACAACTCCCTCTTTTCCCATATCACTAAAGCTCACAATGTTCTCCTCCTCCAGAAAAACCATGCAATCCTAGATGGTTCTTTGATTCATCTTAAGTGCCAACTCTTTCTAAAAGCCTTCACTGGCTTACCTTCAGCCATTCTCCCCTGAGATCCCTGTTACATCTGTCCATTTCTACCATCCTATTTCATTTTCTCTGCCTGGAGTGATATTCTAGGCAAAGCCAAGGCTGGAATCAGGGTAGTCTTGACTCTCAGCCACAAGGACTTACTGTTTCCCTCTGTAAAACGCACTTGCCTAAAAACCACTTATTATTTACACCCCAAAAGGCACTTTGCAGTAGAAAGCTTTAGCCACACCTTAGCACACCTGGAATGACTCAGAGAGATTCTGAGAATAAGGAAAATATCTTTGGTTCAAGCATACAGGAAAACTGAATTTTGAAGGAAGTAAGCATCCTTCCAAATCTCTGTGATTCAGTTGAGATGGTAGCAGAGTAAGAATTATTCAGCAGGGGATGCTGAATCTCAAAGCTTTGAAGCCAAGAGATGATGCACACATGGCCAGGACCACAAAAGGACAGAGGAAAATCCAAAGGACCACACTCTTCAAAAATTAACGAGTTTCCTTTCCTAGAGCAATCAGTGGGGAAGGCAACTCATGATTTGAAGGCAACCCATGATTGGAGGTAAGGATGCCATCCTTACCTCTAAGGGTCTTAATATAAAATTTTTGAAATACTTCTTAGGGACCTATCATTAACAGGTAGAGTGGTTATGAAAATTCAGTGTTACATATACATAAGTTGTGTTGCTCATATGTACTAAAAAAAAAAAAGGGAGCAACTATCATTAGCATCTGCAGATTTTAAGTGCATTTTGTCTACAGCAGGAAAGAAAAGTGATAGGGTGAATTAGTCTTATCTTGCTCAATGACCTGACAACTCTCTGCTCTGAAATCAAGATGGCTTCAGAGTAAGTAAGTAGTAAGTCAGAAAGAGAAAAACAATATCGTATATTAACGCATATATGTGGAATCTAGAAAAATGGTACAGATGAACCGGTTTGCAAGGCAGAAATAGAGATACAGATGTAGAGAACAAACGTATTGACACCAAGGGGGGAAAGCAGGGGTGAGGGATGAATTGGGAGATTGGGACTGACATATATACACTAATATATATAAAATAGATAAGTGAAAAGAACCTGCTGTATAGCACAGGGAACTCCACTTCACTGTAGAGTAGAAACTAACACAACATTGTAAAACACTATACACCAATTAAAAAAATAAAATAAAAAAAGATGGTTTCACTTGCCCAATGAGTGCCCAGTGGTTAACAAGCTTGGTCTGTAGCCCATATCTTTATGGGAGTCAAGAATCTCTTCCACTAGAATCGAGCTGTCCCTCCAAACACAATGCACACTCCCTGTGACTGTTTTCCAAAAGAATCAGCTCAGTCCTGATCCCATACCATTCCAGAAAAGCTAACAGCATTTGAAAAGGAAAAGAAGGACAAGTGGAAACCTTTCTTTGAATGTTGGACTCAGCTGCCAGGCTCCTCATAGAAAGTGAATGGAATATAACAGCCTCCGAAATGGGCCCCTGCTTCTCCTCTTGCCCTAAAAATCCATTCTCTAGAAAAATATTACCTAATCATACCATTCCAGTGACCAAAACCACTCACTGGTTCCTGGATCACTTGTAACTGTCCTCCAGCATGGTAGCCAATAGCTCCCCACAGCTATTCCAATTGAATTTGGAATTAATTAAAATTAGCAAAAATTAATAATTCAGTAACTCAGTAGCACTAGCCACATGTCAACTGCCCAATAGTCACAAATGGTTAGTGGCTACCATATTGAACAGAGCGGATATAGGACATACCCGTCATCACAGAAAGTTCTACTCGACAGTGCTGACTGAGAAGAAAGACTTACTGGGCTCTAAAAGATTCTATATAACTTCACTCCTTCCAATATCTCTAACCCCATTATGCGTCACCTTTCTTCTTGCTCACTTCCAATTACACTGGACTCTGGTTTTGTTTGTTTTTTTTTTAACACCTTTACTGGAGTAATTGCTTTACAATGGTGTGTTAGTTTCTGCTGTTTCACAAAATGAATCAGCTATACGTGTACATATATCTCCAGATCCCCTCCCTCTTGTGTCTCTCTCCCACCCTCCCTATCCCACCCCTCTAGGTGGTCACAAAGCACCGAGCTGATCTCTGTGCTATGCGGCTGCTTCCCACTAGCTATCTATTTTACATTAGGTAGTGTATATATGTCCATGCCACCCTCTCACTTCGTCCCATGTTACCCTTCTCCCTCCTCATGTCCTCAAGTCCATTCTCTACGTCTGTGTCTTTATTCCTGTCCTGCCCCTAGGTTCTTCTGAAACATTTTTTTTTTTTTTTTAGATTCCATATATATGTGTTAACATATGATACTTGTTTTTCTCTTTCTGACTTCCTTCACTCTGAATGACAGACTCTAGGTCCATCCACCTCACTACAAAAAAACTCAATTTCATTTCTTTTTATGGCTGAGTAATATTCCATTGTATATATGTGCCACATCTTCTTTATCCATTCATCTGTCGATGGACATTTAGGTTGCTTCCACGTCCTGGCTATTGTAAATAGTGCTGCAATGAACACTGTGGTACATGACTCTTTTTGAATTATGGTTTTCTCAGGGTATATGCCCAGTAGTGGGATTACTGGGTAGTATGGTAGTTCTATCTTTAGTTTTTTAAGGAACCTCCATACTGTTCTCCATAGTGGCTGTATCAATTTACATTCCCATCAACAGTGCAAGAGGGTTCCCTTTTCTCCACACCCTCTACAGCATTTATTGTTTGTAGATATTTTGATGATGGCCATTCTGACCGGTGTGAGGTGATACCTCATTGTAGTTTTGATGTGCATTTCTCTAATGATTAGTGATGTTGAGCATCTTTTCATGTGTTTGTTGGCAATCTGTATATCTTCTCTGGAGAAATGTCTGTTTAGGTCTTCTGAGCATTTTTGGATTAGGTTGTTTCTTTTTTTGATATTGAGTTGCATAAGCTGCTAGTATATTTTGGAGATTAAACCTGTGTCAGTTGCTTCATTTGCAAATATTTTCTCCCATTCTGAGGATTATCTTTTCATCTTGTTTGTGGTTTCCTTTGCTGTGAAAAAGCTTTTAAGTTTCATTAGGTCCCATTTGTTTATTTTTGTTTTAATTTCCATATCTCTAGGAGGTGGGTCAAGAAGGATCTTGCTGTGATTTATGTCATAGAGTGTTCTGCCTATGTTTTCCTCTAAGAGTTTTATAGTGTCTGGCCTTACATTTAGGTCTTTAATCCATTTTGAGTTTATTTTCGTGTACGGTGTTAGGGAGTGTTCTAATTTCATTCTTTTACATGTAGCTGTCCAGTTTTCCCAGCACCACTTATTAAAGAGGCTGTCTTTTCTCCATTGTATATTCTTGCCTCCTTTAACAAAGATAAGGTGACCATATTTGTGTGGGTTTATCTCTGGGCTTTCTATACTGTTCCAATGATCTGTATTTCTGTTTTTGTGCCAGTACCATACTCTCTTGATTACTGCAGCTTTGTAGTATAGTCTGAAGTCCAGGAGTCTGATTCCTCCAGCTCCATTTTTCTTTCTCAAGATTGCTTTGGCTATTCGGGGTCTTTTGTGTTTCCATACAAATTGTGAAATTTTTTGTTCTAGTTCTGTGAAAAATGCCATTGGTAGCTTGATAGGGATTGCACTGAATCTGTAGATTGCTTTGGGTAGTAGAGTCATTTTCACAATGTTGATTGTTCCAATCCAAGAACATGGTATATCTCTCCATCTGTTTGTATCACCTTTAATTTCATTCATCAGTGTCTTATAGTTTTCTGCATACAGGTCTTTTGTCTCCTTAGGTAGGTTTATTCCTAGGTATTTTATTCTTTTTGTTGCAATGGTAAATGGGAGTGTTTCCTTAATTTCTCTTTCAGATTTTTCATCATTAGTGTATAGGAATGCAGGAGATTTCTGAGCATTAACTTTGTATCCTGCTACTTTACTAAATTAACTGATTAGCTCTAGGAGTTTTCTGGTAGCATCTTGAGGATTGTCTATGTATAGTATCATGTCATCTGCAAACAGTGACAGATTTACTTCTTCTTTTCCGATTTGGATTCCTTTTATTTCTTTTTCGTCTCTGATTGCTGTGGCTAAAGCTTCCAAAACTATGTTGAATAATAGTGGTGAGAGTGGGCAACCTTGTCTTGTTCCTGATCTTAGTGGAAATGGTTTCAGTTTTTCACCATTGAGAATGATGTTGGCTGTGAGTTTGTCATATATGGCCTTTATTATGTTGAGGTATGTTCCCTCTATGCCTACTTTCTGGTGGGTTTTTATCATAAATGGGTGTTGAATTTTGTCGAAAGCTTTTTCTGTATCTATTGAGATTATCATATGGTTTTTCTCCTTCAATTTGTTAATACAGTGTATCACACTGATTGATTTGCATATATTGAAGAATCCTTGCATTCCTGGGATAAATCCCACTTGATCATGGTGCATGATTCTTTTAATGTGCTGTTGGATTCTGTTTGCTAGTTTTGTTGAGGATTTTTGCATCTACGTTCATCAGTGATGTTGGCCTGTAATTTTCTTTTTTTGTGACATCTTTGTCTGGTTTTGGTATCAGGGTGATGGTAGCCTTGTAGAATGAGTTTGGGAGTGTTCCTCCCTCTGCTGTGTTTTGGAAGAGTTTGAGAAGGATAGGTGTTAGCTCTTCTCTAAATGTTTGATAGAATTCACCTGTGTAGCCATCTGGTCCTGGGCTTTTGTTTGTTGGAAGATTTTTAATCACAGTTTCAATTTCAGTGCTTGTGATTGGTCTGTTTATATTTTCTATTTCTTCCTGGTTCAGTCTCGGAAGTTGTTTGGTTTTAGATCTCACCAAACTTGGTCCTGCCTCAGGACCTTTACACCTGCGGTTCTCTTTGGCTGGAACACGCTTCCTCTTTGCCCTATTTTTCTTCTTATCTTTCAGGTCCTAATTCAAATATTTCTTTTCCAGGGAGCCCTCCCTGACCACCCTAGCTAATGTGTGCCTGTACAATTTTAATACTAGTGCTCACAACTACTGGCAATGTTCATATTTATTTAATTGTTTCTCCTCCATGTCCCCACTCACATCCACACACACATGCTAGCATGTGAACTCCAACACAGCAGGGACTTTGCCTAATTTATTTACAGCCACATGCCTGGTGTCTAGAAGGTGCCTAGCATAGAGTAAGTGTTCAAGAGAAAATTTTTTGGAATAAATAGGCTAAATATAATGCAAAGACAGGCCAGGATCCAAGGGGCAATCCTGTAAAGAGAAAGCTAATATGAATAACCCCATGGGTACCTCTCAAAGTGAGCTGAACACTGGGCTGAAAAGGAGCTAGGAAAGTCTGCCAAATACCGGCTTTCTCCATTTTTACAGGATTTTCTTTACTTTGGCTGCTTTGATTAATTGCCTCACAGATCCACCCCAAGAACAAGGATGGCATTAATAATAATGGCAATCATAAAAATAATCGGGTTCAGGGACTGGCTCTCAAGGCTCATCCTCCTAAACAGAGATGATCCCACAACAGCACGGGGTGAGTAAGGAGATTCATGAATTTTTTAAAGGACAGCATCCCCAGAGCACAGGGAGGCTGCTCGCCTCCCCAGTCATGCACCAAATTAGGCCACAGTTTCCCCCACCTCCTCCCCAACCTTCAGAGGCTGACTCATGCTTCATGGGAAGACCTTTTGCCCATTCAAGACCAGGCAGCCAGCCAAGAGACAAGTGGTTTTCTGCCTGCCTCTCCAACATGGCCTCCCCCATCACCACCTTCCCCATCGGTGATCTGAGCTTCCTGGCTCCTGACAAAGGCTTCAGGACTCACTAGACAGCCTCGAAAAGCAGCCAAGCTGAGGGGTCCCCACAGCCTTTCCTGCACAAACTCAGGATGTGGAGAGGGGGCAAAGCCAGGAGCAGTCATCTTTCAGATGTTTGCTCCAAGGTTCTGCTCTTGCCATTTAGGCTGGAAAGTTAGTAGCTTTGAAGACTGGGCAAAAGGGGAGCCCTGGCCGAGCCTATCTTACTGCCCAGGTCTTAGTTGTCTTTACAGAGTCCCTGGTTCACCTTCTCGCCAAATTCCCATGACACCTCCAAAATGCATTCTTCAGTCAGTCTGTAACTGTCTCATGTGATGAGCATTTCATTCATTCATTCATTTATTCAACAAATATTTGGGGAGTGTCTACTATGTATCAGGCCCTATTCTAGGCACTGGAGAGAAATAAAAGAATTAAATAGATAATAAACCACTGTCCTCCTGGGTTCACATTCTTCTGAACTTTAATAAAACATATGCCCCTGAAAAGTAAGGATATTATCTGCTACTCTTCTTGCTCTTAGTATTGAATATTCGAACACATAAAAAGAAATAAAGGATAACATGATAAAGCCCATTTATTCATCACTCAGCTCAAGAAATTAAAAATTACAACTACATAAAAAGCCCCCGGTGGACCCCTCCCCATCCCATTTTCCTCCCCCCTCCCACACCGAGGTATCCACCATCCTGAATTTGGTGGTTACTGTTCCCCTGAACATCTTCTCGTTCTTAATCTAGTGCATGGTCCCTAAACAGTTTATTACATCGTTTTGTCTATTTTACATTCTGTATGTATCTTCCAAAACTCACCTTTTTTGCACATTATGATTTAGTGCATATCATTTCAGTTCATTTGTTTATTTGTGGCTTCTAATGCAAACTTAACATTGAAGAATAACATCACATAGAAAAGTGTACATGTCGTTAAGTGTACAGAATAATGAATTGCCACAAAATAAACACAGCAGCATAATCAGCAGCCAAATGAAAGAAAAAAGATCATCTCCTGAGCCCCAGCAGCTGCCTTTCTCATCCCTACCCTCCACGTGGGGTGAACAAGTCTCATGGTAGTTTCACCATAGATATATGTTGCTCCATCTAGAATAGGGATCAGCAAACTATGGCAAACTACAAATGGTGAGCCAAAGCCAGCTCGCCACCTGCTTTTTTTTTTTAATAGGTCTTTATTGGAGTATAATTGCTTCACAATGCCATGTTAGTTTCTGTTGCACAACAAAGCGAATCAGCCATATGCATACACCATGTCCCCATATCCCCTCCCTCTTGAGCCTCCCTCCCATCTTCCCTATCCTACCCCTCTAGGTCATCGCAAAGCACCAAGCCGATCTCCCTGTGCTATGCTGCTGCTTCCCACTAGCCAACTATTTTACATTCGCCACCTGGTTTTATAAATAAAGTTTTATAGGGACACAGACACACTCGTTTCCATATCATGCATGGCTGCTTTTGTACAACAATGGCAGAGCTGCTTAGCAACAGAGAGAGTATCGAACACAAGCCTAAAGAATTTACTGTCTGTCCCTTTGCAGAAAGGTTTGCTGACCCCCCCCCCCCCGCCCCGTTCTAGAACATCACATACTTGGAATCATACAGTCTGTACACCTCTGGGCCTGGCTTCTTTTACCCAACAGTCTGTGAGACTCACATATGTAATTGTAGTTTCTTCATTCTCACTGATATGTAATATTCCCTTCTATAATCACACCACGATTTATTTATCCATTCTACTGTGGATGGCTGTTTGGGTTGTTTCCATTTGGGGGCTATTATGAATAGTGCTGCTATAAATATTACTTTTTAATTTTTTAATTGAAGTATAGTTGATTTACAATGTTCTATTAGTTTCTGGTGTACAGCAAAGTGATTCAGTTATACATATATATATTCTGTTTCATATTCTTTTCCATTATAATTTATTACAAGATATTGAATATAGTTCCCTGTGCCATACAGTAGGACCTTGCTGTTTGTCTATTTTAGATACAGTAGTTTGTTAATCCCAATCTCTTAATTTATCCCTCCCCTAACCCCTTTCCCCTTTGGCAACCATAAGTGTGCTTTCCATGTCTGTGAGTCTGCTACTATTTTGTAAATAAGTTCATTTGTATCGTTTTTTTTAGATTCCACATATAAGTGATATCATTTGATATTTGTCTTTCTCTGACTTATTTCACTTATTATGATAATCTCTAGATCCATCCATGTTGCTGCAAATGGCAGTATTTCATTCTTTTTTATGGCTGAGTAGTATTGCATTGTACATACGTACACCACATCTTCTTTATCCATTCATCTGTGGAAGGACACTTACGTTGCTTCCACATGTTGGCTACTGTAAATAGTGCTGCTGCTATAAACATCCTTGTATACGTCTTTTGGGGTAGTTCATTTGTTATAATTACAGCAAGGTAATCCATTATATAATCATTTATGCGTTCAGCTGATAATGGTCATTTAGATCAGTGGTTCCCAAAGAAGTGTACACACTGGGATTACCTAAGAGCTTCCAAACATAGTGACAGCTGTGTCCCACCCCTAGAGATTGTGATTTACTTGATATGGGATGTAGACTGAATTTTTAAATGATCTCTGGGTGATTCTGACATGCAGACATGTTTGGGAACCACTGAATCAGGCTGTCTCCAATTTTTTCACTATTACCAACAACACTGCAATAACTATTCTTTGCAAGTCCTGCTGTGCCCATGACCAACAGTTCCTTTAGAATCTCCACCTGGGAGACAAATTGCTAGTTCAGAGGGTATGAACATCTTTCACTTTCCCAGAAGTTTCCAAACTGGTCTCCAAAATCTTTCTACCAACAAGACCATGTCTTTTTCATTTCTAGACCCCTAGAGATTATGACAAATCCTAGCACACAGGAGGCACTCGGGAAATTTCTGCTGAATGACTAGAATCAGGCAAAAATTCAGGAGGTAATGTGGACCACAGCCTTCCTTCTGGAAGGTGAATATTTAACCATCCTGGATAGATCTGAGTCTTTCCCAAGTTCAAAGACTTGGTAACCACACCTGGCAGCCTCCTCTAAGACTTCTTCTTTTCATTTATTTATTCAACAAATATCTGTTAGCACTTACTATGTGCCAGGTGCTGTGCTGGAAATGAAGGAGATTGTGGATTCTCAGTGTTCAAAGGAACTAAGTGACGTATACAGATCACTCCACTGCAAAGGAGAAAGGGGTTGTCCCAAAGATTGGTGGGGGGGTGGGAGAAGCAGCAGAAACTCTAAGGTGCACAGAGGTCCTGGCTCTGCCACTTTCCAGCTGCGTCACCTTGAACACGTTACACAGCTTTTCCGAGCCTTGGCTTCCTAACTTGTAAATGAGAGTAACAATGCCTTCCTCATGGAATTATTATGAGGATTGTAAAGCACAGACCTGGTGGATAGTTGGCACTCGCTATCATACAAGACGTAGAGATAAAGCGCTTTAGGGATTTGAGATGAGGAAGCTCTTTCAACAGGGAAGACACAGGAAGGAGGTGGCATTGGAGCTTGGCCTTGAAGGCCAGCAGCTGGGGAAGTGGAAGTCCCTGAGGTGAGCAGAGCTGTAGATGCAAGAAAGCAAAGCGTTCTTCAAAGGACACTTGTGTATTCAGTTTTGATCAGTGGTGCCGAAGTAGGGGCTATTTTGCCCTCCCAGGGGACATTTAGCAATGTCCAGAGACAATTTTGGAAAATTGTCTTGGAACAATTTGGAAAATGCTAATGGCATCCAGCAGATAGAGCCAGAGATGCTGCTAAACATCCTAAAATAGACAGGAAGCCTGCACAAGAGAGGATTATTCAGCCCAAGATGGTAACAGTGCCAAGGTCAGACCCCAGTTTCAGTGGAGTGGTTGGTAAGAAAATTTTCCCCATCCTTCAATTCCTGAGATAAGAACCACCCTTTACTACACTTTTTTTCAATAAGCACCATTTCTTTCTCATCATTCATTTCAAGCATAATACTGTTACCATTTATTGACCACTTATACGTGCTAGATGCCGTGCTAAGCCCTTTACATGACTCATCTCATTTTACCCTCAGAACAACCCTCAGAGGTGGGTGGCATTTTAGAGACAAGAAAACTGAGGCTCAAGGAGACCAAGGCCCCATGGCTGCCAAGTTGTGGCAGAGAGAGTAAATTCTGCTGCACCCTACACTGCCCCTCCCTGCAAAAGCAGTCCCCCCACCAGTGACAATGACGGTCAGCCAGTTCCATTCATTTTTTGCTGGAGTAATTTACAGTTTGTTCACCTGATTCCAAATCGGTTGGGAGAATTTTCTTATTATCATAGTTCCAGCACCTGGTAGAGTGTCTTGCACACAGTAGGTGCTCAAGAAAAGAGAGAGAGAAAGGAGACTAATGTCTGCCAGGGGCTGGGGTGAGGGGAAATGGCAATGACTGCTAATGAGTATGGCGTTTCTTTTTGAGGTGATGAAAATGTTCTGTGAATTTTCACAATTTGTTGAATGTACCAACAACCACTGAATTATACACCTTAAAAACTTAAAATTTTATGGTATGTAAATTATATCTCAAATATATATATATACATAAATGTCCTAAGGGCTTAGCTTTCAAGACAAAGACAATAATTTGTTGGCATTGCTGGATCAAACTTTTCCTGAAGGATATATATATATATAAATGAATGAATGTATAAATGACTGAATCAGCCTAAGCACCTACTAGAAGAAATTGCCATGATCAATAACCCATTGTTTCCCATGATCACTAATTACAGTTGCTCATTTGTTTAGAATTCTAATGGATATATTTTCTTAATTGAGCCTTTTGACAACCCCAAACACTAAAACAGGGCAGAAATGACCACTCAGGTTTATTCCAGGGAAAAAAGGCAGAGAGATTTAAGCAACTTTTCTGAGGTTAACACAGCTAGGAATTCCCTCCATTCTCTGTCATGTTCTTGAATTCAGTTGATCTGCTACTCTATACTTCACAAAAGCTTGGCAATCTGGTGAATTCTTTCCATCTCAAGCCAGATTGTATGTCTATAAAATATTACCCTTGACCAAACCACAATATCATACTTCAAACAGAGGTGTAGTATAAACATATCCTGTCTTGAATTTCCCAGGGGCTGAGCTTTCACAACAAAAACAATAATTTTGTGACACTGGCATTGCTGGAGCGAACCTTTCCTGAAGGCCAGTATACCTTGGGACATTTTATTTATATAGCCAACAAATTCTATTACTTAAGTCAGTTTGAATTTCTGTTGCATAAAAAAGCAGTAAACACCAAGGTCTTGATTGATACACCATCACCCCTTTGGTTCATGTTATACCTATGATGCAACATAGAATTAATTACCTTTCAATCATTTTTATTTGTTCAGGCAACAGATATTTGTTAAGTACCTGCCAGGGGCCCGGGGCCTGGGCTTGAGGTCAAGAAACACACTCTTGCTTCCTTCGAGATCAGCTCTGACTGTATCTTGGCTCAAAAGTCTTTTCAAACATAGCACCTCAGGCCAGATCTGGAAATGGACTGATTCTTAACATATCCAGGGCAGACCTGGGACGTGGCCCAACTTCAGCAGGAATTTGTTCTAATGAAAACTGTGATTTGTCAGTGTTATTAGTCTGCAAGCAGCAGCCCTTTGAAGATTCCTTGTTTGCAGGGAGCTTTTCATTTAGTTAATTATGAGGCTGTGACTTGAAGGGCTCCAGAAGCCCCCTCAGTGAGGACTGGAGGGAAGGGATTACATGAATGATTTTCTCTCAGCTACAACATCCAGAACATGTGAAAAAGCTTGTTTTAATGCCTTCTGCCTGAGGTGAGTATTATCTGACTGGGATAAATCTTCTCAGCCTGCCTTTCACAAGGCGACTCCAAAGTCTCTACCCCGTGATACCTTGGGAGACCATGGGCTGGGGAGCCACAAGGGGAGGGTTTAAGTGCCACCCAACAATTTCCCAGTCCTGTAATTTTGGGCCACTTATATAGCCTCTTTGGGCCTCAGTCTCCCCATCTGGAAAGTGGGAGAAATAATAGTAGCTACCTCCTAGGGTTATTATAAAGATTAAATGACATAAACATATAAAACATTAAGTAAGGCACCTGGCACATAATAAAAGTTCAATAAATGCTACCTATTATCATTGTTACTGTTATTATTATTATCCCACACACAGAATAATCTTTTTCTCCTCTGAATCCCCATCACCCATCCAGACTTCATGCCCTTATCCCCTGCACCCTGATATGGCTATTTATGCCCCTGTCAACATCTCTCCTGCTACACTATGAGTCTCTGAAGGCCAAGGCCATGCTGCATGCACCTATGACACCAACCCCCCTTCCCGGTCATGCTGAAGGAGTGGGTCCAGACTGTCTGCCTGCTGCCCCCAGTCCTACATCCTGCAGAGACGTCCTCCACGTCCCTCACCTTTCCCACTCAACTTGCTCATCACACGCACACGTTTTCTCATGACACACTTTCAGCTGACGATTAAAAACAAATAGTATTTGGTGCGCACGAAGTTTCAGTTACGGAAGGAGAAAACGTCCTGGTGATCTGCTGTACAACATTGTGCCTTGGTTCACAATAATGTTTTGTGCACTTAGAAATGTGTTAAGAGGGTAGAGCTCACGTTCTGTGTTTTATTTTAACCACAATTTTTTAAAAAGCAGTGAAGTACTGATACTTGCTACAACGTGGATGAGCCTTGAAAAACGCTATAAGTTTAAGAAGCCAGAACATGGGACTTCCCTGGCGGTCCAGTGGGTAGGACTCCACGCTTTCACTGCTGAGGGCACGGGTTCAATCTCTGGTCAGGGAAAGAACTAAGACCTGGCAAGCCTTGCAGCACGGCCAAAAAAACAAAAAGGCCACATATTGTGTGTGTGTGATTTTTTTTTTTTAATTTATTTATTTATTTACTTTTGGCTGTGTTGGGTCTTCATTGCTGCACGCAGGCTTTCTCTAGTTGTGGTGAGCAGGGCCTACTCTTCGTTGCGGTGCGCGGGCTTCTCATTGTGGTGGCTTCTCTTGTTGCAGAGCAGGGGCTCTAGGTGTGCGGGCTTCAGTAGTTGTGGCACACGGGCTCAGTAGTTGTGGAACATGGGCTCTAGGCACACGGGCTTCAGTAGTTGTGGCGCACGGGCTTAGTTGCTCCGCGGCATGTGGGATCTTCCTGGACCAGGGCTGGAACCCGTGTCTCCTGCATTTGCAGGCGGATTCTCAACCACTGTGCCACCAGGGAAGCCCTGTGATTTTTTTTTTTTTTTTTTTTTTATATGAAATGTCCGTAATAGGCAAATCCATGGGGTAGAAAGTAAATTAGTAATTTCCAGGGCTGAGGGGATAACTGCTCATGAGTATGGGTTTCTTTTTGGGGTGGCGAAAATGTCCTAATATGTGACAGTAGTAATGGATACACAACTCCGTGAACACTCCAAAGGCAATGAACTGCACACTTTAAAAGGGTAATTTTATTGGTATGTAAATTATGCATCAATAAAAAAGCTGTTTTGAAACAAAAACAAAGGCAAATGGCACTGAGAGTACCGAGAACCAGGCTACGCCTGTCTTCGGGAACCTCTGACTGCAAGCAACAGAAATGATGGTGGGGAGCTCAAGCAGAAAGGGACGTGATTGGATGGACCTGAGTAGCCGCTTACACAGTGGATGGGAAGGCTGAGAACCGGAAGTAGGATTGGGATCAGGCGACAGGAGCCACGGTCCCTCCCTGTCTCCCCGAGGACCCTGTGGGCGGAATACGCTGGAACTGTGAGACTCTGTGCAGAGGCCAGGCCTGGAGAAAATAATTCTGATTGGCCCGGTGTGGTCACATGACCACCATGGTTCAGTCACAACGAGATGCCACTAGTGAGGGGAACATAATTCTCCAAATGAAATTGGGGTACTTTAAGGAAGGGTGGTTGAGGAAAGTTGTCTTAGCTCAGGCTGCCATAACAAAACCGCAGACTGAGTGGCTTAAACAACAGACATCCACTTCTCACAGTTCTGGAGGCTGAGAAGTCCAAGGTTAAGGTGCTGGGTGATTCAGTTCACCATGAGGACTTCCTGGCTTGCAGATGGCCACCTTCTCACTGTGTCCTCACATGGCAGGGAGAGCTCTGGTGTCTCTTCTTCTTCTTCTAAGGACACTAATCCCATCGTGGGGGCTCCACCCTCATGACTTCATCTAAACCTAATCACCTCCCAAAAGCCCCACTTCCTAATACCATCACATTGGGGTTAGGGCTTCAACATAGGAATTTTGGGAGGACGGAAACATTTAGTCCATAACAGAAGTGAACATGGCAAGCGTCATTCTCACAACCGGGGGACTGAAAAGTAATGGTGAGGGAGGTCAGAAGACCCTGAATCTAGTGGCCCCAGGGTCTGCGGTTGCATCCTGACCTTGGCTCCCACTGTCTGTGGGCAGGTCCTTGAGCCTCTCTGGGCCTCAGATTCCCCTTCCTGCCTCCTAGGGCTATCGTTTTGAGAATCCAAGGTCATGTGCATGAAATGCCAACAGCATAGCTCTGGCACAGGATGGCTGGGAAACAGAGGGTGTTTCCTTCCTGTCTGGTGGGCGTGAGCCTGGCCAGGGCGGGCAAGGCGGGCCAGGCACCAGTCCTCAGGAAGCAAGTCCACCATGGCCAGAGGCCTCCACGCTGGGAGCACTGATGTCAATGTTGCCATGGGAACCACTGATCCCATTTTAATTACTCTGACCGGGCCTGAAGTGCTGGTCCCTGGGTTCTCAGTCTCAGCCAAGTTGGAATATGTAACTCCCTAGCAGAGAAAGGCCAGCTCTGGCAGGTACGTGTGATCACACCTGACAGCCACTCCACGTGCAGGGCTCGGCCGAAACCTGACTTGTTGAGTTCACCTGCTGTTCCCCGGGGGAGAGTTCTAGTGTAATGTGCTCCAGACTGACTTACAGGTTGCTCTGGTTTTATCAGCATTTTAGAACATGAGGATGTCACCGTTCTTCCCCTTCTTTCTCCTTCTTCCACCCTCGTGAAAACACCCTATTAGGCCTTTTGAGCTTGGTTCCCAGGGCCTCTATTATCTCTTCAGTTTTATTTCTGGCCTCTCCACTGGCCCCACATACACATTTAATTGCATCATACTTCTGGGCCTTTGTCCCTGCCATCCCCTCTACTCTGAGGCCACACCAGCTCATCCTCACCCCCACAACTACTCCTCCTCATCCACTAAAACTTACCTCAAGGGTCACCTCCTTCAAGAAGCCCTCCCTGACCACCTCCTGTCTCCAATTATACGTCCCCTCTCTGGGCTTCCTTGTACAATATAATGCCACTTATCAAATGTCATTTTGAATCAATTTGTCCATTTCCATGTCTGATTCATCCATGACACCACCCCATTATTTTTGCCATTGAACTCCCAGCTGGGAGACTGACACATAGCAACTGCTTAGCTAAGCTAGAAATGAATCTTGGGAGCTGATTACAGACATATCATAAAGGCAAAGGGACATACTGCTAGCAGGGAAAGGCACACATCAGAAGTGGGTTGGTGGGACTTCCCTAGCGGCGCAGTGGTTAAGAATCCGCCTGCCAATGCAGGGGACTCGGGTTCAATCCCTGGTCCAGGAAGATCCCACATGCCACGGAGCAACTAAGCCCGTGCGCCACAACTACTGAGCCTGAGCTCTGGAGCCCGCGAGCCACGACTACTGAGCCCACGCCTAGAGCCCACGCTCAGCAACAAGAGAAGCCACTGCCATGAGAAGCCTGTGCACCACAACAAAGAGTAGCCCCTGCTCGCTGCCACTAGAGAAAGCCCGCGTGCAGCAACGAAGACCCAACGCAGCCCTAAATAAATAAATAAATAAATAAGTAAATTCAGAAGTGGGTTGGCTGGAGGAAAATGGCATGAACCGCACCCACAGTATCAAGGCCCCCACCCAGCTCCTCTCCCATGGAGATTCCAGAGAACTCATATTTCTACCCTCATGGTCCACCACTTCCCGCCTCCAGGCCTCTGCACATGCTTGCTGTTTCCTCTCCCTGGAATGCCCTCCCCTCAAAATGCCCTGCAGGCTCCACGTGCTTGTCAAACTCCTATACATAACACAGGAGTTATTTATAACTAAAGCATTTTCTCCTCTTCCAGGAAGCCTTCCCTGATTCCCTTCTCCCGTTTTTTTGGGCCTAGCACATACCCAGCTGAAAGCCTCTGCCACACTATATAACAGTTACACGTGGAAGTTCTGTCAGACCCTTTGGATGGTGTGATCTGTGAGAGCAAACCCTGCCTCTTATTCATCAGGATATTTCTAGCACCTACTCCAGTGCCCAGCACATAGTTGGCACCCAGCAAACAGTCATCAAATTAATCAATGCTCCATTTACCCTCCACAGGCTGACCTCCAAGGGTGGCCCTGAACAAATCACCTCACGTTTCCATGTCTCAGTTTGCATGTGCACAAAACCGTGGTGAGAGGTTGTGAAAATGAAATGCGACAATCCAGGTAGAGTACTTTGCGTCTGGCATGAGGCACATGCTCAGTACAACTTAGATACAATTACCCTCCAGCTGGGGCAACTCTGCAACAATTGTTAAAGGTAAGATGTTGATGAAATCTTGTTATTAAAAGAGTCTGGTTAGAGAAGCAAGTATGACAACAAGGGGCTGTTTATTCAAAAAATGATTAAAGTGTCAATATCAGATACAGAAAAGAAAATCTCCTGAAAGGAGAGTGACACTGATTGAGAATTTCCCATCACAGATCGATAGCTCACATCCCATTACCCTCACCCCACCTCCAAATGCACAACCACCGCTGTTAGAGCCCAGCTCAGCTCATTTTTATTCAGTTTTTTAATAATCATTTAATAATATGGCTCAAAAAAGTCAAAGCAGTATAAAAAGGCACACATGCTACAAATGCTGGAGAGGGTGTGGAGAGAGAGGAACCCTCCTACCCTGTTGGTGGTAATGTAAATTGGTGCAGCCACTATGGAAAACAATGTGGAGTTTCCTTAAAAAACTAAAAATAGAGTTGACATATGCAACTCTACTCCTGCAATCCCACTCCTGGGCATTTATCCAGAGAAAACTCTAATTCAGAAAGCTACATGCACCCCAATGTTCACTGCAGCACTATTCACAATAGCCAAGACATGGAAGCAACCTAAGTGTCCATCGACAGTTGAATGGATAAAGAAGATGTGGTACATATATATACAATGGAATACTACTCAGCCACAAAAAATAATGAAATATGCCATTTGCAGCAACACGGGTGGACCTAGAGATTATCATACTAAGTGAAGTAAATCAGATAAAGACAAATACCATATGATATCGCTTATATGTGGAATCTAAAATATGATACAAATGAACTTCTTTACAAGACAGAAACAGACTCACAGAAGTAGAAAACAAATTTATGGTTACCAAAGGGGAAGTGGGGGGAGGGATAAATTAGTAGTTTGGGATTAGCAGGTACACACTACTATATATAAAAGAGAAACACAACAAGGACCTACTGTATGGTATAGGGAAGTATATTCGATATCTTGAATAAATTATAATGGAAAAGAATATAAAAACAATTTATGTAGAACACAATCACTTCGCTGTACACCAGAAACTAACATGGCATTGTAAATCAACTATACTTGAATTAAAAAAAAAAATTTTTGTAAAGGCACACGCGGGGAAGTCTGCGGCTCCCACACCTGTCCCCATCCATCCATGTGGCCCACACACACAATGAATATACAGCCACTTGGGGTACTTTTTCCTTCATCCTTCCAGGGTTTCCTTAATCAAATACACATAAATCCAAATGCATAGTGCAATCCTCTCTTTCTGACACTGTTCTGCACCTTGTTCTTTGTCATCTAACATATCATTCTGGGGACCTTCTCTATCAGGATACAGAGTGTGCCACTTGGGGGGGGATTCCCTCACCCCCATCGGTGGAGCTGCCTACCCCTCTGGCCTAAAGCGACCTTCCAGAAATGAATTCCAACTGTGTTTTTCTTCTGCTTAAAAACCCCTTCCACGGATTTCCATGGCTCTCAAGAAAAACGCCAACACCTCCCCCGCGGCCCCTGAGACCTGGCCTGACCTACGTGCTGACCTCTTCACATCCCCCTCCTCTTCCTCTGCTCCGGCCACGCAGGTCTCTGTCCATTCCTCCAAAGACCCAGGCTGCTCCCCACCTCGAGGCTTTCCCCGAGCCGTGCAGCTCCCTCGGCCTGATGGCAGTCCCACCCTCTCCCTTCCTGGCTGCCCTCTCCTACTCATCCTCCAGGTCTCAGCTCGAGCAAGCATTCCTCAGGAAAGTGTTCCCTGACCCCTGACCAAATGCCCCCTCCCCCCTCCACATTGCCATTCTTCACTCCATGTGGTCCAAAGGTAATTTTATAAGTGATCCCACTTCTAGCTGTTTAATGTCAGGTCTCCCCAGGTAGACTCAAAGCTCCGTGAGAGAGGAAACCTGTTCACCTTACTCATCACTGAATCCCCAATGCCTGTAAAGGGCTTGGCACTGATTTACAGTAGAAATGTTTGTGGAAGGAAAGGGGAAAAGTGGTGAGAAAGAGAGGGAAGGAGGGAGGGAAAAGGGAGGGAGGAAGAAGGGAGGAAGCCGGAGTTAGGAGGGCTTGGGAGGGAAGAGGGAGAAGAAACAGAGAGAGGGAGGGACGGAGAGATGGAGGAAGGAGGTTGGCAGGAGGGGAGGGGAAGGAGGGGATGGAGGGGGTGGGAGATGAAATGGATTTATTAAGCTAACTCCCTGTACCTGGCACTACGCTAACGGATAAATAGAAAAAAGAAAAAACCCAAAAAACAGCCTGTTTGCAGTCTAGCTGGAGATGATTCATTTACACAAGAAAATGTAACTAGAGTTCAAGGCTACATAAGATCGGGGCCGAGTGCCAAATGAGCACACCCAGCAAATAAACACATGAGGACTGTGTGGCCTGTTTTGACCTATTTATAAAGCATTTCTTCAAAGATTCCATAAACAGTCCAAGTGCTGTATAATTAGAAATCCTAATTCCTATCCTAAACCTTTGCACTTTACCATTTCCCTTTAAATGTAAACTATCTTTCTGGGGTTGGCTTTTAATCAAAAAAGCATCTTAATTCAAACTAAACACCATTATTTTCTTCCCCAAACTCATCTATAGAGTGTCTAAACTGTTCGTTTAAAAGTGAGTGTTCAGGGCAGCATGAAGCAAAGAGCCCCAGGAGCAGCAGCTAGGGGTCTAGGGTCTCCGGGGCTGTGAGCTAACTTGCTGGGTCATCCTGAGCAATCAGTCCCCCTCCCCTTCTCCAAGGGCCTCGGTGTCCTCTTCCACACAAGAAGCTGAATGAATTGATGAATAAAGGATGCTCCAGCCCTAACAATGATTGTCTCCCTCTGCCCTGGTTATTCAACCCCAAAAGAGAGGACCTTGTCTCTCAAAAGTCTGAGCCCCTTTTATTCACCAGCTGCCCTGAGATTCTCCTCCTCAGAAGAAAAGAAGGATGGGGCCATCATTTCATCTGAGATCTCTAGAGCGTTTGCAAAGTCACAGCCTTCCCTCTGCTGGTGTGGACACCCCAGAGGATGCACCCTGTAAATGTTCTCTGAATTAGTGAAATGAATGAATAAATGAACAAACTGACTAATGAATGGATCTTCCCCAGAGAAGCCAACCAGCTTACTAACTCCCTGCACAGAGTGGGACTGTACCCAGTTCCTCAGGTCTTGCACTGCGTTGCTTTCCCTGGGAACCAGATTCATTATTAATCCAATAAAATATTTATGGAGCATCTGTTACGAACGCAGCACTGAAAATCTAACTTTGAACAAACAAGCCCAAATAATCTTTCAAAACATAAATCGGATCACATCACTCTCCTACATAAAATCCTTCAATAGCTTCCCATTGCAGTAAATATAAGATTCAGATCCCCCACCCTGGCCTTTAAGGTCATGGTCAAGTCTTCCTCTATAACATTATCTGTTGTCACTATTCCCTTTGTCCCCTATGCCCAGCTACAACGGCTCAGCTGAGATCAGCCAAACCACAGCCAACACTCAGACCCAACTGTCATGGGAGAATGAAAAAATAACTGTTGATGTAAGGTCCTGAGATTTTTTTTGGAGGGGAGAGAGTTATTTGTTATGCAGCATTATTGCAGTAATAGCTGACTAATACAGAGTGCCACCACTTACCAGATGCATAATCTTAGGAAAGTCACTTAACCTCTTGGAACCTCAGTATGCTTTAAATTTTTTAAAGATGTATTTGTCTCTTCTCCATTTACTTCCTGGAGTGACTGTGACACAACAGATGAAAAGGGCTTTGAAAACTGTAAAAGGCTGTTGCAAATATAAGATAGCATCCTCGGCAGCAGTCTTGCCTGCCCAGACCCAGGGGAAAGTCTGTTGCTGTCCTGACAACAGAGCATGACTCAGCAGGCCAACACCAACCGTCTGTTATGAAGACATATTATGTATAGCACATACACACTCTGAACAGAGGCCCACACCCCTGGCCTGCCAAACAAAGATTAGGGCTTCAGAGGGAAATTCCCACAAGCCAGCAATCAAAAGACATTTTTACTTCTAACACAATCTGAGGGAAACGATCATGGGTACACACAAGATTGGAAATACAAAGATGCCCATCATAATTTTGTTCATAATGCAAAGCGGAAAGCAAGCTAGATGTCCAACAACAGGGAGCCAGATACATCCATAGGATGAAATACAATACAGCCATTTAAAATAATGCCAGATGAGGAAATTTTTTTGCAAACACTGCTCTTTGAAAAACTAGATCCACAGATTTGATTCAGGAGTCAATCTGAGCAAAAAAACCAAAGCAACTAGGCAGAATTTCCATTCCTGTACTTACGCTTCAATCAAAGAAGCTCTACTTTCATTTGTTATGGACTGGATGGTCGTGTCCCCCCTAACTTTATTTGTTGAAGCCCTAACCCCCAATGTGATAATATTAGGAGGTGGGGCTTTGGGAGGTGATTAGGTTTAGATGAAGTTATGAAGAGTGGAGACTCCATGGTGGGTTAATGCCCCTATATGAAGAGGAGAGATACCAGGGTTCTCTCTGTCCCTGCCACGTGAGGACGCAGAAAGAAGGTGGCCATCTGCAAATCAGGAAGCAGCTGTCTCAGGAACCAAACAGGCGGTCACCCTGATTTTGGACTTCTCAGGCTCCAGAACTGTGAGAAATAAATATCTGTTGTTTAAGCCACCCAGTCTACGGTTTTCATTATAGCAGCCCAAGCTGATTAAGGCAATCTGTCTAATAAATTTCATTTCCAATGATGGTGCTTGCAGAAAGGGTTCAGAAGCTGCTAAAAACAAATTTGAAAACCATCATTAGAGAAGAATGTCAAGGTGCCTCTGCTGACTTGCGAAAGGGAAATGACCAACTACGAAACAGCATGTATAGTATGATTTTATTTTGTAATAAGAAGGAGAGAGAGAGAGAGAGACACACAGACCACATAAATACTCTCCAATATATTAGCAGTGTTTATCACCAGGAGGTAAGATTAAAGGCTTCTTTTGATTCCTCCTTTTTGCTTATTGAAACATTCTAAATGTTTGGTGGTGAATATAACTTTAGGAAGAAGAAGCAATACAGAAATATACATTCTTTGCGTGTCTATAATAAATCAGTCATGCCATCACGAGGAAAAGTGAACTCAGGGTCTTTGGGATCCAGGAATTAGTCTCTGGGAATGCAATCCCTGCTCCCCTCCCCAGCACCCCAGTGGGAACAGACACTCAGAGACACACATCAGCCCAGAGCCTGGAGGGGCTGGTTATTCTCATAGGTGTGAGGAGCACTGGAGAGAAGGCTGCGGATGGAAGGGGTCACCTGGCAAGGAAGCCAGGAAGCAATGACCACTAAGTGAACCAATTCTAATGTGGCCATTGGCTAGAGTGCTTGCTGGGGAGAGTGCGGGCAATCCCACAGGAAGGAGACGTAGTTAAAGAGGCAGGAGACTGAGGAGGCAGCTTACGAAGCCCTCAGGGAGAAACCAGTGGAAACACCAGGCAGGGAAAAAAGTCAGCAACCCACACCTCCCGGATTCAGTTTTCTCATCTGTTAAAAGGGGATACACTGCATCAGGCTATTGTAAGGAAATAGCATCGGTAATATGCGCAGGACTTCCCTGGTGGCGCAGTGGTTAAGAATCCGCCTGCCAATGCAGGGGACACGGGTTCGATCCCTGGTCTGGGAAGATCCCACGTGCCGCAGAGCAACTAAGCCCATGCACCACAACTACTGAGCCCATGCGCTGCAACTACTGAAGCCCACAGGCTCTAGGGCCCACATGCTGCAACTACTAAAGCCAGTGCGCCTAGAGCCCGTGCTCCGCAACAGGAGAAGCCACTGCAATGAGAAGCCCGACCAGTACACAACAACGACCAGTAGCCCCCACTCGCCGCAACTAGAGAAAGCCAGCGCGTAGCAACAAAGACCCAACGCAGCCATAAATAAATAAATAAAAATAATATGCACAGAGCTGCCCACCTTCATCTAGTGCACAGTAGGCACTCAATACGTGTCTTCATTCATTCCCTGCCCTCTGGGTATGAAAATAAGGCAAGTGCACTTGACAAAATGAGTTGATGAAAGCATTGTGCTTTATACTGTGGCCTCTGGAATTATAATCTCTGGGCTGTCATTCCTGCTTCACCAATGAATGGCTGTGTCATTTGAGATCTGCCATTTAACCTCTATGACCCTTGGTTTCTTCATCTGTAAAACAGACTCAGTGATATCTATTACATAAAGTGTTTTTTAAGAATTATGTAAGGTAAAAAAAAATGTGAAGTACTCAGCATAGAATCTACTCAGCCCCTAGTATGTGCCCAATAAGAATTAGCTACTATTATTATTCATTAACAAAAATAATAATTAAGGAGAAAATTCTATTTCCTCTGGGCTGATGGGAAGGTGTCAAGAAGAACCAAGTGGGTAACACGTACCCCATCAAACCACCGCTGCACACACACACTGCTACCCGTGCGACCAGTTCTAACAACACAAATCCATCCACCTCACCCCTTACTTAGAATCATTCAATGGCTCCCCATTGCCCTCAGGATAAAACCCAGGTTCCTTAAGCAGTCCGAACTCTGCCCACATTTCCTGTCTCATGAGCTGTTATTTCCCCAGGTGGACACTATGCTGTCTTTAAGGACTTTTACCTCCCTCAGCATGCCCTGACTCTGCGCCTCTGCACAGTCTGTTCCCTCTGCCTGCCATGCCCTTCCCAACCCCTGTTTTCCCACTCTCTACATTTCCAGTCCAACGTTGCCTTCCTAAAAACTCATCCTTCAAGTCTCAATTCATCTTGTCACTTCTTCTGAACGGTCTTCCGTGATCATCTCTCCACTACCCCAGGCCGAGACCAGATCACGTGCTTATCACTGCAATAACAGTTCTCAGCAAGCCTGAGCCCCGAGGCTGTCTCTACCCTGAGACAATAGGAGAGGAATAGGTCTTACTTAATGTCTACTTGGCGCATATTAGTCCTCCTATGAGTGAGAGGTGAGAATAAATCAGTGAATCAAATATTCAATAAATCAATGTCCTAATGCCTCCTGATGGCTAAGAGCACTTGGAGCCAGGGGCCTGGGTTCAAACCCCATCTAAGCACTGATGAACTTGGCATCCTTGGGCCAATGACGTCATCTTTCTATACGTCAGGTTCTCATCTATCAAGTGGGGCTCGTTGTAATTCTAGCTCATTGCACTGTCATGAAGATTAATGTCAATGTCTGAGAAGCACTCCAAACGGTGCCTAGCACAGAGTAGGCACCATATAAGCACTGGCTGTTTTAACTCTAATTTGTTGGCCTTCTTTCAAATGCCACCTTCTCAAAAAGACCTCTCCTGCCCACCCTATCTGACATACCCCACGCACACCATCAATCTCTATTCTTTCGCTCTTTTTAACTTTCTTCACAAACCTTATCACTTGGCAAAGTTGTATAATTTACTTATTTATTTAAAAATTGATAACCCTCCTACACTGTTGGTGGGAATGTAAACTGGTGCAGCCACTATGGAGGACAGTATGGAGGTTCGTTAAAAAACTAAAACTAGAGCTACCATATGATCCAGCAATCCCACTCCTGGGCATATGTCTGGAGAAAAACACAGTTCGAAAGGATATGTGCACCCCTATGTTCATTGCAGCACTGTTTACAATAGCCAAGACATGGAAGCAACCTAAATGTCCATCAGCAGATGAATGGGTAAAGAAGATGTGGTACATGTATACAGTGGAATACTACTCAGCCATAAAAACAAGAATGAAATCATGCCATTTGCAGCAACATGGATGGACCTGGAGATTATCATACTAAGCCAAGTAAGTCAGACAGAGAAAGACAAATATCACATGATATTGCTTATACGTGGAATCTAAAAAAAAATGATACAAATGAACTTATTTACAAAACAGAAACAGACTCACAGACTTAGAGAAAGAATTTATGGTTACCAAGGGAGAAGCGAGTTTGGGATTGACAAGTACACACTGCTATAGTTAAGAAAAAATGCCTTTCCATGAAAACAACAACAACAACAACAACAAAAATAAATAAATAAAAATAAAAATTGACTATTCGCCTTCCCCACTAGGATACTAAGCCTGACAATACACGGTGTTTAAAACAGGCTTGGCAAACAACAGATGTTCAGTAAACATTTGCCAAAGGAAAAGAGGACACAAAGGAGGAAGATGTCAATCCTACCTTGAAGGAATAGGATTGTAATTAGAGGAGACTGAAGACTGGGGAGACCACCCCAATACATCAATGGGTAAAAAAAAAAATTGGGAAGAATCAACTGCAAACCAGCTGAAGGGGGCTTTAGAAGATTATTCTCAGTATTTACAAGGAGGGGCAGGGCCATGGGGCTGCCCGAGGAAATGCACAGAGCCAGTGGAGACATTTGAGTCCAGCCTAAACAGGTCACAGGAAGTTCTCTGGAGGCCAAAGAATCATCTTAATTGAGCAATTCTACCTTGGGAAAGCATGAGTTGCTGAGCTGTCATTTCCCCAGAATTCTGTATTGATTATTTCCTGGCCTAAGGCATTCTATGTTAATTGGTCTCAATTGGAAAATTTCATGTTTATGTCTGTGTTGGCTAAAGCTGGGGGGGGGCAGGGAGATGTGTCATTTAAAAAAATTACTTAAATCCTCAAGATGACACTGCCTCCACCTTCCAGGGTAGACTAGTTGTACAGACCTTCAGAATACCAAGAAGCATCTTCAAATGCCATATTGACATGCATATGTTCGTCTCCTCCTATTCTGAGTAGGAAATAAATGTTTGGTCTTGTTTTCCTTCCTTCTGCATATTTCTCCATCTTTAGCCTCACAGTCTAAGCTCCCTGAAATAAAGTTTCCCCCCAAAGCTTCCTCCTTTAGAGACGAAGTATCTAGAGGTCAGTAGTAAAGCCTGGGGAAAATCATTTGGAAAAAGAACTATTTCCTAACCAGGAGAAAAATAGGAGTATAGACTGATACACCCCTCCACCACCACCATCCCCCGCTGGTATGAGCACGGACCGCTAACAGTTCACAGCTGTTTTTTTTCTCTAGAACAGGGATCAGAAAACTACAGCCCATGGGCCAAGACCAGCCCACCGCTTGTTTTTATCAGTAACTTTTTATTGGGACACAGCCATGCCCATTCATCATTTCTGTTTTGTCTACGGTTGCCTCCCCTACAAGTGCAGAGCTGAGTAGTTGCAATGGAGATTGTGTGGCCCACAAAGCCTAAAATATTTACTCTCTGGTCTTTTACAGAAAAAGTCTGCCAACCCCTACGCCACAGCAACACTGTCCAATAGAAATAGAATGTGAAGCAGTTGCAAACTATTATACATAGAATCAATACACAAGGTCCCACTGTATAGCACAGGGAACTATATTCAATATCCTGTGATAAACCATGATGGAAAGAATATGAAAAAGAATGTATATATATGTATAGCTGAATCACTTTGCTGTACAGCACAAATGAACACAACATTACGGGACTTCCCTGGTGGCGCAGTGGTTAAGAATCCGCCTTCCAATGCAGGCGATGCAGGTTCGATCCCTGGTCGGGAACTAAGATCCCACATGCCGTGGGGCAACGAAGCCCGTGCGCCGCAACTACTAAGCCTGCGCACTCTGGAGCCCATGCACCACAACTAGAGAACCTCGCGCGCCGCAACGAAGAGCCCACATGCTGCAACTAGAGAGAAGCCCACACGCCACAACTACTGAGCCCGCGTGCTCTGGAGCCCATGCGCCACAACTAGAGAAGCCCATGCACCGCAACGAAGACCCAGTGCAGCCAAGATAAAATAAAAATAAATAAATAAATACCTTTAATAAAATAATTAATTAGCACAACATTGTAAATCAACTATACTTCAATAAATTAAAATAAAAATAATCCAAATGCAATAAAAAAATTTTTTTAAAAGAAATAATGTGAGCCACATATGTAATTTCAAATTTTCTAAAGGTCACATTAAAAAATAAATTTAAAAAAATAAATGAAATTAATTTTAATAATATATTTTTATTTAACCCGGTATATTAAAAATGTTATCATTTCAACATGTCATCAATTTTACAATTATTAATGATGTAGACATCTGTTTCTGCGTACTAAGTCTTCAAAATCTGATGTGTATTTCATACTTACAACACATCACAGTTAAGACTAGCCACATTTGAAGTGCTTAATAGCCGCCTATGGCTAGGGGCTACCATATTGGAAAGGAATACTCAAGAAAGTCTCCTTTGGTTGACTAGGAGAGGTTTTACTCAGAAGTTTTACCCCTGTGAAATAACAGAAAATACATATATTGGTCTCTGCCCCTGGTTCCTGGCACAGAGTTCCTGGAACCCTTGTAATTTCCTAAGTGATAAGAGCGCTAGAAGCATCTATTTTTCTTTTTTCTTTTTCATATTCTTTTCCATTATGGTCTATCACAGGATATTGAATACAGTTCCCTGTGCTGTACAGCAGGACCTTGTTGTTGATCCATCCTGTGTATAATAGTTTGCACCTGCTAATCCCAAACTCCCAGTCCCTCCCTCCCCCACCCCCTCCTCCTTAGCAGCCACAAGTCTGTTCTCTATGTGTGTGAGTCTGTTTCTGTTTTGTAAATAAGTTCATTTGTGTCACATTTTAGATTCCACATATAAATGATATCATATGTATTTGTCTTTCTCTGTCTGACTTACTTCACTCAGTATGACATCTCTAGGTCCATCCGTGCTGCTGCAAATGGCATCATTTCATTCTTTTTTATGTGGCTGAGTAGTACTTCATTGTACATATGTACCACATCTTCTTTATCCACTTATCTGTCAACGGACATTTGGGTTGCTTCTATGTCTTGGCTAGTGTAAATAGTGCTGCTGTGAACACAGGGGTACAGGAGCATCTTCTGTTCTAATATTTGGTCTGTGACCCCAGGTCCTGACACAGAGTTCCTAAATCCTTTGGAACTTCCCTGGTGAGAGGAAAGTCTTTTGTTCTAATGAGGCAATGCTTGATGGGCTCCTGGATGGGGGCTGGTCACCAGAAAGACCAAACCATGATTAGAAGCTTGGAAGTTTCAGCCCCATTCCCTATCCTCCAGGAAGGGAAAGGGGCTGAAAACTGATTTAAGGATCCACCATGCTTATGGGACGAAGCCTCCATAAAACTCCCAATGGTACGGGATTCAGAGAAGCTTCCAGGTTGCTGAACACATGGAGGAGCTGGAAGCTCCGTACCCCTCCCCCTATACTTTGTCCCATGTATCTCTTCCATCTAGATGTCCCATGTATCTCATCATATCCTTTTATAATAAACTGGTAAATGTAAGGAAGTGTTTCCCTGAGTCCTTTAAGTCATTCTAGCAAATTGTTGAACACAAGGAGCATGTCATGGGAAGCCTGATTTATAACTGGTCAGTCAGAAGTACAGGTGACACCCTGGGACTTGAGATTGGCATCAGAAATGGGTGTGATCCGCACTTCCTCCCGTTAGTGTCAGAATTGAACTGTAGGACGACCATCTGGTGTCACAGAGAATCGTTTGGTGTGGGAAAAATAAGCCCACACATCTCTCGTGAGAAGTGGTGTGAGTGTGGTTGTAAAGGAGACCCACACAGGAGGAAGAGTAGATTTTTCTACACAACACCACAGCCAATGACCACTAACATGGAGACGTAAAAGGTCGACCCCACAGCCTCAAGGTGGGACCGACCTGTGGTGCTCGTCGTGCTCCAGAGCTCCCCGTGCATCAGGATGTAGCCGGGCTCCAAACCAGATGTCCTCTTTCCTTGCTCTCCTGCCCCCTCCTCCCACCGTCACTCCCTTCCAGATCTTTCCTGAGAGCACCCCCTCAAAAAAAGTGACCTGTGCAAGAATCCCCATCACGGGCTCTGATTCTAGGAAACCTGTCCAAACGCGGGAGAAAAGAATGCAAATATTTACTGAGTACCTCTCATGTGTCAGACACTTCATAACTGTTATCTCATCTCACCACAAAGCTATGAGGTAGGAAATACTAGCCACACTTCAAAGATAAGGAAACTTACAAAGACAGGTATATTCAGCCATACAACAACATATTATGGAGTTATTTAAAATTATACTTGTGAAGGTATGTGATAACATTTAAACACTTATGGTATAATGTTGATTTGGAAAAACAAAACCAAAATGTACTATGTGTATACATGTGTTTTTAAACTATGAACATTTTTTAAAAGCCTGAAAGGATATGCACCACAATGTTGTCAATAACTTACTTTGGGCAGTCAGAATGAATGGCTGTTTATTTTTATTAATGGCTGTTTATTCTAAAACCAAACAGGACCCTGCAGGAACTCACCAGTATCAGACCTCCCGTGTCTTCCACTTCTTGTTTGTAAAAAAAAGCCTCAGGCTCCTAGGCCTTTCCCCAGTTCCAAGGAGCTGACTCAAGCAGTTAATAATTAGAGAAGTAGAAAAACAGAAACAAAAAGAAAATAGTCAAGCAAAAAAATGTAATAATAACTTAATAGGTCAGCCATTAAAAAGAGTCAAAGGACCCCAAGTTTCTCCTCAAAGGATGTAGATAACAGGCTGACTCATGTCCTTGAGTTCTTTTTCAAAAACCAGGACCCCACCGGACAGAACACATAGACCCCAAACTGGATGAAACTAGAGGGTGGATGATTGAGATTCCCCCAAAATATCACCCTGTTACCTCGGCACCAAACAATCAGAAAAAAGTCCATGAGCTGATCATGTACCCTATGACCTTCGTCCCTAATGTTGCCTTTAAAAACACTTCCCTAAAAGCTATCGAGGAGTTTGGGTCTTCAGAGCACTAACCGCTGGTGCCCTTTGCTTGACACCCTACAGTAAATGCTTTACTTTCCTTCACCACAACCTGGTGTCAGTAGATTGGCTTTGCTCCATGTTGGGCGAACAGACCCAAGTTTGGTTCGGTAACACTTCCTACCATTCTGTTTTTCCAAGGTGAGAAAAGTCTCCATGTTTGATGAGGTTTAGTTTGCCTTGAGTTTAGTGTAACATAATACTTAAAGAGCTTGGTTTGGTTTGGAAATAGGGTTCAAATCCCAGCTCCACCACTCTGAAGTTCTATGACCTCGGACAAAACAGTTAACATCTCTAAACCTCAATTTTCACATCTGTAAAAGGGGGATCATGACATATCTCATGGGGTCATTGTGAGGGTTAAATGAGTGTTTGCATTTAAAGTGCTCAGTACGTTGCCTGGCACATAGTAGGCTCTCAGTAGATGGTAGATCCATAAATGGAGGTTGTCTGGCCCCGAGAGTCATGGTCTTTACCCTACTTCATGCTTCCTAAATGTAATCCCCAGATCCCCATCATGATCTTCCAAATCCTCTCACTTCAGGCTGCCCCAGGCTCTGCAGCAGAACCCATGATTGGCAATTTTTGAGTCAAGGAACAGTCCCCATGCAGGGGGATCACTCTGGCTCCCATCTCTACATAATTATGCCACTTGAGTTCCATTTCCCAGCCTCCATTTCACAGCTATACACTAATAGCTTCAAGGGGCAGGGAGTTCTTTCCCTTTCTCCTGTATGTGATTAATGAGACTTTAATTGGCCCAGTGATAGATGAGTTATCCTAAAGGCATCGAATATTTAAAAGTGAATTCTCCTTTGACAAAAATAGTCCATGAGTTTCAAGAGCTGCTGTCCCGATGTCCCTGTTAGCGAGCACATGATGTCTGCCAGAGCTGAATGAATTCCTTCTAAGCATTCACCAATATCAAGGACAGCGATACCCTTTTCTCCTTTTGCTGTTCCTATGAAGGCAAAGTGTGTGCTTTACATCTTTATCTTAAGTGACCAGACTTGTTTATAGCTGCTCCAAATAATTACATCGGAATGCATCGGGTTTAGCACACCCCAGACCATGCACTCCTCTGATTAAGGGTTTCTAAATGGAATTCTTCCCTGGAAATGAGCCTTAAGTGGATTTCTTCCCTGAAACAAGCTACTGTCCCAGATATCCACGTGGTCTTTGGAGAGAAGTTTCTTTACCATATCACGCTCCCTTGTCACAGCCTTCCATCTTTTTCTGGGTGTATCTGCTTTCCCTGTGCCCACATTAACCTGCTTATCCTCGGAACTTCTTCTGGTTTCCTCGCCACTAGCCCAAGTCCAGAGAAAAGGGACCTCCACCATGGGGCCACTCCAGATTACTGTGAACTCCTCTCTCTTCTCTGAACCCCTGGACTGGTTGCTGGGAATAGTAAATATTTTAGCTTTGAAAGTCATATGGTCTCCATCACAACCACTCAACTCTGCCCTTATAGCACAAACAGCTATAGACAATACATGAACAAATGAGCGTAGCTGCGTCCTAATAAAACTTCATTCACAAAATCAGCAGCAAGCAGGATTTGGCCCGTGGGCTGTAGTTTGCTGACTCCTGCCCCAGAGACCTGTAGTGGCCATTCTCAGTGTCCGGCTCCGGTCCCCTTTACCAGCTGCTGATGGCTCATAGCTGACCCCCTTCTCCACCTCAGCCAGCAGAGCTTTCTCTCCTAGAAAGTTACTTTGCACCTACATCCATCCAGGGGGCAGCCAGAGCCAGTGAATGGGTGACTGATGGGAAAGTACAAAAGGCCAGCCACTGACCTTAAGGCAGGACCAACTTTGTGGTACAATTCATGCTCCAGAGTTCCCTCTGGGATCAGGCTGAAGTCAGTCTCCAATTAAGACCCACGCTTGCTTAGCTTTGTTCCTCTGCTCCGTCCTGCTTCCTAATCCTCCTTCCCCTAAGAGCCTCCCTCAGTAAATTAAACGTTCCCAAATCCCTGTCTCAGGCTTTGCTTCTAGGAAACCCAACCTGAGATAAGACATTAAAACCCATCCTAGCTCCCTACTGGTATCGTCTTTTTCTCTTGGCTGTATTATGCTTCCCAGTTGTACCTTTCCCAATACGACTATGAAATTCTTGGAGGATGGGGAGTGAAATAGAGGATGTGTCTTCAGCGCAGTGGTATAGGACAAAGAACTCAGGCTTTTTATTTTAACAGGCCTCGGTTAAAATTCTGGTTCTGTCACTGACTCGGTTTGTGACTTAATGAAAATAAGAATAACAGTAACAATAGCAGTAATAGGGGCTTCCCTGGTGGTGCAGTGGTTAAGAATTCGCCTGCCAATGCAGGGGACACAGGTTCGAGCCCTGGTCTGGGAAGATCCCACATGCCACAGAGCAACTAAGCCCGTGCACCACAACTACTGAGCCCGCGTGCCACAACTACTGAAGCCCACGCACCTAGAGCCCGTGCTCCGCAACGAGAAGCCACCGCAATAAGAACCCCGCGCAACACAACGAAGAGTAGCCCCCACTCGCCACAACTAGAGAAAGCCTGCACACAGCAACGAAGACCCAATGCAGCCAAAAAAAAAATAGCAGTAATAGTGGGGACAGCAGGTACCACGTCTTGGGCAGTACATTGTGCGACAGGCACTATGCTAAACCCTTCTTGCTAGTTATGTCAGCATCCTCACAGCACCACTAAAAGGACCCCTAGGCTCAGGGACTGCCCAGGTCACTCATTTTACAGAAGAGAGCAAGTATGTCTACCTTGAAGAGTTGCTATGGTTACTAACACAAAGGTCTAAGTGCCCAGCAACCAGCAGATGCTCCCAAAATATTTCATTTTATTATTGGGTCCTATTATTAGTAACTGGTATCCACACAGAAGGCATTCCTTTTACTTGATTTGATCCTTTTTCCAGCACCTTGCTATGTACACTTGTGCCTCAAGCCCCCTCTCAGATTTTCGCTTTTAATGGGACAAAAAACTCTTAAGATAAGAAAATCAAGTTTTGTCATGAGGTTCAAGGCAGTTCTAGCCCCTGACTCAGACCCCTTCCTACGGACCAAAGATTCTTGCCCCCAGAAACAATCTGAATATCCTGCAACAGGAGGAGCATTGCATGATATCTACTCATTTATTTATTCAACAGATATTTAGTGAGTACCCAAAAACTTGCCAGGCAAGTGTAGCAGGCAGCCTCCAAGACGGCCTCCAGTGATTCTCATGCCCTGGAATTCACACTATCACCAAGACTGTGCCATCTAGAAAGTGGATCCTCCTGACCCAATCAAACCTTCAGATGACGGCAGTCCCAGCCAACATCTTGACCGCAACCTTACGACAGACCTAAGCCAGAAACACCAGACTAAGCCGCTCCCAAATTCCTGATCCAAAGAAACTGTGTGAGATAATAAAGTTTATTGTTCTTTCAAGCCACTAAGTGGGGTAATTTGTTATGCAGCTTTAAATTACTAATATAGCACTCAATGGAATATTACACAATGGTTTAAAAGAATGTTTATGAAGGAATTCACTGACAGTCCAGTGGTTAGGACTCTGCGCTTCCACTGCAGGGGCACAGGTTCGATCCCTGATGGGGGAACTAAGATCCCGCATGCCGTATGGCGCAGCCAAAAAAAAAACAAAACAGCAGAATGCTTATGAAAAGTTTTAGGTCCATAAGAACAGGCCATTGAAATACAGACATCCCTTAGTATTGGTTCCAGGGATTGGTTCCAGGAGCCCCTGAAGATACCAAGATCCAAGGATGCTCAGGTCCCTAACAGTCAGCCTTCCATATCTGCTGGTTTCACATCAACCAACCAGACAAAAAATACTGTATTCTTAGGTTGGTTGAATCTGAGGATGCAAATCCCATGACTTCAGATGGCTGAGTGTAATTCTAAATAAAACACACCAAAAAAGCAGAACAGGACACATGAAAAGATTGTATGAAGAATTGTAATTCACACGGACACACTAATAATATTATTCTCATTTTTAAAAGGAGATAACTTGCATATACCACATCTGATGAGTGCTTACTATAAGCAAAGTACTAAACATACATTATCTCATTTAATTCTCAAAACAACCCAATAACATATTATTATTCCCACTTTTCAGCTGGGGAAACTAAGGCTCAGAAAGGTTAACTAAATTTTTCATGGCCACCTAGCTAGCAAGTGGTGGAGCTTGATTTGATGCCAGGACTATCCAACTTTCAACTCAATTTTTCTAACCACTACTTACACTGCCTATAGACAGAATAAAAAGGAAATGCACCAAATTGCGTGTTTTTCAGGGATTTTTTTCTTGCACTTTTCACATTTGCTGCAAAGAGCACCTGTTCCATTTGTAACTAGGAAAATAAGTTATTGTTTTTTTTTGTTTGTTTGTTTGTTTTAAGTTATTGTTTTTATAAATAAAAATAAAACAGAAAGTGTTCTCTCTTCTAGGAATCCAAAGGAGAAAGGAAATATCCATTCTTGTGTTTCATGTTTCTCAAAGGGGTGTCTATTGACACTCAGGGTGGGATAATTCTTCCTGGTGAGTGTGTGCCTTGTGTGCTGTAGGATGTTAAGCACCACTGCCCCTGTCTACCAAATATGCCTCCCGTGGCAGGGCCCTGCCAATATCCATTCAGTATGCACCTCTCCACCCAGCGCTGCCAGCTGCAAACACCTCTGACTCTCTGTCTGATAACTTTTGCTCTGGCTGGAAAACACACATGGTCTCCCAGTTGCCCAGGTGATAACTGGGCAGAAAATATACCTTTTATTGCTTACATTCACCTAACAGTGTTTTCTGGGTTTTACCTCCCAAAACATAACTTGCCCTCAAGTCTTGTCTCAAGGTCGGCTTCTGGGGGAAATCAAGCCAAGGCAGCTCTCCAGGCACCCTGACACTGAAAACGTTCCTACATCTTTCCAAACACCAGTACTGAAGTGTGGAGGGTGAGGACTTCCTATTCCTGCGTAAGAAAATGTTTAAGTTCCACAGCAGCTTTCTAGCTAGAGCTCTGGCTATAAGAGAAGTGCATGGCAAGGTCATCTCACAGAGAACTACCCCTAAAAGTCCTTCGATTGCACCCTCTGTGCCTGTTCTGCTCTCTCCCTCTCCAGTTATTTCCATCCAGTTCCTCCCTGCGGTTCGAGAAACAGCATTGATTTTTAGGACAAAATAAGCACATGGCTTTGGGCTTAGCACTATTCCAGGAAGGAAATAATCGTGATAATAGTAACGCCAGGAGCAAACATTTCTTTAATGCTTGTCATGTACCTGAAAGAAGGTGAAACTTTACACAAATTAGTTATTTTAGTTCTCCTAACAAGAAGAAATATGGCTACTTGGAGGCCAAGAGTACCTAGAAATAAGTTCAAAGTGGGCCAAGTTCATTTAGTCAACAAAGAGTTACTGGGAAAACAAGATTTCCTGAGCATCTACTGAGTTCCAGACAACTTGCTAGGTAGAGGAATTAAACAGGGACCGAGTCATACAAGGTCCCTCATCTCTCAGAAGCCACATTCGAATAGAGCAGTGATTTTCAACCAGGACAATTTCCCCCCAGGAGTCATTTGGCAGCATCTGGAGACATTTTTGGTTGTCACAACTGGAGGGCACTGGCATCTAGTGGGCAGAGGCCAAGGATGCTGCAGAACACCTTACAATGTATAGGACAGCCCTCGCAACAGAGAATTACCTGGCCCAAGACGTCAAAAGTGTCAAGGCTGAGAAACCCTGTAGTAAAGGAAGGAGAAGACAGAATAACCAACAAACAAAAACAAAAACAAAAAAAGGAATTTCAAATTTGAGCCCTAAGCTAGGATTAGGAACTTGTAAAATGCTATTTACATTATATGAGCGCCTCATCAGTATCTACAAACAGACGCAGGGTCGTTTGTAACAGGCATAACAGCCTGGAGGTTTTGGCCATACACGGGTGAGCAATCAGAAACAAGTGTTCCACCTCCACCACGTTCCAGAGCTCAACGTGGGGCTGAGTTTGCTGACTGTTATCTCTCATCAACCCCTCCCTCCTTTTGTAAAGAGAGATGCATAGATGTGTCTGTTCAATCAGTTTACACATCTTAGTTGTTTATTCTGCCTCATTTCACAAGGGGTTTCAGGCAGCGAAGCAAAATATAAACAATCATACTTCAAAACCAGGGACAATATAAATTAGAATAAGGGGTGTGTGGAGTTTTTTGTTACGGTTGTTGTCTGTTTGGAATCTCTTGTCTGAAGAACACTCCCTGAAATATGCCACGCGTACACACACACACACACACACACACACACACACACACACAAACACTCACACTCACTGCTCCATAACGATCCTGTGCAGTCTGTGAGTTTTGGATGGAATTGACCCCACCCATGTCCAACAGTGAACACATGATCCCAGACTAACCAATCAGAGCACCACTACCCTTGTTCAACATGATTGGTCAAGGGATGGTCATGTGACCTACCAGAGACCAATCACAGATGCTCCAAGTTTTTTTCCGAAGTTGTACAGAAATATGCTCTCTCCTTCTCTGAGGGTCTGGAGGTTAAGGACAACGTCAGATTAGGGCTGCTGGAAGCCATCTTACCACCCCAGGAAAAAAGCCTGTCTGAAAATTAAGAGGAAGGAGGCACACAAAATCTAGAGATGGAGAGATAGAGCCCTGAGAACATTTGTTGAGTCCTAGCTATGCCTGAAGGTCATAGACCACTAAATTCCTCTTTCTATTTGCATTAGGTTTCTGTCACTTGAACCTAAAAGGTCGTGACATATTACAGGGATTATGCCAAGAGAGTGAAATGGAAACCAGGGAGCAGGAAATGAGGGTGACACCGGTTCAAATTTGGCTGTGTACTTCTGAGTAGATGAGATGAAAAGGGAAAGCTGGTCAGTTACATCATTCTCATTAATGCAGTGAGAACATCCAAGCTCCTTAGGAGAAGGGTCGCTTTTTCCTAGCACTGGCTTCTCAAAGCATCGTGGGAAAGGAAATACTGAAATATGGAGGATGGTGTCCTCTTTTGATTGACACTCTCTGCCAGTGCAATAATGGGACTCGTAAACTGCTTTTTACAGATTCTATTACGGATGCTGAGGGGACTCACATTTACACAGTTGGTCGACTTGATTCTGTGGGATTGTGGGATTGGGAGGGAGGCAGTGTGCTCCGAGGATGCACGTTGCTGTAGGTTCTCTCCATGTGTGAACCTGCCTAGGACTGGTTCCAGGACATTTTAGCCGCTATTAATTCTCAGCCCGTTTCTGCCCTTTCCTTCTCAGAAATAAGCTCGTTTATGCCAGCTTCTGAAGGTTCCACTCTCTTCTACCAAAGAGGGAAGTTCAAAAGAATTGGAGCCTCCTGCCCTCCAGCCCTAAGGAAGATTGCACCAAGGTAGCTGCAGAGGTCAGGGGCTGTCCCCGAGAGCTTCCCTCTTCTTCACCTCCTTTAATTTAGGCCGTTGGGATCTCATGTTACCATCAGGCTGTCACTCCACTGAGGATTTCAAATGGCTCCAGCCCAAGTAACAGATTGTCCCAGGCTCTCTGACCTTACAAGCAGACAAAAAAAAGCCACTGGGCCCCCAAACTTGTCTTGGAGAGGTGATGCTTTGGTGAGGCATATTCTAACGATATGCCTCACTCAAGGAGCATAAACAAATGCAGGTTTGTAGCAAAGTACAATATTATAACTGTAACAATAAAGACGACAAGATTTGGTTGTCTTGTTCGCCTGTTTGTTTGTTTGTTTGTTTGTTTTCAGTACCCTAGAAACTGTGCCAAGGGTTTTACATGCATTATTTAATTTCATCTTCACAGTGATCCAAGGAACCAGATAGTAACACCATTTCCCAGGAGAGGAGGAAGAGGTTATGTGCTTTGCCCAAGCTCACACTGTTAGGAAGAGACAGAACCCATGAATTTGAAGGACCCCTGAGCCCATGCTCTAGACTCTGCCTCAGACCCAGGAAGGTGGGCACCATGGAACCACAAATGGGCAGGAAAATCCCTTGCTCCTGAGGTTCATCCAACCAAAAATGCCTTCCTTCCCATCAGGGCCATTAAATATGAATTACACCATTAAAATATGATATCTGGAAGGAGTCAACCTTTAATTGAGTGTCTACCACCTACACCAGAGTACAAATTAGTTGACTGGATAATTAGGACTCTTAGACAGTATTTCTCAAAATATGACCCAGGACCATCTACATCAGAATCACCTGGGAGGAGGGTAAGGCTGTTAAATAGGCATATATCCACTGTCATAGGCTGAATGTTTGTGTCCCTCACAAATGCATATGTTAAAGCTCCAACCCCCAAGCTGACTGTTATTTGGAGATGATAAAGGTTAAACGAGAGGGTGGGGCCCTAATCCAATAGGGCTGGTGTCCTTTTACAAAGAGTTAGAGACACCAGAGATCTCTCTTTCTCTCCACGAGATGAGGATGCAGGGAGAAGGCAGCCTTCTGCAAGCCAGGGTGAGAGTTCTCACTAGGAACTGAATTGACCAGCACCTTGATCTTGGACTTCCTAGCCTTCAGAACTATGAGAAAATAAGTTTCTGTTGTTTAAGCAACATAGTCTATGGTATTTTATTATGGTAGCCTGAGCAGACAAAAACATCTGCTGGTAAGTGAAATAAACAAGGTGCAAAAGTATTTATAAATGTTAATAAATATCTTTGGTAGAACAGACAATAAGTTTATCACAGTGGTTACTTCTAAGGAGAATTGGGGCCTGGAGGATAGGAGACATCTAGTGTTTATACCCTTTTGTACCACTTGATTATTTTTCTCCATGTACATGTTGACCTATTCAGGTAGATGAATACATTAATATTTTTTAAAAGTACTCTATGTAAATGGCAAGAGACACTACCCAGAGGCTGGGTAAGCTGTCCTTCTGAGGAAATCCCTAGCTCCACCAACCACCTAAAAATCAACCCCTAAAAGTCCAGCAAATATGCAATGCTAGAGTTACAGATACCGAAAACAAACAGGTGGTTGCCAAAGGGGAAGTGGGGGGCGAGGGGAAAGATATAAGTGAGGGAGGTTAAGAGGCACAAAATTCCAGTTGCAAAATAAATGAGTCACGGTAATGAAATGTACAGTGTAGGGAATATACTCCGTAACTATGTAATATCTTTGTATGGTGACAGATCATAACTAGACTTATCACAGTGACCATTTTGAAATGCATAGAAATATCGTATCACTATGCTGTGTAACAGGAACTAACACAGTGTTGTAGGTCAATTACACTTGAAGAACAAACAAACAAACTCATAGAAAAAGGCATCAGGTTTGTGGTTACCAGAGGTAGGGGTGGAGGAGAATTAGATGAAGGCAGTCAAAAGGTACAAACTTCCAGTTATAAGATAAATAAGTACTAGGGATGTAATGTACACATGATACATACAATTAACACTACTGTATGTTATTTATGAAATTTGTTAAGAGAGTAAACCCAAGAGTTCTCATCAAAGGAAAAATTTTTTCTATTTCTTTAATTTTGTATCTATATGACATGATGGATGTTCACTACACTTATTGTGATAATCATTTCATGATGCGTGTAAGTCAAATCATTATGCTGTACACAAACTTATACAGTACTATATGTCAATTATATCTCAGTAAAACTGGAAGAAAAAAAAAAGTACTATAAATAAATGGCAAGAGACACTGCCCAGAGGCCTGGGTAAGCCATCTTTCTGGGAAACGCCCAGCTCCACCGCTACCTAAAAGTCAATCCTTAAAACTCCAACAAGGGACTTCCCTGGTGGTGCAGTGGTTAAGAATCCGCCTGCCAATGCAGGGGACACGGGTTCAATCCCTGGTCCAGGAAGATCCCACATGCCACGGAGAAGCTAAGCCCATGAGCCACAACTACTGAAGCCTGCGCACCTAGAGCCCATGCTCCACAACAAGAGAAGCCACCACAATGAGAAGCCCACACACCGCAAGGAAGAGTAGCCCCAGCTCGACGCAACTAGAGAAAGCCCGCACGCAGCAACGAAGACCCAACGCAGCCAAAAATAAATAAATAAAATAAATAAATTAAAAAAAAAAAAACTCCAACAAATATGCAATGCCAGGGCCAGGATGGGCTTGCATAACCCAGGGGGCAGGGCAGTGGTTCTCGGGAGGACCAGCTAATTGTATGAGGGTACAAGGGTACCTGGTGGTATTTTCTGCTCCAGGTTATAATGGTATCTCAGCAGAGACATCATTGGGGTAGGGAACAAATAAGCCCCACTACCCTCTAGCCAGTCCACACTATACCAAGGGGTGGGTGAGTAGGTGAACCCAGTTATATGGGATTATCCATGGCCACCAAGTAGGGATTTCACAGAACTATTCATTGGAGTCCTGTCTTGTGCAGGAATCTAAGGCCAGAGGGAGCAGCTAAAATCAAGTTCAGCCAAAATTACCCACAATGGCTGTTTCTCTGGTTGAGCACCAGATGAAGTAACTGGCTTGTGTTTAGGGGCCAAGTTATATGAAAAATGCATATCTTTAAATGCTAGAATCACACTCAGGAGAAGCTCGTGGGAAGTGAGTCTGTCTGCAGCAAAAGCAGACTCATGTCTCCCGTCTCACTCCGAGCATATGCTCATTGCGTGGAAGGGTGAGCAGAAATACTCACGTTATTTATGTTGCTCTCTCCCGCTCCCTCTCACGCCCCCTCTCCCATTTGCTTCTTCCCATCCCTGACCCCGAGATCACAGAATAGAATTCACATATCTTAAAGGCACTTCTGCCTCACTCTACTCCATCGTAAGGTAAGAAAATACGGCATTGGACTGACCTGGCTCTTCCTCCCACCATGGAAACTTAGAGAATTATTATCATCAGATCCCAACTGTTCAAGCATCCCCAGTTTCCTAGCAACCCTCAAAACACTTTGGTGAATGGTTAGAACAAGGACTTCACGGGTAAGGTAGTGGCAGCTGTGTCTGAGATGGCGAGGGAGTTTCCCCAAATTGTCTTAAACGGCCTTTCTCGCCCGTCATCCCAACCACCCAACAAGACACCTGTTAGAGAAGTGATGTAAGGCAGCACATCCGCTCAAAACTCCCGGAGGCTCGGGTCTCAATTCCTTCACCTGGACTTGGAGGCCTTCCGTTCGTCAGTTTCATCACTCTTCACTTCCGGCGGCAGCCCCTCTGCCCCAGCAAGGCTATTTCCTCTCCACCTGCCTCAGCAGCCTTCTGTGAGCGCGCTCTTCCATACGCCCACGTTTCTGCCCACATCTCCTTCCTTACCGACCACATCCCCTCTCCCCATCCCACATCTCACACTGCCCTTCTGAGGGCTTGATTTCCCTCCCCCGTGAATGATCTCCCCGTGATCACTTACGTCGACTTTTGCTGGAGACATTAGATAGGTTGCATTATTATGCCTAATTAGAGACACAGGGCAAACACGTCCCCTAAGAGCTCAGCCACAGGGAAGGAAAACAATGCAGGAAAGATGGCCAGGCGGCATCTGGATGTTGATAGAACTGCGTGGTATGGAAGGGACCAGGACGGACATCAGGGCATATGTAAATCCAGAAGAGAGATCAGGCAGAAGATGGGATTTGTTTGAACCTTGGTTTCTCTTTTTGAATACTCAGTCTCCATTCCCTCCATCTTCTGCCCAGAATCTCAATTTCATTTTGGAGACTTTTCGTCTTCCTCACTATGTGCAATCTTGGTGAGACTGTCAATCAGGGTACCCACCCTCCCTAGACAAGGCCGAGCATGTGACTCAATGTGGTTCTCCATGAGAGCCAGCCAGACTCTCCCCAGGACCTTATATTTAAGTAGAGTGGGCACAAAGAAAGAAAAATGATTATAATGATTGATATCCGCAGGGGAGTTTTGATAAGACCATAGATTAGCTCAAGCCACCAGCCCTGGTTAGAGCTGCCCTGGTTGTGACTATGTCAAGCTTTGTGCTTCAAATGTTCCTTCAGTTCTATGAACCACCCCATATTCTTCAAAAGGGCACCCTTTTTAAGGCTTAAGTCACACAGCACTGATTTCTGTTACTTGTAACCAAAACACCCTGATACGGACTATTTACCTTGAACCTTGAAACATGACAGAGACTAGTGTGCACAGAGGGGAGGAAAGAGAATTATTAATAGCTTTGGCCTCCACTTCCTCTGTTAGGCCATTCTAAGGGACTTGACTGATAACTTTGGAATGGACACACTCCCTATCAATGAGGTCTGCCAGAAAGCGGAAAGGATTGCCTTGGGACATAATGAGTCTACCACCATGGAAGGTGATGAAGTAGGGCCAAGTAAACATCAATCCCGCAACATTCCTCAAAATTCACTCTCCAGAATATCGTTTCCTCTATATATCAATAATTGCTACACAAAAAGATGTTTAATAGATCTATCAGTTTGAAAAACATTGAAATGAATGCAATTATAAATGGCTTTTTTATATTTTTACATTTTATTCTCAGTCTTCAGGGTGCTAATAATATGCATTGAAAATCTTCAAGAGGTTGAGAGAGCATGTAGCTATGCCCAAATTTATTTGGTCAAGAAATTCTAATTTTGCAAAACATCTCAAAGGACTAGTGTTCAGTGGAACACCCATTGGAAAGCCCGATTAGAGGGACAGACAGATCAATCACTGGGACATAATATAACAGATGTAAAGCACCTAACACAGTGCCTAGTAGGTGCTCAAAAACTGTAGCTATGATCTATACAGACACACCTCAGAGATACTGCAGGCTCAGTTCCAGACCATTGCAATAAAGCGAATATTGCAATAAACAAGTCACACAAGTTTTTTGGTTTTCCAGTGCATATAAAAGTTATGTTTACACTAGCCTGTAGTGTATTAAGTGTGCAATAGCATGATGTCTGAAAAAATGTACATACCTTAATTTAAAAATACTTTATTGGGCTTCCCTGGTGGCGCAGTGGTTGAGAATCTGCCTGCTAATGCAGGGGACACGGGTTCGAGCCCTGGTCTGGGAAGATCCCACATGCCGCAGAGCGACTAGGCCCGTGAGCCACAACTACTGAGCCTGCGCATCTGGAGCCTGTGCTCCGCAACAAGAGAGGCCACGATGGTGAGAGGCCCGCGCACCGCGATGAAGAGTGGCCCCCGCTTGCCGCAGCTGGAGAGAGCCCTCGCACCGAAATGAAGACCCAACACAGCCAAAAATAAATAAATAAATAAATAAAATTAAAAAAAAAAAAAATCTCAGGAATTCTTTAAAAAAATAAAAATAAAAATAAAAATAAAATAAAATAATAAAAATACTTTATTGCTAAAAAATGCTAACCATCATCTAAGCCTTCAGCAAATTGTGATCTTTTTGCTGGTGAAGAATTTGAAATAGTACGAGAATTACCAAAATGTGACACAGAGACACAGAGTGAGCAAATACTGTTGGAAAAATGGCGCTGATAGACTTGCTCAACACAGCGTTGCCACAAACGTTCAGTTTGTAAAGATGCAGTATCTGTGAAGCACAATAAAGCAAAACAATAAAATAAGGTATGCCTGTAATTAGTGTCTCACTTTGTTCTCATTTCTGAATAGCATTTCTCCACATTTACATATATAACCTCTTCCCCTCTCTCACCAGACTCTAGCCCCACTGGTCTTCCTTTAATTCCACAGATGAACCTTCCTGCCTCAGGACCTTTGCACATTCTGTTTTTTCTGCCTGCCTTCACTTTCCCCCACACTTCACTTGGACGGTTCCTTCTCATTCATTCTTGGGTTTCTCATGAATTGTTACTTTCTCAGTGATGCTAGCCTTGTTATCCTTTATCCCATCACCTTCCTTGTCTCCTCCCATACTTTTCACAAGTAACTCTTACACTTTTTTAATCTATTAGATCTGAGAACAGTCTTACCCCACTCAAATATAGACTCTAGAGGTCAGAGACCTAGCTGGTTTTTGCTCCATTAGCACAGTGTCTAACTAGATAATGCAAGAAAAAGATTTGTTGAATAAATGTGTAATACAGAAGTCATTCCCTATATAAAGGATATTGAACAACGCAATATGCCCCATTTTCAACAGCAGATTTATAAGAATGCAAATGCATTCTTCATGTTGCCCTTTGTTATATCAACTATGATGTTTTTTAAAAAGATCAAAGATATTACTACTAAAATTCAGTCCTGGGTTGACATTCCTATAGTAAATAAAGGAATGCAGTTCTATTATGTACTTTTATGGTGGTATGACTTGATACATGTAAATAACTTAGAGAACCTCGGAGGATAAAGGGTTGTAATATGCCTCCAACTATCCACTCATGTATTCATTCATTCATTAAACAAAGATATGCTAATCACCTACTATACATCCAAACACCATATGTTAACCACTACGCACTTGAGGCCTTCCCAATCCATCAAGTGGGTTTATACTCCCTCATTTTATATTACATTTATCTTCCCTCATTTACAAAATCATTAAGTCCTTTGACTTTAGGGGCTTGTATCAAACGTGTAGCAGAAATAGGAGTGTAAATACATGGCAAACAAGCACTACTCTCCTAGCCGGCTCTCAGAGCAGACATGGCTAATCAATCACAGCACTCATGCTCACTGAGCTTGAATCTAGCCTCAAAATCCCTTTCAACACTCTACCTCCAGTCATCAGTGACAGCACCCAAAAGGAAACCTCTGTGCCTACTCTGGGTGGAAGAAAGAGCTCAGGCTTTGGAGTCAGACTACGTTGTACAATATTTGAATCCATGTATCAGATAGATACTGTGCCTACTTACTCGGTCAGATATAGATAATCCCACCCAACATGCAGGTTCATTAAGAGAATTAAATGAGATAATATATTTGAACCACCTGACACACAGCAGGTATCCAATAAATGCTAACTATTGATGTTATTACTTTTACCCTAAATAAGCCTCCTAGAGTGTTTCACATACAGTGATGCATAATAAAATAGGCTGGCATGAACAATAACCTGCTGAAGCAACCACAATGGGATACAAAGATGGAAAACCAGGCAAAGGGAACCAAGAACGATGTCCTCCCTCCATGCCCTCTACCCACCATAATTATCCCATTTCTTTCCCATACTTTTACTAAAAAGTATCCTGGGAGGCAGGGGATGCTCAGAACATTCCTGATGGAAAATTCAGTGGCTGCATCTCTTGTTCTTGAGTGCTTTTCTTAGCTTGACCTGATTTTGCTCTGGGAGTGAGGATTATAAGATCCAGTGGCACACTGGGGGCATTTTGGAATTCAAATTCAAAGGGTAGGTAAGTAATTGATCTTAACCATAGATAGGCCAGGGCTTACGGCTTGCCACTGGAGAACTGCCCAGTTATAGGATATGAAATGAATCCATGGATCTGCTGTGTTGTTTTTTTTTTCTTTGTATCCACCATCTCCTCCCTCTGGATTTTAAGACTCTTTTTTTTTTTTTTTTTTTTGGCTGCGTTGGGTCTTCGTTGCTGCACGCGGGCTTTCTCTAGTTGCAGCGAGCAGGGGCTACTCTTTGTTGTGGTGCGCAGGCTTCTCATGGCAGTGACTTCTGTTGCACAGCACAGGCTCTAGGCATGCAGGCTTCAGTAGTTGTAGCAAGTGGGTTCAGTAGTTGTGGCTCACAGGCTCTAGAGCACAGGCTCAGTAGTCATGGCACATGGGGTAGTTGCTCCGCAGCATGTGGGATCTTCCTGGACCAGGGCTTGAACTCATGTCCCCTGCCTTGGCAGGCTGATTTTTAACCACTGTGCCACAAGGGAAGTCCCAAGACTTCCTTTTAAATATAATAATTAAATGTGGAACGTAGCTGTTGGGGATTTAATAGTTTGCTTTGCAATACTTGAAAATCAGTATTATAATCCTAAGCAGGTAATTATTAAGGTTACTTGGCATCACCAGAGTAAAGTTTTTTAATTGTGCACATCAACACAACATAGTCATTTCATAAATAGTATACACGCCCAATTCCCTTCTTAGTTTGCTTTCATGCTAATGAAATTGAGAGCCAAGATGGAGAGGGACATCCTGAGGGGACCTAAGACACAGAGAAGCCCAAAGGAATGAAATGGGAGGAAATGTTATTGAAAAAAATCAATTGTGCTCAAATCGGTGGCCTGGAATTTGTGTGACATTTCAAAATTTCCAGGTAATGCTGCCATACCTATTCATGATTTTTTTTAATGTATGTAATTTCTCTTGGCATGTAACTTGGCATTTGCTAAACCTTGATAACCACACTGAAGGTTTAGTCCATAAGAATAAAACCCTGATGAGTCGACAAGAAAAAGTAAGAATAGCAATTACTTGAGAAAATGTGCTCAGTGTTGTATTTTGCAAGCATTCATTCAATAAATTTTTATTGAGCACCTACTATATAGGGAGAGAGCTCCAGGCACTGTGCTGGCACTGGGAATACAGTAGGAAACAAGACAGAAAAGGTCCTCTGTCTTGTGGAGCTGATCTTTGAGTGGGGATGATACAAAAGAAACAAGTAAACAAGATGATGTTTAGGTAGTGATATGAGCTATGATGGAAAGAAAATGGTGACCTAACAGAAAGGATGGTGGTGGGATTCTGTACGTAGGGTGGGCTACTTTCTATAGGGAGGCTTCCCTAAAGGGATAACAGTTTAGCCAAAATGTAAATGATGCATAGAATGGGGGAAGGCAGAGGGAAAAGCAAAAGGAAAGCCCCTACCTAAGGTGAAAGCAATCCTGGCTCATTTAAATAAGAAAAAAGAGAGCTCACTGTGGTCAAGTGAATGATATAGCACTTGGGCCAGGTTATGTGAGACCAAGTAGGCAAGTGAGGAGTTTAATTGTTATTATTATTGCAATGAAAATGGGCTTTAGCAAGCTCAATTGCAGAGTTTTAAGCAGGAAGTGATGTAATGAAGTTCAGGTGAAGACCCACATGTCACTATGGCCCAAATTGCCCAATGGCCAAACACAAGAGCACTAGACCTGGAGTTTGGAGACTGGGGCTCTAGTCCTTGTTCTGCCACTTAACTAGCGCTGTTAGCTTAGACCGGTCACAGCTAGTTAAAGTGGCTGGGCTTCATTAGTTTATTCACCAAGCATTTACTAACTGCCTACTGTGTGTTCAAGTCTAAATGCTGGAAATAGAGATACACAGAAAAGAACACAATCTCAGAACTCGAAGAGCTCACAGTCTGGTAGGATAAAAGTCACAACAGAGTTAGTACATTTCTGGATAAATCTGAGTATTTCTGGCTAAGAGGCTATAGTCCCAGGTGATTTTTCTAAGAACTAGATGAGATAACCTAAGTATTGAAAACTGTGGGTAATTTATAAATGGTAGCTGTTGCTTAGAGAAATCAGCATCCTTTCCATTGCAAGTGACAGAAACCCAACTCAAGCTGATTAAATTTGAAAGAAATTCATTCTGTTACTGAAAAGCCCATGGCTTCAGGTACGGCTGGATCCAGGAACTCAAACAGTATCAGAAATAAACTCACTCTCTCCCCCTCTCTATTCTGCCTTTCCTCTCAATGGCTTTATTCCATGGCAGGATCACCCCCTTGTGATGGCAAGGTAGCTTCAAGCAGCTCCAAGTATGCATCCTATCCTCCTAGCAACTCTAGAAGTAAGTGATTTTTCTCTCCAACAGTTCAACAGCAAAATGATGGACCTAGTCATGTTGAAATAAAATGAAATGTTCTACTTTACACAGAATTAATAATTATATGACTGGAGATTATTTTGTATATATAAAGAGGCCATGATTAATGACAGAAGAAAGATTTTCAGTACCATATTATGTGAATATTTTCACAATTATATATATATAATACTCATGTAAATAAAATAATAATGAATACATATTTTAAAGAACAATACCAGGATCTGAAACAAGCCACCTCTAAGCTGATTAGCGGAACAAAAATGTTCATAAGGACAATTTTTTAAAATATGCTTATACAGTGGTGATTATTTTGTAATGTATAGAAGTGTCAAGTCACTATGTTGTGTATCTGGAACTAACATGGTGTTGTGGATCAATTATACTTCAATGAAAAAAAGAAGAAGAAGCAGGATCAGGGATTGAATCATACTTCTAGTCTTTTGATTTAGGGAAACTACCTCATTTGTATTTTCTTTTGACACAGACAACATTCTCTCATGCCTTTAAGTGTACATTCTTTGTATATATATGTATAACTGAATCACTTTGCTGTACAGTAGAGATTAACACATTGTAAATCAACTAACTTTAATGAAATAAAAAATTTTTTAAAAGTGTATATTCTTGTCTTCACTAATATAATTTTTAACATATTAAACATGCATGTTCTCTCTTTTAAAAAAAAAATGCTTATACAACATCCTTGTCAGCTATTACCAAAGAACTGTTTGATTGATGACCTTCCCTGACTTTGAATATATGTACTAAATATTTTTAAACAATGCCCCTGAAGAATGAGGTGTTTTCTCCATTCCTTGTTATTACTCAATAAAGGAAATCAAAAATCACATGCTGCCCTTGCACAACTTCCAATTCATGGGCTTTAGGCAATTCAATATTTTGTTAAAATGTCAAGAGTATCTGAATATTTCAAAGAGCTTCCTTTGGATAACAGGTAAGGCATCTAACTAAAGAGGCACTGAACAAATAGCTATGAAGTCTATCCCTTCATTTCACATCCTTAAGTCCATTTCCAAGAGCTGCCAAGTATACATGTATTTGTGATCAATAATTGTGTCCTAAATATTCAGGGATGTTCTTTAAACAGTATTAACCTGACAAGTTTCATGGTTGTGTCACTTTAAAAAAAAAAAAACATTTCCCTAGACCTCAGTTTCATTATTTGTAAAATGCAGAGAATGGACTGACTATAAGCACCATGAAGTCATATATGCATGTATGACTTGGTGCTCTGTATCCCTAGCACCAAGCCCCAGCGCCTAGCACATAGTAGGTACAGTGCCTAGCACATAGTAGGTACAGTGCCCAACAAATACTCATCCAATGAGCAAACCATTTAAGGAATGATCAGTAATTCCCCAAAATGTAAATCCATGTTCTCATTTTCAGCTGACTGGAGGTCACAAATAATGAGGAATAAGAAGGATAGTGGAATGAGTTTTTTGTGAGTTAATTTCATTCGATTTAGGAATTGTATTTTATTTTGAGATCTATTTCTTACCTAAATGTTTGGTGTTATCTCATAGTTACTTTTTACATAATTTCCTTTCTTGCAAAATTGAAAGTTAGCTCAGTATGTTGGTTCCCCAGTTCTTCTATTATTTTTTTTTAATTTTTAGTTACCTTTGAAACCAAAAATGTGGTAAACCAAAGGCAAAATGATTCCCAAAGTTCCCTCCAGCTCCAAAATTCTTTGAGATAGACTTTTCTTGCTGGGTGGCTTGAATGACTATAATATTATACATCCAGGGTACGAATCGGCACCGTGGACAGATCTCAGAGAAGAAGCCTGTCTCCCTGGACGAAGGATTGGATTTCAATGTGTGAAAGTCCAGGCTCGGCTTAGAGTGTGGCAGTCTTCTTGAGAGCACACAATCCAAGCCTAATACCTAAATTAATGAGTTTAAGTCTCCATTTAATGAAATATTCAGATTATGATTACACTTAGTTTCATTAACTGCATTCTCAGACTAATGTGATCGGATTTCCTTTTCAACTTATAATTAACTTTACTGAGAATCCTTACTGGGATTTTTTTTCAGGCAGTTTCTTAAAGCCTTATTATAAATTATTTTAATATATGTATTATGGTATTAAACTATGTTGCTTAGTTTTATATTGGCAATTATTTTTAAAAGAAGTAAATATTCAATGCTAATCTCCAAGAACAGCCAGCTGACTTGAACGCAAAGACTGTTCTGAAAAAAATCTCTATTCAACTCTTGAAAGCTCATCCTGAAGTTTTGTTCTTCCCGCGTCAGACATGGTATTTTAATTTTCCTACCAAAAGCAGTATGACCCTAACCGAACAAAATCCTCTTCCCCCTTTCTATAATTTGTATAAAAGTAATCAGACCTGCAACAGCGAGCTGTATTCTAGGACTGACAGTTCTCCCCTCAATCAAAAGCAAGCAAAGTCAGTACATAAAAATGTTCTGCTTTCTTTCACTCTTTTTTTTTAATAAATTTCTTTGTTTATTTTTTGGCTGCGTGGGGTTTTCGTTGCTGGGTGCCGGCTTTCTCTAGCTGTGGCGAGCAGGGGCTACTCTTCGTGGCAGTGCATGGGCTTCTCATTGCAGTGGCTTCTCTTGTTGCGGAGCACGGGATCTAGGCACACGGGCTTCAGTAGTTGTGGCACGCAGTTTTCAGTAGTTGTGGCACACGGGCTCAGCAGCTGTGGCTTGGCTCACGGGCTCTAGAGCACAGGCTCAGTAGTTGTGGCGCACGGGCTTAGTTGATCCGCAGCACGTGGGATCTTCCCGGACGAGGGCTCGAACCTGTGTGCCCTGCATTGGCAGGCGGATTCTTACCCACTGCACCACCAGGGAAGCCCCTCTTTCACTCTGATTCTTGGAAAGTTGTTGGGAAGTATTTCTCCCTAAGAGCAAAATACCTATTTCTCAGGAAAATTTGTTCCAATCTCCCTTCCCTCCTCCTCAGCCCCAAGTGTTTTGAGGAGGCCCCCATTATGCTCCCGTAGCATCCTGTACTTATTATCCCTATCAGGCTGCTTTGCAATTACCTGTTTTCTCTTCCATCTCCCCGACTGTATCATAAGATCCAGAGGATATTTCTTATTTTTGTCTCATTCATCCTCATACCTCTGGTTTTCCTAACACGTTGCCTGACACGTAGCAGAATTTTAATAAATATCAATTCAATGTTGATTGAGGATGTGGAAATATTAATGACAAGAAAGCAAACGATTGGCTAATATCTGAGTCCTCTAGGACAGAAATGACGGCTTTATCCAGTTGGTCCATTTTCAGAGATGAGTGTCATTTAATATAGTGATTCTTAGTGAGGCTCAATAAATAAGGGGGAGAAGGAGAAAAAGAAACATAATCTGTTACATCACCCGGTGCAAGTCCTTGGGAAAGGCATGAGAAAAGTCATGAATAGAGTTCATGCCTGAACCCATGTCTCTGGTCTGAACTCCTTACTAAAAATCTCTATGGCCTTGGGCAGGTTACTTAAACTCTCTATGCCATAGTTTCCTCATCTATAATATGTAGGTGCAGTACCTATTTCAATTATTTCATGGATTGTTGTGAGGAGGAAAATGCATGTATGTGGTAGGAGCAGAACAAGCATTATTCTGTTTCATTTATTCCTCTTTTTTAATCCACACCGTCAATCACATAGTAGGCATGTTGCATCTTTGAATCCAGATATCTAAATAGAAATGCTCTCCCAAAGGAACTGGATAGGCTTTCCCTAGAATGGAAGGAGCAGAACTTGGCATCTTTTAAACTAAACCAGACACTGTGATAAGCACTTAGGCTTTCTTTACAAATAGTCCTACAGCTGGTTGGAAGCACTTTGGAAAGGCAATATAGATCCAATTAGGCAATGCCATGTGGCCAGCATTAGTAGCAATTTTTGAAAAGAGCCCAAGAGTTGACTTACAGAAAGTGGTGATTCTTTTTTTTCTTTTAAGGGCTCTGTTTCTGTTGCCTGTGCATGCACACACGTAGACACAAACACACACACACACACACACACACACAAATCTCATTTTCTAGGTAGAACTATAAGACATGTTGGGGGCCAGACAGATTCCTACAGGTCTGGTCTGCCAGTGTAAATAAATATTAAAATTAACACTCCTACCAGAACGAAAGCTCATGTGTTTTAATGAGAATAGAAGAACATAAGACAGGAACAAATGGCTAAGAATGGGACAGCTGCTCCATCCCAACTATCTCCTTGGGAAGGAATTGACAGTTTCTTCAGTTCTCATTTGCATCAAAAACATTAGTAGTAAAAACACACACACACACACACACACAAATGGGGTTATCAACAGGCACACAGAGTGAAAATATTTTCACCGTGAAGACAACTGCACAACAAATTCATACCAATGTGCATCACTGGCCCCTAGCGAACGGACCACCTTAACATTAATGCTCACTCACTCCACAAATAATGATAGTAACAACCAATGTGTATGTTACCAGGCATTAAGCTAAGTCCTTTATAAGTGTTAATTCATGTAATCTCCACAACAATCTTGTAAGGGAGATGTTATTTTATTCTTTTCATAGAATGGAAAACTGAAGTTTACAGAATTAAATAAATTTTTCCAAGCCTGGGCAGCTAACAGGTGACAGAGCAGACACCCAAGCCAACCATGTCCACCTCCCAAGCCCACATCCCCCACGCCCTCACTGAACCACCTCAAAGATATATTGTCTAATATCTAATGAGCATCATCACATGTCAGGATCTCATCTATAACACTGAATGCTTCAAGAGAAAACCAGAGCTCTTGATCTAAAACCACACAAAGTCAACTCAAGCTACGGCCCTGAACCTAAAAATGTTTTTAGTGGATCCAGTATAGATCCACCCCCTAACTCTTATCAGCTCTAAGATTTGCTGACCTGTGTGCCAAAACCATTAGAGTCATAGATCTTCAGATGGAAAGACCATCCTCTCCAGTCATTTCAGGAACAACAGTGTTGGTAGCTGTCGCTTCTTAGAAGAGAGTGAAAGCCTCATAGGAGTTGGAATCGCCAAGTTCCCTCAAAACTCAAAATCCCAAGGGTCCTGCTAATGGGTTCCCCTAGATCTCTTATGGAGCTTGTGCTAGACATTCATTCATACATGCATGTATCCCTTCATTTAACAAACATCCGTTGAATACTGTGTAATTACTAGGCACTGGAGGTACAGGCGAGAGAGTAAGACAAATGTAAACCCTGCCCCTGCCCCAAGGAAGCTTAAAACAGCCATCTCCACCCTGCTGCTCAAACACAGCCTTCTTGGAGACCTAGTCTCACTACAGTCCTGAGAAGGAGACCAAGACACTCTCCATCCCACCCAACTGATTAATCTGGGGTCAGAGAGCTGATCCAGGGAAGCCAGGCCATTGGTTGGTCAGAAACCAATCACATTTTCTCTCTGGATAAAGTGAACTAAAAGACACAGTGATTGAGCACATTAAGGACAGAAACGATAGTGATGTTTTACCCACTCCACCTCCTGAAGTCCCTGAGGTGTCTTGATTCCTACCCATCCTGAGCCTGGTTATTCACCAGAAGATAACCCAAGTGCATCCATTAAAGTTCAGGCTATGGAATCAGACAGACCTGGGCTTGAATCCTGGCTCCTCTGTATATTAACTATGATATCATGGACAAGCTCTTTAATTTTTAATTTTATTATGGATATTTTCAAATATACACAAAGATAGAGAGAATAATGAATCCCCATGTATTTGGTCACCCGGCTACAATAACAATACTTTTCCCATTTTGTTTCATCTATCATCCTCCACAAAATGAAACCTCTTCCATAGGCTTTTTCATTTATTAGACAAAAATTTATGGAGCTGCTGCCATGAGCCAGCCCAGTTCCTGCTGTGGGGAGTACAGCTGTGACAGTACAAAGCATTTGCTCTCGTGGAGTTTACATCGTAGTGAAAGAAGCATAAGTAAAATAATGAGTAAGACAACTTCGGAGAATACAAAACTCATGAAGAGAATAATGGGAAAATGGGGAACAGTGGGTGATTTGGGGGCCAAAAAGGTAGACAAGGAAGTCCTCTCTAATGAAGTGGCAATAGGGGTAAGAGATGAGATGGAAAAGGCCTGGGAGCCTGTGCTGTAGGCAGGAAGCACAGAATGTGCAAAGGCCCTGAGGCAGGAATGAGCCTAGGCAGTTTGAGGGTTGCTTTGCATATGAAAGGAGCTAATATATTCCAAGCATTTAGCACAATGCCTCCACTTAGGAAGGGCTTGACAAATATTAGTTATTAGCCCTAAGGGAGGACTCATCACAAGACAGTACATTGGAGAGTATTTTGGAAACAGCTCTTTCCTGGAATGCCAACTGCTCTTTAGGTTCACTTAACATATCCTTTCTTCCCCCTTCGGCAAACATCTGTACCACAAGGAAAGGTAATGTAGTGTGGTGGTTAAAAACACAGATGTTGGGATGTGACTGGCCCCATTTAAATCCCAGCTCTACTACTTAGTAACTGTATGAACTTTGGACAAGCCACTTAACCTCTCTGACTTCAGTTTATCTGTCCTATTGATGGTGAAAATAATAGTACCAACCCAATAAGTTCTGTAGGATTCAATGTGGTAGGGGTTTAGAATGCTGTCTGTGCAGTTTACTGTTACTATTGCACTATCTCACATATTTCTTTTGTATCTATATTTATCTTTTTCCCTGTCCTGCTTAGGAAATTACCCCCAAATTTACTTTTTTACTTATTTGTTTATTTTTTTTTTTTTTTTTTACTTATTTTTTATTGAACTATAGTTGATTTACAATGTCAATGTTAGTTTCAGGTGTACAGCACAGTAATTCAGATCTTTTCCCTTATACGTTACCACAAAATATTGAGGAAACTTCCCTGTGCTATACAGTAGGTCCTTGTTGGTAATTCCCCCCAATTTTTAAAAAGTATTTGGGAGGGCTTCCCTGGTGGCGCAGTGGTTGAGAATCTGCCTGCCAATGCAGGGGACACAGGTTCGAGCCCTGGTCTGGGAGGATCCCACATGCCGCAGAGCAGATGGGCCCATGAGCCACAATTACTGAGCCTGCGCGTCTGGATCCTGTGCTCCGCGACAGGAGAGGCCGCGACAGTGAGAGGCCCGCGCACCGCGATGAAGAGTGGCCCCCGCTTGCCACAACTAGAGAAAGCGCTCGCACAAAAACGAAGACCCAACACAGCCATAAATAAATAAATAAATAAAATTAAATAAAATTAAAAAAAAAAAAAAAAGTATTTGGGAATATTCCTTCCCGTATCTCCAAAAGTCGAGTATGGGACATCCCGGGTGCCTTGGTAAATATGGACAAATGAATGGAAATCCATTTGGCCCTAGGTATGAGCTGTACAACCTCTTCAGAAACTAAATCATGGGTTTGCTTTTCATCTGATTCCTTGTAAAGCCACTTGGGAATGGTCCTGGGGGAGGAGAGGGTGTGAGTAGAAGCTGGAATAAGAACCTGGTCTTTCTGATGGATTCTGTGCCCTGAAATATCAAGTCAGCATTTCTCCAGAGTTTGGGGTGAGATCTCACTTGCTCAGATTATGCCGTGAAATAAATACTGTAACATTAACCCCATTCCAAAGTGGGGTTGCGTGTTTGTATGGAACGTGAGGGTCCTTTGTCCCGTGAGTATACATGAGAGCACAGTCAGGACAGCAACTGGGTCCATTCCAACAGTGAGCAGGTGAATAATTTAACGTGGATGTTTTCATAGACACTGGGAGACACTTTTTATACGGCGGCAATAAAGGTTTTGTAATTGCCGCTGACTTATTCAGTGTTGATTCCAGCCTTCACCACATCATTAAACAATATTGCACAACCATAATTCTACTATCAAGTTGGCTGTACTACTGTAATGTAGTGTCCTGGATTGGATCCTGAAACAGAAAAGGGACGTTAAGGAAGAAACTAGTGAAATCCAAACAATATCTACCATTTAGCTAAAAATAACATACTGATGTTGATTTCTTAGTTTTGACCATACTATAGTCATGTAAGATGTTAACATCAAAGTGGCTGAGGAATATACAGAACTCTGTGTACTGTCTTTGCCACTTTTCTATAAATATACAATTATTCCCAAATTAAAATTTTATTTCAAAAAAAAAAAAGTGTGCTTTTAACACAAACAAGTTGAGAAACGGTGATCCAGGTGATATGGTGTCCCCACAGCCCCTCACTCACGTCTCCCATTCTTAACACTAGGGACTTCCCTGGCATTCCAGCAGTTAGGACTTTGCAGTTCCACTGCGGGGGGCGTGGGTTCGATCCCTGGTCGGGGAACTAAGATCCTACAAGCCGCCGGCGCAGCCAAAAAAGGAAAAAAAAAAAAAAAAACGGTTCATCCCGTTCTTAACACCAAAGGGAGCCTACATTTACCCTGGACTCTCAAAAGGGGTGGGAGGTGTCATTGGCAGGCAGGGAGGCTGGGGTCGGGGAGACAGAGCATGTTCACGGCACTTGAGGACAAAATGTGCCTTCAAAAGCAAACTGTAATTACACAGAAGCCTAGGAGCCTTTGCAGAAAATCACTATCTCATCTGAATCTACATCCTGTTAATCAAAGAGGTCCAAGCCCTTTTGATTATCAGACTAAATATTTTTAGGCAATATCACTGAATGCCTGGAAAGACCCTGAGCAGCATCTGCTGAAGAAAAATCCATCTTCAGATAAAAAAGGCAAGTCCTGCATATCACAGGAAAAATCAGCTTCACAAAACTGATAAAGGTCGGCAAAAAATTTCCCCACATTGAAGCCCTCTGCCCCCTATTTGCCTTCACCCTAGTCCTTCTCCACTCCCCTCCTTCCAAATATCCAGATTTCCAGACTGAATGTTGATTCTCTTAGCATTTAAACAAAGCATAAGGGAAAGATCATAAAGTGATCTAGCATTAGTATCAAGAGGAGGAGAGATAAATATATGGAGATGATTATTCTCTTAAAGCAATGTCAAGTGGGTAATTGAACAGAGATGAAAATAACATTTAAGTTGGGCCTATCGAATTTCCAGTCAAATCTGGCAACTTGAATGTTTAGTGAAGAACACCCTAAAAGTGGCACGATGTGTCCCTTCTTGTTGTATCACAAATAGATGCATCTTTCATTCCGTTTTTTGCAATGGTAGATCTTTGTAGCTCCCATAATGTCCAGAAAAGGGTTTTATATTCAATAGGTGCATGCTAATTCTGGCACCAAGATCTGGTCCTACTTTCTGGTTATTAGACAGAATTCCTTCTCTCCTAGCTCTCTACTGGTCAGAGTGGGCTCTGGTGACGGCTTGGCTTCTTGAACATTTAATAACTGATAAATATCAGTTATCTAGTCCTATCTTCTCATGAACTTCCCAAATCATTCTTTGTTCTGAACATGCAAATTTTTCCCACATGTCTACAATATATAAAGAGCTCCTGTAAGTCAACAAAAGACAAACATGTAATTACAAGGAAACACAATCACTACCAACTACTGAATTAACTTGTTATATCAATTAAACTTATTAATGTAAATCTGTGGAAAGGCTATATGCTTCTTATCTTCAGATAGTCCCAAAAACACTTGGAAATAAGGATTGAACCAAACTAGCAGAATTATATGAAATTAATATCTGTGGTAATTCTTATGAGAATGCAGTGTTTGTGACATAACACCTGGAATTCTCCCCTGTAGTTTGCCAGGAATGCTCTGGTGTAATTCTACCCAGTAAAATATTACAAGACACATTTTTTTTCTTGGTATAAAAAGACCATTGATTACTGAAACACAAATATAGACTAAAAGCAAGAATCATAAATAAACCAAGTTAGCCTGTCACAGGAGACTTCTGAATTGCTCAGTACCTAGACACCCATCTCTGAACAGTAATTTATTCTCAGTACAACTTTAAACAAAAATCCCTTACTAAAGGGACTTCCCTGGTGGCACAGTGGTTAAGACTACATGCCCCCAATGCAGGGGGCCTGGGTTTGATCCCTGGTTGGGGAACTAGATCCCACATGCATGACCCAACTAAGAGTTCGTATGCCACAACTAAGGAGCCCACCTGCTGCAACTAAGACCCAACACAACCAAAAAGATAAATATTTTTTTAAAAAATCCCTTACTAAAGCAAGATTCATTAATGTCGCCTGTCCTTTTTGCCTGATGGAATGGTGAAATTTGAGTGCCTTCAATGATTCTGTTATTCCACTCAAGTGCTGATCCAAAATCATCCTAAAAATTGAAACTTCAAATGAGAAACTTTCAACAGCTGCCTTTTATAGCCAAGGACTCAATACCATTTCAGCTTTCTCTACCTCATGGTCACATTCACTCACTTGTGATGTTTGGGACTCACATACACCTAGGTTCAACTTATTTCCCAGTGCATTCTGAAGGAGAATGTGCTCATTTCCATCAAAACCAGAATTGGATATGATTGCCATATCAGAGTTGGCGCAATTTACCATATCTTTCAGGGCTGTGAGATTTGGTCATAAAACTTCCAATGGCTGGTGTATTTTGCTCTAAAATGTGACTATTTCTCATATCATTTTATGGTCCAGTTCACAAATAAATAATGTCAAATTATTTAATATAATGAAACCTAAGACCTTCTACTTAGTAACCTATTTTCAAACCATGTACACATTGACTTTGCCAACATACTGCGACATTTCCAAGGCCATGAACAACTGTCACCATGCAGAATCAGAGAATCTGCATCACCTATGTCAAATTCCACAGGCTTATTCCTCTACCCGTTGAGCATGAAAATTTGCAACCAGTCCAAAAGTATGATTCAGCAAATAAAACACCAATGCCGCTCCTGGTGCAGCTTTAGCAAAGGCGACCCAGACTAGAAAAATGTGCACTGTCAGAAATGTTTCTGTTTTTAAGAACCTCCAGCCACAACTGAATGCACACTTTAAATTGTCTGGTTTTTGTTATTTTAAACCAAGCCCTCCACATTACTTTAATGTGGCGGTTACTTGAAAACATAATTGCTAGGAGTAACCACGGTAGTACACTACTGTCAAAAACAAAACAATCTTGTTTTCCCCACTGCCTGTAGTCAGTGCACCAGCTCCATAATGTATGTTGTATATACAGATCTTTGAAAGGAAAGAAAATCTTTGGGACCATACTAAGATCCCCAACTATGCTCCATCAGCTAAAGAATACCTGTTGAAACACAATAGCAAATGCAGCTTTTTTTTCTCCTGGAAGAACAATGGAACAATTTGCTACTGTTGAATCACACATACACACCCACCCCAAACCAACATAACCACAACTCAAAACTCCATACACATGCACACACGCACACACATACACACACAAAGTGTTTGTGGATTATATTTACAAAACTCTAGTTTTATGAAAAATAAATCTGGTTCTTCTGAACCAGTATCTGTTAACTGAAAGCAGCATGAAACCTAAAAGACACAACTGGCCTACCTCAGGAGGGAGACAGATAAGCAAATGAACCATTGGTTAACAGATTACCCAATCAAGATGAACCAACAAAATGGGTTATCGGCTAACAGATTTACTATCTAAGATGAACCAACCAAGTAATCCATTGGTTAACTAAGTACCCAACCATGATGAACCAACCAAGAGGGCCATTAGTTAACAGATCAACCAAGATGAACCACCCAAGTGGTTCTATTAATAGAAGAACCAAACATGAGAAATCCACCAAGTGGGTCAGTCTTTAACAGAGAAACAAACCAAGTGAAATCTGAGGATGCCACACACAGTTTGATCCAGAAGAGATAAAATAAAACTTCTTATTCAACAGAGAGAAGCTCTTCATGGATCCAAACATACACCATGAAATCTGGAGTGGTGTGACCACCACTTGGGTCACCACACAGGACTGGAATGGATGGCACAGCTGTACTTACGAAGATTATTTATGGGGGTTCTGGTATCCATGTTCTCATAATGCTGGACATGGACCACGATGTTGAGATCTCTCTCCATGTGGTCAGTGTTGCAGTGGCCCTGTGGCCTCATGACATCTGCAAGGGCCCTGAAAGAAGAGAAAATTTAAATCTGTTCATTCAAAACAATCATTGGCACCTACATGGGCCTATGAACAAAAGACAAGACCCCTTCCTCCATGGAGCTGCCATTCTACTTAGGGGCAGAGGGGAAAAAAAGACATTAGTAAGTAAGTAAGATCACTGCAATTAGAGATTACATAAGGACCTCATGCAGAACAGTTCACATGCCTCTCACAATAGTGATGTAATAGCACTGTTACCTACTTTATAGAGTTGTTGAGAGGATTAAATGATGAATATATGTAATATGTCTGCACCCCACAAGTTTAGTTCCCCTTTATGACTAACCTTAGATACCAACACTTCACGTACAGCAATGGCCCACTATTCCTAACAATAAGTAACATTTACTGAGTACTTACCATAAGCCAGGCACTATACTAGTCACGTTACATACTTTAATTCAACTAAGCAGCATGTAAACATCTTATGAGGATTATTACTCTTTGTTTGCAGATGAGTAAACAAAGACTCAGAGAGGTGAACTGATTCCATTTACATGAAATGTTCAGAATAGGCAAATCCACAGAGACAAAGTAGATTAGTGGTTGCCAGGGGCTGGGGGTGTCGGAAGGGAAACAGGAAGTGACTGCTAATGAGTGAAGGGTTTCTTTTTAGGATGCTGAAAATGTTCTAGAATTAGACAGTGGTGATGGTTGCTCAACTTTCTGAATATACTAAAAACCACTGAATTGTACACTTTTTAATATTTTTTAACATTTATTTATTTGGCTGTGCCAGGTTTTAGTTGCGGCACATGGGATCTTCGTTGTGGCATGCGGGATCTAGTTCCCTGACCAGGTATCAAACCCAGGCCCCCTGCATTGGGAGGGCGGAGTCTTAACCACTGGACAACCAGGGAAGTCTCTGGACACTTTTTTTTTAATCCTAAATATACTGAGATGGAGTGGTCTGGAAAAGCCTTTCTGAGGAGGTGACATCTGAGTCGAGCCCTGAACAGTAGAAGGAGTTGGTCACATAAAGACGATGAAAGAACATTCTGGGCAGAGGGGGCAGCAAGTGCAAAGGTCCTGAGGCAGGAAAGAGTTCACGCATCTGAGGGACAAGCAAGAAGGCCAATAAAGCTGGATTATGGCAAACAGGGGGGATAATGTTACAAGGTGTGGATTATCCATTCTCCAAAACAAAAAAATGCCCAAGTTAACTCAGCTAATCAGTGGAGGGACTAAGATACAAATCTGAGTGTCTTTGAAATCAGAGTCCAGCCTCCTTCCTACTCTGTGCAGTAAGCAGGGCCTAAAACTCAAAGGGGCTGCAGGGGAGGAATGTTTGAAACATAGAACAGATCCCTCCCAAACCTAATTTGCCTTTTTTCACTTTTAAACGGGCTCTTTATATGAACTTCAGGAGATCTCTGAACTCCTCTGGAATTGAATGGAAATTTTATTTGTGCGTTTTTCTCGAAGAAGAAGCCATAGATCTCAACAGATTCTCTAAGGAGTCTCTCCAAAATTTCAGAATATTCGGACTTTCAAGAGGACAGCAAAGTAAACATTCAGGATGTCTATCCGTGAACTCGGTCAGCACTGCCATCGGCAGATTCCCTGGGCTTCTTCTGAGTGCCAAAGTCCATGAAATTCACCTAAAAGCCAAGCCATACTTTTTCCAAGGCAGCCCTTCCCAGAGCATGCAGTGAAGACAGGGATTCTTAGAGCCCTCACATCCTGGACAAGGAGTCTTCAAGGTGTGGTCCACTCCCTCAGGGACTGCCTAAAATAATTTGGCATGGGGGAAGGAAACATGAGAACTTCTGTGTATGGTCTTTAGTCATTAAAAATAAGAAATAAATTTAATATGTGAATTGATGCTGGAGCCCTCATTTGGAAGACCCACGTCAGATGGTGAGAACCTGGAGTCTTGGACCAAGGAAGGTGGCGGTCAGTGGCACCATCATTAGGGTGCCTCACCTGTATTGCAGTTACGTGCACCCCTAAAGGGGATGTGCAGGCAAAGTATCTAGTTTTACTAGGCTAACCATCACTACATGGACATGGGGCTTAAAAATGTCCCCCATAACAAAACCACAGCTTGGAGATAATACTGATGACACAAGCACAGGAGAATGACAGATTGGACTCACCCCTCCTCTTCAACAGCTTCTCACAAGGTTAAAACAAATGATGGCCTATTCAGATCAAAATGAAGTCAGCCAAAAATCATCAAAGCTCTCATGAAAACTATTCAAACTATGGATTTATTTATGAATGATAAGCTTCATCCTCAACACACATTAGGCTTTGAGAGATGAGCTAATGGTTGCACGAAGTCAGCACCATTGGCAACAAATTGTAAATATTTATTTCACCTTCAGCTCACTTTAATATTTCTGTTCTTATGTATGCTTTATAGTGTATCTAAACAACAAGGTCCTACTGTATAGCACAGGGAACTATATCCAATATCCTGTGATAAGCCATAATGGAAAAGAATATATATATATAAAAAACTGAATCACTTTGCTGTACAGCAGAAATTAACACATTGTAAATCAACTATCCTTCAATAAAATTTTAAAAAATAATAAATGCTATAGTGTACATAATCATTTTTGTTGGTATGTGCATATATTGGGGTGTATGCTAAAAAAAATGTTACAATTAGGGATGTGTTTTTAAAAATTAGTGAATTAGTGGAAAGAACCAACTATGTACTACAAACCAAACAAATGCCCAAGGAATTGGTATTTATGTGTGGCACATACTTCGGGTGCTTCTCAAACTCGAATGTGCATTCAGATTACCTTCGGGGTCTTGTTAAGATGCAGATTCTGATTCAAGATGTCTGAGGCAGGGCCTGAGATTCTGCTCAAGCTCCCAGGTGATGGAGATGCTGCTGGTCCACAGGCCACAATCTGAATAGCAAGATCCTAAAGGTAATGTCATGGTAAATTTCATGTGTCAACTTGACTGAAGAGAACCAAGATTTGGTCAAACATTATTCTAGATGCGTCTGAGAGGGTGTTTTTGGATGAGATTAACATTTAGATTGATAGACTGAGGAAAGCAGATGGCCCTCCATGGGGTGGGCCTCATCCGATCAGTTGAAGGCTGGAATAGAACAAAAGGCTGACCCTCCCCCAAGTAAGAGAGAATTTCCCTGCCTGATGGCCTTCAAACTGGGACGTCAGCTCTTCATGTTTCTACGGTGACCTACAGGCTTTCAGACTCAAACTGGGACCTTGACTCTGCAGATTTTGGACCTCCCAGCTTCAATTATCATGTGTGGCAATTCTGCATAAATCTCTTCATAGATAGATAGATGGTAGATAGATACATAGATAGATAGATAGATAGATAGATAGACAGATAGGGCGATCGATCTCCTAGAGGTTCTGTTTCTCTGGAGAACCCTAACTCAGGCACCTTATTGAAGAAACTACACTTTTCCTTGATATCCCTTAACCCAGTTCCAAATTGTTATGTTAAAACATTGCCATTTTTGAGGTTGAAGATGATGGAATATTGGCAATTTCATAAGGTTCAACTTAGTATCACGTCACTTGTATATTTACTTGTACATTACCGGTCTCCTGCCATTTGACCATGAGCTCTGTGCCTGCACTATTCGCTGCATTCTCAGAGCTCTCTGCACAGTGCTGGGTATACCATAGGTACTCAATAAAAACCTATTGAATGAATATATCAATGAGCAAATGAATGACTGACTGAGGAGATACCTTATGTCATATAAACCAGGATGTCAGGAATCAGAACTCCTATGTGCCAGGTACTGTACTAGGACTCAGGTGACAGATGGGGAAGAGACTGAGAGCATCCCTGCACTCCTTACTGTGAAAGATAATGGAAGGAGACAGATAATAAACTAGTAAACCCGTACATTATTAAGTTCATTTTCGACTGTAATGTGAAATGAAGCAAATAACATTAAGTGATGGGCTGGAGGGGGCGAGGAGGGGGGCGTTAGTAAGTAAGCCTGGGGGGTCAGGGACAGCGTCTCAGACAAGGTGACACTGAGCTGAGACTTGAATGCAGACGAGGGGCCAGCCAGAGAATTTGAGGAAAACCAACACAACAACTCCAAAGCAGCAATGAGCATGGCATATCTGAGGAACAAAAAGAAAAGGCTGCATCCCTTTTCTTTCCAATTACAGAGAGCAAATAAAAGACCCCAGCATTATCGAACAGAGCTCAGAGTTCCAGCGTCTTGCTTCAAAGCCTCCAGGGGTTCCAAGGTCTAAACTATGTCCTGACTTTTAAACACTTGAATGGCATTCCTGAGAATTTCCTCTTTTACCAGAAGCATCATTTATTTTTCAAGGATCTAAGGGCAATGGGCACCAGGTACCTTTCTAGAGTAGTGGTTATACAGGTGTAGACATTTGTCCAAGCTCATCAAACTGTATAGATAATGTGTGTGCATTTTATTGTGTAAATTAGACCCCAATAAAGTGGATTTTTTTAACATCTTTATTGGAGTATAACTGCTTTGCAATGTTGTTAAAGTTGATTTTTCAAATGTTAAGGACTCAGTGCCCAAAGAGAAGCAAACATATTCTGCAAAGAAAAATAATTTAGACTTTTCCATGGCCAACAGTATATGCATTCATGGGCTTCTCCAGCCTGGGGAGCTGGTGGAAGCCACAAGATAACCATAAATGTGTAAGAAAAAGGGGAGGTAGAAGGGAAGCTGGAATAAGAGAGAAAAGGCAAGGGAAGAAGGGACATATATCACTTGATGCCATTTCTTTGCAACAGACTCCAGCACTTGTGAAGCATGTTTGAAAAACACACAGGACATTGTGCTACATAATTTGCCACTTGGATTTCGGATTCTGTTTGAAGGTGGGCAAAATAATGGCATGTGTTCCCTACTGGCTTCAAGTGTAGAGAGCTTCAAACACGCGTTCCTGCCCCCAAGGTCATTTCTTACCGATGCCTTTGCCAAGGGGCTGGCCCTGCCAGGGGCAGATGCAGAAAACATGCCTAGTCTTGATCTGACAGTGGCTCCGTGAACTGGCCCCGATGTGTGCACTGTTATTTGCAGGGCATCGAGCACCTCTCTGTGATCTGCAAAGATTGAAGTCCTGCATCTCAGTGATCCAAGGCAGTGCAGCCTAGTAGTCGAGGATCCGTGCTACAGCCTCAGACTGTCTGGGTCTGAAGTCCAACTCCTCCACTCACTAGGGGCTTGTGCATCCTCTTGGAAAGCAATCTGTGCCTCTGTGAAAGGCAGACTGTCATAAGGCCGACCTCCTTGGGGTGGGACATGAAATTAAATGAGAATTTACACACAAGCTTATGGCAAAATAGTAAAACCAGCAAGTGTTCTTCAATATCACGCAGGCCAACTCTTTGCAATGCATCTAATGTTGTCATACATGGATCGTCTCTCCTATTCTGAACCTGCCACTCCTTCTGCTAAAATTAAATGCAAGCCCAGAGAGGTTATGAGACTTGGCCAACGTCACACAGCTAAACAGTCATAGCAGAGCAAGGGCTAGACACAGAGTTCCAGACTACAACTTCACCCACTTCGGTAGATAAGGGTTAGAAAATTCCAGTAATAAGGATGATGATAAAGGGTAATAGTCACTGAGCAGTGACCATATGGCAGGCCCTGCGCTAAGAGCTTTCTGAGCTCAGTCTCAGTGAATCCTCACACAAGCCTATGATATAGGGACCCTCATCATCCCATTTTGTAGGCAAGAACCTGAGAATCAGAGAAGTGACGTAAATTTCTCAGAATCACACAGCTATTAAGTGGCTGAGCTGGGACTGAATCTGGAGCCATCTGACTTGAGCCCATTTCTGTTAAGATCAGCCTGATGACCTCTCTGGGGACTGCAGGTAACATAACTGAGTGAATGGGGCTGGGGGGGGTGGGCGGGGGCTGGAGATTAAACCTGAGAGGGTCCTAAAGGGAACAGTTGCCGTTTGAATATGCAGGTCCAGTATTACCGGACCTAACGATTTCTCAAGAGAAATCAGAAATCTGGATTTCTGTGTGAAATCTCTCAGTTTTTAAATGTTGGCAATTGGTTCTAAGTTGGTTTCAAAACACCATACTTAATAGAGACTAAAGAGATTTCAAAGCCAAAGGCAGTGAGCTTTGACTGGATCCTGGTTTGAGAAACCAAGCTCTAAAAGACATTTCTGGTACACGACTGGGAAAACAGTAATACAGTTGGCTATTTGATGACGTTACGGGATTTTTGTTCTTTTTCTTGGGTGTGGTACTGGAATTGTGTTATGCGGGAGAATGTCCTTGTTCTTAGGAGATCCACACTGAAGTATTTAAGGATCAAGCATCATGTCTGCAACTTATTTTCAACTGCTTCAGCCAAAAAACAAAGGAAAAAAAGAGAGGAAGGGAGGGAAGGAGAAAAGAAGGAAAAAAGGAAGGGAGGAAAGAAGGAAGAGAGAGAGAGAGATAGCAAACAGGACAAAATACTAATAATTGTTCAATCTAAATTGGTACTTCTTGACTGGGAGTGATTTTGCCCCTGGATGACTTTTGGCAACACCTGAGGACGTTTGTAATTGCCACGAATGAAGCGTGGGGTGGGTGCTACCTGCACCTGGTGGGTAGAGCCCAGGGCTGCTGCAATGCTCAGGACAGTGCCCACAGCAAAGAATTATCCAGCTCCGAATGTCAACAGTGTCAAGGGGAAGAAACCCTGCTCTAGATGAAAGATATACTGGACTTCGTGTTTATTCTTCTTTCAAGTTTTTTATATGTTTAAAATGTTTCACAATAACAAATTGAGGAAAACTTAAAAATAAGAATACAAAAATAGAAATACCTTGCAGACCAAACAAAACACATCTGCATGGTTTGGTACCCATAGCTGGCCACCATTTGCAGTCACTTCTTCCAATAAATTGTGCTTGAATGTGGCAGCTGTTACAGCTGCTGAATGAGCATCTGTACAGTTCTCCCAACATCACAGGCAAGGCCCATGCACGCTCCTGGAACTGCTGTCTTTCCCCTTTTTCAGTCCTAATCAGCACAAAAGGAAGCAGGCGATGTGCCCAGGACTCTGAGCCTGGAAACTGACATCCTCAAACACAAGCACACTGGTCACCAGGAGCAGTCAGGGTGTGATGTGGGAGCAGCACGTGCTGTTAAGTCTTTGAGGAGAAGATACTTTCAGATGAGGTAAGAACAAACTCCCCATCCCAGTGACCCTAGCAGCTGCAGACAAAGTAAATGAAGAGGCTGCAGCCAGCAGGTTAATTTCACCTAGAAGCTACTGTACAGTCTCTCTGATGCCGAGCTTGGTGTGCTGGCCCCACCCAAGCATCCCATGGCCCGTGCAGGCAAAAGTGGATGAGGCCACTGCTACGGCTGGGACTTGACATGATTCACTGCATCAGCAGAGCAGGAGGCGTTTGGTGAGAACTTGGGGCGGCCCCCAGCACCACAGAAATACACATAAAGGCTACACACACGGGGGAAACCGGCAATAGAATGTAAATAAATAAGAGTCACACTGGATGAATTCATCCATCCTCAATCTTGTAAAATATTCCCAAATCAAGACCAGTGTTTCTCCAAGTGTGGACCACTTTACGTGAGCCATTCAGGGAGGTGGTGAAATGCAGATTTCCGAGGCCCAGACGGATGGATTTAGAATCTCTCTGGATCGAACTCAAGACTGTGCATTTTAGGAAGCTCCCCAAATTCTGACGCTCACTCAAACTGAAAACATCTGCCCCCGACACAGCTGAAACCAGGGGACTAAGGATTGCACAATTTTCTGTGTGACCTTGAGCAAGCCACCAACCTCAGCTATGATTTGCTCCTATGTAAGTGGGAATTAAATTAGCACCTGTCTCGTCGCTGTGCAAACTAAACGAGAGAATGTTTACACACACACACACACACACACACACACCCCTAGTATAGTGCCTGGCACCCAGAACTGTGCTCAGCAAATGTTACTTCCTTTTCCCGGGCAGTGATTGGCTGAACACTGTAAAGCCTGGAGAGATGTACATAAGTATGGATGCTCAGGCCCCACCCTAGAGGTTCTGATTTGAACCATCTAGGGTGGGGCTCCCGGCAAGAGGACTTTTTTAAAAGCATGCCAGGTGACCCTATACATCAGCCGGGGTTGAAAACCATACTTTAGGAGTTGCAAGTAAAAATCAACCGTCCTTTCTCTTCAGGAGTACATACTTTCACTCCATTCTGGAATTCCCAAAATGTATGCAAGGAGAGCCTGTGTTAAGGCTCTGTTACCCCAGGACTGGGCACCCCTAGATTTCACCTCCAAGCAGACCTTTTCCAATACCTGCAGAGGAATGTGGCTGCAGCCTGCTGGGCTGAAGTAAACAGAGCTGCAAGGGGGCAGGACCAGGAAGTTGAGTCCCTGCTGGCCTGAAGCTACTAGCATCTTTCTCCCACAGATGCCCAAAGGTTAGCTCCCCTCTCCACCTTCTCACCTCCCTCTTCACGCCTCTCCACCCCCATCCCAGCCAAACAAGGAGGAGGGCTCCCGTAAGCGCCGGTTTGCAAGGCAAAGGCTCCAAGGAGATTTCAGCAGAGGAATTAAACCGAAATATGCAAGGCAGCCTACCTATCCCTGGGTGAATCTCCCTACCAAGGCAACAGTCGCTGCCGCAGCCCTGCTTCCGTGTCTCACTCTCACCTTAATACAGACCCTTGGCGAGGACAGTGGGGGAAGTGAAACCACCCGGCCCTTGCGGTTGGCGATCGGGCACCTCGGGGTTACGGGGAGGTGGGCGGGGCCTGCTCTTGACTCTTTTTAGTAGGTCAGGCTTTCTTGAATGCCCTAGGAGCTTACTTCTGTGCCTCCAGACCTCAACATCCATCCACACCTCCCTGCTGACCCAAACCGAGAGGGACTACCTCACCTCTTCCCCCAAATTCTTCCCGTCTGGGGAAAAAAAAAAAAATCATCTGATAATCTGAGTATAAATAGAAAATAATTACTAGTGAGGTGGTGATGTTCCTTCGCCTATTTTTGGTGGGTCTCTTTGTTGAGATTTTTTAGGCAGGCACACGGAGCGCGTGCAGACACACGCGGGCACACAGGCACCCGGAGGTGCGGGGTGTGTATGTGTGTGTTGGGTGGGGCGTGGGGGGAACACATGGCGACTCTGTTAACCATATTCGGAAAAAGAATAAACCTTGCGCCCCAGTCATCCAGCTGTTCGCAGGCCACCCGGCGCTCTTCAACCCCGCCCGCCCGGACCTCACACCAACCCTAGGCCTCTCCCCGGCCGGGTGCTGCGTCCTCGCGTCTGCGTGTTCCGCCTCAAAGTTACTGTGTTGTGCGAATCGATTTAGATACTTAAAAAAAAAAAAGCAAAAGGCAAATAGCTCCATTAATCCCAAATGCCTTCTCCCATCTGCTGAGACTTGCTCGTGCTGGGACTTGCATAATGAATAAGGCAAAAGGGGAAGTTGACGAATCAGGGTGTCTGGGGGGTGAAGGCGCGCGGGGAGGGGGCTCCGGTCCTTGGAGGCCAAGCCGGCCCGGGCAAGGGGGGGCAGCACGCAGCTGAGGTCGCTGCCCCAGGCTGGGAGAGATGGCGACTGGAGAGGGGGACGAGGGGGTTAAGGGGAGGGGTGGCGAGGTCCCAATTCCAGGGACCTGGCAGCTCGGAGAAAGCGAGGCGGCCGCTCCAAGCACAGCTTTTGTTCTCGCCCTCCCCGCACTCTCCACCTCCCTCGCCACATTTTTGCGAGTCGTACGAGTTGCAGGCGGCACACACTCCTTGCCTCCCTCCCTCCCTCCCGCACACACGCGCGCGCGCGAGCTCACACACGCCCCCCTTCCCTTTCGGGCTCGCCGGCCCCTGTTTACCTAGAGGCTAGTATCTGGAATCCGAAGGCTGAACCCCCTCCCCAAAACCCAAGACTTCGGAGCCACGGGTTCCCAGGCTGTGTGTCTCAAGTCCGCTGCAAGCCTCGGCGGGAGGGGGCGGCAAGCGGGCGGGGGAGGGCGGAAGACACCCCTAACCCCCCACACACGCTCATGTCCGCACCTGTGCTGAGCGCAGCGTCCCCTCTCTGCGCTCCCAGCCCAAGTTGGCTGCGCGGGTGACATACCCCCGCGGAGAAGCCGGGGTCGGGGGGAGCGCCATTGCCTCCAGTAAGGTGGAGAGGGGAGAGTAGGGAGAGCGGCGCCCGGAGGGGAGGGTGAGGGGGGGAAGGCAGCCCACCTGGACATGTGCTCCCTTTGGGGCCGGTGCGCTTTCTCCAGCCCCAGCTTGGTGAAGATGCCCACGAGCACCATGACGGCCACCACCCCGCAGATGATGTAAACGATCAGGTTGGTCTTGTCCTTGGTGGGGTCGTGCAGGGGGTCGTCCTTGCGCGCTGGGGGCTTGCCGGTGTTGAGCCAGAGTGGAGTGTCGTAGTTGGTGCAGGTGCTCTGGTTCAGTCGCCGCTTCTTAAACGTGCAGCAGAACCGGAAGCCACAAGTCCCGCAGCAGAAGATGAAGTCGCCCGAGCTGCAGTTGAACGGCGGGTCCCACTGGCCCATGACATCGAAGTAGCCCCGGCAGAAGTCCGGCGTGGGCGCCCGGGTCGGGGGTGCGTCCGAGACCCCCACGCCCTCGCCGACCTCTCCGGAGGCGGCCCCCGAGCGGTTGCCCCCCGCCAGCACCACCACGCCGCCCAGCTGCGCCAGCTGCCCGTGCCCCGCTCGCTCCTGCGCCCGGCACACGCGGGCGCACAGCTCGGTGAGGAAGCAGCCGAGGAGCAGCCGGAGGACGCGGCGCATCGTGTTTCCCAGCCCGGGCTCGGCCGCTCGGCCGCCGCTGGAGCCGCTGCAGCCGCCTCTCGAGGCGCGGCCGAAGCTGCCGAGGCTGCTGCCGGGGGCTGCGAGCCGCCGCGGGCCGCACATGCAGGGAGCGGCGCGGGGCGCTCGGTGGTCGGCGGCCACTGCGCTCGGCTCAGCCCGCGTTCGCCTCCAGCGCGCAGCGCGCCGAGGGGCCGGCCGGGGAGGAGCGCGCCGGCCGGGCGGGGGGAGGAGGAGCGGGGGCAAGCGCGGGGTGCAGGTCCGGCTGGCCACAGGGGGAGGCGGGGGCCGGAGAGCAAGAGCGAGTCGGTTTCTCCGCGCCTCCCCTCGGCCGGCGGCTCTGGACTCGCCGCCCCGCGCCCGCTCGCAGGATCCCTCTCACCTCTCCAGCTGGCCAAGTGCGCCGGAGAGAGCGAAGCAACACTTGTGGAATGAAGGGAGGGCAGGAGGGAAGGGGGAGGGGGGGGAGGGCGGGCAGAGGAGGCGCGCGGGGGGGGGGAGGGGGCGGGAGCGAGCTGGAGAGGGGCGGGGGCGCGGGAGAGGTGACTCGGGCTGGCGGGCGCCAACTGGGGGGCGTGCAGAGCTGAGCCTGGCTGGCGGGCGGAGAGGAGCGAGCTCCGGCAGCCGCAGAGGCTGAAGCAAGCACAGCTCGGATTTCCCGGCAGGTGGAAACGGCTGCGGGACCTCCCGCGCCCTCTCTGGAGGGGAGCCGCGGCTCAGACCTGTTCAGGGCGCAGAGGTGGCTCCGCCCGGGGCTTTTTCCCGGGAGCGTGCGCAGCAACTGCGGCTGGAGTCGGCCCACCAGGGAAGGGGTGACTCGAAGGGTTGAGGGTCAGACCAGGTGGCTTCCACTCCAAGACAGACTGGGGCGCAGTCTGATCAGGGTCACCCCTCCCAGGTGCGCGGGGCCGCCCTGACCTTTCCCCGACTGCGCCCTCCAGCCTGAGGCGCCACCCTTTTGGCTCAACTCCCGGGGCTCAGGCGAGGACCAAGGTTGAGCTGGGAAGGCCGGTGGCAAGCGCCTGGGCCCAGGGTAAGCACCCCCGAGAGAGGGGCTCGGGATGAACTAAAGTCAAAGAAACGCAGGGGTAAGGTGAGGAAGCGGCCAAGGCCGAGGCAATGGCCTGTCCCAGAACGTCTTTCCTTGGGACTCTCCCAGGCCCCTAGACCTGCCACTTTGTCCCTCTTCGCCGTCGCCGCCTTCCCTGCGCTCCACAGGAGGGCACACCGCGGCGCCGCCTCTGCGCGCCCAGATCTGGTGCAGCGCAAGGCCTGGCGCCCGGCCTCAGCTGCCCTCCGGTACCTGGAGCCCGCGCGCATCGGTCTCCCGGAGCCGGCTGGTCCCGGTCCCCACCGACCCTCCACCTCCCTGGATATCCTCACCGGGAGCTGCCGAGCCGGGCCTTGCTTCCTCGGCTTTCCGTCTCCCGTCGCCAGTCAGCGTTTCCAAACCTGCCCTCTCTCAAATCAGCCGATTCCAGCCATCCTTCGGCCCTCTCCCATTTCTCCCACTTCTTCCTCTCTTCGGCTTGAATTTGACTCCACTAGCCCCTAAAACAGGATTTGTACCAAAGCTGCTACACCAAATTTAGATCCCCACACGCCCCTGCATTTTGTTTTTTTAATTGCATTAACTAAGTATACACTTAGCAGTAGGCTAGGCGACTTGCAGGGAAATGTTTCCACCACCCTTCTCTCCATTTGGCTGCAGTCAAGGGCTTCTCAGGGCATTTTCAAAGAACCAAGAGCTTGGGCCACATATAAAATAACATACGGCAGGGGCGGGGGTGTCCCCTTAATTGAAAAAAGCATGGGGTTTTATTGGGACTCCGTTGCAAGTTTTCTCAGAATGAGACACAGTTGGGCTAATTGTGCCTTCTCTTTGAAGAAACGGTCACCTACTGTCTCCCCCAAAGACTTGCAGAAATGACCCTATTCCAACAAAAAACACACCAGGGCAATACTGATAGAACGTATCCAGGGGTGTACCAGCCCTGGAAGGCTCACTGTATTATGGGCTGTATTATGTACTAAACCCATCAGGACGAGGCGTGAGATTCTGTAGTCTGAACTCATTGGATTCATCATAATGGGATCCCTAAAACAGGACAGTGTGGACTGTCTGTCCACCCACACACACCAGCACTGTGTAAGTCTCTACAAACACAGGCATTGGTGTGGGAGAGCTGACCACAGCTGACGTTTATTCAATGCTTGTAACATACCCACTAAGCTTGCTTGTTCTAAAATCACCTCCTCGAGGATGCCTAGAGCGGTGCCTAGCCTCTAGCAGACAATCTGGGAATATTTGCTGAACCACTGAATGACTGACTTCATTTAACTCTACCTGTTAGGTAATCTTACCAAGCTCACACAACAGAGGGAGAGACTGAGGCCCAAAGCAATTAAACCAGGTGCCCAAGGAAGCACAGCAAGGAAGTGCTGCCGTTGGCATTTGACCCAAGAAATTTGACTCAGGAGCCTATGTTCTAACCACTGCAGGTAGCGCCTTCCTAAAACAGGCCTCCGGACTCTCCATCCACCTGACAATATGGGGGTTTTTTTTCTGTCTTCCCACATTGAAACGTAAAGGCCACGGCAGAAAGGGCCTTGACTCTCACAGGGTCCCCCAGCATCTAGAACAATGTGGATATGGGAAACACCTGAAAAATATGTACAGGCTGTTTTAATGAACTAAGACCTTTTATGCAAGACCCTGTCTTAAAACGGAGAGAGGAAAGGAACACCTAGGGCTGAGACAGATATGCAGAGGGGCTGGGATATTTCCACATACTAATTCAGAATTAGGAAGTTCTGCTCCGGCATGTTTGCCACAGTCCGGGAAGCTGAGGCTCAAGTAAGGGCTTTGTCCAAGGTCATACGGCCAGCAAATGGGAAATGCACAGCTGGACGCAGAGTGCCGGGCGCCTAATCCCAGGTCTCCTGCCATCCTACCCCACTGCACCCCACGTGACTCTTCCCGGCAAGCATCAGGGCTGAGAGCTGAGGGCAACGACCCACTGAGGGCTAGGTCACAGACACCTTCCCGCAAGAGTTGGGGGTTTGAAGGCCCTTCTAAATTTGATTTTTTTAAAAAAGAACAATCTTAGCGAAAAGAGACAAAATCTAGACAGAAAAGTCCATTTCAGAATCTGCCTCCAATCTCTGTAAAATATTGCCTGTCACCAGGACATTTGAGTCTGGTTCTCAGAGGAGACTGGCTCTGGCTGCCGCTCCCGGCTTTAATTAACAGAGACTGCCCCCTGTTTGTCACAGGGAGAGTGCAGGGATCTTGCTTGGGAAAGAAGCGGACCTAATCCACTCTGCGTGGCTTATTTACCGCATTCCATACCTGAAGCCCCGTGAGCTTTGCCCAAACCAAATTCCCTTCCTGCTCCCACCGGCCGTGGCTGTCACTGCCCCCTGGAATACTGCCCGAGCCTATTTCCCAAGAATTTGAAAAATATTTAGAAGAGAGAGGAATCATCTTGGTTCCTTTTACTCCTCAAAGGAAAAAAGTTGATTTCCTCTGGGTATGTCAAGCCAGTAAATAGATTCATTACTTCGTACTAGACGTGTGATTATTGGGAACATGCCCCCATTTGGAACATGTGATTGAGAGTATATTTCTTTCAGGGCTTTGGGATCTGGGGGGTGGGGGGCTGTGAAACACCTGACAAGTTCATGGAAGATGAAAAATCATTAGTGTCACCCCCCTACCACTACCCAAATGAATTCGTCCAAACGTGTTGAAATTAAAATGTAGCTCTTAATGAAAGTGCTTTCTATGAAAGAGATGATAACATTATTATTTACAATGCAGGGGCTTTTAATATCTAAAGAAGAATCTCATTTGCTCTAGCCTTAATTATGTCAGACTGCAGTGCATGTAACAGCAAGAATGCAATTGTACTCCCCAACAATTAGGGGAGAGCAATGCAAGGAAGGATGTTCGCTTACCAGGACTTGCAATCAATGTCCAGAAGCAGCTCAACAAATTAGATTATTTGCCCTGTGGCCCTCACTCCAAAGAGCTGTTTGTTAATTGTCCCATCAGGTGGTCCTTAGGGTTTCAAAGCAGTTTCTAAGCAACTGTTAGCCTTGAGAAAAAATAAAAGAGTTGAAACTGAAGCTTTAGTTTATAACCTCAGGGAGCTTCCCGGGTGAAATTCGAAACTGGCCCATCTCAGGAGACACAGGGAAGAAAGAAGCAGCCACTCCAGATTGGCAGAATTAATAAACAAGGGAACTTATAGTAGAGTTTGTCTTGGGTGGCTGCAAGAGGAGAAGATCTCTGCACCCATCTGCCAGAATCTTAACAGTTTATTTAGGCTTTTGCCTCCTTGGAACAACTTCTAGTGAGGGAACAGTGGGTGGAATGTACATTTCAAGGACAGAGGAGGGAGTGAGGAGCCTCAGATTGCCCAGGTCCAGCTCTCTGGTCAATGGGTGGTCACATCCTCTCGAAGACTTTCCCCAACAGAAGCCAAAATGTAGCTAGTACCTTGCCAGCTTCAAGCAACACACTGATTTGATGCATTTTAGTCTCTTGTTCTGAAAAGATAAGAGAAGCCTTATAGAAGAAGTGAAGTGGGTCTGCAGTAAGGTTCTCTCAGACTAGAGGTGGTATGTGAGATGATTTTTGGTGGTACCCCAACAAAGATTTTTTAAATAGTTTTATATTTGTTGAGGAAAAAAATGCACAGCCTAAAAGCTGAGAATTATGTTTTATGTGGTTGGACAATCTGAGAACTTCAAGCCAGGGAGACAGGACTCTCAGACCGCTCTGAGGGTCTGCTCCAAAGAGGTAAGGGAGGAGCCAGGATATACAGGAGTTTTTGCAGCAAAGACCAGGCAGTCGGAACATCAAAAGATTATTGTTAATTGGGGACTTCCCTGGTGGCGCAGTGGTTAAGAATCCACCTGCCAATGCAGGGGACACAGGTTCGAGCCCTGGTCCGGGAAGATCCCACATGCTGCAGAGCAACTAAGCCCATGCGCCACAACTACTGAGCCTGCGCTCTAGAGCCCGTGAGCCACAACTACTGAAGCCCACGCACTCTAGAGCCCGTGCTCCGCAAAAAGAGAAGCCACCGCAGTGAGAAGCCCGCGCACCGCAACGAGGAGTAGCCCCCGCTCACAGCAACTAGAAAAAGCCCGCGTGCAGCAACGAAAACCCAACGCAGCCAAAAAATTAATTAATTAAAAAAAAAGATTACTGTTAATTAAAGAAAACCAGATATCTCAAGTTAATGAATTTAGCGCTTTTCTATGTCTGGGAAGATGCAAGAATCTGGGCTCACTGAAATCATTCTTTTGATATGCTCCTCAGCTCTCTGGGGCCGGAATCCTGCTTTTCTCCATTCTGAATCCCCTCAGGGTGCACCGTTTGAGTTGACTGCAATGGCTAAGGGCTTGGCAGTGGGCAACCCATTTGACCCCATCCTGAGTTCCTTCAGGGTTCATTGTCCAGGAAGTCTGTAGTGGCTTGATGGCTGCAACGTCCTTTGTTTACTGACGTGGCAGGCAACATTTTTTCATTGACATATTTATTTCAGTGTGTATCAGAAAAAAATGACCCATCAAACACATGGCTTAAATGTTTAAGGTATAGTTAATTCTTTCAAGTACAACAACTTAAAGTCAATTTTTAAAAAATAATAAATATATTATAGTATTTATTAATGAAGTGAAATACGAATAAAGAATATAAAGTGGCTGGTACTGAAAACCAAAGCTTAGGAAGCTTGGGCTTTGGTATCAGGACGGGGTTTCTCAACTTCAGCACTGCTGACCTTTTGGAGCAGTTAATTAATTCTCCACTGGGGGCCTGTCCTGTGCACTGTAGGATGTTTAGCAGCATGCCTGGACTCTACCCACTGGATGCCAGCAGCACCTCCTAGTTTTGACAACAAAAAACTGTTGACAAAACATCCCCAGGGGGCAAAACTGATCAAGAACCACTGAGTCTTACCTATGTTTAAATCCCGGCTGTTTCTCAAATGAGGTTTATGACCTCGAATAAGTCACTTAAGTTCTCTAAGCCTCAGTTTCCTCATCTATAAGATGGGGATAAGAATGGTGCCTCTCCCCAGGCATATTACAGACATTCCATACCTTGTGTGGAGAGATCAGCACAGTGACCTTACGTTGACCTTAAAAGTAAAGCAGCCAGTTATTTTACCAGCAAAATGGGTTAATTTGGGAATATCAGAGAATTGCAATTTGATACAAGCAAAAGCTCTACGGAAGTCCAGCAAACAAAGGAGAGGAGTGTTATTTTATAGCGAAAAGGAGGAAGTTAGGAGTCGGTGCTTTGAACAAAGGTCCCCTTGGAGGATTGCGAGATTTCAGGGTGGTGATGGCTTCCCATTGGCTGACTTTGGACAGTTCCCATTGGCTGGGCTTGTTGCTGGGTTGGGGGGAAGAAATCTTCCTTCCTCCTGCTGGGGTAGCAAAGAAGTGACACCTTCAGGCTGGGAATGCAAGGTATGTTTCTTTCTGTTGGGGTCTGTAACTGAATGGAGTGGTAGTGCCTGAGAGTTCCCCCTTCTGGCCTCCAGACTCCATTTTAAATGAGGTTTCCTTTATTCAGTTTCACACTTAGCAGTGAAACACTCACTCTTACTGTGGTAAACCTGAAGAGTCTACAATGTGTCAGGCACTGCACTGGACGCTGAGGAGACAGATGACTGAGACAAGATTCTTGCTTTCCAGGATCGCAACATCTCCAGGTTGAGATAGAATATAGAGGCAGGGCAGAATTTTCCTGGGCGTGCAATCTGTGCAGCCTTACAGAGACCCATGCTCCGGAAGGCTCCATGCTTGGTTTAATGCTCTACAGTTGCCTTCTTGAAATTCCAAATGATTTTTGAACACGTGGTCCCACCAATTATGTAACCGGTCCTGTATATAGGTAATGCAACTCCAGCAGAAACAGAGGTCAAGCTTATGGAAACTTAGAGGAGGATGTTTAGCTCCACCAACCCAGGAAAGGAGGACTTCCCAGAGGTGGTGACATTTGAGTTAACGTTAAGTTAATTTAAGTTAAATGTGTGTAAGCATTCTCAGAAACATAGCAGGCAGAATTTTGGTAGACCCTCTTTAAAAGTAGTTCTCAAAAGCTAGTCCACAGAACAATACCAATATGTGTCGAGGCTTTCACTAAGCCATAGAAAATTGAGAAAAAGTAAGGCTGATGAAATGTGTTCAAAAAACACCTCTTTTAATTGTTATATATTCTATTTGTATTAAAATTTTCTTTCTAAGGGAATGTTGGAGTTACTCCATGTTAGTTTCATATTTATAGTGTGTGTGTGTGTGTGTGTGTGTGTGTGTGTGTGTTATTTTTAAAATATTTCTTACCAGCGAAGAATTGGAAACCTATCCTTTCCAATTTTGGTCATTTTACTATAGATGAAATCCCAGAGTCTGGGACAACTAATTTAAAAACATCACAGTAGCTTCTGTTTACAAGTAAAGTGGTAGGTTGAAGCAAGTATCTGAATAATTTAAGTCCCTCCAACTATACTTGTGAAATCAAAATAGGTTTTGGGGTCATGAATTTTCCAGCTAGCTACATTGGTTAAAACAACTAGCTTTATCCCTAGGAATCAACTGAGACTAGATGAAAAACCCACAGCTGTTTACTCCCCAGACCCTGTCTCGCTGCACAAATACCTATAAATACAGATTGTATTAGTTAGTTTTTAACATGTAACAAATCATCCCAAAACTTAGTGGCTTAAAACAACTGCTATTTATTTAACTAATAGTTCTGTGAATTGGAAACTTTTAAATTGGGTTCAACTCAGTGGTTCTTACAGTCTCGGCTGGACTCACTAATGGATTTGCTATTAGCTGCCAGGTCACCAGGGTGCTGGTTGGTCTGGGACAGCCTTCAGCTGGGACAGTTCCTCTCCACCCCATGAGGTTTCTCATATGCCATCAGGCTAGCCCAGGATATTTCACACGGTGCCTGGGCAGGTTTCCTAGAAATTGAGAGAAAGCATGAAAGCCCTACTGAGACCCAGGTCGGAACAATCACACCATCACTTCTGCCACATTCTGTTGGCTCAAAGCAAACCATAAAACCAGTCCCTATTCAAGGTGTAGAGAAATAGACTTCTTCTCTTGATGGGAAAAGCTGCAAAAAGTCACATTGAAAAGGGGCCTGCATACAAGGATGTGTGAATGATGGCAGCTATTTTTTATATCAACCGTCTCAGTCTGTTTGGGCTGCTATAACAAAATACCTTAGACTGGATGGTTTCTAGACAACAGAAAGTTATTTCTCACAGTCTGGAGGCTGGGGAGTCTAAGATCAAGGCAGGAGCATGGTCACATTCTGGTGCGAGCCCTCTTCCTTGTTCACAGCCAGCACCTTTTCATCGTATTCTCACATGGTGGAAGGGGTGGGGGGATCTCATTTGTATGAACAACAATCCCATTATGAGGGCTTCATGCTCATGACCTAAGCACCTCCCACAGACCCCACCTTCTAATACATCACATTGGGCAGCTGGATCTCAACATATGAATGTGTTAGGGACACAAACGTTCAGACCACAGCATCAACCTACCACATAGCTCAAATCCCATTACTACCAACCACAGTAGACTAAAAAATCTCCATATCACCAAGATTGCCCAGCCAACAATATTCAAGGAGAAACTTATATACATGAATTGTGCTGCAACCAAAGAAGCAACAGTCACGTAGAGCTGTGTTTTCACCTACATGTTCCCTTGGACATTTGAAAGTTCAGTGCATCAATGTCCAGCCATGTGTCCAAACCAGTAAACTGGAAGGTCTTTGATACCATCTTTTATTTCAACTTCCATGTCCTATTAATCACCAAGTTCTGTCAATTCTCCCTCCTAAATAAATATCAGATCCTTCCTCTCCTTTCATCCCCATTGTCACGGCTTCAGTTCAGCCCTCATCATTTCTCACAGTGACAATTACACTTTCCCCTAGTTTCACATAGGGGTTAGCCCCTATGTCCTCGTCCTGAATCCAACTGCCTTTCATTCACTTAACAACCCTTTATTGAATGATCACTTTGTGCCAAGCACTGTGCTAGGGACAGGCGGGTACAAGAAGAAATAAGAGAGAGCCTATAGTTTGGTAAAGGAAAGAAGCAAGAAAACAAATTTATTAGTCAGGTTAGGTCATCTGCTATAATACACAAACCCAAGATCTCAGGGGCTTAACGTAGTAAATGATGACTTAGGAATCCAAGTCCCTCCCATCATGTAGCTCCGCCATTCTGAAATCATTTACTTTTAGCCATGTGGAGCCATGTATGTGGATTAAAGAGCAGCAGGATTGAGTGAGGCAATTTATGGCCATGCCTGAATGGGCCATACATCATTCCTACCATGTCTCATTAGCTGAACTTGATCACATGGTCCCAACTTAAGCACAAAGGAAGCTGGGAAATGTAGTCTTCCTATGCGCTCAGAGAAAGAAAGAAAATTGGTCAGTATATAACCAGTCCTTGCCTCAACAGATCATTGTAATACGTGTAATAGATGTTATGTGGTTGGAAAAGTATAGCATCCTGTGGGAGCCAGGGGAGGGTTTAATACATTTAATATATCCTGGGATTCAAGAAGGTATGGTGGTGGACTGAATAATGGCCCCCAAAGATATCCAAGTCCTAATCCCTGGAACCTGAAACCCAGTACTTAGCAAAAGGGACTTTGTAGATGTGATTAAGTTAAGGATCTTGAGATGGAGAAATTACCCTGGATTATCCAAGTGGGCCCTAAATGTAATCACCAGTGTTCTTATAAAAGGGAGACAGAGGAAGATTTGACTACAGAAGAGGAAAACGAAATGTGATGACTGATACAGAGATTGGGGTGATGCTCTTTGAAGATGAAGAAGGGTCCACAAGCCCGGGAAGCTGAGAAAGGACACTTGAAGCTGAAAAGGCACGGAATAGATTCTCCTCTGGAGCCTCCAGAACGAATCAGTCCGGCTGACACCTTGATTCTAGCTCATTCAGACTCAGTTTGGACTTCTGGCCTTCAGAAAAGTAAGAGAATACATTTTTCCTGTTTTAAAACATTAAGTTTGTGGTAATTTGCTACAACAGTAAGAGGAAACTAATACAGGCAGTCATGCCAACACTGAGTTCCAGATAGGTATCACTCATTAATGAGTTAGGCAAAAAGACAGGAAGGCAGAGAGGGAGTGGAGGGTAAGGCCGAGAGGTAGCCAAGGTCCAGATCTAATAGGATTTGGTAGGAGGGTTGAATTTTAAGGGCACTGGGGTGGCCTAGAAGCAGGTGTGACCTGACCAAGATTTACATTTTTGAAGGATGACTCTGCCTGCTCCTTGGAGAACAGACCAGGGGAATCAATGCTGGAGATGGAAGTCAGTCATTTGCTTTATTCCAGAAGAAAAGTAGAAAGGCAGTAATCCAGGGTCATGGCAGAGGGCTAACTGAATATGTAGGTGGACTCAGTAGGAGTTGGTGATGGACTTCCTGGGCTCCAACTGTTGACCAAGGGCAAAAGGGACATCTCCTCCATCAGTATCAGTTGTACCAACTCTGATGACCAGTATTATCTTCAGAGGCCCTAACCAGCTTAGCCACCTATTCAGGACAGAAATGAAATAGGGAGGACTGAAGGAACAGGGAAAGTGCCTGGGAAACCCAGGTACCACCCCTTGGATGTCCTCCCCCAAATCCTATTGCTTACCAGGGCCACCATGCCCTTTGTAATTTGAGTAAAATAGTTCAAATACCATCTCCATACAATGGGAAATCCAGCATTAATCCCCACCTCCACCCCGCCCCATGATCAATAGGGACTGATATTTCTCCTAATCTCTTCTAACTCTGATTTCCTGCTTCTGCTTGTACAGTTTTGCCTTACTGATCCCCAGGATGTTAATTATATATATTTACACACACACACACTTTTCAAGATATAGTAAAAAAAAAAAAAAACAAGGCAAAAATAAAATCATACTTACTGTTAGAATATATGGACCATTTCTGGAAAGATATACTAGACACAGTGGTGGCCTCTAGGGACAGGAACTGGGAGGGAGGAACAATTATTATATTTTCCTCCTTATACTTTCGTGTACTGTGTTTTAAACCATCTGTATGCTTTACCTATTCAAGAAAAGTAATCAAAGTGTGTTTAAAAGGAAAGAAAGAGGAGGAATGGATGAGGGGAGATGAAAAGAAAAGAAAGAGCATCAAACATCTCAGCAGCAGCAACCACCTGAGTTCCGTTCCTAATGCCTCTCTGACCACAGATCCTTGACCTTGACCAAATCATTTCCCTTCTTGGGGCCTTGGTTTTCTCCTCCAGAAAATAGGTCAGCAGAATTTGATGCTCTCCAAGGTCCCAACTCCAAAAATTCACCGGCAGAGCTAATTGCTCTGGCAGAACTTTCATATTAAAGCAGTAATTGTGCTGGCTTCCCACAGCCACCTATGATGGAACCATCACAATATGAAATGGCCTTTTCTTTATTAGAGTCATCTTTGGAATCTGGAGCCTTAAAGGGTAGAAAATGAATCATAAATAATATATTTGCAAACCCTGTAGAATAAGGATGATTTTTTTTTTTTTTACAAGAGGCACCTTTGAGTGCCTGACCAGCCCTTGACCCTCTTCAGAGAAGTCTCTGCTTTCCCGCCCTCTGTAACCTGGTCAGGGATGGCCCCAGATGCCCGACCCAGAAGGATCCAGTCAGTTATAATGCTGCCCAAAGCCAATTAGATTCCCCCTCAAGAACTTGAACTAAGAAACATAGATTGGGGGAGGATGCAGGTGAAGAGGCCCATTACGTGAATGCTTAGCAACCAGATTGAAAGTAGCATGAGGGCAGAGATCGTGACAGTCTCATTCACTGCTACATGCCTGGGGTCTGCCACCATTCTGGCATACAGTAGGTGCTCAGTAAATATTAGTCGAAAGAAAAAAATAATCACTAGCCAAAAGGTCCATAAATTCTTATTGCTCCAGATCCCTGGTACCACCCTAGCTCGTTTCCTTTTGAGAACTAGATTTCCAGCTTTTCTTGGAATTTTATGGGATTTTTATCTTTCTTTAAAAACCCACTTACCCCTAAGCTAATCTAAACAGATTTTGGTTTCTTTCACCCAGAAGAACCCCAAGGCAAGTATTTTTTTCCCCAGGAATATGAATCAATTTTTTTTTCCTGAGATAACATTTTAAAATTAAATGTTACCAAAATTCATAGTAGGGCTTCCCTGGTAGCGCAGTGGTTAAGGATCCGCCTGCCAATGAAGGGGACATGGGTTTGAGCCCCGGTCCGGGAAGATTCCACATGCCGTGGAGCAACTAATCCCGTGCGCCACAACTAGTGAGCCCGCGCTCTAGAGCCCACGAGCCACAACTACTGAGCCCGTGTGCCACAACTAATGAAGCTCGCACGCCTAGAACCCATGCTCCGCAGCAAGAGAAGCCACTGCAATGAGAAGCCCGCGCACTGCAGCGAAGAGAAGCCCCCGCTCATCGCAACTAGAGAAAAGCCCACCTGCAGCAATGAAGACCCAATGTAGACAAAAATAAATAATTAATTTAAAAAAGAAAAAAAAAATTCATAGCATGTTCATGGTTCAAATGCAGTTCAGCAAACACATATTAAGCTAGGAAGTACAGGACAACTGAAAGATGAGTAGAGCAATGCCCCTACCATCAGGAAGCTCACATTGAGATGGGGAAAGACAGACACACAGTTAAGTCATTCCAGTAGCAGATCATCTGAAGAGGAGGTTTAAACAATGCCCTATGGGTATAAATGGGAGAAAGGAATCAATATCAAGGAAGACTTCACAGAGGAGGTGACCCTGAAGACGGGCTTTGAAGAATGAGTAGGATGTCCCAGGGAAAGTGTATTCTGGGCAGAGAGAACACTTCAAATAAAGGCATGGAGCCAAGGAACACTGGTGCTTAGTGGGGCTACATGGTAGAATGAAGTGGAAGACTAGGCTAGAAGGGTAAGAGGAAACTATGAGAGTGAACCACGTTTTTTCACAAAGATCCCAGCCCAGGGTTTTAAATTATTCAGGCCAATGGGGATTCTTTAAGAAGAGTAGCACATTTGGCAAGTCTCCAAGTGCTGAAAGGCGCACATGAAGTCTTAGAAACTCCATAACACAGAAGGAGAAAGGTCATCAGAACTCTAATCTCAATAATGGTCACTTTTTCTACTCAAAATGTGCATTGTTCCTTCCCCGCAACATCCAATAAGCAGGAGATAGATGCTCACTCAGTACCACATAAAATTGGTTAACAATGATTCTCTTTGGAGTGATGAAAATGTTCTGGAACTAGAGAGCCGTGATTATTGTACAACACTGTGAAGGTACGAAAAGCCAATGAATTATGCACTTTAAAATAGCTGGGAAAAAAAGGACTCAAGCCTGAGCTTAAACAAGGGGGGATTCTAAGACAGATGATACTGACAGGGCTGAGGCTTGATGCCTGAGAGCTGGTTTATACACGGGGCCAATTCGATAAATACAATGATATATATGGACAACCTTTGTAAATTTTTCTTCATTTAAGAGTAAAATAACTGAGGAAATGGGCGTTCAGTCCCTGTTGGTGAAAGTATATGAGAGCACCATCATTTGCAGGGTGTGTGCTGGGGGTGGTGGTAGTGCAGAACATTTGACTCCAGCTTCCAAAATACTTACTGCATGAATTTTGGTATCAAAGATTCTCCTTCTAAAAAAAAAAAAAAAAAAAGTTTTCTTGTGTTGTTTTTTTTTGCGGGCGGGCGGGGGGTATTCTCTGGCGGTCCAGGGGTTAGGACTCCACGCTTTCACTGCCAAGGGCCCAGGTTCGTTCCCTGGTCAGGGAACTAAGACCCCACCAAGCCACATGGTGCAGCCAAAAATAAAAAAATAAAAAAAATAAAGTTTTTTAATTGAAATATAGTTGGTTTACAATGTTTCAGGTATATAGCAAAGTGATTCAGATACAGATATGAATATACTTTTTCAGATTCTTTTCCATTATAGGTTATTACAAGATAGTGAATATAGTTCCCTGTGCTATACAGCAGGTCCTTGTTGTTTATCTATTTTATATATAGTAGCGTGTATCTGTTAATCACAAACTCCTAATTTATCCCTCTCTCCCTTCCCCTTTGGTAACCATAAATTTGTTTTCTATGACTGTGAGTCTATTTCTGTTTTGTAAATAAGTTCATTTGCATCATTTTTTAAATTCCACATATAAGTGATATCATATGATATTTGTCTTTGTCTGACTTACTTCATTTAGTATGATAATCTCTAGGTCCATCCATGTTGCTGCAAATGGCATTATTTCATTCTTTTTTATGGTAATATTCCATTCATCTTCTTTATCCATTCATCTGTGGATGGACATTTATTTAGGTTGCTTCCATATCTTTGCTATTGTAAATAGTGCAGCTATGAACATTGGGGTACATGTATCTTTTTGATCAACAATTCTCCTTTAAGAATCTATCTTTGTGCAAAAGATACTTCTATCATTGTATACAAGACTATAGACAAAAAAGTTTATTGTTAACATTGTATTAGTGAAAAATTGGAAACCACCTAAATGTCCATAAATAGGAAACTGGCTAAATAAATAGAAGAATAAATAGGATAGACCACTAGAATTTGGTTACCTCTAGGCAGTGCTACTTAAGAGGGAGATTTTTCCATTTAATTTTTTCATTTCTTACTTGATTTCTTGTGGCATGCCTTACTTTTGTAACTTTAATAAATCCACAAGTTTTCTTTAATCAAACATGGCTTTACTGAGTTCCATGGAAAATATGTGTACTCTTCAACTTAGATTACTCACTTTATTGAATGGAACAACGTTAATGGAAAAAAAAAGTCTATGCTTATCTTATGCACACTTGGGACACAAAAATATTAAAAGCTGGGCATGTTTTAGAGATAGCCACCTGAAGGATACTTACTAATCTTGCATTCTTAAATTAGATCAGGGCCATGTCAAAAAACAACCAGTGTCTGTCATCTACTAGTTGTCCCTTGGTGAATTCATAAAATGCATAAAAATTACTAGATTTGTCAAGTCAGCAACAGAATCAGTGTTATTGGACCAGGCACTGTTGGTGCTCCACCCAAATCCCCTTGGATCCCTTTGACCATGTCTTGTGACCCTTGCCTGCATTGATGTGCTTTTGCTCCTGGTGCCATGCACAAGGAAGTCTTTAGAGGAGGAAAACTATCTCAGGCCACTGGAGCAGATTTTCTTGGATGTTCCAAACCAGAAGTACTCAGAGGTTACCTCCCTTTGGTCAAGGACTTATGAGTGCAGGAGTATGAAATGCCAGCTCTCTTGCCTTGGGTCAGAACAAACTCTGAGGTATACCTTACACTCCAGAGTCCCCTGCAGAATCAGGCTGGAGTTACCCTCTGTGGAACTTTGCCCACAATCACACTTTGCTTGGCTTCTTGTCCTTCCTTTATGGGAAGTGCTTCCTTAATAAAACAACTACATATGAATTCTCATCTCAGGGTCTTCTGTAGAATTCAGCCTCAGGCGATCATTCATATAATTTTAAACTCAGAATCAGAAACCAAAAGCACAAAAACCATTGATCCAAGACCAGCTTCAGAAAGACCCAGTTCCACTACCATACGACCCACCAATCCCACTACTGGGCATATACCCTGAGAAAACCATAATTCAAAAAGAGTCATGTACCACAATGTTCATTGCAGCTCTATTTACAATAGCCAGGACATGGAAGCAACCTAGGTTCCATTGACAGATGAATGGATAAAGAAGATGTGGCACATATATACAATGGAATATTACTCAGCCATAAAAAGAAACGAAATTGAGTTATTTGTAGTGAGGTGGATGGACCGAGAGACTGTCATACAGAGTGAAGTAAGTCAGAAAGAGAAAAACAAATACCATATGCTAACACATATATATATGGAATCTTTAAAAAAAAAATTGGTTCTGAAGAACCTAGGGGCAGGACAGGAATAAAGACGCAGACATAGAGAATGGACTTGAGGATACGGGGAGGGGGAAGGGTAAGATGGGACGAAGTGAGTGGCATGGACATATATACACTACCAAATGTAAAATAGATAGCTAGTGGGAAGCAGCCACATAGCACAGGGAGATCAGCTCGGTGCTTTGTGACCACCTAGAGGGGTGGAATAAGGAGGGTGGGAGGGAGACTCAAGAGGGAGGAGATATTGGGGATATATGTATATGTATAGCTGATTCACTTTGTTATAAAGCAGAAACTAACACACCATTGTAAAGGAAAAAAACAAAAAAGAAAGACCCAGTTCTAAGTTTTCACAAAACGGGATGATTCAAATCATGGCTGATATAAGGACAGTTTCTCACAGCTTCAACTCTTGTATCTACTACTTAGACTCTAACCTGCTAATGATTCTGTCTATTGAAAGATGCATTATCTTCTCTTGCCGATGTGCATAAGACCAGTAGGTTCCAATGAAGAAATCAATTAAGTTCTCCTAATTACATGTATCCTTGGGATTATCAGCACCTGGAAAGTCAATGAAAATTTAGTGGGTTCGTTTATTTCTTGCATCTATCTGCCCTTGTTTAAAGAGTAGAATTGCTGTTCTACTTCCGTCCAAAATCATTTTGCATGTCTAAGGGGAGAGATCTTATTTCTCTTTGGGGGGACCTCACTAGGTTGTTCTGGGGATTAAATGAGGTTAAGTACAGAACCTGGTCCAGAGTTATGGCTCATGGGAAGCACCCAATCAATTAGTCACCTTCCTACATTCTGAAGCTATAGCCTATGAGGTTATTCTAGTTCTGTGATTCCCAAAGTGTGGTCCCATGTGAGAATCACCTGGAGTGCTTAGCCAATGCAGATTTCTGGGCTTCATCCTTCTGAATCAGAATCTCTGGGAAAGACCCAGAAATAGCATTTTGTAAAGCCCTCTGTCTGAATTGCAGGCATTCTGAAGTTTAGAAATCGCTATCTCTCATTCAGTGGCTTCCCACTAGAGTGATCATGAGAATACAAGTGTGTTAATCAGAAGGACTTTGAAAATGACAGAAACTCAAGTAAAACTAACTTAAGCTAAAGGAGAAAAAAGAATTGGGAAGATTTATTCACAAAACTAAAAAGTCTAAGGTTAGGTTTAGGCCTGGCTAGAGGCAAGGACTCAAATGCTGCCTTCAAGATTCTCTCTTTCCTCTATCTCAGCGGTCCCCAACCTTTCTGGCACCAGGGACCAGTTTCGTGGAAGACAATTTTTCCACTGACCGAGGGGGGGGGGGCGGTGGGGGACGGTTCAGGTGGTAATGCGAGCGATGGGGAGCGATGGGGAGCAGCAGAAGAAGCTTTGCTTGTTTGCCTGCTGCTCACCTCCAGCTGTGCAGCCTGGTTCCTAATAGCCCGTGGACCAGCATTGGTCTGCAGACTGGGGGTTGGGGACCCCTGCTCTATCTCCTGGCTCTTTATCTTCTCATTTGGTTTCACTCATGGGCTCCCCATATGATGAAATGATAGCCACCAGCAGCTCTGTCTCACCTTGTCTTTATGCTAGTGATCCATAAAGATAGGAGCGTATATCTTTTCTGGTGGTTCCAGCAAAAGTCTCTGGGAGCTATCTGATTGGTCTAGCTTGGGTCACATGCCCATCTTTTAACCAATCAGTAGCCAGAAGGATATAGTGCTCTGATAGGTGAAGCTTGAGTCACGTGTCCATTCCTGTGGCAGAGATGTCAGTGTTGACTCCGCCTAAGTCACGTAAATGGGTTTCCCCCAAGAAATAAGTGTCCTGTTGCCAGAAGAAGGGGGGAGGACTGTTTGCACAAATAGATCTCATGTTCACTAGCAGTAGAATCTATCTTCATTAAAAGCCCTCCAAATGATTCTACTGATCACCCACATTTGGGGACCAGAGTCTGGCTGCTCTCATGAGTCAGCAGGAAAGTGCCTCTTACCAATAGTGAGGGAATGTCACGTATGTCTGTTTTTGTTTTTCAGTGCTAATATAGCTAAACTTGTGAATATGTGTCTGTGTGAGTATCTGGTTTTAAGGTAGTAGCCTTTTCTTCCCCCCTGGAATGAACAAGGGTAGTCGTGGTAAACCTCAGGGATGCATTTACCTTAAATTGACTCAGAAAATCTCAAAACCATTGATCTGTCCTCACTGGAGAGTTCTCCGGTTCAGCTGTGGGTTAATTTTCTGTAAACCATGTTAGCCGGAGAATGCAAGCCTGGACTGTCACCATTTAACAGAGAGCAAGAATGTTGGCATTAGAAGCAGCTTTAGAAAAATGTGTCGCTCATCCTCCAGGGAGACAACAGGTTAGTGTAATATCTACCAGGCAGATGTGGTGACAGGAGTAAGGGCCAAATGGCAGATTGTTGAAAAGGGAAAATCCAATATAATATAGATGATTTCTTGATGCAAAAGTGTAGTACCTCAGTTAGTGCAATTAGATTTCTCCCTCGCTATTTGTCAACAGAGGAGAATCTTTGTCTTGGACTGAAAAAAAAAAAAAAATCTAGTCCACTTGTATATGCTTGTTTATCAATGCCAGGGAGGGCAGAAAAAGAAAAGTCCATGAAATAAATCCAGTGTCATCTTCTGCAACTGGCTTGCCCAGAATCGTGGTGCTCCTATTCCTGAAGAAAAAAAAATTGAGGCAAGACCCAAAAGGACTTGGGAGTCTAATTTGAAAAGTACATCAAGACGTTGGGAGAAGATGTGGAAATGTTGCTGAGAGAAGGTCCTGGTTGTATCTTCTTGTGGTCAGTTTGCTTGCATCAGCATGTCATATGTAAAGAGCAAAACACCGTCTCATTTTAATAACACACTTAACTGCCTACACATGCACAGGAGACCGTGGTGTTAGCCAATTTAAAAAAATTTAATCTCAAAGGCAGGTACAGCAAGCCAATAGTTTTTAGACCAGACAGCTAGAAGAAAGCTGTAGTTCTTAACACAGTATCTGAGGCAAAGATACAATGATTTGGATATCCAAACCACATTTCGGGGAGGGTTGTGACAGGAGGATGCTTAGAACAGAACGACTCAGCATCTTACTGGGAAGTGTGGGAGATAGCAGGAAATCAGGGTGTGTGTGTGTGTGCGTGTGTGTACGCGCTCCACCCTCACACTTCATCCACCTAACAGCCAACTGGCCTCCTTAGTGGTAGTTTTATGAATTTCATCTTGTGCAAGATTTAAACCCTCACCACATGGGATTATTACTCTGACTTGCTTTGGTTTGCCCTCACTGCTGCTTTTAAAGTGCCCTACTTTAGGGACTTCCCTGGCAGTCCAGTGGTTAAGACTCCACGCTGCCACTGCTGGGGGCGCGGGTTCAATCCCTGGTCGGGAAACTAAGATCCGGCATGCAGCGCTGCACGGCCAAAAAATAAAATAAAGTAAAATAAATAAAGTGCCCTACTTTAGACAAGAGTGCCCTTCCTCTCCCTTACAAATAGAATTGGATATGCACTTCATCATTTACTTTAAAATATCTATTAAGGGTGTACTATGGTTTATGCATACATGGTATTAGGCACTAAAGATACAGCCATGGAAAAAAACAGACCCTCATGGATCTTATGTTCTAGAACTATACTGTCAAGTATGGCAGCCACAAGCCACATGGGCTGTTGAGAACTTGAAAAGGAGTTAGTCCCAACTGAGATGTGCTGTGTATGTAGAATACAGGATTTCTAAGACTTAGTATTAAAGAAAAAAGAGAGTATAAGGTATGTCAGTTTTTCCTATTGATTACATATCAGAATGATGATATTTTGGATGTTATTGGGTCAAGTAAAATATGTTATTAAAAGTAATCTCACCCGCTTCTTTTTACTTTTTTAGTGTAGCTACTAGAAAGCTTAAAATTACATATGTGGCTCACATTATATTTCTGTTGAACAGTTATTCTAGAGCAGTGGTTCCCAAGTGGGGATGATTTTGCCCTCTCTTCCAAGGGACATTAGGCAAACATAAACATGTTTTCCTTTTATAGCACTGAATCTATCATCACTTTGGAAGTTTGAATTTGCAGGACCAATCTTTGAGAGGGTTTTAGGCACCATGCCTTGGAATTCATGGAGCTGCCTGCCCCCGATCCCCAGGTAGTGTCTAGATTTCTCTGCATAGTTTAAAGAGTTGAGATTGCTACACACCTAGACTTAAGTCACATTATGGAGGCCACAGTTCTCTGTGTGTGTGTGTGTGAAACAAATTTTGAGGAAGAAAGTGTGACAGCAAAATAAATCACTGTGATACATTATAAACAAATGTGATACAAATTTTTGAGCAATGCTTTGGCATGTAAATCATACCTTCATGCTGTATACCCTAAACTTATACAGTGATGTATGTCTATTTTCTCTCAATGAAACTGGGGGAAAAATGCCCTGGCATATTGCCAAATGTCCCTCCCCTAACCTTTTCCCCTATTACTACTTTATTTTATCTAACGTGAAAATTTTCTTTTTTTCTTTAATTGAAGTATCGTTGATTTATAATGTTGTATTAGTTTCAGGTGTACAGCAAAGTGATTCAGTTGTATACACATATATATCTATTTTTGTTCACACTCTTTTCCCTTATTGGTTATTACAGAGTACTGAGTATAGTTCTCTGTGCTAGGTCCTTGTTGGTTATCCAAAATTTCTTTTCCTGCTTTCTCTACCTTTTTTATTACGGAATATGTTCTTTTGTTTGCTTGTTTGTTTGTTTGGTTTGGTTTTGGTTTTTGGGGGGAGGGGGGTTTTTTGGTTTGTTTTTTGTTTGTTTGTTTGTTTTGGGGGGGTTTGCTTTGATTTGTTTTGTTTTGTTTTTTGGCCTTGCCGTGAGGCTTGTGGGATCTTAGTTCCCTGACCAGGGATTGAACCCAGGCCCACCGCAGTGAAAGCACTGAGTTCTAATCTCTGGACTGCCAGGGAATTCCCTGGACAGTGCAATGCTAGGGAGTCCCATTCAGTATGTCTCAAATGACTGTGTTACAGATAACCTGTCCTGAAGTTGTGCAGTGTGCAACCCTGCTAACCTCCCTCCATGCCTCTTGCTATTGTTGTTATCTAATCGAGAAAAAATTTCCTCCGTGTGACCCACTTCTCTTCCTGATTTCTATCCTCCAGCACATAGAGTTGCTATCTTAAGTTAATTAGAATCAAACACTTTAGAATCACCTAATACCACTCTGGTAAGTAACTATATCCTTAAATGAGTGTTCCTTTCTTAATACAAGTAGATTCTCAGCCAAGAACATATATTTTCAACAGAACACAACTTGGTATTTATACAGATATATAGTTTACCCTTACATTGTCCAGGATTTTTTGTACCTCAAGTCATCTTTCAGAATATAAAGGAATTAACTTACAATCCTCTAAATAAAGTGCAGGATATCAGTTTAAAATTTAACTAGCTGAACAGAAATGTACTGGAAGATTCTCCTTTTGAATAATTGTTTAATTTTTCTTACGTGTCTCTGTCCTAAAAGTCAAAAGCAAGATGTGAAATCCAGTTAAAGATTTCAGCTAGTTGGATATATGAAAACAAAAATGTTATTATAATTTGCCGAGAAAAGTATGGAAGAGAGAAGTCATACATGTAGGATAGTCTTCCTTGCTCCTCCCATACCTGTGGCAGACATCACTAATTGATTCCAGCACTCATTTCCCCTGAGAGTGTCAGAGACTCAAAATCCTTTTCAGGATAGCACTCCAAGCAGAATTTACCCAGCAAGTAAAACACATTTGCTATTTCAGATTGAAAAGATTCCAAGAAATGTTTAGGCAAAGGGTCGTCTCTTTGTTCTTCTAAATTAGATAAGGGTATATTCTACTTGATTCTAAGGATGGCACTAACATACTGAATGTCAGTGTGAAGCTGAATGTTTTTCTCCTCCACTGGTACTAACTTCTCCCCGAAGGTCTTCCTGGTTTCTCCAATCTATGCTGGTTTTTCTCTTCTCTCACTGTTAATGGTCATTAGAATTTGTGCCAGACAGTTTAGGGTCCAGTTAAATTTCTAAGTTCCTTGGGAGCAGGAGCAGCGTCTTAACTTATGGTAAACATGGCAGAATCCTGCACACAATCACCATTCTTCAAGGCTCACTGAATTAGTCCCTCTTTTTTTAATTAATAATTAATTTATGTATTTATTTATTTTGGCTGTGCCAGGTCTTAGTTGTGGTATGCAGGATCTTCGTTGCGGCATGCGGGATCTTTAGTTGTGGCATGCAGTCTTCTTAGTTGCTGCATGCAAACTCTTTAGTTGCGGCATGCATGTGGGGTCTAGTTCCCCAACCAGGGATTGAATCCAGGCCCCCTGCATTGGGAGCATGGAGTCTTACCCACTGGACCACCAGGGAAGTCCCAAAGTAGTCCCTCTTTTGACTGTTAATGTAGGAAAGCAGAAAGAAGAAGGTCTTACCTGTTCCATACGGTTCAAGAAAAAAATATCTAAATAAAAAATTCAGGTGAGAGATTAAACTAAAACAACAACAAAATATTTCCGCTACCCTTTCAAGCCGAACATCTTCAAACTATTTCTAGTCAAATGGTGGAGGGAAATCAATTCAGAGACCACACTACCCAAAATTCAGGAGACATTCTGTTAATGCTGGGTTGAATAATTTAATATTTCAAATAACCTTTCCACACCCCGTGTCCAACAACATGATTAATGCTGGATCTTTGAAATGCTCTGAATTTAAAATTCCACTGCAGTCCTTCCCTGGAACACTCTCTACTGTCAGTGAAGCTACTTGCTCTTCCTGAGGTTTGCTTGCTCCCTCACCTTTGCTCAAGTTGTTTCCTCCACCTGAAATTCTTTTTCTCTTCTGCTGCCACGTGTCCCGACACTGCCTGACCTTTGAGGTCAACCCAGGGACTCCTTCTTCCATAAAAACTCTCCTGACTCGCCTGTGGAATGGTGAGGTTTTCCCTCTGTATGTCCACACTTTCTGCACCACATTTAGGGTGCAGATCCTGCAACACACAAGAGTGTGGGCTTCAGGGTCTGGCAGACACCTGGGGAAGAGTCCTGGCTCTGCCACTGGCTGGTTAAGTGACCTCCGGCAAAGCTCTTATCTTCTTTAGGCCTCAATTTCTTCATCTATAAAATGGGCATTAAAAAGAACACTGGACTTCCCTGGTAGCACAGTGGTTAGGAATCCGCCTGCCAATGCAGGGGACATGGGTTTGATCCCTGGTCCAGGAAGATCCCACATGCCGCAGAGCAACTAAGCCCGTGAGTCACAACTACTGAGCCTATGCTCTAGAGCCCAGGAGCCACAACTACTGAGCCCACGTGCTGCAACTACTGAAGCCTGCATGCCTAGAGCCCATGCTCCACAACAAGACAAGCCACCACAATGAGAAGCCCGCACACGGCAACAAAGAGTAGCCCCCGCTCGCCACAGCTGGAGAGAACCTGCGTGCATCAATGAAGATCCAATGTAGCCAAAAATAAATAAATAAAATTTAAAAATTAAAAAAAAAAAAAAAGAGCACCGACCTCAAAAAGTTCCTATGAGGACTAAATGAAATAATGAATGCAAAGTACTTCACAGCCAGGCACATAGTAAGCACTTATTTAAATATTAATTATTATTATTATACAATTTGAGAGTGGTTTATAATTTTAATATCTGGCCTTATACATTACAGAATTTTTATGTTTAAGAATATGTTGTCTCCCCTGATGAACTTTGAGCATCTCAAGGGCATTGGTGAGCTCCTCTTCCTCACCTGTATTAGTTAGCTTCTGCTGGGTAACAAACCACCCCAAAACTTAGTGGCTTAAAATAACACCACGTATTTAGTGGTTCTTAAACTTTAGCATGCATCACAATCACCCAGACGGCTTGTTTAAAAAGGTCACTTGGGCCCACTCCTAGAGTTTATGATTCAGTAGTTTAAGATGAGTCTGAAAATTTGCATTTCTAACAGGCTCCCAGGTGATGCTGATGCTGCTGGGCTGGAGGATACACTTTGAGAATCGCTGAGTTCATGATTGTGTGGGTTGGCACTTTGGGCTGGACTCAGCAGGGCAGTTCTTCTGGTCTGGGCTCTGCTCACTTATGCATCTATGATCAGCTGCTGGTTAGCCATGCAGCTCTGTTTCTCGTGGGGGGTGGTTTGCTGGCTGCCAGCTAAGGTGACATGTGTGACTGGGCCATTTGTCTGTCATGCCTTGGCTGCTGAGCCCAGGACTGTTCCCATGGAGCTCATAGTGTTCCAAGAGAGAGCAGAGCTGCAAGGCCTCCTGAGGTCTAGACTGGCACTCTGTCATGTTGCAAAGGGGTGTGGCTAAAGAGGAAGGGTGCATGAGAGGCCAGGTTTGCAATCTACCTCACCACCACTGGGTCTTAACATCTAATTGGTGTGCAGAAAATACTCATTGAATGAGTAAATAATTCTCCTAGCAACTGAGCTTTAAAATTTTACATGAATGGATAAAGAAGATGTGATACATATATACAATGCAATATTACTCAGCCATAAAAAGGAAAGAAATTGGGTCATTTGTAGAGACGTGGATGGACCTAGAGTCTGTCATACAGAGTGAAGTAAGTCAGAAAGAGAAAAACGAATATCGTATATTAACGCATATATGTGGAATCTACAAAAATGGTACAGAAGAACCTATTTGCATGGCAGGAATAGAGATGCAGATGTAGAGAATGGATGTGTGGACACAGCAGGGGAAGGGGAGGGTGGGATGAACTGGGAGATTAGGTTTGACATAAATACACTACCTTGTGTAAAATAGATAGCTAGTAAGAACATGCAGTATAGCACAGGGAGCTCAGCTCAGTGCTCTGTGACGACCTAGATGGGTGGGATGGGGGGGGTGGGCGTGGGAGGGAGGTCCAAGAGGGAGGGGATATAGGTATACATATAGCTGATTCACTTCATTGTACAGCAGAAACGAACACAACATTGTAAAGCAGTTATACGCCAATTAAAAAATCAATAAAAAATAAAATAAAATTTTGCAAATGGTAGCAATTTATCTGAGCCCTGCAGTTCAGGATAACATGCCTAGGAGACTGCTGATGAGTGCTAGATTTCCCACTTACTGGCCCTGCCTGTGATCTTTACCCTCAAGACTCAGGATTTTCATGCATAAAATGGAGATTATGATTCTCATCTCCCAGAGTCCTGGTAACTTGAGAAACAGTACAAATTAACCTCTTGGCACCTCCGTTTCCTCATGTGAAAGATGGGCACAAATCATCCCCATCTCACGGAGCTTTGGGGAGAATTAAACCAGATGGTGTGTGCAAAGTTCTTGCCTTATAAAGTGCTCACAAGTATTCTTAATTGGATCACCTTGCTTAGCACTGTGGTGGCAACACTCAGTAAATGCCAGGTCCAACATAGCACTCTGGCTATAGAAATCCCAGCGTCTGTTCAATTTGCTACCAAAAGAGCTGCCCCTAAAATGCTCCAGGTCAAGAACTCCAGGTGCATGAATGCTGCCCAAGATGCCAAGCTTTGAAGATCTACACCTGCCAGCAGCCACCAGCAGCCTGGCTGGATAACCCTTGGGGCCCCACTTTCTCGCCAGCTGGATGCCTCTGCAAGCCTCTGCCCACTTCTCCCATTCACCTGGCCCGCAGCTCCACGGCCTCCACTTATAAAGCGAAAGTAGGTCACCTCGATATTTCAGATTTTAGAGGCAGGTGAGATACAGGAGAAAAGGATGGAGTGGGTAGAGCCAACAGCTAGGGCTAAGAGGTGGAGAGCTGGAGAATTCATAGACCTTTTGTAACTTTCTTAGACTGGGAAGGGAGGAAAGGAAAGAAGGAAGAGAGGGAGGGAGGGAAGGAGGAAGGGGATAGGGAAGGATGGAGAGAGGGTGGAAGGGAGTCTGATAGGCAGATGGTTGATTTGCAGGCAGCAGGGACCAACCATCTCCAGCAGCCTCTGAGCCCCAGAGGCTGGAGATGCTAAGGGAGCAATCTCGTCGCTGCCCATTTAATTGCCCGGGGAAACCGCAGTGAAGGAGGAGGCCGCAGCTCGCTAAAGCTTTCTGAGTGGTCCCTGGGGCTTCACTCCCTCCAGGTGACTCCCATTTAGGCCAGTGTTAATGGGTCCCCTGCTGAGAAGCCCTTGTTGGGGATGTGCAGTTAAAAGTGCCTCATTCAAATAATCACCATCAGAAAAAAAAAAGCCTTCTGGGCTGGGAAGGTGAGCTCAGGCTGCCAGTTTCAGACAAGCCTGGAGCAAGGCAGCTCCTCAGCCAGTAACCCAGGCTCTTCTTACCCTCCCCTCCCCAGGGGGACAGCAGGGCTGTGCGGACTTGTGGGTCGGCACAGTGAATAATGCTTAGTACCAACACAGGATCAGATTTCAGATCAGGTCCATGATAGCAGGAGGGAGTGAGGAAATGCGAGGAATCTGGAATTTTTCCCCCAGGGAGGCTCCAGGCTAATACAAGTGGTTCAGTTACTATGTACCGGGCGCTTTGCAGGTGCTGAGGAGGCCGTGGTGAGCGTGCCCAGTGGTGAGGCCCTGCTCTCAGGATGCTGAGGTCCCGCGCAGGGAGACAGAGGCTGAGTGAACCAATGAGTAACTGAGATGATTTCAGAGAGTGAAGAGAATGCATAGGTTGATTGTGGTGGATTGGCCTGGAGTGGAGGCCATGAGGGAGAGCAGTATTAGACAGAATGATTAGGAAATACTTCTCTAAGGATAAGTCTTGAGCCAAAACCTGAGTGTTAGGAGGAAGCAAAGATCAGAGGAAAGGGTGTCCAAGTGGAAGGAAGAGCTGGCAAAGGGCCTGGGTGTGGAACCAGTGAAGCACGTTAGGAAAACAGAAGGACGGTCAGTGTAATGAGAGTAGAGTGAGTTCCCGGGAGTTAGAATCAGAGAAGTTGCTCATTGTGGCAATGCTACTGAACTCAAGTTCACGTGCCTGACGCACAGTGAGGCCAAATAAACTGACATGTCGGGAGTTTGGAGCAGGGAAAGTTTTACTGCAGGGCCAAACTAGGAGAACAGGCAGCTCGTGCTCAAAAACCCTAAACTCTCTGCTGGCTTGGCGGGGGAGAAGTTTTTATAGGCAACACCTGGGGTGAGGAGTACAGGGTGTGTGACTTTCTTCTGATTGGTTGGTGGTGAGGTAATGGCGGGGCTCCAGGATCTTGTGCTCAGCCTGAAGTCACCCTCCTCCACATGGGTGGAGGCCTTATTTCTGCAGAAGAACTCAAAGATATTGTTATGAATATTCCTTTTTTGTTGTTGTTGTTGTTGTTGTTGTTGTTTTTGGCTGTGCCGCACACGGCTTGTGGGATCTTAGTTCCCCGACCAGGGATTGAACCCAGGGCCTCGGCAGTGAGAGTACAGAGTCCTAACCACTGGACCGCCAGGGAAGTCCCTGTATGTTCCTTGAGGGGGAACCAGGACGCTGCCCCAAGGCTGCACTATTGTTTCCTGACTGCTCCTCTCTTATCTCTGCATCCCTTCCCTGATTAACAATTGTTTGAATCTGCCCTTTGGAACTCAGGGAAGGTCTAGGAGGCTGAATGAAGCCCATTTCCTATAAAAAAGAAAGGGGGACGAAGAAAGGATTTGTGCCCAGGAGCCCCACCGGATCCTGCTCGGTTTCAATAGCCAGCCTCCAAGATAGCCCCCAGTGAACTCTGAAAAAGTGATTCATGCCCCACTCCCCACCCACCCCGCACCCCCCAGCTCACATGGGTGGTCAGGATCTGAGCCTGATACCCCGAAATGACCAGATTTCTCAAACTTGAAAGCAGCCAGACTTTCTATACCACCGCAGTGTTCCTGAATCCTGAGCCTCACGTAGCCTGGAAGGATAGTCTGTGTTTCTTAATTAGTGTTAATGGAACACACTGATTTCCTCCAGGCACAAGGACTTTCTGCATCTTTCTGATTCCATTTGACCACATATTCTAATTGATGTCTTTCCCCCCACCCAATTTATTTACTGATGAAAACCGTACAAATGAATCGTGCTTGAATCAGGACTTGCCTTTGCTGGTTTACAGTAAGCTTCAAGGAGGCCCCTGGGGAATCTTCTTTCTGGTAGTGCTCAGTTTGGGGGTAATTGTGGGACCTGTTCTTTATACGACCTCAGGAACAGGTCAGGCTGCCCACAAACAGAGCTGGGACACGGTCTCTGAATCAACAGCTGGCAGCACTCAGCGACGATGACCTGCTGTGTGCCAACATGATGGTGAGCGTGAGGAGAAAGCACGTGTGATAGCCCAGGAGACAGGACGGCTTCTCCATCCGGCTGAGCCTTTAATGAGGAAATTTAGCTCCTCCTAAACCTCCTCTGACTCTTCCACTACAAAATTTGTTTAATGACAACAGAGACCTACTGTATAGCAGTAGGCTATACTGTGTGGCTCAATATCTTGTAATAACCTATAATGGAAAAGAATCTGAAAAAGAATATATATATATATATATATATATATATATACACACACACACACACAAACAGTTGTGTTTAACTGAATCGCTTTGCTATACACCTGAAACATTGTAAATCAACTATACTTCAATTAAAATAAAATAAAATAAAATTTGTTTAATAAATTTCACATTCTAAGTAACATGGAGAGGGTAAAATGAATTCATTAATGCATCTCAGAACACCATTGACAATACATAGTGGTCACAGGTGAGGGCTCTGGCGCCTGACCACCTGGCTCACATCCTGGGTCACATCCTTTATTACCTTTCACCAAAGGGCATAACTTCTCTGTACCCCAGTTTTCTCATTTGTATTACGGAGGTAATGACAACACCTACCTCATGAAATTGTTCTCGAAATCAAGTGAGATGGTAGAATAAAGCACTTTGGAACACATTAAGCACTCAGTAAGTGGTAGCTATTATTATTTTAATGTACCAGAGTACCTGAGACTTACTAAGCTCTAGCTAGATTGTTGCCATTGTCATTAGTAGAAACAACCAACCAACAAACAGAAAACTTCAAACTTAACAGCCCTAGGAGACATAACAGTCTCTCTCTCTTTTTTTTTTCTTTTTTAATTAAAGTATAGTTGATTTACAATTTTGTGTTTGTTTCAGGTGCACAGCAAAGTGATTCAGTTATACACATATATATCTATATTCTTCTTCAGACTCTTTTCCCTTATAGGTTATTACAAAATATTGAGTATAGTTCCCTGTGCCATACAATAGGTCCTTGTTGTGTATCTTATATTTGGTAGTGTGTATGTGTTAATCTCAAACTCCTAATTTATCCCTCCCCCCGTTCCTCTTTGATAACCATAAGTTTGTTTTCTATGTCTGTAGGTTTATTTCTGTTTCGTAAATAAGTTTATTTGTATCTTTTTTTTTTAGGACTCCACATGTAAGTGATATCATATGATATTTGTCATTGTCTGGCTTACCTCACTTAGTATGATAATCTCTAGCTCTATCCATCTTGCTGCAAATGGCATTATTTCATTCTTCTTTATGGCTGAGTAATACTCCATTATATATATATCATATATAAGCTATATATAAGATATAATGATATATATAGGATATATATCATATATAATGATATATGTGATATATATCCTATATATAATGATATATATAGGATATATATCATATCTTCTTTATCCATTCATCTGTCAATGAAAATTTAGGTTGCTTCCACATCTTGGCTATTGTAAATAGTGCTGCAATGAACACTGGGGTACACGTTTCTTTTTGAATTAGCATTTTCTCCAGATATATGCCCGAGAGTGGGATTTCAGGATCATATGGTAATTCTACTTTTAGTTTTTTAAGGAACCTCTGTACCATCTTCCACAGCAACTGCACCAATTTACATTCCCACCAACAGTGTAGGAGCTGCGGTCCCTTGAGAGCCGCCTCCACTCTGAACCATTAGGCATGGATTGGATGCATCTGTTCTTAAGTTGAAGCAAGCATCACCATCACCTGGAGGCTTGTTAAAACACAGAGAGGTGGGCCTCGCCCTCAGGGTTTCTGAGTCAGTTGGTCTAGGGTATAGGCCTGATGACTTGCATTTGTAATGAGTCTCAGGAGAAGCTGGTGCTGTGGGTCTGGGAACACACTGTTGTTTTTTCTTTTTTTGGCCATGCCGCTGGCACACGGTATCCTAGTTCCCTGACCAGGGATCCAACCCGCGCCCCCTGCAGTGGAAGCGCGGAGTCCTAACCACTGGACAGCTGGGGAAGTCCCTGGGAACACACTTTGAACCATCTATTTAATAGTCTAATTCTCAGGGAGCCATCTTATTTCCAAGCTCTGGCCCCATTAGCCAACCATCAACCATGGTCCCGTCTCACTGCCCCATACAGCCCTCTCAATGTGGGAGCCCCCCTGGAAAGAGGCCACCAGAATGCCTTCTCACATCCTCTCCTTTGATGCTAAAGGCGACCCTGTCACCTTACAATCACCAGATAGTCAAGGAATTAATCTAAAAAGACCAAGCCCTTCTCTGCATCCCTGAGTTGAGAGGTAGAATTTTTCAGAGATACTTTAGCAGCTGTTCCGCCTCTGACCAGCTCCGGTTCAGAAAGAGTTAATTATTTTTTTTGTTTCAGTGGACCCCAAATGTGAAGGGGTTCTTCTGGTTCCTACCCTCAAATTAAATCTTTCTCTCTAGAGAAACATAAAACTAGAAGGATTCAGAGCTATATTGTTTCATTCACTAACAACAAAACAAAACAAAACAAAACAAACCCTTCCTTCTGAAATTCATTAGCTTTGTGTTAATATTGTGACCAAAATTAATTTTAGACCAAAGTCAAAGCCATTATTCTTTATTTTCCCTAAAATATATTTTACCTTCAGAAACCTGGCAAGTAGGAAAGTACAATTCACTATTAAAATGGGCTTTGCTAACTTGCAGTATAATCTTTGGAGAAGAGTTGAAGAAAAAAAGAAGTAACAGAATTATAGAGAAAAATTTGGAGGAAAAAAATGAGACAGATACGCAAGAAAAAATAACACTGCAGACCTAAAGGAACAGTTGGAAAATATTTTCTGTAAAAGGCCAGATAGTAAATATTTTCAGCTTTGTGGGCCATAGAGTTTCTGTTGCAACCACTGGACTCCATCCTTGTTCTGTGAAAGCAGCCACAGACAATATGTGAATGAGTGTGTAGGACTGTGCTCCAACAAAACTTCACATATGGATGTGAAATTTGAATTTCATGTAATTTTTACCCATCACCAATATTATTTATCTTTTAATTTTTTTCCCCAACTACTTACAAATGTAAAAACCATTTTTAACTCATGGACTGTATAAAAAGAAATGGTAGCTGGATTTGGCCCACAGGTTTTAGTTTGCTCACCCCTGACCTAAAGAAAACAGTTTAATTGAAGCATCATCTCTGCTTTCAAAAATGTTATCAGGGACTTCCCTGGTGGCACAGTGGTTAAGAATCCATCTGCCAATACAGGGGACACAGGTTCAAGCCCTGGTCTGGGAAGATCCCACATGCCGCAGAGCAACTAAGCCCATGTGCCACAACTACTGAGCCCACGCGCCACAGCTACTGAATCCTGTGTGCCTAGAGCCCGTACTCCGCAACAAGAGAAGCCACCACAATGAGAGGCCCGTGCACTGCAACGAAGAGTAGCTCCCGCTCGCCCCAACTAGAGAAAGCCCGCGACAGCAATGAAGACCCAACTCAGCCAAACAAATAAATAAAATTTTTAAAAATGCTATCAGTTATTTTTTAATTGAAGTATAATTGGTTTAAAATATTGTGTTAGTTTCAGGGGTACAACAAAGTGATTCAGTTATACATATATAGGTCTATTCTTTTTCAGATTCTTTTCCCTTATAGATCATTACAAGGTATTAAATATAGTTCCCTGTGCTATACAGTAGGTCCTTGTTGTTTACCTATTTTATATATAGTGGTATGTATGTGTAAATCACAAACTCTTAATTTATCCCTCCCCCAACCTTTCCCCTTTGGTAACCAAAGGTTTGTTTTCAAAGTCTGTGAGTCTGTTTCTGTTTTGTAGATAGGTTTGTTTGTGTCATATTTCAGATTCCACATATAAGTGATATCATATGATATTTATCTTTCTCTGTCTGACCTACTTCACTTAGTATGATAATCTCTAGGTCCATCCATGTTGCTGCAAATGGCATTATTTCATTCTTTTTTATGGCTGAGAAATATTCTACTGTATATAATATATACCACATCTTTATCCATTCATCTGTCACTGGACGCTTGGGTTGCTTCCATGTCTTGGCTATTGTAAATAGTGCTGCAATAAACACTGGGATGCATGTATCTTCTTGAATTATATATTTTTTAAAAATGCTATCAGTACTTTAGGGACACAGTGAACAGGCTTGTTTTTCTCTTGCCAACATGATGGTGCTCAAGAAGTGGTTAACCCACTGGGCTGCTGGGGCAAACAGGTGGCAAGGAGAAGTGAGCCTTAGAAATACGAAAGACTCTATATATCTCTGTCCAGTGGGAAATTTCTTGTCAGCCCAGATACCACTCAGATAATGGCAAACAAAAGATGTCTAAATGTCTTCTTCTGGCATTTTGTCATTCTATGTTTAAGTGCCAAATGAACACATCCTTAGGCAAGTGATCTCAGTTTCTAGGAATTTTAGCCATACATGCAAGCAAAAATATTTGTACAAGATATTCCTGGCAACATTGTTTGTCCTAGAGAAAAACTGGACAGAGCCTAAACATCCACATTCAGGCACTACGTAAGAAATTTATGGAAAAATCCATACAATGGAGTAGTACGCAGCAGTAAAAAACAATGAGGGCAGCTTTTATACACAGATGTTGCTCAGTGGTCCAAGATGTATTGTAAGGAAAAAAAAGTATGTTGCAGAATAGTGTTTGGTATTATCACTGTATTTTTATTTTTGAATATGTATAGTAAAAAATGTCAGAAAGGAAAAAGCCCACACTACAAACAGCAATTATCTTTGGAGAATGAAGCTAAAGGATGAAGACGGTGACGAGCGTCAATATTTTATTTTAAACATTTCTGTACTCCAAATTTTTTGCAACCAATTTTTTTTGTTACTTTATAAGATGGTTAATTTTATGTGTCAGTTTGACTGGGACACGGGGTATCCAGATATATGCTTAAACATCATTTCCAGGTGTGTCTGTGAGGTATTTCCTGAGGAGGTTAACATTTAACTTGGGGGACTGAGTGAGGTGGATGTGGGTGAGCATCACCCAATCTGTTGAAGGTCCCATAGAGCAGAATGGCAGGGGAAGGGGGGATTCACTCTCTGTCTGAGCTGGGACATCCATCTACTCCTGTTCTCGGGATTCCTGGGTCTCAGGCCTTCAGACTCGGTATGGATTCTACACTACCGACTTTCCAGCTCTCAGGCCTCTGAATGAAACCACTGGCTTTCCTGGGTCTCCAGCTTGCAGGCGACAGATCATGAGAATTCTCAGCCTCTATAACTGCATGAGCTAATTCCTTATCCTAAATCTTGTTCTAGATATAGACATACATATACATATAGACACAGATATAGATATAGACACAGATACAGACACAGATATAGAAATAGATGTAGATGATATAGATATAGATACAGATTTATATATATATATATAGAGAGAGGTCTATATCTATCTATATATCTCCTATTAGTTCTGTTTCTGAACCCTGACTTTTGTAATAAAAAATTAATTTAAAAAAATCCCTCTTCACAATAAGGATGGAATCAAGGAAGGGCTGACCCAGAGCCCACATAATTTTGCTCAGAATTATTGACTGAATAAAGAATTTGAGTAGTTATTTTTTCTTTAATTTTTATCCAGTCAATATCTATCATACAGTTTGTATAACAGGGTTCATGGGAGAACCCATATATTCTTCAAATATATCTATTCTTTCAGTCCACATTTACTATAAAAACACTCTGTGTTAAGCATTGGATTCTAATTTAATGAGATTCATGTGACTTTGAAGTTATTTATTTATTTATTAAAATTCTTTTTTTCTTGGCCATGCCCTGCAGCATGAAGGATCTTAATTCCCGGACCAGGGAATGAACCTGGGCCACAGCAGTGAAAGTGCTGAGTCCTAACCACCGGACTGCCAGGGAATTCCCTAAAGAGTTGTTTCCAAAGATGTTTGAATGTTTTAGAACTTATGATGTAAGGTGCACATATCAGGATCCAGAGTTTTATTATTTTACAGAAATACTTCATGGAAGTTAGGAAGAAAGACCATAACAACCATAAGAGCTAGATGGTATCATCCTTGTATTAAAATGGAGGCTTAATTGTGTCACTTTCACGAGGTCACAGAATTAATCAGTGCTAGATGTGAATCTAGATGTGTCTGACTTCAAAGACCATGTTCTTTCTGCTAGTGGCAGAGAACAAGATGCCTTCTCCCCTTTTCTTGTGGGAATAAAATCCCAGATTTTTACTTAGGCATATTTTATTAATATATAGTCACCAAGAACAAAGATTACCCATCCCAGCCTCCCCTGTAATTAGGTAAGGCCATGAAACTAAATCCTAGGTGTGAGAGGAAGTAATCTATAGTAATATATAGTAATCTATAGTGGCTTCTATGAAAGCTTCCTAAAAGATAGCTACCGTGTATATTTTGCCTCTTCTTCCTCCCTTTCTTCTTCCTGCTGGCTGGAGCACCAGCAACCATCTTGGGCAATGAGGTAAAAGTCATGTGTTCTGTATAGAATGAGCATGAGTCCCTGAGAACTATGGAGCTGCCATACCAGCATCAGGCTACCTGCCTCTAGGCTTCATTTATAGGAAAAAGAAATACATTTCTATTGTTCAAGTCACCATCATTAGGGTTTTATTGCAGCTGAACTTAATCCTATTATATTACTATAACAAGATGCCTTCAAATCTGTCATCACTTGAGGAAGAAGTCCTAAAACTACCTCAGAAAATCCTGGAGGAATCAGATTGCATAAGGCAATACACATAAATACATAGCTTATTCAAAGGGAATGCATAATGGAATTGTTCCTGAAACAATTGGTGTTGATCTCTGGTTTCAGTAAACACAGATTCAGTGCTCTCCAAAATCAAATATTGACTTCCCCTTCGCTTTGCTCAGCATTCATCCTCAAAGCAATAAACTAAGATGGAATGTGGGGAAGAGAGGTCAAGAGAAAGTGCTTTACCTGCTTCTCCATAAATACAGTGCTTGGGCTAGTTCTCAATAAGGCTATTAAGAAAGATCAGAATTGAAGCAAAGTAAATAGTTTGGGATTATAAATGTATTGAGGGCATGCACAAAACGTCTTATATAAACATTATTTTAAATGTACTACATTTCTGTAGTATTTACTTAAAACTGTATTTTCTGGGCTTCCCTGGTGGCACAGTGGTTAAGAATCCGCCTGCCAATGCAGGGGACACGGGTTCGAGCCCTGGTCCGGGAGGATCCCACATGCTGTGGAGCAACTAAGCCCATGCGCCACAACTACTGAGCCTGCGCTCTAGAGCCCGCGTGCCACAACTGCTGAGCTCACGTGCCACAACTACTGAAGCTGGCGCGCCTAGAGCCCGTGCTCCGCAACAAGAGGAACCACCGCAAATGCGAAGCCCGCGCACCGCAACGAAGAGTAGCCCCCGCTCACCGCAACTAGAGAAAGCCCGCAGGTAGCAACGAAGACACAACGCAGCCAAAAATAAACAAACAAATAAATTTATAAAAACAAAAAAACAAAAACCTGTATTTTCTCTCCTTGAGAAAGTCAAGGGACTTTACTAAAAATATTCTTTTGTCCATTTTAGGTAAACATAAACTTATATCTGAGAATTTTTAAAGTAAGGCTAACCTGGAAAAACAGCAAGAGAAATGCTGAGGTTTACAACCTTTTTCTACCTCATTCAGAATCCTAAAAAAGTACCCTACCTACCATTTAGAAAACAGAGATATAATACTATAACATAAATGGACAGTTCCTACTAAAATATTTTAAAGGAAGATACAGAATTTCATTATTATTGCTTTTGTGCTGACTTTTTAAAACTTTTTAAAAAGATGCTCAACATCACTAATCATTAGAGAAATGCAAATCTAAGCCACAATGAGGTATTACCTCACACTGGTCAGAATGGCCATCATCAATAAATCTACAAACAGTAAATGCTGGAGATGGTGTGGAGAAAAGGGAACCCTTCTGTCCTGTTGGTGGGAATGTAAATTGATACAGCCCACTATGGAGAACAGTATGGAGGTTCCTTAAAAAACTAAAAATAGAACTACCATATGACCCAGCAATCCCACTACTGGCATATATCCTGAGAAAACCATAATTCAAAAAGATACATGTACCGGGCTTCCCTGGTGGTGCAGTGGTTGAGAATCCACCTGCCCATGCAAGGGACCAGGGTTCAATCCCTGGTCCGGAAAGATCCCACATGCCGCGGAGCAACTAATCCCGTGTGCCACAACTACTGAGCCTGCGCTCTAGAGCGCACAAGTGACAACTATTGAAGCCCACGAGTCACAACTACTGAAGCTTGTGCACATAGAGCTTGTGCTCTGCAACAAGAAAAGCCACCATGATGAGAAGCCTGCACACCACGACAAAAAGTAGCCCCTCCTCACCGCAACTAGAGAAAGCCCGTGCGCATCAACAAAGACCAAACGCAGCCAAAGATAAATTAATTAATTTTAAAAAATGCACATACCACAATGTTCATTGCAGCACTATTTATAATAGCCAGGACATGGAAGAAACCTAAATGTCCATTGACAGATAAATGGATAAAGAAGATGTGGCACATATATACAATGGAATATTACTCAGCGATAAAAAGGAACGAAATTGAGTTATTTTTATAAGGTGGATGGACCTAGAGTCTGTCATACAGGGTGAAGTAAGTCAGAAAGAGAAAAACAAATACCGTGTGCTAGCGCACATATATGGAATCTAAAAAAAATGGTACTGATGAACCTAGTGGCAGGGCAGGAATAAAGACGCAGACGTAGAACAGACTTGAGGACTTGGGCAGGGGGTGGGGGAGGGGAAGCTGGGATGAAGTGAGAAAGTAGCATTGATATATATACACTACCAAATTTAAAATGGATGGCTAGTGGGAAGCTGCTGCATAGCACAGGGAGATCAGCTCAGTGCTTTGTGACCACCTAGAGGGGTGGGATAGGGAGGGTGGGAGGAAGACGCAAGAGGGAGGAGATATGGGGATATATGCATACATATAGCTGATTCACTTTGTTATACAGCAGAAACTAACACAACATTGTAAAGCAATTATACTCCAATAAAGATATAAAAATAAATAAATAAATAAAAAATAAAAATGAGATTGGCATCTTTCACACATACACTCTTAGATTTTTAAAAGATAAAGTCTTAACAGTGCTTGTCCAGCACACCAATTGGTTTCCTTTAGCCTTCCTATTCTTAGAGAAAGATATTCAAGGCAGCATCAATATGAACTCTTCTTTTTTCCCCTTTAACCTAATAGCATCATAATTCTATTTTTGAGAGGACAGAACCAGAGTTAGGGTTGTGCTCATTTCCTTTCCCCACCACCCGCAGCATGGGGGGATCTTAGTTCCCAGACCAGGGATGGAACCGCACCCCCTGCAGTGGGAGCAGGGAGTCTTAACCACTGGACCGCCAGGGAAGTCCCCAGGGCTGTGCTAATTTCTAAAGCTATTTGCCAAGTACATGAACCAGAGATAATGAGGACTTTCTGATTTTTTCCAGAAAAGCAACTCCTCAGACCCATTCTATTCCTGTGGTCCTCAGAAAGTAGATCACATGTCTGTATGTCTGGATTAATTGCTCACTGGAGTTGGGGAGAGGGAGTGTGTAAAGTACCCTGTTTGCCAATTACTTTTTTGCTGAAATTCATATAAGCATTGACTAGGAAGTTAAAGGCAGGGTGATTTTAAAGAAAAAAAACAAAAGATTCCCCATTGAGATATATATTTTTAAAAAAAACAGTTGTTCTGTGTTACTACCATTTTTGTTGGCACCTAAGCCATGCAGGTATATAAAATACATCCCAATTCTGCATTACATGTATAACATGTATTGAAAGTGATTTTAAAGTAGTTTTTGTTGGGAGTAACACTAGTTTTTGGTTGGTTTAAGTACATTTTACCGTGTGTTGAAATCTAATAGAAAATTATTAGCTCTGGATGTGCAATAATATTGTACTAACCTAGAAAAACAAGATACAAAATCAGCTAAAAGAAATATTTTGGCATCAATGATTGAAGTTCCATAGCAAAGGTAGAGTAATCATAAATTTAAATCTAATATATTAAGGAATGAACCTTACTTTCCCCCTGATGTGCTGTGTGGTCTGTGGTTTATTATTTTTGTTAAGAAATCTACCTTTAAAAATATCTGTGCTGTGATGGTTTGTATTGCAGAGCTCGGCCACTAGGGGCAGCATCAGCTATGATTTTTCTCTGATTGCTGGGTAATTTGGATGTATATTTTGTGGGTGTGAGAAAACCACAGTAGCTGACTTTGTGACTTTGGGAAATCACTTCTCTTTGGGCCTCAGTTTCCTCAGGAAGAATTTGGACTAGATGAGCTCTGAGGCCCTGACAGTTAAAATTCCATGGCTCAACGATTATTATTTTGTTGCTGTTAAGACAGAATATCAGAGAGAACTGAGTTCTAATTCCAGGTATGACATTAGTTTCACGCTATGACTTAGAACAAGTCAACTACTCTCACTGGTTCTTAGTTTTCTTTTTTTTTTTTTTTCTTAGTTTTCTTAATTGTGAAATGAGATGAAGTTAGTATTTCCCAAATGCTAGTTCCTCTTGGTATATGATAATGATGATGATGATGGTGATGATTATGGTGGTGGTGATGATGATGGTGGTGGTGGTGGTGATGGGAAGGAGGAGAATAAGAGAAAGAAGATGATAAAGAAGTTAGGACAAGACAAATAATTATTGAGCCTTATTAAGTGCCATGCAGTATCCTAAGTGCTTTATCTGAATGATTTCATACAATCCCCTTAGAAAACCTATGATAAAGGTACCACGTTCTTATTCTCATTTTCAACCAAAGAAACATAAGCTCTGAGAGGCTAAGAGTGTGGCCTGAGGTCTCACTACTGGTAGAGTGAATCTGCAATTCACTCTAGTTCTGATGGGACCCCCCAGCCCAAGCTTCTAAACCACAATGCTGTCTTGCTTCTTACAGTAACGCATCCTACACTTGAGGGTTTCAAAGTCTGATAAATGTACCTTCTTCTTAGATTTTTACCTCCAAAAAATAACAAAGCAATTTTTGCCCAGAGGGGGACATATACCACTGGTAGTACACTTGTAGATTTTAGGTGATACACAGAATAAAGCCACATGGGGGGACAGTACTCTTTTTTAAAATATGCAACTTAAAAAAAATTTGTGGGGTCACAGGAAGTTGCTGCAAAAGCCATACATGGAATCCCACAAACTCTTCACCTGGCTGCCTCAAATGGTGGCATCTTTTTTTAAAAAATAAATTTATTTATGGGTGTGTTGGGTCTTCGTTGCTGTGCGCGGGCTTTCTCTAGTAGCAGTGAGCAGGGGCTACTCTTCGTTGCGGTGCGCGGGCTTCTCATTGTGGTGGCTTCTTTTGTTGCGGAGCACAGGCTCTAGGCGCATGGGCTTCAGTACTTGTGGCACACGGGCTCAGTAGTTGTGGCTCGCAGGCTCTAGAGCTCAGGCTCAGTAGTTGTGGCACACGGGCTTAGTTGCTCCGCAGCATGTGGGATCTTCCCGGACCAGGGCTCGAACCCGTGTCCCCTGCATTGGCAGGTGGATTCTTAACCACTGCGCCACCAGGGAAGCCCTCAAATGGTGACATCTGAAGTGCTATATCAAAGCCAGGAAATTGACATTGGTACAATATTGTTAACCAGACTACAGACCCTATTCAGATTTCACCAGTTTTTTGACACGTATATGTGCGTGTGCGTGCACAGCTCTGTGCAGTTTTATTCCATGCATAGCTTTGTGTAACCACCACCACAATCTTGATTCAGAACAGATTACCACAAAGGCGCCCCTCGTCTGTATTCCCTCCTCAGTTCACTTCGTGAGACCATCTCCATCTGCAGTCACCGTATCTTTAACACCTAATGCTTTCCACTCTCCCTCTTTATCAGAGACATCCCAAATCCCAGCCTCAGAGTCCCCAGCAGACCACAGAAACTGTTTAACAAGAACTGATAGTATTTTGGTTTCCCCTCTAATTTTACACGTGTCTATTTCTGGTAGGAAATACTGGTTTACCAGAATCAGGAGGAGCGAGATGAAATTTTTGTCTTTTGAACGAAGATGTTTAAGTAACCAAAGTGAGTTATAGTAAAGAAAACTAGGAAGTAAATAGTCATGCAGGTGGTATGCAGACAGGGCAAAGAAAGTGACAGAAGACAGTTTGCACATGCCTGAAGTTTGCAGAACACTGGGTTAAGAAAGAAGTCTGAACCTAACGCGGATTCGGAGGCGTTTTATGACATCAACCAGGAAGAAGAAAGCGCAGGCATTGTCCCTGGAAATGCATAACATCCCCATTAAAAGTGGAAATTAAAGGAGTGTTTTTTTTCCTTCCTGCGTTTCAAGGCCGTTTTGTTAAAGGAGATTTCAATTTGGCTGGTCACTCACAACAGTGACTCACCAGCTGGGCTTGGTATTCTTCGTGTTATTAAATATTGCTGCTGCAGGAGTGGGTGGCCCACCAGGGCCAGGACAAGGCGGCAGCCTTCTTCAGAAGGTCTGGCAGGCCTCCACCAAAGGCTCTTGATCTGAGAGCAGGTGATGTCACCAAAGGGCAGGTCTGCAGTTTTCTCAAAGGAGCCGGGAGGGAAATGGGGAGAAAACTCATCGCATCTGTCCCCAGAAGAGCCAAATGTGCATTGAAGCTGGCACTGCAGAGGTGATACTGACAGGCAATAAACATGAGGGGCTAATAGAGATGGCTCAACTAAGTGTTTAACTCATTATTTCAGCTTTTGTGTCTCTTATTGTTAGAGTAATTCAAAGAATATATTAGGGCACTTTCAGATAAATGGTTGAAACCCACACTGAGTCAGAAAAATCAATTAATTTGTAAACCCTTACTGCTGGAAACAATGTCCAGTCTGTCCTTTTCTGGGCAGAGGATTTTTCAAGGTGATTTGTTTGATGGTCCTTGAAGTTTCAGTTTGTCTAGGAAATGGTAGAGTTGGTTTGTTGGCTGAAATCATTCATTCATCTCCTAATTTATTCCATAAACTTTTGTTGAACCCCAACAATGTACCAGACACAGTCCTAGGCACTAGAGATACAGGGATTGAATAAATGCAATTTCTTACCCCTTGAAGCTTACATGTCATGGGTGAGGCAGAGAGTAGACAGGTAAATGCGTCATGTCAGGCCACATAGTGGCAGGGAAACAAACAAATATATAGCAGAAGAATGGAGAGAGAAATGAGGATTCCTCTGAGGGGGTGGGGGTCATCTGAGTCATGAATCATAAGCATTTATTGAACACTTACTATATGCTAGGCATTCTGTGGGTGGTGGGAAGAGGAGGAGCTGGAATAAGATGGTTTATTGGACACCCACCTTATGGGCAAGGTGTAAATCACAAAAACAATGATTATAAAGTATCAAGTGTGGCATTTTCCTTGATATCCCTCCAAGATGGGTGTTATTCCCCTTTTACAGTGAAGATTTGGGGATTCAGAAATGTTTAATTACTCTTCATAGTGGAAAAGTTCCAGCACTAAGAATCTAGCACAGATCTGTTTCCTTCTAAAGCTATTTCACTCATGACACTTTCCCTTCTCTGTACAGACAGAATTGGAGAAGGGACCAATGAGTTAAATACTCTTGGTGCCACCATACATGCCATGAAGAGATCATGAATCCTCGTAACTTGATTTTATTTCACCAATGAATCAGAAGGTATTTGAGGGTTTTATAGGTCTTGTGTTCGGCGTTCTGAACATTAATTATTACTGATGAGAGACACTTGGAAGACAAACAAACCAAAACAGGTGGTTAATATGCTTTTGAATAATAGAAACTTTGACTCATAGAAATAGGAAAAAAAATTGTGCGCTTTGTAGACTTCAACCCAGCCCTTTCCCCTGTATCCCAGATGCATTTATCCAACTGTTTATGAGCATCTCTACTTGGGTATCTAGCAGGCATCTCAAACTCAACATGCCCCAGATTGAACTCCCGATCTTCTCCCCAAAAAACTGCACCATTGTTTCCATCTCATGTCCTGACAATTCCATCCTTCCAGTGGCTCAGGACAAAATCTCAGAAGCGTCCTTGTCTTCTCTTGGCATCCAAGCTCTCATAAAATCGTGTTGACTTTGTTCTCAGAATACATTCAGAACCCAACCACTTGACTCTGCCTCCACCTTTAGCATCCTGTTCTGAGACATCGTTAACTCTTGCCTGGATCCCAGCAATAGCCTCTTAACAGGCTTGCCAGCTTCTTTCCTTTCCTCTAGTCAATTCTCAACACAGCAGACAGAGCGAGCCTTTAAAAATATAAGTCGTATCATGTCATGCCTCTGCTCCAAATTTTGTAGTGGCACCCTGTTTCACTCAAAGTAAAACCAAAGGTCTTAGGATGGCGTAAAAGGACTTTATGTGATGTACTCCTATCACTGCTATGACTGCTTCTCTTACTACTCTCCACTTGCTCATCTGCTCCTGGAACATGGGTCTCCTCTCTGCTCTTGCATGTTCCAAGCATTCCTTTCCACCTCCTTGGAGCCTTTGCTCTAGCTTTTCTCTCTATTGGGACACTCTTCCCCCACAGATATCTACTTGGCTAATTCTCTCACCTCCTCCAGATCTTTGCTGAAATTTTACCTTCTCAGTGAGGGCCACCCTGACCACCCTATTTAATAATGCAACCCTCCTTCTCCCCAGCTGTAGTGTGCTCAGTCCCCCTTGCCTTGTTCTACTTTGTCTTTTTCCATAGCATCAATATCATCTTCAATCACACTATATTATCCGTCTATTATATGTATTGTCTGAATTCCCCTGACAGAATGTAAGCTCCATGAGGACAGATGTCTTTGTTTTATTCACTCATGTATCCCAAGCCCCCAAAGCAATGCCTGGAACAAAGTAGACATGCAATAGATATTTGCAGAACAAATGAATGAATGTCCCAAAGAAGAAACACTCTCAATGCCCATCAACCTATCTTGGAGTTCTGCATATTTATTTAACTGAGAAAGCCTATAACAGTACTGTGTGAAGAGTGAGACGATAGGATTTCATTTTTCCAGTTCATCTGCTCTGCGGATCTCATGAAAACTAGGGATTCTGAATGTCATACCAGCCACTCTGGGGGCTGGGAATAGAGTAACCACGGGCAGTTAGAAATCCACAGCTTGTGTGGGGCATCCTGCAATGCAGGCAGCAGCTGGTTTGTCCCACAGGCAAACTCTCCAGGAGAGGACAGCTGCAGCCCACATTGTTTCGGAGGAGTCCTGATTCGGTTAGAAAACCTGACAAGATGTTGCCCTTTGCATTCTTTTTTTATTCCCTTTCCAGAGAGGAAGACCAGGCACTTTTGTAGCTTAACTTCTGCTACAACAAAAATCTCTCCAGCATTGCATACTGCAGTGAAAGACAGAGTAGCAAGAAGGAGAACTACTGCCTGCTGAACAGGTAAGAGGGAAGAGGATGCAATGCACAAGGTAAGGGGCTCCTTTTGTGGGTATCACAGTCTGTCCCATCATTACCATTGGAGGGAGGGAAGGGGGAAAGTGGTACAGATGCAGGGAGGTGATAGGTATGGCAGTGGGAAGATGAGTGGAGAAGATATGGACTACTGTCTTGGAGAGTAAGAAAGAGAACTCATCAGGGAAACCCAGTAGGTGTGCCCTACTGGGCTCAAGGCCAATTCAGGTGTGAAATCTTATGTGTGAAGTGTCCAATGTAACAACTTTGTTTAAAAACAAAGAAATACATCAATGCTTAGAAAATAAAACTAAAGAAAATAAGCAAAATGCTAACCACTAAAAAAAAAATTCGTCTATCAGTATTAACTGAGCTTTTTCATGCCTAGATTGATTGGTTCCTTAGATAGCCTTGAGGAGGAATAGTTGATGATGGGCAATTCAGATCCCTGTCACTCTCTATGTGTAAAACAACCACAGACACCAGGAGAATTCCTGCTGAAAAAGGAGTCTATAAAATAGAATCATGCCAACATGCATCAACAGCCTTGAAGATGCCCAAACCCTTTGATCCATTAATACCACTTTGGAGTCTCTATCTTAAATAAATAACCCCCACATAGCCCAAAAGTTTCAAACAAATAGTTGTTAACAATAAAACCACTGCATGGAAAATACAAAAAAAAATTGGAAATGGTTCATGTGTCCAATTGTAGGAAAATGTGTCCAAATGTAGGACACATATTGGCTCATGTGTCCAATTAAGTAAACTAGGGTGTATCCACAAGTGTACCTGTGATACTCAGGACTCAAAATACGTGTATGTTGATACTTATTCCAGTTTTGTTTTTCAAGAGACAAACTGGGATAACCTAAATTTTCATATATAGAAGTATGGTTAAAAAAAAAAAGAAGTATGGTTAAATAAAGTGTGGTCCATCCATACAATAGAATAATAGGCAACTGTTAAGAGTAATAAGGTCAATATATATGTATAAACATGGAAAAATATACATGTGAATAAATTCCATTGGGGACTTCCCTGGAGGTCCAGTGGTTAAGACTCCATGCTTCCACTGCAGGGGGCAAGGGTTCAATCCCTGGTCGAGGAATTAAGATCCTGCATGCCACGCTACATGGCCAAAAAAGAAAAAGAAAGAAAAAAGCAATAAAAAAAAATTCCATTGAAGCTAGGCTTTTTTTTCTGTTTGGTTCACTGATACAGCTTCAATATCTAGAAAAGTACCAAGACATAGTAGATGCTCAATCAACAACTTTTGAATAATCAACAACTTTTGAATAATATTTCTTAGCAATAAAGGAAAAAAACAAGTTACAAAAGAATGTACACTACAGTCAATTTGTGTATGTGTGTGTGTATGTATAAACACCCAAATACAAACATTGGCTGTGCATTACATACACTGCTCTATTTGTAAGGATAGGATATGTCATGCTGCTGTAACAGACAACTCTTAAATGAAACAATCTGTGTTATTTCTCACTTATTCTGCATGTTCATCATGAGTTGTCTGGGAGCCCTGCCTTGTGTCACCTTCTCTCTGGAACTTGGCTAATGAAGCAGCTACTCACTGGAACATCACCAGTTATCATGGCAGAGGGGACAAAAGCACTGAGGGGTCTTACAGCAGTAGTTAAATACTCACAATTCATTGGCCATAGTCACATGGTCTAATCAAAACGTAAATTAGCCAACAAGCACAATCATGCTATGTGCCTGGAACTAAAAATATTCAAACAACGCTACTGACTGCCACAAACACCATATTGGAAGATACACATGAAATTGTTCAAAACAGTTACAACTAAAGAAAGAGATTTTGAGGAGTGAGGGGTTAATTTTTAATTTTTATTTGGTATAATTCTGTTATTTTTTGATATTTTGCAACTAATTTATCCTGTAATGAAATATTTTTAGAAGTGGTATACATTTTAAAAGTATCCATTAATATAATGAAACATTCTACAGCCCTAGAAATATTTAGGAAGTATTTTTATAACATGGAGAAATTTTTATACTGTGATCTTAAGTGAGAAAGGTAAGAAAAAACCTCTTTATATAGTATCATTTTGATTGTCTAAAGAAATGCTTAGAGAAAAAACACTGGGAAGAAATATGCCAAAATATTAACAGTACTTTATTTGGGTATATTTGGGTGATAAGATTATGCCTGTTTTCTTTTTCTCCTCCTCCTTTTCCTTAATATTTCTTTAGACTCTGCAAGTTTTCCACAACAATTAAGTGTTGCTATTATAAAAAGAAAATATATAATCTAAAAAAAGGTTCATCTCCAGGGAGAAGATGACTTGATATGTCAACTTTAACTCTTAAAACACAAGTGGACAAATATACCCATAATCATAACTTTTCAGAAAAAAAAATCTGTAACAAGTGGACATTTCTTGTCCCAAAAAAATTTGAGTTTTATGAAACCCCTGGAAATAGGGATGGGATTACAGCACAAATAGTTCCTCTCTAGCGTTGTTCTTTTAATATAAAATGGGGGGAAGAAAACTAGCTTTTATAAGCTTTTCTACTCAACTGTAGTTCTAAAGTAAAATTTCTATAAAACTTCAAATAACAACAAAAATAAATGTTCCATTTTGCCAAAATAGATCATTGTTTTCAATTGGTCTTGATGAGAACACTCAGAAACAATGTTCAGATCCTACTTGTCTCTTACATGTACTTGTAGATAAATTTTACATTATGTTGGATCAGAGAATTTTAAAGCTGAAAAACGCTCTCAGAAAAAACACATTGATTGAAATGAAAGCCCAAAGAGGCAAGAAATAATAATAGCTAGCACTTACTGGGCCCTGGCTCTTGCTGAAGGGCCCATACAACAGGATCTATGACCCTTGGAACTATTGATATTTGAAGCCAGATAATTCTTTGCTGTGGGGCTGTCCTCTGTATTATAGGATATTTCGTAGCATCCCTGGCCTCTAGTCACTAGATGCCGGGAGCAGCCCCCCTCAGTTATGACAACCAAAATGTCTCCAGACATTGCCAAATGTCTGCTTGGCGACACTTGAGAACCACTGCCATACAACCTTTTAAAAAATCCCTCTTGACAAAGGAGATATTACGATGCCCATTTTACACAGAGGTAAGTACCTTGCTTGTAGTCACAGAGCTAGTATGTAACAGAACCAGGACTCAAATCCAGCTCTCTAGAACTCCATGTTATAATAACGTTAACTACCAACGATTAAACATTTATCCAGTGTCAGGCATCGTGCTAAGCACTTTGCTTGTATACCCTAGGAGAATCTTCGTATTAACTGGAAGATGGCGATGTGCTCATTATTCCTGGTGTTTTGTAGGAGCAAACTAGGCTTAGCAAGGTTATCTAACTTGGCCAAGGTCACAGAGCTAAAACGCTGCAAGCCTGCATTAGAATAAAGCTCTGTTTGACTTCACAGTTGACATTGTTTACCTTCATTATTTACCAACATTCACACTTGTTGCCAGGGGAGGGTGGGAGAGTTGAGAAAATATGATTTGATCATACAATTAGAGGTAAGGTTTGCTGTAATTTAATTCATTGGACATTCATTTACTCATCTGCTCATTGCACGTCTATACACTGAAGAGCATGGTCCCTGAAACTAACACAATATTATAAATCAACAATACTTCAATTAAAAAATAAAAATTGAATAAAAATTAAAAAATCAACAAACAAAAAGCACAGTCTCAACTCCTGGTCCACCAGTTACTCGCTGTGTGATCTTGGTCACATTGTTTTAGTTCTCTGAGCCTGAAACCTCATTTTCCTTGTCTGTAAAATTGGAATAAGTGCCTGCTTTTTAGGATTATTATGAAGAGAGAATGAAATAATGCATGGGAAATGAAGAGCATAGTATGAAACACTCTAAGTGATCGACAAAATTTTTAAATATATGTTATTATTGTTGTTAACTTCCCAGAAGGAATTGAGCTGGCTAAGTTCTGAATGCCTGCAGAGTTGAATAATATGAAAACAGCCAAAGAAAAATCATTATGCAAGGGAAATGCAGTTGAAATGCCAAAGCAATCCCAAAGCAGTTTAATATGATAGCATTTACCTGCTATTCTATAAGTTAGTTTTGGGGGGAAAAATCCACATTTATCCACGTTTCCCACTAAAATTTTTTTTAAAAAGGAGACTTGTGACTTTATTTTAGCAAATGCAATGAGATATCCTTACAACACAACTGCACTCTAAAGAAACTAAAATATATCTACAATTTTCTAGATTTCTTATCATTTTGCCTGTTCCTACTTTGAGGATTTGGGGGCGAAAAAGAATACAGGTTCTGTCTCTAGGAACATTTCAATAAATGAAGATATTTCTCTGCCCACAAAGATGCCCCCCTGAGCCAGTTCTCCTGTTCTCCCCCAAACCAAATTACACACAGATGTATGGCTAGGTCTAAGGATGTTTATTAAGGCTGGTCATTTCAATTCTGAATTTAGTTACAGGTTCAAGACACCAAATGAAAGGGAAAAAAAGATTGGACGAATAATATAAATTCTTTCTCCCAGGGAAACTTTGCTTTATCTGTTTTGAATCTAATCATCTCTCCAATTTGTATTTATCCTTATGCAAATTAGTCAGATATTCTAAAAAATAATATGCAAAGGCTAAGTCTAATATCTAGGGGTCAGGATTTAGCAATGGAAGTCATATGGTCATTAGTTTTACTTTCTAGAGTTACTCCTAAATAAAACCCATAGAACTAGTTAATTCACCCACCCTGGATGGATCTGTCAGCTTCCCACTTAGGAGATTAAATTTAAAAGGATAATCCATTTGGAAAAATACTAGAGTTCATATTAGAATAACCAGATTAATCTTTTAAAGGTGTAATCAGGGTAATTTGCCTGGGAAGAGAGTAGACCATAGGGGTTAACTGTGGGGAACTTCAGAGTTTGAAATGACTGGCTTCAAATCCTAGTTCTGCTGTTTAACTGTTGTGGCAGGTAGAATCTATAAAGTTCTCTGATGAGTCTCACCTCCTGGTATCTGTGCCCTTGTGTAGCACTCTGCCTTTGAGTGTGGGCTGGCCGGGTGACTTGCTTCTAACCAACAAAACATGGCAAAAGTGATGGGAAGACAATTCTGGGAGGAGGCCACATGATATGTGAGTTCTGTCTTGCTCGAAGATTCTCTCCCTTACTGACTCTGATGAACCCACCTTGTGAGCTGCCATGTTGGAAAGGACACGTGCCAGGAAACTGAGGGCAGACTCCAGCCAACAGCCATCAGGGAACTGAGGTCTTCAGACAAACCACCCTTGAGGAATTAAATCTTGCCAACAATAAACCATGTAAGTGAGCTTGGTGGCAGATTCTTCCCTAGTGAAGTCTTCAGATGAGACCCCAGCCCTGGCTGACACTGTGATTGCAGCCTGTGAGGCCCATGAGCAGAGCTCCTAGTTAAGCTATGACCAGACTGATGGAAAATAATAAATACATGCCATTTTAAGCTGCTAAGGGTGTGGTGATCTGTTATGTGACAGCAGGTAACTAATGCAGGGACTATGCCAACTTGGGTGAGCCACTAAGCTGCTCTGAGCCCAAGTTTCTCATCTGTAAAATGGAAATGGTAACACTTATTTCTCAGGGTGGCTGTGAGGAATCAGTAAGTTTAAAGCTTAACATTGTAGCTGGTACCTTGTAAGCTTACTTTATGTTTATGAAATTTTTTAGAATTGAAGTATAGTTGATTTACAATGTGTTAGTTTCAGGTATACAACAAAGTGATTCAGTTCATATGTATATGTGTATATATATATTCTTATTCAGGTTCTTTTCCCTTATAAGTTAATACAAAATATTGAGGATAGTTTCCTGTGCTATACAGTACATCCTTGTTGGTTATCTATTTTATATATAGTAGTGTGTATTTGTTAATCCCAAACTCCTAATTTATCCCGCCCTTGCTTTTCCCCTTTGGTAACCATAAGTTTGTTTTCTATGTCTGTGGGTCTATTTCTGTTTTGTACATAAGTTCATTGTACATAAGTATCATTTTTTTTAGATTCCACATGTAAGCAATATCATATATTTGTCTATCTCTGTCTGGCTTACTTCATTTATGATGAAGTATGATAATCTCTAGGTCCATATCCATGTTGCTGCAAATGGCATTATTTCATTCTTTTTTATGGCTGAGTAGTAGTCCATTGAGTGTGTGTGTGCATGTGTGTGTGTGTGTGTGTGTGTGTGTGTGTGTGTACACCATATCTTCTTTATCTTTTCATCTGTCAATGGACATTTAGGTTGCTCCCATGTCTTGGCTATTGTAAATAGTGCTGCTATGAGCATTGGGGTGCATGTATCTTTTCAAATTGGAGTTTTCTCTAGATATATGCCCAGGAGTGGGGTCACTGGATCATATGGTAATTCTATTTTTAGTCTTTTAAGGAACCTCCATACTGTTCTCCATAGTGGCTATACCAATTGTAAGCTTACTTTAAAATTTGCCTTTATTTTATTGATAACATTCTGTATTCACAATGCACACCAATCTTAGAAGTTAATAAATGCAAAGTACAGGAGGTCTAAACATATAAGTCAATTGTTTTTAGAAATCACATTTCAGGAAATTCTGTTAACAGTTGGCATGAGAGAAAGCACAGTCCAGGTTTCACCCCCTGGTTCTTATGCAGTAAGGATCAGGGGACTCAGTTGTGTATCTTTATGCTAGAGGAAAGATGACCCCAAAGGGAGGCAACTGCAAACAAAAGTTCCACAGAAAAATCTAAAAGAAAGAGGAGTGCATGCTTGATAAGAGTGAACTGGTCTACCCATGGTTTAGTGTTTAGATGTCGAGTGTGGAGGGCCATTGGGAGGCCTCATACACTATCGGTGGGAATAGAGGGCACACTGACAAACCCCATCGACTTTTCACATGTGTATACTCCTTAGCTTAATGACCCAATTTCTAGGAACTTATCCTGAAAAAATTATCAGAAAAGTGCACCAAGGTGGTTAAGCTATTCATTGCAGTATTGCTTATAAATATTAAGTTGAACCATATGAAATTGCTGATATCTGACCACATATGAACTGTGAAAACAGCAACTTCATTTAGTTCTACTGAAAAGAACAGAATTTGAAACAACCCCAGAAACCAAATAGAATTGTGGAACAATGGAATTTTACACACACACACATTCCTATAGGCATTAAAATGTTGGGATATACTATATATTTGCCACTGTGGTAATGTCTGGGAAGAATGAAATTACAAAAAACTATCGTTTTCTCTTAATTGATTTAACATTTTATAAAGACCATAACTTTATAAGGTAATTGGACTTTCTGGGAAAATTGAAGTCCCTTAAATTTCACACATGCTACCATTTACATTTCTCATAATACCATACTATCCAGGTGGCAGACAAAACATATAAAGAGAACACCAGTAAATAAGGGTTATAAAAGGAGAAAAAAGTTAAAAGGATTTGATGTTATGCTATCTCAAAAATATAAGCATCCAGGTGTCAATGATGGAACAAAAATCAAGAAGCTTGTTGGCCTTTCTCATCCTTATTTTGGCGTTATTCTCAGTTATAAAGGAGGAGGCACTATGATTTCAAGTCTTAGGCTTCTAAAATTCTTAAGCTAGCTCTAGCTTCATGGAATTTTGACATGAATTTGACCTCTCCAGGAAACAGTGTTTACAAAGAGCGGCTCCTCTAATAAAGCACTAAGGGACAAAACAGGAAAAAAAATCTCTTTGCTCTCTTGTTTTTGAATTTCTCTTGCACTAATAGTCTGTGTCAAGAAGTGCAGGGCTTTGAAAGGATACATGGACCCCAATGTTCACTGCAGCACTATTGACAATCACCAAGACATGGAAGCAACCTAAGTGTCCAACAACAGATGAAAGGATAGATGTGGAGTGTGTATATGTATATATACATATATACACACACACAAGCACACGCACACTATGGAATATTACTCAGCCATAAAAAGAATGAAATGCCATTTGCAGCAACACGGGTGGACCTAGAGATTATCATACTAAGTGAAGTAAGGCAGACAGAGTAAGACAAATATCATATGATATCGCTTATATGTGGAATCTAAAAAAAGATATAAATGAACTCATGTACAAAACAGAAATAGACCCACAGACATAGAAAACTTAGGGTTACCAAAGGGGAGGGGGGAGGGATAAATTAGGAGTTTGGGATTAACATATACACACTACTATATATAAAATAGATAACCAGACTTCCCTGGTGGTCCAGTGGTTAAGACTCTGCACTTCCAATGCAGGGGGTGTGGGTTCGATCCCTGGTCAGGGAACTAAGACCCCACATGCTTCATGGTGCAGAAAAAAATAAATAAAAATAAAAAATGAAATAAAATAGATAACCAGCAAGGACCTACTATATAGCACAAGGAACTATACTCAATATCTTGTAATAACCTATGATGGAAGAGAATGTAAAAAAAGAATATATATATATTTATATATGTATGTATAACTGAATCACATTGCTGTATACCTGAAACTAACACAACATTGTAAATCAACTATGTGTCAATAAAACTTTAAAAAATAAAATTTTCAAAAAGATTCTTGATTCAAGCTGGAAAAAAAAGTACAGGAATACATGTCATCGTGTTGTGCGGTGCTGGTGGCTGTTTTGCAGATGTTGATAGAGTCTTAACATCTGGACTGTAGGTTGTCCAGCATGGAGTTGGACACAGGGGCCAGCATTGCTGAAGAATACAGGCTGAGTGACTGGTTTGTGGTCAGTTCTATGGACAGTCCCATCCAAGGCCTTTCATAAAACACTCTCTGTTTTAGGTAGATTTATTGTCTACTTGACAGGTCCTGGTGGGAAGGACTTAAAAGGGTCAGGTAGGATGAGACTCCACGACTCTTTCTTCCCGTACTGTGAGGCACTTCCCTGAAATGAGGTATCATCTTAGTTTCTGATTGCTGTTATGACAAGTTATCACAAACTTAATGGCTTAAAACAATGCAAGTTTATTACCTTGCGGTTCTGGAGCTCAGAAGTCCAAAAAAGTTTCCTCTGGGCTAAAATCAGGGTGTCAGCAGAGCCATGTTCCTTCTGGAGGCTCTAGGGGGGAATCCGTTTCCTTGCCTTTTACAATCGCTGGAAGTCACCTGTATCCCTTGCCTCAGGTCCCCTTCCCTCCATCTCCAAAGCCAGCAATGTAGCACCTTCTATGCTGTCTCTGGATCTCTGACCTCTGCTTCTGTTGTCACAATGCCTCTCTCCCTGCTTCCATGATCACATCACCTTCTTTATCCCCACTTCTATTTTATCAGTGCCCTTGAGATTACATTGGGCCCATCCTGATCGCCTAGATAACCTCCCCATTTTAAGATCCTTACCTCGTCCACACCTGCAAAGTCTCCTTTACTATGAAAGGTGACATATTCATTAGTTCCGGGGATTAAGACACGGATGTGTTTGGAAGGCCATTATTCAATCTACCACAGATACACATCCTAATTCAGGTGATACCTACTGCAACATTAAGTTACATCAAATCACACAGAATGTTTCTCCTTTCTCACACCCATGACATCAAGGGGAAAGTCTCAGTTGGTACTAGCACGCCTTCAGGATCTTTCTAACACTTGCTAATATCCCCCCTTTACCCAAGAGAAGGCCTCAGGCTCAGAACTTTTAGCAGACAACATATCTTCTTGGATTCCAATAATGTTTTCACTGTATTTGTTTTTACAGTTACCTTCTATTACAAGAGTTGATAGGAGTTTTCCATTTTCAGTGGTGACTATAAAGTTACTTTTAAATTCAAGATTAAAAAGTGACTTGATTTTAAAATATATATTTAATGAGTAAATAGTCCAGAAAGGATACAAATAAGACAAAAATTGTGGAGACTTTCCCCAAATGGCTGAAGTTTGAGAAAACACTAGTATAGTGCAAAGAACTCCTAGTCAGAGACACAAGGCTGCACTTGCCTCCACTGGGTGACCTTGTCAAGTCCGATTCTGAATCTGTTTCTACTCTATAATACATGCATAATAAATGAAGATAATGTATGTTACCTATGGAACACACGACAGACTCCAATAAGTAGTAACTGTTATTATAATTATTTCTACGAGTGTCAATAAATCAATTTCTTTAAAAGGCTCTCTGTAATCACTGTTAATTTTTCCTCTAATTTTTCCTCTTTCATTCTCCAGGCATGACTTTCTCACACAGTATATAGTCTCGATAGACAAGCTACTACTCTTGGTGACAAATGGCCTGGGATTACCCTGAATTCCCCTATGAAACCAATAAGGTTATTTAAAATTGAGTTTATTTAAAATATACCCCAAACATCATACCTCTTGAGTAACCTTTCTCCTGATCTGCTCTGTATCACAGGTTCCTGGCTCCTATGAGCTGGGATCCCAGGTTCTCACATAGCTGGCTGAGTTCAGCCAATGATGGTCCCATGGAAGATTGCTGAACAAAAGGGAGGTATTTCTCCTCCTTCCTCTTTGCCTTGAGCAATATCTCTAGCAGGGGTTATGTCTCCTCCATGGCTCTAGCCCCCAACTAGACTGACCCACCATGGGACACACTTCTGCCAGGTGATGCCTGCCTGGTACCACCTCCTCCTCCCTATATCCCCAGCCTAGGAATGGGAGTGGTTTCCTGCTATTGCTAAACTCTGGTTGCCTCACTGATCCCTGTTTGGCTTCTCAGCTTTCCCCTCCCCTGTGTAATAAATCCCCTGCATTAAATTCCCTCTGTTGTAGACACTTGGAGAGCACTGTCTCCTGGTTGGACCCTTAAGAACCAGTGACACAAAACAAGTCACGGAAACACTCAGATGACACAAAGATCTTCTGAGATGGGTTAATATCACCACTTGTCAATCAAAAAGGGGAGAGAAAGCTGGCATCCTCGGAAATTACCCAAGTTCAGTCAGAAAGTCAAATGTACAGTCAATGACTGGTGACTTGAAAAGGCTACCTTTGGTTGTCTTTTTCAGCTGAGTTATCCTTCACATACAGTGTGCACCAGTTACTTCCCTGCTTTCATTCGCCCTCAACCCTTGATGGTTTGTTTGTTCTGTCTTTGCGGACCCCCCTCCCTGTGCTTGAAAATGCATGACTTGTTTTACTGCTTCTAGATTTCCAAGAACTGATGGGAAATACCTCATTCTATATGACTCTGGGCTAGTTATTTACACTTCCAGAGCCTCAGTTCCCTTATTTGTGAAATAGGAAAAATTATGGTACCCACCTCATTGGGTTGCCATGAGGATAAAATGGACACATGTAGATGCTCAATATGTTAGCCATTGCTATAGTTTTGCACTGTGCCTAGATTCCCTGAAATCTCTCTGACACCTACTCTTTCTAGAGACTTCTTTGGTCTCTATCACCCTGCACTGTCCCTATCCATCTAAACTCTCCTTTTCTGTCTTCCTTATTACCTTTCATCTTTCTCCTGTCCTTAACCTTGACCTTGCTTAACCACGGGTGAATATCCTATACCCTTGATTCTCTCCCCTCCTCTCCTTTTTCTACATTTTTGTACACCCATGGTACAGCTCAAGGGTTTAACTATAACCTCTCATGTAATTCCCAAATCAGTACGCTGAACTCTGACTTCCCATTAGACTTGTATTTCCAACTGAATATGGAGGTAAAATTTAGACTTACTGAACTGAAAGGAAGTTTAGAGAGTGTCTAATCCAGGGATCTCAAACTCCATTGCCTCAGAGGGACCAGAAAGGGAACTTAAATGTGTGAAGCCAACTGGGTATAGATGACAATTGGCAACTGATATTTGGCCTCAGTATCAGGAAGACAACAGGGCATGGTGGAGGCTGTGGAAAAGCCAGGGAACATATCCATGGCCAGTCTAAAGGGGGCAGCTGATGTTCAGCGTTAGCCAACAGCTAGAGGCAGAAATCTGGGCTTTTGTGTAATGTCTCCCAATTTCAAAATGTTGGCAGCCAATTAAAATGTAAAACCCTGTGTAGAATAAACAAACCACATCTGCCATGAGTTTGCCTACTCGGGTCTAATGCAGTGCCCTCAATTTTTAAAGATCAAGTGACTGAAGCCCAGAAGAGTTATGTGTTGGATTTGATATTAACATGTGGATCAGCCATAACCAGAGTCCAAGTTTCCTCACTCCAAACTCCCTCAAATTCCATTTGTTCAAAAACTAACTCACCTTTTTTTTTTCCCCCAAACTTGTTCTCCCTTCCAACCAAGCTGTTTCTGAGAGCAGGTTCATTTTTTATTCTGTTTTCTCAGGCTAGAAACCCAAGCCTTTTTAAAAAAAATTTTATTGAAGTATAGATGATTTACAATGTTGTGTTCATTTGTGCTGTACAGCAAAGTGATTCAGTTATACATATATATATATTCTCTTTCATATTCTTTTCCATTATGGTTTATCACAGGATATTGAATATAGTTCCCTGTGCTATACAGTAGGGCCTTGTTGTTTATCCAGCCTATATATACTGGTTTGCATCTGCTGATCCAAAACTCCCAATCCTGCCCTCCCCCACCTCAACCTTGGCAACCACAAGTCTATTTTCTATATGTGAGTCTGAAGAAACCCAAGCTTTTGATTCTGGTCTTAGAGTTCCTGCATCTGTCCTGTCAGCGGGTTCCCTCTTTCATAGTATCTCTGCCCATCATTTTTTCTCTTCCGTTCTGACTGTCAGAAAGTTACCCCTAGCCAGTCCAGGTTTCAGCTGTCCTCCTTATGCCCAGTTCCTTCCAACCACAACTGTGTGCTGTCTTAAAACAGCTCCTCTGCTTGGCATTCAAGGTTCTTCCCAAACGGGTCCTACCTAACCAGTCTTATTTCAGGTTTTCCCCGCAGGTGTATTTCTTCCCTTCCCTCCCCTCTTCACATCGTTTGTTACCCACACTCACCTCTAGGGGGAGCTCAAGACCCTCCTCCCTTTCCTCCAGTTGCCTTTGTTGACCAAAGACAATTGGACCACGTGAAAGGGCGAAGCTGTAGCACAAACTTAGAAGTAAATTCTGATTCCTTCTCTTCTGGAGAGCATCCTGGCCAGCTTCATCTATCATTAATGCTAATAAAAATGACAATCATTACAGGTACCTTTTTGTTTTGTTTTGTTTCTCATTACAGCTACCATTTTGGAGAGCAAATCAAGGTGTTTTTCCTGCAGTTTCTCATTTAATTCTCTCTAAACCTCTATGAAGTACTCTGTTCTGGAGATGAGGACACGTGGCTCAGAGAGACCAGGGGACTTGCCTGTGGGCATACGGCTAGTAAGTGGTGGAGCTGAGATGCTCCCCAGTTCTGTCTCCTCCAGAGCCCAAGCTCTTAATCTGCACGTGATGCTTTCCTACAGCTCCAGTGTAAATTCTGGTGGTGGGGCCCATGCATAACTTCTTTGTACCTTTCATACTGCCTCAGTTTTCTCATCTGTCGAGTGGCAATAATTCAACATCTGTATTAGTTTCCTAGGGCTGCCATAACAAGTTACCACAAACTGGGTGGCTTAAAACAACAGCATCAATGAATAAATCCTCTTCAGTTCTGGAGCCTAGAAGACCGAAATCCAAGTTTCAGCAGGGCCGTGTCCCTCGGAAGGCTCTAGGGAAGAATCCTTCCTTGCTGTTTCCCCAGCTTCTGGCGGTTGCCAGCAACCCTTGGTGTTCTTTGACTTGTGGCTGTATCACTCCAATCTCTTCATCTGTCATCACATGGCCTTCTTCTCTGTGTGTCTCTCTGTGTCCTCACCTCTTCTTTTTTTTTTTTAATTTAAAAATTTTTTATTATCATTATTTTTTAAGGTCACACTGCACAACTTGTGGGATCTTAGTTCCCTGACCTGGGATCAAACCCAGGCCCCCTGTAGTGGAAGCGTGGAGTCCTAACCACTAGGCTACCAAGGAATTTCCCTCACGTCTTCTTATAAGGACACCAGTCATTGGATTCAGGGCCCACCCTAATCCAGCATGACCTCATATGAACTTGATTACCTCTGCAAAGGCCCTGTTTCCAAATGAGGTCACATTCACAGATTCCAGTGGGCATGAGTTTGGGGTACACTATTCAACCCAGTGTACAACCTTTCAGGATTGGGGTGAAACTTAACTGGGGCCCCACATTATTTTTTAAAAATTTTTAATGGAATTATAGTTGATTTACAATGTTGTGTTAGTTTCAGGTATACCACAAAGTGATTGGAAATATATATATATATATATATAAGATATATAAATATAATACATATATATATATATTCTTTTTTAGATTCTTTTCCCTTATAGGTGACTACAACGTATTGAGTATAGTTCCCTGAGTATAGTTCCCCCGGTCCTTGTTGCTTACCTATTTTACATCTAGTATGGGGCCCTCTAATAAAAGGCATGCAGGGATTCAAGGTTCTTCCCAAACGGGTCCTACCTACCCAGTCTTAGGGTCCTACCTAACCAGCAAATGTTACTGCCGTTCTCATCACACCTGCAGCGATAGGCTGTGATGGTCACTTGCTATTCACCTGACTCAGATATTGGTCTCATCGTAGAGTCTAGACAAGCAATTCTCCACCCTAACTGCATATCAGAATCACCTGGGACATTTTTAAGACCACTGCTCATGTCTTACCCAAGACATATCCAATCAGAAACTCCAGGGAGAATAGGTGTGCTTAATAATCTCCCCAGGTGATGGATTCTCACATGTAGAGAGGCTTGAGGGCCACTCACTGAGACTAACGGGGTTGGAGAGAAAATCCAGAATTCTACTGGCGTAGTGCCTTTGGATACAGCCCTTATTTCTCTGGAACATAAGCTCAATAACAAATTAGGCTGGAGTTCTGGAAAGATAAAAAACAGTAGGTCTTGTCAGATTCAAACCTGTGTGTAGTTGATCCTTCTTGTGGGAAACAAAGCATTGTTATGATGTTAGCAAACACAGGATTTGCTTTCAATCAAACAGTACCCAGCAGGATGAAGATGGAAAAATAAAATGAAAACAGAGGAAGGGCCGGGTGTGTCAATAGAGTTTTCCAGTGAAACCAATGGCTTTCAGTTTGGTCCTGAGCCCCCAAAGGCAGAAATGTCATCCAGAGAGGGCCAGGAATCAAATGCAGTTATTGCATAAACACACGACAAATTAAAGAAAGCACAATGCAAGAGGCAGGCGCTGAAGTATGTAGCATTTTGTTGTCATTCATCATGAACTGATCCAATACCAAGGCACATGGGAAAAGTGGGCAGAATTTGAAATCTGCCCTCAAGACTCTCAACATGAGTGAGTAAGCTCGAGAAGCAACTCAATTCAATTCAACATACTGACTGAGGGCTTCCTATGTGTGAAGTTCTATTCTGGACATTTGGTATATTCTATGGAGCTTATACTTCTGCAAGGAGCTTAAATTATACACTAAATGTACAATTGAGTTCAGAAGACTGAAGCTTTAAGGAGAACCCTTATTCTTGTTGAGAAAGGGAAAAAAGGATTTTTCACAACCCGTGAACCCACAAATAGGCTGTGTCAGGATACCATCCTTCATTCCAGAATGATGATACCAACCCGAATTAGGAACCCAACTCTGGGACTCTACCACTTGCAGAGAAGACCTCTGATAGTCTGTATTAGTCCAAAGGAACAGAAAAAATAGGATGTGTAGATATACAGAAAGATTCGTTTTAAGGAATAATTGGCACATGCAGTTATGGGGGCTGGCAAGTCCCAAATCTGTAACGTGGGCCAGCAGGCTGGAGACCAAGGAATAGCTGATGCTGCACTTCAAATCCAAAGGCCATCTGCTGGCTGAATTCCCTCTTGCTTCGGGGAAGTCAATCTTTTGTTCTATTCAGACCTTCAACTTGATTGGATGAGGCCCGACCTCATTATCGAGGGCGATCTGCTTTGCTGAAAGTCCACTTGTTGAAATGTAAATCTCATTCAGAAACATCCTCACAGAAACATGCAGAGTAATGTTCGCCCAAATATCTGGGTCCAAGGTGGGGGTGGGGAAGCAGCCAGGTTGTCACATAAAATTAACTATCGCGCACTCCAACCAGGAATGACCATGCTCATTAAAGTAAAGCCCAGGCACTCTTCTCTAAATGAGGCCTCAGGCTCTTAGGCCAAGCCTACCGGCTGAAATCCATAAACCAACCTGGCTCAGAATCCTAACAACCACTGTTGTCTGGTTTTACAAACCTGGGCAGGTGAGAAACGAGGGAAGAACGTAAAGAGTGAGGACCCGCTAGAACAGTGAGAAGGGACGGCGCACAGCCTGACAGTGAGGAGGAGAGAGAAGATCTATAAAAGCTCATCTGCCTAGGGCCTCTGAGTGTCAGGACAGACTGTTCTGCTTGCTTCTTGGAGTGAGGCTATAATACAGGCCAGTACAGCAACTGATGTTCTTAGTGATATACCCAAGTCTCTAAATTACAACACATTTGGATTAGCTGTTACAAGGGGTAGGATGGAAGAAAAGGGGGGGTTTTCAAAGGGTGGGGAAGGGGGCACAATAGTCACCAGCTGATACGCTGCCCAGCAGCACTCTCCCCTCTGGTCACCAGAGCGTTATGCTCTAGGGGTACCCCCTATGTGGGTCGCACGGGCCCTTCTGTTGTGGCAGAGCCAGTTACTATGGGCATGCTGGTAGGCAAGGCTGGCCCTTGGCCCAGGTGTCTGCCAGGCCATGCCTTGTGTGGAAGCTGCCAGTCTGCTAGTGGGCAGGGCTGAGCGCTGGCATGACTAGCTGCACAGCCCAGGGAGTCCTGGGGCTGGTGCCAGCCTGCTAGTGGAAGTGGCTGGGTTCTGGGTTGGCTGGCTGGGGGACCCGCGGTGTCCTTGGACTAATGCTGGCGCACTGATGGGTGGGTAAGTCCCCCCTGTTGCTAATAGGCTAGAGGGAGGATTCCAAAATGGCTCTAGCCAGCAACAGTGTCCTTATGGTAGAATGAGCTCCCCCCAAACGGCTGCCACCCATGTCTATGTCCCCAGGGGGAGTCCCATTTGCCTCCTGCCTCACTGGGAGGCTCTCCAAGATCAGCAAGTACGTCTGACTCCTTTCAAATTAGTCTGGGTTGGGACTCAAAGCACCTGAGATTTTGTGTGCAGTCTTCAAGAGTGGAGTTCCTGTTTCCTACAACCTTTTAGCTCTCCTGTATGCAAGCCCCACTGGCCTTTAAAGCCAGCCATCCTGGGGGCTGATTTTCCTGGTGTAAGACCCCCAGGCTGAGGAACCTGATGTGGAGCTAAGACTCCTCGCTCCTTGGGGAGAATCTCTGCAATGTGATTACCCTCCCGCTTGTGGGTTACCTACTCGAGGGTGGAAGGTCTGGACTATACCACATCTCCACCCCTCCTACCCATCTCGTTGTGGTTCCGTCTTCATATCTTTAGTTGTAGAGGATCTTTTTCTTTGAGTCTTCCGGTCTTTCTCATCAGTAGTTGCTGTGTAAATAGTTGTAATCTTGTTGTACCTGTGGGAGGAGGTGAGATCGGTCTTGCTACTCCACCATATTGGCCACACATAGCAGAGTTTTAACTTATGTATGCCAATGAATTCCTTTTTCTGATCAAACCAACTTGAACTGATTTTTAGTTATCTGCAATGAAACGATACCTGGCTGATGTAAGAGGTGACACCTGAATAGAATCTTTTTTTTTTTTTAAATAAATTTATTTATTTTATTTATTTATCTTTGGCTGCGTTGGGTCTTCATAGCCGTGCGCAGGCTTTCTCTAGTTGCGGTGAGTGGGGGCTACTCTTCGTTGCGGTGCGCAGGCTTCCCATTGCGGTGGCTTCTCTTGTTGCGGAGCATGGGCTCTAGGCACACAGTCTTCAGTAGTTGTGGTGCATGGGCTTGGTTGCTCCGCGGCATGTGGGATCGTCCCGGACCAGGGCTCGAACCTGTGTCCCCTACACTGCCAGGCGGATTATTAACCACTGCACCACAAGGGAAGTCCCTAAATTTTTTATTGAAGTATAGTTGATTAAAAGAATTTTTTTTTTGGCTGCGCTATGTGGCTTGCAGGATCTTAGTTCCCCGACCAGGGACCGAACCCGGGGCCCTGGCAGTGAGAGCGCTGAGTCCTAACCACTGGACCACCAGGGAATTCCCTAAAAGTATCTTGAAAGAGTAGAATTTTGAGTAGAATTTTGACTAGAAAAAAATGAGTTGAAGTCTATTCCAACAACGATATTAACAATATCAATGACAGCAAAAATGTATCAAGCACTTAGTATGCTCCAGAAACTCTGCCTAGAGGATCATTTACTCCTCACAAAACCCATATGAGGTAAGCTGGGATGAAGTGAGAGAGTGGCATGGACATATATACACTACCAAACGTAAAATAGATAGCTAGTGGGAAGCAGCCGCATAGCACAGGGAGATCAGCTTGGTGCTTTGTGACCACCTAGAGAGGTGGGATAGGGAGGGCGGGAGGGAGACGCAAGAGGGAGGAGACATGGGGATATATGTATATGTATAGCTGATTCACTGTGTTATAAAGCAGAAACTAATACACCATTGTATAGCAATTATACTCCAATAAAGATGTTAAAAAAAAACCAAAAAACCATATGAGGTTGGTGCTGTGATTATCTCTATTTATTTATTTATTTATATTATTTTATTTTATTTGGCCACAGCGATGGCTTGCGGGATCTTAGTTCCATGACCAGGGATTGAACCCGGGCCACATCCAGAGTGAAATTGCCGAGTCCTAACCACTGGACCGCCAGGAAACTCCTTTTAGATGAAGAATCAGAAGCTCAGAAAGATGCCGAAGGTCACACAGCTGAGAAGTGGACTGAACAGGACAGCTTGCTGCTCAGGAATATGCTGTTCTTACGGTGCGTGTCTGCCCCCTCTTACCTTCCAGGCAGACAGCTGAAAATAAGAGTGTACGGGCTGAAAGAGCACAGTCGGGGAGAGTGGAAACACTGAGCTGCACAGCGACCAGGGGAGGATGCGGCAGGCAATGAAGTTCAGAGTTTGCTGGTCCCGGTGGTGGACAAGGTGTAGCTGCAGCCATAACTATCAGAAAGTGGCACCCCTGCGGCTCTGACGTTACTCACCGTCGCTGCCCAGGTTCCAAACAGGGTTATCTTGCCAAGTTAGTCATCATCCATTTATTTCTCATGCGACAGCCATTTGTGTCTATGCGTTAAGCCCCCTGCTTGGGGGGCAAGACAAAGTAACTGCCCTCACAAACCTTACACTTGAACTGGGAAAGACAACATGAAACCAATAGTTACATCTGTAAACATATGATACCCAACTGTGCAAAGGGCTATGACGATCATGAACAGAGTGCTATAAAAAGAAGGAGGAAGCCCTAGTTTAGCTCTGAAGAATGTGTGCAGGTGTGTAGGGTAAGGTCTCTCCGTGGACGTATGATTTAAGCAGAGGCCTTGACATTCAAGTGAGCAGATACACTGTAAATAGAAGGAACCAAAAGTGCAAAGAGGGAAATGGATTTTCATGTTTAAGGAACATGCTTAAGGAAGACAGTGGCTGCAAAGTTAGTGGGTGAGAAGCAGGCTGGATCTCGCAGGGCCTAGAGGCCACCATTAGGACTTTTGATCCTCATTTTTTTTTTTTCTTTCCAACATTTTATTATGAAAAATTTCAAGCATGTAGAAAAGTTGGACTTGTTTTCCATTGGGCACTGTAAATCCACTATCTATTGTAGATTCTATAAATAACATTTTACTTACTGTACCTGCTTTATCACATATTCCTCCATCAGTTCATCTTATTATTTTTGATGTATTTCAAAATAAATTAGTATTGGGGATTTTTTCCCCCTAATCTTTTGATCCTCATTTTTTGATCCTTGAACATTTCCTGAGAATTTTCTGCTGGACCAGGCCATAGGCAGTGAATAGGGATATAGTGATTAATAACGATGATAATAATAATGGCCAATATTCATTGAGTACTTACCATTTGCTATTAGAACTATTGTTTTAAGCACTTTTTCATTCCAGTACACTTTATTATTATTTTTTAATTTATTGGAGTAGAGTTGCTTTACAATGTTGTGTTAGTTTCTGCTGTACAGCAAAGTGAATCAGTTATACATATACATATATCCACTCTTTTTTACATTTCCTTCCCCTTTAGGTCAACACAGAGCATTGAATAGAGTTCCCTGTGCTATACAGTAGGCTCTCATTAGTTGTCTGTTTTATATATAGTAGTGTATATATGTCAATCCCAATCTCCCAATTCCTCTCACCCGCCCCCGCCTTGGGGGGAAAACATAAGTTGGTATTCTACATCTGTGACTCTATTTCTGCTATGCAAATAAGTTCATCTGTACCAGTTTTGTTTTAAGCACTTTGATGCACCAACTCATTTAAGCCTCCCAGCAACTCTGTGACCAAGATACTACTATTGTTTTTGTTTGACAGATAGGGAAATTGAGGCATGGAGAAACTAAGTAATTTTCATGATCATACAACAAGCAAGTGGTAGCAGTCTGACTCCAGAACTCGTAGGCACTTATATTCTTAACCGCTATGATTTACTGCCTCTTATCTAAGATTAGAGGACAGTTCTCTTGGTCATTTTAGCCACCCAAACAATGCTTCAGAGGTAGGCAGCTAGTTAAGAGAATTTCCCAAACTTGGCATGTCATAAGAACTCCCGGAGGAGTTAGAAACAGAAGCTTCTCCTGGAGATTTAGACTCAGTAGGTCCACCCTGGATTTTGTATCTTTAGCAAGTTTGACAAACGCTGGCTTAGTAGTTCAGTTCAATGGCTTTTTGCTGGACAGATCCCAGTTTGGGTGGCTGGCTGCTTCACTACTTTCCTGGATGTGTGTCACCTTGTGCACACAATTTCACCTCTCTGGGCATCAGTTTCCCCTTCTGATAAATGAAGCGAACGATAGTACCATCTTCTAAGGCTGTTAAGTGGATTAAGTGAGCTGGTGCAAAGTGCTCAGAGCAACCCCTGATGCTTAGGGAGCAATGATGAAAATAACGTGGCACCAAGCAAGGGCTCCTGTGCCCGTGGCGCAGAAAGCCAAACTCTGACATCAGCTGTTTGCGGCAAAGTCAGGGTTTATTTGCAGGGTGCCAACCAAGGAACTCATACTCAGAAGACCCGAACTAGCCAATGGTTTTCAGGCAAGGGATTTTAAAGACAGTATTAGGGGAGAGGGTCATAGGACGTGTGATCAGCTCGTGGACTTTCTTCTGATTGGTTGGTGGGGAGGTAACGGGGTGATGTTTCTGGAATTTCAACTTTCTGGTTCCAACCAGTTTGGAGTCTAGGCTTGTGGTCAGCTTGTAGTTACCACCCTCCACCTGGGTGGAGGGTCTTGATATGCATCAGATTGTTATCGACATCCTTTCAGAAGGAACTAGGAGTTCTGTGACTCTATTGTCTTAATCATCAACTGCTTGAGCCTGCTCCTTGGAACTCACAAAAGGCACAGGAGTCTAAAGCCTTTTTTTATACAAACAAGAAACAGGGGAGGGTTTCCCTGGTGGCACAGTGGTTAAGAATCCGCCTGCCAATGCAGGGGACACGGGTTCAAGCCCTGGTCCATGAAGATCCCACATGCCACGGAGAAACTAAGCCCATGCGCCACAACTACTGAGCCTGCGCTCTAGAGCCCGCGAGCCACAACTACTGAAGCCTGCGCACCGCAACTACTGAAGCCTGCACACCTAGAGCCCGTGCTCCGCAACAAGAGAAGCCACTGCAATGAGAAGCCCAACGCAGCCAAATAAATAAATAAATAATAAAATGAAAAAAAAAAAAAGCAACAGGGGACACAGTGGGGCTTTTGTACCCGGGAAGGCCCTACAGTGTCTTGCTTGGTTGCAATCTCCCCTTTTCTTTGATAGTCCTCAATCCTGAGGGGAACAGGGGCCAGACAAGAAAGAGAATAAAATTTGGCATAGTGAGATTACTCATAATTCAGTAAGGGAACTCAGTTTTAGGGGGACTTGCTTTGAAATGGAATGATGGTGACGATGACTAGGAAACTGAAGATGCCTCAGAACTGCTGTGACAGAGATCACACCTGGTGGCTCGGAGGACTGTCCTGTCGAGTCCTCCAAGGACAGGGCCGGGTCCTTTGGACCGTAAGGTACGATTCCCAGATAAAATACAGGTCCCCACTTAAATTATTTCAGATAAACAACAAAAATTTTAGCACAAGCATCTCCCAAATTGCATAGCACATACTTATCATTCATTGCTTATCTGAAATTCCAATTTAACTAGGCGTCCTGTATTCTTATTTGTTAAACCTGCAGACCCCACTTTTAGGGAAGGGCTGCGCCCCCCACCAAACCTTGAGTCTAAAGGCACTCACTCTGCTCACGCAGGCGCCAGGCAACTTGGCTCCCTCGCCAGGAGCCCCAGTCGATCCCAGAGAGGCCGCTCACGCTTCGGCCCCGTTCAGGCAGCACTAGTGGCGCCCCGAGCGACCGAGCCCCGCGCGCCCGCCGGCCCCGCCCCGCCCCGAGCAGAGGGCGCAGCTCCCAGCCGGGCAACCCCCAAACGGCAGTTGGGCTGTGAGGAGTAGCGCCGCTCCCTCCCACGCAGTGGACTCCTTCGAGGCCAAAAACTTGCTTGCCATGTCGGCTGCGGAGGCGGGAGGTGTTTTCCGCAGAGCTCGGGGTAGGACCCTGGACGCGTTTTCCTCAGGTACTGCCCGCCCTTCGCCTGGGAAGGGGATGGTTTCAGGGCTGCGGAACCTTCGGCGGGGAGAACGTTCGGTCGGGATGTGCGCCTCCAGCCGGACCCCAGCGGGGGCTGCACCCCGGGACCGCAATAGAAGCCGCACCGCCCGCACTTGGGGCTTCCAGGGGCGCTTTTGAAAGAAGAGTGTCTGGGCAAGAGGTCTGGTCGTGGAGACTCGTTGGCCTTGACCAAGGTTCCCTGAGAGAAGATAGAGTGAGGCAGCAAAGCATAGTTAATAGCGTGGGCTCTGCAGTTAGACTTGGTTTGCAAGCCCTGCCTTGGACACGTTGCTCAGCTAGTATTGGCCTCAGTTTCCTCATCTGTAAAAGGGGAATAATCGCAGCGAGGTTGTGTGTGGCGCAGGATAAGAGCTGGGTGCACGTGAGATGCGGTTATTTTTATTATGGTCATTCACCACGATGTAGTTTATACTCCATAATCATGATTACCTTCTATAATATGAGCCATCCACCAAAATGTTAGCAGTGCCCATCAGAAGTGGAGAGGGGAGGCAGAAGAGCCGTGTAGGGTTAAGTGCTTGGATTTTGGATTTAGATAATCTGCCTCGCTGTGAAAATGGGTTTGTTAATACTTACCGCATAGGGGAGGGTTAGCAGATTAAAAGGATTTCTGTAACCAAGTGTCTGACAGGCTAGGTGCTAAGTGAATGTTAGCCCTAGAGCTATAAAAGGGACCATTGCTCCGCGTTTTATTGGTCCTCCCTGCGTCTTTTGCTGCGTGGTCAAATTCCAGTTTTTGTCACCCCGGGGCAGTCACCCCAGACACCCTGCGTGATCTGGCTTGTACTCACCTTTCTTGCTTCATGCTCACCATTCTTCCCCTTGCCCAGTTCTCCTGCTTCACTGGTTTTCTTAACTCCAGTTTTAAAGGTCCAAGTCCTTTATTTCCATAGGGCTTTTGTGCTTGCTGTTTGCTCGCCTAGCTAATAGCACTTTCTCAACCTTCACACTTTAAAGTTCAGTCACTTCCTCAGACAGATTTTCCCTGGCTACCCTTACTAAAGTGGGCTTCTCCTGTAACTCTGTCCTAAAGCCTTATTCTTTTCTTTCTTTGCAGCTGTTGGTGGGGGGTGGCAAGGTTCTGGAAGAGCATGTGGAACCAGAAATCTAGCTGAGGTGGATTTTAGAAAATACAGTCTGTTGTGGTGACCATTCTCTAAATATTTTAATATGCCTTTTTCAACCTGTTTTCAAACCCAAGCTTGTGTGCCCCATGCACAGTGAGGCCAGACAAACAAAATATCAGAGTTTGGAGCAGAGAAAGGTTTATTGCAGGGCCAAGCTAGGAGAACAGGTAACTCGTACTCAAAAGACCCGAGCTCTCCCTGTAGTTTTCAGGGGAGAGGTTTTTGTTTTTGCCACACTACGTGGCTTGTGGGATCTTAGTTCCCCGACCAGGGATTGAACCCCGGCCCTGACAGTGAAAGCACAGGGTCCTAACCACTGGACCGCCAGGGAATTCCCCAATGGAGAAGCAGGGAAGAGTTTTTAAAGGCAACATTTGGGGTGACAGCTGCAGGGTGAATGACTTTGTTCTGATTGGTTGCTGGTGAGGTGACAGGATGGTGGTCCAGGAATCTCAAGCATCAGCCTTCTGGTTCTGACCAATCTGGGGTCTCCGCAGGTACTTACCATCCTTCACCTGGGTGGGGGCCTGCAGAACTTGAAGACTGTATCAGATTGTTATGCACATCTCTTGAGGGAACTAAGACTAAGGAACCAAGACTTTTTTTTTTTTTAAGCATCTTTATTGGCGTATAATTGCTTTACAGTGGTGTGTTAGTTTCTGCTTTATAACAAAGTGAATCAGCTATACATATACGTATATCCCCATATCTCCTCCCTCTAGCGTCTCCCTCCCACCCTCCCTATCCCACCCCTCTAGGTGGTCACAAAGCACCGAGCTGATCTCCCTGTGCTATGCAGCTGCTTCCCACTAGCTATCTATTTTACATTTGGCAGTGTATATGTGTCCATGCCACTCTCTCACTTCGTCCCAGCTTACCCTTCCCCCTCCCCATGTCCTCAAGTCCATTCTCTATGTCTGCGTCTTTATTGCTGTCCTGCCCCTAGGTTCTTCATAACCAATTTTTTTTTTTTAAGATTCCATATATATATGTGTTAACATACGGTATTTGTTTTTCTCTTTCTGAGTTAGTTCACTCTGTGTGACAGACTCTAACTCCATCCACCTCACTACAAATAACTCAATTTCATTTCTTTTTATGGCTGAGTAATATTCCATTGTATGTATGTGCCACATTTGCTTTATCCATTCATCTGTCGATGGACACCTAGGTTGCTTCCATGTCCTGGCTATTGTAATTAGAGCTGCAATGAACATTGTGGTACATGACTCTTTTTGAATTATGGTCTTCTCAGGGTATATGCCCAGTAGTGGGATTGCTGGGGTGTATGGTAGTTCTATTTTTAGTTTTTTAAGGAACCTCCATACTGTTCTCCATAGTGGCTGTATCAATTTACATTCCCACCAACAGTGCATGAGGGTTCCCTTTTCTCCACACCCTCTCCGGCAATTATTGTTTGCAGATTTTTTGATGATGGCCATTCTGACTGGTGTGATGTGATACCTCATTGTAGTTTTGATTTGCATTTCTCTGATGAATAGTGATGTTAAGCATCCTTTCATGTCTTTGTTGGCAATCTGTATATCTTCTTTGGAGAAATGTCTATTTAAGTCTTCTGCCCATTTTTGGATTGGGTTGTTTGTTTTTTTGATATTGAGCTACATGAGCTGCTTGTAAATTTTGGAGATTAATCCTTTGTCAGTTGCTTCATTTGCAAATATTTTCTCCCATTCTGAGGGCTGTATTTTCGTCTTGTTTATGGTTTCCTTTGCTGTGCAAAGCTTTTAAGTTTCATTAGGTCCCATTTGTTTATTTTTGTTTTAATTTCCATTTCTCTAGGAGGTGGGTCAAAAAGGATCTTGCTGTGATTTATGTCATAAGAGTGTTCTGCCTATGTTTTCCTCTAAGAGTTTTATAGTGTCTGGCCTTACATTTAGGTCTTTAATCCATTTTGAGTTTATTTTTGTGTGGTGTTAGGGAGTGTTCTAATTTCATTCTTTTACATGTAGCTGTCCAGTTAGGAACTAAGACTTTTTTATCGCTGAATTATTGTTTCTTGACTGCTTTTCCTTTGTTTCTGCATTTCCTCACTTCCCTAATTAGTAACTCCTTGAATCTGCCCTTTGGAACTCAGGGAAGGTCTAGGATACTAAAGCCTTTTTCTGCAAACAAGAAATGGGAGACACGGAAGGGCTTTTGTGCCCTGGCGGGCCCCACAGGGTCCCACTCAGTTTCAAACCAATGTGAGGTTTTGGGGATTTATCCATATTGGTGTAAGTAGCTGTAGTCTGCTCATTTTCCTGCTGGGCAGTATGCCATTGTATCAGCATATATTGGTACATTCTGTTGCTGGATATGCTGAGGATCTTGTTGCCTTTCCAAATCCACTCTCTCCCTGCCCCGCCATGCCCCAGGAGGTTGACCTCTTTGGGCTTCATCCGGGGGCTCCTTGCCCTCTGGCCTGCTGTTGGGTTCAGCCAGTGGGGAGTCCTGACTGGAGATTAGAGGGTGGGGAAAACAATTGTCAGGGTGTTTATTCCCCTGGTTTAGTCCCTGTGGGGTTGCCTCAGCCTGACTGTATTCCTTACCTGAAATTCACTGCTTCTTCCAAGGTCGGCTTTCTGCTGGAACTCTCTTTTCAGATTTGGGTAACCACTTTCTCCCTCCTTTCAGATGTAGTTCTGCTTTTCTATGTTGGACTACTAAACTGTCCTTTGGTGGTTTTCGATATTCAGCTCATCCCAAGTAATCCCTTTTTAAACGCTCCTTTAATTATCCTGATTTGAGTACGCCAGCTATTTCCTGCTAGGATCCTGATACGATGGACATTCAGTTATTCCTGTTTTTCACTCTTGGTAACGGTGCTGTTATGAACATTCTGGTACAAGCGTTCTTGTGGATACAGGGAAAAATTGCTCCAGGGCATATACCCAGAGGAGCGAAATTCTGAGTTGTAGGGTATGATCTTTTCCAGCTTTCCTAGATCTTGTCAAATCGCCTTCCAGAATGTTTGCACCAACTTACTCTCCCACTAGCAGGGTATGAGAGTTCCTTGTGACTCTGCACTATCTCTTTTCAGTTCAGAAAGTATTTATTTTGTTCCTATTGCATTCTCTAGTATCTTGTGATGAGTAAAAAAAAGTCAAGGGGAAGGCAAGGGCTCATAATCTAAGCACAGAGCTGTGGCACAAAAAATAATTCTTGGCAACTGGCAGGCTCTGTAGGCCACTGCAGTGGGAATCGGGATTTTTTTTTTTAAGCTTTTTTTTTTCTTAATTAATTTATTTTATTTTATTTATTTTTGGCTGTGTTGGGTCTTAGTTGCTGTGCGTGGGCTTTCTCTAGTTGCGGCGAGCAGGGGCTACTCTTTGTTGCGGTGCGGGGCTTCTCATTGCGGTGGCTTCTCTTGTTGCGGAGCACGGGCTCTAGGCACGCGGGCTTCAGTAGTTGTGGCTCGCGGGCTCTAGAGCGCAGGCTCAGTAGCTGTGGCTCACGGGCTTAGTTGCTCCGCGGCATGTGGGATCTTCCCAGACCAGGGCTCGAACCTGTGTCCCCTGCATTGGCAGGCGGATTCTTAACCACTGCACCACCATGGAAGCCTGGGAATCGGGATTTTACACATTGGTCCTGGGTGATGGTGAGACTGTTAATTGAAATCAGGGAGTAAGGAGTAGGGCCAGGTTTGATGGGATTAATTTGGGAAGTGGTGGCTTTGAGGTGCGGTCAGGAAATCTGAGACAACTTGCAGGGTGCGGTGCACAGCTGGGGATGGAGGTGTGGGTGCCATCCACAGAGAGGCGAGTAGATGATATCGCTGTAGGAGTCGGTGGCATTCCTGAGGGGCAAGGTGTGGAGTAGTGGACGGGCTGTGTGTGTGTGTAACCTTAGGATGTGCCATCGTTTAGGGGGTCAGAAGAAGGAAAAGACACACTGAAGGTCTCAGAGCAGGAAGCAACCAGAAATTTTGGAAGATAAATCCAGGAGGCAGCCTTGGTACCAAAGTTGGGGAGGAGGGCTTAAGGCAGGGTGGTCCACAGGCTCAGATGCTGCAGACATCTAGGTGAGTGTTAGCTGAGCAGAGGATGGCCGGTTTGATTGTTATGTCACCTTCAGGACAGTCTCAGTGCAGTTGTAGGGGGAAGCCTGGTGCATGGCTTTTGAGGAGTGGTGGAGATTGAGGATGCGCAGTCAGCAAAGGCAGGATTCTGTTTGGAGCCGTTTGGTGATCCAGGGTAGACATAGGGTAATAGCAGTTTGAAGGAGGAGCAAAGCTGAAGGAGGGCTGAAGGGTTTGCAGTAGTAATAATGGTGGTAAGAACAACAGGAGCATCTAACGTTTATCAGGTGTTTACGGCGTGCCAGGCACTATACTCTGTGCTGTATGTGGATTATCTCATGTAATCCTCAAGGTAGTCCTGTTGAGCTAGCTATTAGGGTTACCCTCTTTTTACAGTGGGAGAAAATCGATCTCAGGAAGGCTAGGCAACTTGCCCAAGGTCACATGATTGGTCTGAGATGGATCTGGGGTTGAAAAATGCAAAAGGCAGGATAATTGTTGGAGAGCAATATCTGAGGAGATGGGAAAAGATGGCATTGAGGGCTCAGAAGAGGGGTTGGCCCTGGGAACAAATGTCTTCTTCGACCATCTCTCCCTCCTTCTATCTATTTGTTTTTCTGTCTATTCATCTATCTACCAGACCATCCATCCACCAGTCTGTCCGTCATATGTCCATCTTTTCCTCTGGCTGTCCATCCATTTGTCTGTTGGTTCATCCATTCGCCCACTCATCAAATGTGCTAAGCACCTCCCTTGTCCCAGGCATTGTGCTAGATCCCAGAGTGCAGTGATGAGTGAAAACCAGATGTGATTCCTCACCTCTGGCATGTAGCTACTTGGAGAGCCCAACATTAACCTGCCAGTCACACAAACCATCATAAATCCCAGCTGTGGCAAGTGTCAGGGAAGTGAGGAATGTCACTTGTTCAGGAAGTGAGGGGCATCTTAATAAGGCCCTGCAAGGAGGGCTCCCCTGGGGAAGGGGTGTGTCATCTGATTGCTGAAGGATGAGTAGGCGGTACCTGGGCTCTGAAGGGAGGGGGAGGACCATTGTAGACCACAGGTGGAGCAAGTGTGAAAGTCTGACATGGTGGGACAGGAAAGGGAAGGGTGAGGGGAGAAAGAAGCCCCTGAGTCTGGAGCATGGGGACGGGGGTCATTGGGGAGGTTTTGTCTTTAAGCTGCATGTGTGTGGACACAAGGACACATGATCTGATTTCCATTTTGGAAAGAATGGTCTGGCTGCAGCAGTAACAACAGAAGAGTCTCTGCTTGCGAGGAACTTGGGGTGCAATCTGATTGGAAGCTGGAGCTCAGCGACTCGTCTTGAAGCAGCATTTCCAAGGCACACATTGTTCACTTTGAATTTGTTGACTTCCAGCAGCTGGAGGGGCGTGTGGTGGTGGTGGGGGGTTTCTGGTGGAGGTGATGGGGGCGCTGAGGTGTGAAGCTTCCTAGCCCACTGGAGCTGCCCCAGGGCTGCCGTGGGACCAGAGAGCAAGAGAGGTGCTCACCTGGAAAAGAGTGGGGTGCGGAGGGGGTGGAGAGAGACTGAGAAGATAGGTTGAGATAGGAGGAGGGAAAATGACCCTGGACTTCTAGGAGTGGGGCCTGCACTTGGTCTCCTCTGTGGGTTGAGCAGCCCCAGTGGGCATGCCCAGTATGCGTCATACAGCTCAGGGCTTCTAGAGGCCCGGCCTTGGAGGGTCAGGCTCAGAACCCTTCACTAGAAGTTGAGCACCTAGTCTCCCCCTGAGCTGCCTCTACTGCTGTCACTGACTTCCCTGGGTCCTTGTTCCCTGTTAGTGTTGCTGGTGACTTTGAGTGATCCTCTTGGAGGGTCCATTGCCAGTTCAGGCTCTGTGGGCAGGTGGTAAGCTGGTAGAGTTGCCCCAAGGGCAGGTTTGGAAGAGAAAGGAAAGGAACTGGCTTTTTCTGTCTCTTGCCAAAATACACATTGCCTCTCAAAGAGGTTTTGGTGAACTCAAGCAACTGTGTCTCAAATCACAACCCTGATAACCCTCACACTCCCTCCTGGAAGCCCCCTCCAGAATTAAACAGTTTGTTTCTCAAGTGAAGCTTGTCAAGTAAATGAAAGAGTGCTGTCTTACCCAGCTCAGGCTGCTAAAACAAAACACCATAGGCTGGATGGCTTAAAAACAACAGAAATAAATACATTGCTCACATTCTGGAGGCTGGAAGTCCAAGGTCAAGGAACCTGCAGATTCAGTGTCTGGTGAGAACCCTCTTCCTGGTTCATAGATGGCTGTCTTTTTTTTTTTTTTTTTTTTCTTCTTTTTAAGACTTTATTTTTTAGATCAGTTTTAGATTCATAGCAAAATTGAGAGGAAGGTACAGAGAGTTCTCATACATACCCTGTCCCCGCACGTGCACAGCCTGCCCATCATCGGCATCCCCCGCCAGAGTGGTATGTTTGTTACAACTGAACATACAGTGACACAACATAATCACCCAAAGTCCACAGCTTACCTTACAGTTCACTCTTAGAGTTGTACATCTTATGTACAATGTACACGTACTGTATAATAACATGTAACCATCATTATAGTAGATGGCTGTCTTCTTGCTGTGTCCTCACATGGAGGAAATCGGGAGTGAGCGCTCTAGGGTCTCTTTCATAAGGGCAATAATCCCGGTACTAAGCCCTCAGGATTTAATCACCTCCAAAGTCCCCATCTCCAAATATCATCACATTTGGGGTTAGATTTCAATGTAAGAATTCTGGGGGGACACAAACAGTGCATGGCAAGCTCTTTACGACCATTTCGCCCTGATAGTTTTTGAGTAACAGTATTCCCATGCACTTCTTCCAGGAGTGCTGTGTGTGAAGCCTGGCTTCAGTCATCCGTTTCCTGTTAACACAACCTGCTAGGCTCTGTCAACAGATGTTTGTAGAAAGTAAGTTGTACGTGTCTCACCTGAGAAGGCTCACAATCCTCAGACATGTTCAGATATTCATTTTAATTAGGCAAATTAATAATTATATTTCCTTGACATGTATCCTAATTAAGACTACTTTCTCCTAACACATAATTGTCTTTCCGAAAAGTTTACAACATCTGTTTTGAAGAAATTCTCAAAGGGAGAAATATCAAGATAAACTGTGTTTTCAAAATTACCTGTATTTAATTGTTTTCAGGTCCTAGTCAGTTTTTCCAGTTCATTTTACCACTGGAATATTTTCCCCCTTAGAGAACAGGGATCTTCAGTGGTTTACCTAAAATGATGATTTCCCTGGACATTTTAAACCTCTACAGCTGCTTCAGAGGAGCCAACTCTATTTACTAATTCTGAATGTTTCTTGGTCCCTTCTGGAAACCCTCTGACAGAGAATAAGTGAAATCTCTAAAGAATAATGTACTTCATCCCTTCCAGGTCTCACCTCAGAACCTCTCTAGAAACAGTAGACCTGGAAATGTTTGTTCAAGTCTGAAGAGGGTTGAAAATATTGTGGTGTAAAAAATTCTAACTTATCAATGAAGAAAATGAAATGAATGCTTTTAATTAATTTTTAAAAATTAATTATTTATTTTTGGCTGCATTGGGTCTTCGTTGCTGCGTGTGGGCTTTCTCTTGTTGCGGCGAGCGGGGGCTACTCTTCATTGCGGTGCATGGGCTTCTCATTGTGGTGGCTTCTCTTTGTTGCGGAGCATGGGCCCTAGGCGCATGGGCTTCAGTAGTTGTGGCGCACGGGCTTGCTTAGTTGCTCCGCAGCATGTGGGATCTTCCCAGACCAGGGATCAAACCCTTGTCCGCTGCCTTGGCAGGTGGATTCTTAACCACTGCGCCACCAGGGAAGTCCCTGTAAGGTCTTAAGGAATGGGACCTGCGGCCTTGCCCACTAGTTGAATGTCTGGTGACTAACATGACACCCGTCCTCGGAACAAACTTGCTGAATGAGAGGAAGAGGCAGAGCTGCATCCGCTTGCCGGGGAGGGGGAAGTGGCGTGTGAGCTGGGCCCGGAAGGATAGACAGCATCTCAGCAGGAGGAGCTGGTACAATGGAGAGCACCCCCTGGAGGAAGGGGCGGGAAAGCATGGGGCGTGTTTGAGGAGCAGATAAGGGTCCACGTGGAGGGATCCTGTGGTATGTCTTGTGCAGGGTTCTTCAGTCTCGCTGTTGACATGGGCTGGATTCTTTTGTGGGGCTGCCCTGTGTAATGTGGGATGTTTAGCACCATCCCGGCTTTTGTCCGCTGGACGCCAGAAGCACCATCCCCTTCCCAGTGTGATATCCAGAAATGTCTCCAGACATCAGATGTGCCCTGGGGATCAAAATCATCCCCGGTTTAGAGCCACTGGTCTAGTGGGAACAGTAATCGGTACAGTTGGAAAAATTTCAGGCTGTGTTTTAGCACCAGGTGCCGGAATGAGCGAGGATCCACTGACATCTTCATTTAGCCCTTCACCAGATGTTTACTGAATGCCTTCCACCTGCCAGGGACCAAATGATAACATGCTGACAAAATATTGGAAAGGGAAAGCAAATGTGGGCCTTTCCTTGTGGAGATTAGAAGGTAGTGGCCCTTCAGCGAGGGAGTTTGATGATCAGGGTAAGCATTTTATAAAGAGTCACGATGGCAGTGACTGGCTGAGACGGATCAGAGCAGGGAGTCCTGCATGGAGCTGTCTTGGTAGCTCCAGGTGGGAATGGTGGACGCCTGACCCAAGACAGTGACACTGTCCGTTAATGCTGAGTTAATTCTCTGACTTTATAGTCCAGTGGAGAAATGTGGCCTCTATAGTCCCAATTTATGTATTATTTTGAGTCAGATTAGTTAACAGGAGTCAAAACATTGAACTCTTAAATATTCTTACAATGTAGTGATGTATTGTAGCTCTCACACTTCTTAACCACTGTCTTGTGATTTTAACTGTCTTCCAAAAGTCAAACTAGATTTAGAAAATGAGACTCTTATTTATAAAAAGTAAATTAAGAAAGCTGTTTGTCATTGTATTCCACCTTGAATTATTTGGGGTTGCCTATAAAATGGCAGGTTTAGCACATCATGAAAATATAAATTATTAGAGTATTAGGTATTAATTAGTGACATGGCTGACTCCCGTAGGCCTTTTCCTAGTTGGGTGATGGAAGTAGTGATTCATTTGCTTTTGGGGGGGTGCGTTCATTATAGTTAGTCATTGATTAACTGGTAAGAATGAAAGGATCAATGCGATTTCTAATTCTTGGTGTATATTAAAAAGTCAACTTTCATTAACAATTGACAAATGTGCCCAAAAGGTATAATAAAAATGAATGAGAGGAAATATATTGGCAGAGACAAATTCAAGAAATCATTTAGTTCGTGATATTAAAGGTGCAAACTGTGAAGAACGATTGCAGTTTGAATATCTGTTTTTCAGGCAAGATATTGGCACATAAACAGAATCTCATAGGAAGGCTTAATGGTAAAGAATCATGTGAATTTTAAAAGGTTTTTGAGATTCTTTTCTGTATACAGTTGCTTTGTACTCAATAATGCTTAAAGAAGACTCACAGGCCTTTCCTGACCATGATTTAATACCACCCAAAATCCAGTGTCCTTTTTATCCCTCGATTTTGAAAGATTGTTTCTATGACAGTCTATCCATTAGCTGAAAATTGGAAGTGGCCAAATCTTGTTACTCTGTATACGACGGATGAGTCAGATTTCTTTCTAAGGCCCATTTTTTCTTTAAAAAGTATTTTTCAATTAATCTTAAAATTTGATTTAGGCTATGGTAACATACTAAATTATGGCCTTTTATTTTGGTAGCTTGGAGCTTGTTTTCTTCCAGCTTGTCATTGAGCAGACCTTGGCGCTCCTAGCCGGATGAGTCTTCTCTTTAATCTCACTTGTGTGATCACCTGCCCTGAAGTCAGGGCTCTGGGTGTAATTGGCTTGGTTCTGCCCCTCACGCCTTGTTAGTCTTGATCAAGTTATTTACCCTTGACCTTGTGAGTCTCCTCTTCTGTACCCCTAAGCAAAATGGAAGGGTTACCGTGGATAAGGGCTTCTTATCCCAGATGTCTTCAGGGGCCAGGTGTGGACCGCAGTGAATTCCAGACCATTCATGCCAGTAAAGGGGCAGTTACTGCTCAGTCCCAGCCAATCGTTGGCACACTCCATTTGGGCCTGGTGTGGCCAGATTTTCCATGAGAATCCAGAAAGCCAGTTGTATATGTGAAACTCATGCATTTAAATTGTTGGCAACAAATTCAAAATTTTATAAACACTGTGTGTGCCAAACAGAATACACCTGCTAATCAGATCGCATCGAGAGACCTGAAGTTTGTAATGTCTTGAGGAGATCACCAGTTAGCGTCCCACAGAAAATAGATGTCCTGGGCCCTTTGCTGTTGGCAGGGTCTGTGAGCATCACAGCTTCCTGGGGAAAGGCTCTGAGCCTTGTCAGCATTATCTTTGTGTACTGTCTTCGTATTCACCAAGACGTGCCATTTAAAGGAAACTTTTTGGAGACAAAAAATGTCTTTATGGAGGTGGGCAACTTGCAGGCAGCCTAGGGAACATTCTGTCTTCTTCATGGCTCTCTCCTCTCCAGGCCAGCCCGGCAGCACTGAGATGCTGAACAAATGAGGTTGCTGCTCATAAACTGTGTAACCTTGAACTTGAGCCATGACTAAGATCCCTAACCAGGCCTCAGTATTCCTTCCTTGGTTAAATGAGAGTGTTGGTTAAAGTAACTCTGAGAATCCCTCCGGCACAATTTCCAGTTCTTTAGGGGGAAAAGGTGGGCTTGTATAAGGTGAGCCTTCAGCCTTCATAGGATGGGCTGCAACAAATGAGCTCACTCAGCTCAGTACAGGAGGGTCACATTAAACTTGTGGCTACCTGAGATTAGTTAATTATGTTAGTTAATATTATCATCTGTGGCAGACAGGACCTGCCTCCCTGCATGAGCCCCTGCTTTTGAGCGTGGGCTGGCCTAGCGACTTGGTTGTAATGAATTGAACCTGGTAAAAGTGATGAGCAGTCACTTCTATTATCATGTCACATAAGATCATAACTTCCGTTTACTAGCAAACCCTCTTTCTTGCCGCCTCTGATGAACAAGTTTTCACGTTATGAACTGCCATGTTGGAGAGGCCCACATGTCAAGGAACAGGTGGCCTCTGGTTGACAGCCAGGAAGGAACAGGTGCCCTCAGTCCCCCAGTCCACAACCACCTGAGTGAGCTGGGAAGCACATCCTGCCTGACCCGAGTCTTCAGATTGAGACACCAGCCCCAGCCAACACTGTGATTGCAGCTTGTGAGAGATGTTGAGCAGAAGATCCAGCTAAGCTGTGCCCAGATTCCCGACCAACAGAAACTGTGAGATAAATAATGTGTCTTGTTTCAAGGTGCTGCATTTGTGGTGATTTGTTACATAGCAGTAGATGGCTAATACACCATCTCTTTGAATTTGTTTAAAAAATTACATTCACTGTAGACATTCTTATTCATAGCAGATTTAAGTGTTATAGTTAAATGAATGTGTGCATTATTGTGTCTTAACACTAAGAACCATATAGGCATTATCCAGAGGTTTGTGTCAAATGTTTCGAAAGATTACAATCTTGTTTTAGCACCATCAGGGTCAGAAATGAGATCTTAATTTAATCAACTCACTTTATCCTTTAATCCATTCATTCTAAAGTATTTAGTTTATCTCAAAAATTTGACCTTGGTCTTATCATAGTTGTCAGTTAGGGTCCCTGACTGCATTCTTGTATCAAATTTGGACAAAAAAAAATTACCTCTCTGTTGTGCTTTTGAAAGCACACATTTGTGTATGCTGCACACACACAGTTGCTAGCAGGTGCTTTCACTGTATGTCATGATGTCATGTGAAAATCTAAAGTGTTAGAACTCACTAATTAGTAATGAATTCCCTGATTAAGTTCTTACCTGGAATCTTGGAATTCTTACCAAGAAAATTGAATTGGTTTTGAAAGGTGATTTAAAGGGAGTTGATTAGACAGTAATGGATAAGACCAAGAAATGTTTAGGACCAAATACCTGAGCTGGACATAGGCAGGATGTCAGAATGAATAGGAAAATATGCAAAACAAAACCAAAATGAAACAAAAAACACAGCCACTAACAACAACAAAACCCCTCCAAGACATTGTTTCAATTTAGGGAAACAATCGCTTTACATCTGTTTGATATAAAACACATTTAAACAGGTCCTTGATTAGTTGCATGCCAGTGCTTCTCACACTTGGATTTGCATAAAATCACCTGGGAATTTGTTGAAGTGCAGATTCTGACTCAGTAGGTCTGGGGTGGGCTTCCTAAGCTCGCAGGTGATGGTGATGTTTCTGGTCCGTGGCCACAGCTTGAGGACTGAGGTGGAGGCCCAGCCCAGCCCCCTGTGCCCAAGTACAGCCTGCATAATTGCTGCTCTCTCGTCATCCTCACCTTCTCCCTCAGCCTCCATTTCCAGGTACTTCTGCTCCTTAATTTGGGTTGTCAGTCGTTTACCAGGCTGTCTCACCTTTAGGCTCTTTGACTAGGAAAATTAAAAACAAAACAAAACAACAAGCAATAAACCACTGGATCCTTAAGTGGTTTTTAAATGCCCTGATTGTGTACCAGGTTGCTTTAGGGATGGTCCTCACCATATCCAGACTTCCACAGTTAGAGCTGCCAGAACAGTGCTTTCCGGAGTCTAAAGAGAGAAGCTGGGGCCAGACACTTGCTCTGCCCCGGAAGGGAGGCATCATCATAAGCATTCCCAGGCCCTTGTAGGTGTCAGTCAGCTAATACCTATGCCCTGTCCTTGCGGTAATTCTGGACTTTGGTGAAATAATTTAATGCAAATGTTGTTAAGAATTCGCTTTCCTAATATAAAAGTGTGCCCTTCTGAGGGGTGGGGGAGGTATAAGTTTGAAAAAGATCCCTCCATCTAGTACTAAGTCTTACAAGCTTCAAATATCTTAAATTCAGCCTTGATTAAAATTAAGATGAGGCCAAACACCACAAACTTCTGTAGCAGGAACTTTAAGAGGCTCCATCCAGGTGCTTTTGAGGACGCAGAACCCTGAGTCAACAGGTTGCCTTTATTAGATAGATAAGGTAGGTGGAACAGTGACATGGAGCTGTCATTTATTTTAGGTCAAATCTGTTTATTTTGTGCCTTGTCATCATAAAATTGAGGTTCTTTCTAAGATTTTACTTAGTAAACCTGTAATAATGAAAGATCTAATACCTCCAAAGACGACTTTTTGAGACTATGACTGTTTGTCATAGGAAACTACAATTGTTAAAACGTTTGCTGTAGAAAACTTTATAAATTCTGTTTGTTGTAGCAGATTGATTTATGCCCCAACTTTGGGGTGACAATCATCTCCCTGATTAATTTATCCAGTTTAAACAGCTTTGCAAACTGCCTCAGAAACAGGAACATAGCTAAAAGCATTCATCAGGGCAAAATGGTTATTATTAAAGTAAAATAAATGAACAGTGCCAACGATTAACTTTAAAACTCAAATCAGAATCTCAGTTTTTTTCATGACACCAACCTTGAGCTCTTGAAGAAGTTTTGCTGACTCCTTCCTGGCCCTTTATCTTTAAGTCTGATCAGTGTAACAGATTACCTAGAAACTTGGCAGCTTGAGAAAACTAATGTGCATTATCTATCTCCCAGTTCCCATCAGGAATCTGGGTGCAACCTAGCTGGGTCCTTCTGCTGCAGGGTCTCATGAGGGTTCCGTCAAGGTGTCACCTGGGGTGTGGTCTCATCCAAAAGCTCACCTAGGGCGAATCCTCTTCCAAGTTTACTCACATGCTTGTTGGCAGGATTTGGTTTCTTTCAGGTTGTTGCATGGGGGACCTCTGTTTTTCACGGGCTGCTGGCCAGAGGCCTCCCTCAGTTCCTTGCCATGTTGGCCTTTCCAAGGGGCTACTCATCATGACAGCCTGTTCCCTCCAGGAGAAGGGCTCCGAGAGACAGTGAGGGAGAGCAAGGTGAAAGTCAGCGTCTTTTTTTTAGCCTAATCTCTCTCTTTTTCAAAACCACTGTATTGAGGTATGATGACGTGAAATGCTGTACATATTTAATGTGTACAACTCAGTGAGTTTGGGGATAAGTATAGACCTGTGAAACCATCACTACCATCAACATCTATCATAAACATCCATCTCCTCCTAAAGTTTCTTCCCGCCCCCTTTATTGTTGTTGTTGTTGTTGTGTGTGTGTGTGTGATAGAACACTTAAGATCTACCTTCTTAGCAAATTTTAAGTGTCCAATACAGTATTGTTAGCTATAGGCACCATTCTGTATAGCGGATCTCTGGAACTTATTTATCTTGCATAATTGAAACTTTGTACCCTTTGATCCTCCCCTCCCCATTTCCCCTACCTCCCCCCGAGCCCCTGGAAACCATCGTTCTACTCTCTGCTTCTATGAGTTTGACTATTTTGGATTCTACATACAAGTTGAGGATCATGCAGTGTTTGTCTTTCTGCGACTGGCTTATTGCAGGTAGCTTAATGTCTCCAGGTCCATCCATTTTGTCCCAAATGGCAGGATTTCCTTTTTTTAAGGCTGAATAATATTCTGTTGTATGTATATACCACTTTTTCTTTATCCATTCATCCACTGAGGAACATTTAGGTTGTTTCCATATCTTGGTCTAGCCAGTCTCTGAAGGCACATCCCATAACTGTATTCTCTTATTAGAAGCAGTCCAGCCCACACTCAAGGGGAGGGGATCACACAGGATGTGAGTATCAGGACTCAGGGGTCTTCGGGGGGCATTTTGGAGTCTTTCTGCCACATGTAGTAAGGGCTCAATGAGTATGAGTCAGATCCGTTGTAGTGCTGGATTGCTGTCCTTGGCAATGAGATGCACACAGCAGGGTTTCATTGCAGTCCTTGTTCAGGAGGAGTTTAGGTAGGTTGTGATTTGATTGAACAGCTGGCATTTTAAGCTGTAGGTCAAGAACTGGCAGGTTAACACACATACATAATTTGTTCTGGAAAGTACGGATAGGTAGTTTTGTTTGTTTACATGCTTGTCTTCTTAAGTTCTGGAAGAGGAATTAAGGAAAGGAGGCCTAAAGCCTGAGATCCATTCTAAGATGATAGTAAGCTAGGCATGGTGGGTGGGAGGGTGGCCGTGGAATTTTAAAAGCTTATGTGCTACATCTAGATCTCAGCTTAAATGACCCCACCTCAGAGAGGCCTTCCTTGTGCATCCAATTTAAATTAACCGTTGCTTTCGCCTAAATCCTCGCAGAGCCCTCAGCACCCTCCGGCTCTATTCTCTGCGAATTTCCTTGTCTGCTGTCTCTCCCCCGTGAGAACTAAGCCCACGAGAGCCGAGACCTCACCTGTCTTGGTCCACTTGCGTGTCGTCAGCACCTTGCACGGGGCCCGGCAAACAGTAGGCTCTCAGTAAATACTGAATAAATGAGTGAAATAAACACAAAGATGTGAAATGACTTCAAGGAGCTTTTGGGAAATTCTAATATCTTCATGACTTCCAAAGGAAATGCCATTTATTCAGCTCACCTGCAAAATATGTTCATTTGTTAAAAAGAAGAAGACAGTCTCAGGGTTGCGGGGTAGTTTTGTCCCTGCAGCTGATGGCTGGTGTCCATGAGGCAAGTCACGTCACCTCTCTGGGCTGAGGATAAAATCTGGGCTGATGAGTGTGTGTGTTCAGACTGCTCTGTCCCCAGAACCCACTCAGGCAGAGGAGGCTACGTGTTTTCAACACTGGTCAGCCACCTGTGGTTTTGTTTGAAGAAAGGATTCTGTGGCCAAAGAAAAGTGTGAAACCCACCCACGCACTGATGGGCATTCCAGCTCTGTAAATGCAGACACTGCTGGCAGTTTTTTGGGCAGATCAGGGTGGAGACCCGTGGCCCTTGAAGCTTTGGCAGAACCAATAGGAAGAGCAGCCTGATAGTTTACCTTCAGGTGACCTAAGTGCTTTCCAAGGACATAAAGAACTAAAGAATCTCGTCCCCCCAGCCCTGCCCTGCAGCCTCACACCTCACCTATGCCCACATCATGCTGCCTTGGAAATGTTAGCATCATTTTTTTACCCCCACATTAACTAAGATTTCATTTCTGGCCCTGCCTTTCCCACCAGATAGCCGGAGCTTCCGAGCTCCAAGTTTTTCTGTCACATCCCCTGAAACAGTGCAAATTGTGCCATTAAGCCTGGCGTAAAAGATTTGAAAGCACTTCACCTCGTCGTTTAAACATAATACTTCTGGCAGCTTTCAATTTGGGGTATTTTAAATTCTAATTAAAAAACCGTTGAACATTAATATCCTCTATATAGTGCGCCGTGGTGCCTCTGTGCTCCATTTTGGCCGTCTGGCTTTTAAACAGACAGCTTGGTTGCGTAGCTGTTACGGCCCATGTGGTTTTTCCCTGGCCTTTGGGAATCACCAGGTCCAGGCATAATTAGTATAAATCAAAATCCTCTGGCTGATGACAGGAAAATGGTGTGTTTGAACAGCAGCTTATTAAAATGACCTACTTAATTTAAGAAAAATATTGTATCCACTTGCAGGGTAACCTGGGTGCTTTCCCTGACAGATTTTATAATATTTCTTCCCCCTCTTTTCTTCCTCCCTCCCTCCCTTCCTTCCTTTCATTCTTTCTTTCTTTTTTTTTTTAATTAAAGAAAAGGAAAGGGAATGGAAAGGCCCATTCTACTTCATCCAAGGTGCAGACCCACAGTTTGGACTGATGAAGGCCTGGTCCACTGGGGATTGTGACAGCGGCGGTGACGAGTGGGAGCAGGAGATCCGTCTGACTGAGCAAGCCGTCCAGGCTATCAACAAGCTGAACCCCAAGCCCAAGTTCTTTGTTCTGTGCGGGGACCTCGTCCATGCCATGCCCGGTAAGACTTGGGTCGTCGTTGTGACCTTGTCTTCTTCCCCCAGCCAGAAAAAAATGATTTGTCTTAAAAGACGACTCTATTCACTAACAGCTCATTCCTTCTCTTCACGACGGTTGCAGTATCATCAAACATCAGAAAATACACGCTCATTTTATTTTTAGAATTTGGCAAGATTAATCACAGTAATTAGGCAGAGCTACAGTTCTGATGGTCTGAGCTTACTATGAAAAATGGAACAGTTTCCTATGTGTCACCTTTCTTCATTTCCAGGGGACAAACTTGAACTGCTTTCAGATCCCATATCCATAAATGTGATCTTCTCCTTTCGTTTCCCTTCTTCTTGTGCTTTTATTTCTCCTGTATTTGTTAGTGCTTTTTTCAGTTTCACATGACAATCTAACTTGAACTAGATTAATTTTTTTTTAAAGTGTGTGTTACCCTATGGGACTGTAAAGTCCAAGGGCAGATTTGGGCTTCAGGTATGGCTGGATCCAGGGGCTCAGAGGTTGCTATCAGGGCTTGATCTCTTCCTCGCTCAGCCTTGCTTTCCTCTGGGTTGAATTTATTCTCATGCAGGCTCTTTCCAGGTAGTGGCTCCTGGGAGCTTTAGGTTTATGTCCTTCTTACTGAAACCACAACAGAAAGAAAGTGCCTTATTCTTTTTTTTTTTTTTAAATTAATTAATTTTTGGCTGCATTGGGTCTTTGTTGCTGTGCACGGGCTTTCTCTAGTTGTGGCGAGTGGGGGCTACTCTTCATTGCGCTGTGCAGGCTTCTCATTGTGGTGGCTTCTCTTGTTGCGGAGCATGGGCTCTAGGCGCACGGGCTTCAGTAGTTGTGGCACACGGGCTCAGTAGTCGTGGCTCGCAGGCTCTAGAGTGTAGGCTCAGTAGCTGTGGCCCACGGGCTTAGTTGCTCCACGGCATGTGGGATCTTCCCAGACCAGGGCTCGAACCTGTGTCTCCTGCGTTGGCAGGCGGATTCTTAACCACTGCGCCACCAGGGAAGCCCCTGAAAGTGCCTTATTCTTAGTGGTCCAATCAGAGTTACAGACCAACACCCATCCAGCTCACATAGCCCCGTGAAGCCAGGGTGTGGGGGGTCAGCTCCCCTGCAGCCAAGTGGTCAGAAGAACAGGATGGTTCCCCTGAAGAAAAGTGAGATAGTAGGAATGTGAACATGACAGGTCCTTTTTAGAACTCGCTTCCTTTTTTTATTCCCCTTTCCTTTGATTATCCTTCTCTCCCAGGCAAAGATAAAGCCCAGTGAGCAAGTATAAGAAAGTGGAAACTGCCCCTGCCCATCTGGGAGGCAGAGCAGGCACCCAAGACCACTCTTGTCTGTGTCCTGGTCTCTGCTTAGTGGACAGAGATGACACAAAGACCATTGCAGAAAACACTGTAGTCGCTATGGGTGTTTGTTTTTGGCTAACGTTACCTTGTAAACCAAGACTCTTGAGTCCTGCTATGACTTCTAATGTCTTTAGAAGCCAAGGCACTCTGCAGGAAGCCTGGGTACATTAATTCCTCCCCTCCAGGACTCACTTGTCTGGTAACCTACCTATCTAGAACAGTCCCAGAGTGAACGTGTGAGGATGGAAAAGGGGCTGCCCAGAATGGCTCTCCTTGAAGTCTAGGGAGTATGGCCAGCAGGGAGAACCCTCAGACCTTCCCTCGTCCTCTGTTTACTCCCGTTTTACACAAAGTCAAGATTGTGAACATGCCCACAGCCCACGTCACTGACTCCCCCTCCCCCTGGAGGAACCCAGTGATGTCATCCCTGGAGAAGCAGCCTGTCCTGCTATTGGGCCTATACAGAGGCGGCAGGATGGGGAAGAGGGAAAACAAGGCAGTGGACAGAGACCTGAACTAGGGCTCATGTGGCCGGGATGCCAGCTCCACATCTGCCACATCTACCACTGATGCACTGGGTACACTTGGCCAGACCCCTTACCTTCTTAGAGCCTCAGTTTCTGAACCAAGAGCCCATTGATGCATGTGTAGCCTCAATAGTCTGCGGCTACACAGCACAGGGCAGACGACTCTATACCTCCATGCAGGTGGTGAATATCTCAGCAGCTTGGTACAGAAATGTATTCTCAGGAAGTTGCTGAGTTTCTTTTTTTAGAGAGGTAAAATCTTAGCTGCCTATGAACTTGGCCACCCTTGGTGACTCTTGGCTGAGGGTCCTCCAGTGCTGAGATTATATAGTGCTAAAGTGACCACAGAGTACCCCAGTTTCTAAAGGAGTTAGAAATTGTAGCAGGACTTGGAGTCTTGGTTTACAAGGTAAACCAAGGTAATGTGTGAGTTGATCTAACAGATTTATGCTACTTCCAAATGTTTTGATTTGCAGTTAGCTGGTTTCTTTGGAATCACTTGGCCCGATATGCACTGTAGCATCAGCTAGAGCTCTCCCTCTGGACAACACAGTGAACAAACTTTCATTGGACAGTTGAAACAGATTCCAAATTTACTGCTTTTCTGTCCAGTGTTTTTTTTTTTTTTTTTTCCTTTGAAAATAGAATATTATGAGACTCACTAGAATTATATAACATGTTCTTGTAGATGTTTACTGACTTGTTCTGAATTATGTTAATGTATTCAGTCATATTTCAAAATAAGGTTTAAAATAAAAGCATTCTGTGTGATTACACTGCTTCTTAAATAAAGTGTACTGAACATAAGTAAATTAAAAGATAGAGTTTTTATGATCAACCCTACCAGTTGGTCAGAAGACCTCGAAAATGTGAACTAGCAAACTTTTGAGAACTTGTTTTATATTCATTGTGACCCGAACAGAATTCTGAAGATTTGGACTGTTTTGTGGGATTGTAACTGACCCAGTGAAAGGATTGTAACTGTTTTGAATATTGTGGTCTGAGGTTTAAACAGAACGTTTTGAATCTAGTTACCATTTTTTTTGCATTTAATTGCATTTTTTAATATGCAATTAGTGGCTTCCCCCTCATTTAGCTCATATGCAGAGGCAGACATTAGAAAAGTAATTATTTGCTTTGACTGCTTAGCACATTGTTAATTATCAAATGCATATATTAATAGGCAGATAAAATTGGAGAGCATACTTTTAATTCCACCATAAATAATATCTTGGGCCAAGTAGTTTTAAGTTCAAATTGGAGAAAAAGAACTTTACAAGTAATGCTTTTGCTAATGAAAGTCTGAATATGCTTTTCTATTATAAATATCCATCATAATATTCATTCATCTACAAACATTTATTGTGTGCAAACTAAGTGTCAGTTACAGATGCTGTGGATATGATAGTTAGAAATGAGAGACCAGCCCTTCCACGGAGCTTAGAGTCTGGTAAGGGAAGTGTAAAACCCTGGATGGTTAAGGGGTGCCATTGGTGCCAAGGCCTGCAGGAAAAAGCCTAAGAAATGCAGGACAAGGCCCATTTAGTTTTGAAACATATGCAGTTTTCATTCTGCAGGCGTCTTTTGGGTTATCTTGGTATTTTCTTATTTTATAAAGCTTCTCTGTGGGATAAACCGCATTATAAGTAGCAAATGAAGACTTGTACAAATATTGAGACCATTGATTTTCAATCCTTCACTCTTGAGCCCAGGATGACTTTCTTCAGTCCTCCTGACGTTGAGGCATCGACCCACTGATGCTGTCCCCAGGAGCCTCATTAGGTTTCGAAAATTACATGAGAAGCTGGAATGTGATGATACAATTAGAGTGCAGGAGAGTCCCTTTAGCCTTTGGAACGGGTTGGTGTGTCTGTCCCTGTTTGGTAGCAAGGGCTATAACCAAACAAAACAGATAAAGCGGGAGGAATTCTTCCCTTGATACAAAGTCTCCTTGAAGAGTTCTGTGTTTACTGACCTCCACTGGGGCAGACGTTACATGATGTTTCAGTTGATTCAGCCCCAGGAAGTCCTCTGTTACCGTTAGCATTATTTCAATAGGTGGTGTATTAGTTTCCTATGGCTGCTGTAAACAATTACTATAGACTTAGTGGTCTAAAACAACACATTTATTCTCTTATAGTTCTGGAGGACAGAGTATAAAATGGGTGTGCAGGGCCGCATCCTTTCTGGGAGGTTCCAGCTTCTAGAGGCTGCGCACATGTCCTGGGTCAAGGCCCCTTCCTCTGTCTTCAAAGCCAGCAACATAGCATCTTCTCTCCTCACTGACCTTTGATTCACCCTCTCATATTCTCTTACTCCTATCCTCCTGCTTCCCTCTTATCAACACCCTTGTGATCATGTTGTCCTGTTCACGTAGCCCAGGATAATCTCTTCATCTCAAAATCCTTAACTTTATCGCATCTGCAAATTCCCTTTTGCCTTGTAAGGTAACATATTCATAGATTTGGGGGACTGGGATGTGGACATCTTTGGGGGACCATTATTCAGCCAACCACAGATTGGCAAAGGATGAATTCAGGGTCTGTTATGTGCCAGGAACTGTTCTGCTAGCTCACTCATTATGGGCTTGAAAAAGTGTCGTTGTTATTTCCATTTTCCCAGGGTCACTTAGCTTGTAAGTGGTGGAGTCAGGATCTTACTCAGGTCTGTCTGTTTCCAAACTGAATGCACTTCTGCTGCAGCCTTGCTACTCAAAGGCTGGTCCTCAGAGCTGTATCCAGGAGCTTGTTTGAAATGTAGGATTTCTGTCCCACCCAGACCTAATGAGACAGAATCAGCATTTCAACAAGATCCGCAGGCAAATCTTATGGACAATTAAGTCTGAGAAGCACTTAATAGACTGATATGCACAGTGCCCTGGGTGTTTGGCTTTTCAGTGTATTATGTACCATTTTGTGTGTATGCAAGTGGTTTGTGAAAATTCACTTTTAGCTCTTAAAGATAATGGTGTTTAGCAAGAGGGCTACCTTTGCTTTAGACTTACCGTGCTCAGCTTCAAAGGGAAATGCTTTAAGTTTGTAGGTTTTTATTTTGCTTTCTAAACAACAGTTTGAATAACAAAAGCCGAATGACCCCTGCTATGCAGGGCTTCCCAAACAGAACCTGACAGAAATATTCAGGAAAGCAGCCACACCTACATGCTTTAAAAGTATCTTTATGCAGAAAGGTCAGGAGGGCCAGCACTGGTTCTTTGGGTCCTATCTGTGTGCATGATCTCTTATCTGCCATTCCAAAGTTCACAAAGCTCTGAACACTAAGCATTTTTTGCTTAAGTTTGAAACGAACTCAGTTGGCAGCAAAACTGACCTGAACTGACGTGAAGCTATTTATAGTCTCTATTTATCCTACTTAGAACATTCATATATTTTGCTAGTGAAATATTACCGTGTTCCATGACGGGGTGGTGCCTGAGACCCAGCTGGAGGCATTATTTAATATGTGCCCTCTGCCTGGTATTGCTATTTTTCAGTTTGAAAAACTCCAGATTTCAAACCAGATCTGGCCCAAAGCATTTTGGATAAGAACACGTGAATCTGCAGTGTGGATCATTTGGAATTTATAGGTGAAGAACCCTTTCATCACTAGAGGCAGAAGGCTCTTCCTTCCTTCCCATTTAATGTCACACCCCCAAGTTCACTTCTGTACACCCATTGCACAGTGGCCACATTTTAGTTTCAAAGTTAAAAATGTTCCCAGGCATCTTATCCTTGAATTTTGGGGACCATTCCTGTTGGGACCAAAGTGACTGAATATGAAAATGGAGTTGCGTTCAGAAATCATTCTGACAAATTGAAAGAGAGGGTATGTACACAAAGGTGATGTTTGCCACAGATAAGTGCAGACTAATCCACTTAGGTGGAAAAATCTTCACTTCAAGGTGGAGAAGGACTGGGCTTCTGCAGATGTGGCTGCAAAAGGCTGGAGAGTAAGGGGATTAGCGGCATGGTGTTTAGGATGGGAGACACTCTGGGAATGTAAAGCAGAACTGCTGAATTGTGGTTTTCCTGCAAGACCCAAGCGAGACCTGAGAGGTTCTATCTCATCTAGTTTGGTAGCCCCTCACCTTAAATTAGATGTGAAGGGCTAGGCCAAGGTCCAGATAAGAGTAGCCCTGGCTAAATGGCCATCAAGACTCCTTCCCCACTTAGATTTCTAATTCTATGATGAATGGGTAGAATTGGGAAATAAAGCAAGGTGGAATGCTTTGGTGTGCTGGGCTTGAGGCAGAGAATAAGCCATTTGTCCTTCTGTGTTCACACAATCCAGGAAGGTTGGTGTTTCTTTTTCCCCAGCTGGGCAGGCACAAACATGTGAATGTAATTCTGGTACAAGACAGACTATGATAAGCAAAGCCTCAGAGGCACACTTTTGAAAACCAAAGCCAGGATTAAGGCTGTGGCCAGGAAAAGGCCTTATGTCCGCCCTCCAGCCTCTACGATTCACCTTCCCCCAGGCTGAATTCTAAGTTCCTGAAGGGCAGCGAGTGTGTGTATCTGTGTTGGTGTGTATTTACATCAAACGCCCAACACTGTGGGCATGTGAACGGTGTGAATGAATGCAGGTCAAGTGAATCACTGTATGTTTCCCCGGGGTCCTTAGCAAGTAGCTGGCACATGGTAGGCCCCCGGTACAAATTTCTGGATTAGATGAGTAATCAATTCATTTATTTAACAAATCTGTTGAGTGCTTACTCTGAGCCAGGCACTGTTCCAGATGCCTGTGCTACATAAGTGAATAAAACAGATCAAAACCTGTGCTTGACCTAGAAATAAGGAATAGGGACACATGGAAACATGAAATTATTATTTTTTTTGTCATTCTTATCTTTTGTAGGATTCAAACTCGTGTAGCTATGGATCTGTTTTGTTATTTTATTAGATTTTTAAATTACACGAGTAATATGTGAATACGTTCTCTTTATAAAGATTTAAAATCTGTATCTAGAATAAGCTGTAACCCCCAACCAGGTCCACCCCTTGGGGTCACCATAGTTAAAAGTATGTGTGTTGGTGAGCAAGCTGGTCTCACATAAATGTCATCATTCCGTGCACACTGCTGTGTGCCTCGCTTTTCCCCCTTGCATCCATCTGGAGAACCCTTTTACGCTGATACACAGAGGTTTATGTCAGGCTTTTAATAACTGCGGTGAGTTCCGTGGGTTGGAATCTCCTAATTGGCTAGTCCTCTCTCCTCACCATCACTAGGAGTGATAATCTAAACAGTGCCGCTAGCGGAGGTTCTACTTGTGTACTCAGGTCAGCTTTTCTTTAGGCTTGAAGTCAAGATGGGTTGGCTGGGTCGGGACCTGCTCCGGCACTTGGAGGGAGTGAACGCCAGGTAGTCCGCTCTGCAGTTCCCAGGAGGACCGCTCTCAGGCACGGGCCGCGCTTTCCTTCTGCACCGTCTCTTCTGTGCAGCAGCGTCTCTGCCTGCGCTGCCCACCACACCCTAGGCACTCAGAAAGTTTCCGCTGAACAGGAAACCCTTTTGTCCCTATTAACAGGATTTGTTCCTGTTGTTGTTGTTGTTTTTAAAAGAAGCTCAGTTAACTCATGTTCAATTCCTTGGCTGTATAATTAGCCTCGCATTGTTATTTTTAAGTGCATATTCCAGGCTCCAAGAAATGCCATGATTTAAAGACAATTTACCACACAGCTTAACATACAGAAACATTAAAGGGGGGGTTCTGTGGGTGCAAGAAAGTGACCCGCCTTAGTTGAAATATCACCAGGCCCTGGACTGGGCCAGGCTGCTGTCTTCAGCTCTTCCAGCAGGTTGTGTGCGGGCCGAATGCTGAGCCGTGGGTGACCCGGAGCAATCAGCCAGCCCCGGGCTCCTGGGCTCCTTCACATCCATTATAAGCGCCGTGGAAGCATCCAGGCGATCAGGAACAATGCCTCCCTTCTGCTGGGGCTGATTGAAAGTGGTTTGAACTAATTTACCTGATATTACTAGTTAGGGAACTCCCAGCGTTACTTGCAGAGTTGTTTCTTTTTTGTTGTTGTTGTTCATAGAAGGAGGATTTTTTATTGAGATACAATTGACATACAACATTATATTAGTTACAGGTGTATAGCATAGGGATTCAATATTTGTATATACTGTGAAATGATCACAGTAAGTCTAGTTACCATCTGTCACAATACATAGTTACACATTTTTTTTCTTGTGACTTCTTTTTTTAACATCTTTATTGGAGTATAATTGCTTTACAATGGTGTGTTAGTTTCTGCTTTATAACAAAGTGAATCAGCTATACATATACATGTATCCCCATATCTCCTCCCTCTTGCGTCTCCCTCCCACCCTCCCAATCCACCCCTCTAGGTGGTCACAAAGCACCGAGCTGATCTCCCTGTGCTATGCGGCTGCTTCCCACTAGCTATCTGTTTTACACTTGGTAGTGTACGTATGTCCCTGCCACTGTTTCTGATGATGTGTGTGGTCTGAAGCAGCACAGCTGGGAGCGGTGATCGCCCTCCCGCCCCCGCCAGCATCTGCCACGTGGCCTCATGGCAGAGGCCCTGTGCCCGCTGCTGGGCATCTCAGCTTGTTCTGTGCCCAGACCCCTTTGGCAGCTTGCTGAAGCCTCTGGACCACCTCTCATAATAATGCTTCTAAATGCATAAAATAAAATGCATGGGGTTTCTCAGAAACCAATTATATTGAAATACAGTTATCAAAATATTTTAAAATTTATTTGATAGAGTAAAATGCATGCCTCTTTGTTGATCTATTGTTATATAATACAGTCCAACAGCAAGGCTAATAACTACTGTATTTTCAAAGTGGTGCTTGAGCTTAAGCAACGTTGTGAGGTATTGCAACAACTGTAATGGAATACGAAAAATCCTCGTGATTTCTGTTGGTGGACAGAATCACAGGAGCGTGAATACCTCTGTGGCTTTCTGCCTAACTTCATAGCAGAAGGAAATGCTAAATGTCAGTTAGAGGTCAGTGAAAATGTAGGCTTTTTCCCCATCTAGGTTCACAGATCCCCGTGGACTCCAGGTTATGAGCCCTTATCCATGTGCACATGTGGATATGCTCTTGTTTGACTAGTCAGAGCTTTCTCTTCATAGTCAATGTGTGGATATTATAATTGCCCACAGTGTAAACTCAATGGCAGAAACTCTACTTTGAATTAAAGGCTAAAACGCTTCTTAATTGTAGCTAGGAAAATGTGGACCTCTGATTATTCCCTGAAAAGAAATGAGCTGAGTTAACAGGAGCTAGTTAACAATTGTCTTTTGTAAATTTATTTGTTTTATTTATTTATTTTTGGCTGCGTTGGGTCTTCGTTGCTGCGTGCGGGCTTTCTCTAGTGGCGAGCGGGGGCTACTCTTCGTTGTGGTGCATGGGCTTCTCATTGAGGTGGCTTCTATTGTTGGGGAGCACGGGCTCTAGGCACTCGGGCTTCAGTAGTTGAGGCACGCGGGCTCAGTAGTTGTGGCTCGCGGGCTCTAGAGCGCAGGCTCAGTAGTTGTGGCGCACAGGCTTAGTTGTTCTGTGGCATGTGGGATCTTCCCGGACCAGGGCTCGAACCCCTGTCCCCTGCATTGGTAGGCGGATTGTTAACCACTGCGCCACCAGAGAAGTCCCTCCTGTCAGTACATTTAAAACTATTAGGCATTCTATCAGTTTCAGTGTCTTGAAGAAATTTCTCCTAGAGCCCTCTGTTTCCTGGCTCATTATTCTCTAAGCCTAACAGCTGTCATATTGGCATTTCCATCCCTGTTCTAGGAACTGACTACCTCTATCAGGTTGGATCCCCGTTTCTTCACTTTGTAGCAGACCATGATTGTAGAGGCCATTAGGCAAAGAACCTGTGGCAGTCTGCTCCGCGACCCCGGCCAGCCCTCTGAGTGGTGCAGGCCACTGAGCAGAACAGCTAGGGAGCTCACTTCCACCCTCCCCCACATCCTGGGGGGTTTCCTGGAGGCGGCAGAGGGATGCTACAGAAGCTTGCAGAGTCCCTGGCAAACCAATACGGTGTAGACAAAACCAACGTCTTTCTAGCTTATGCTTAGCTGATTGGAATAGTTACGTCTTTCCTTTCCTTGTTTTTGCTCTAAATACTCATTTTCTGGAATTGGGACATTTCACTTCCTTAATGGGCCTATTATCTGCAACTAAATGAAATAGTAAAAAGGAGCATGATCCCAGAGGAGTTCAATTACCAGTTAATTGGCCAAGTGATCAGAATGTGAAATGAAAAAAATAATGAGAGGTTAGAAAAGGGAGCACATTTCAGGCCAAAACTGCTGAGGATGCCTATTTTGTAACTTCCAGAATTTAGACACTCACCTGCATGTTTGGAATTCTGTATCTATCACTCCCTTCAGTTCCTAAATAGTTTATTGGAAAACCATGGTAGATTCTTTTCAATATATGTTATTTGGGTTGTATAAAAAATGTACTGTTCCTTTCTTTATGTATTATTTGGGTGAAATACTGCTGTCATAATCCATAAATATTCTTGTGAAGAGATTTTGTATTGATCTGTAAGGTGGCAGCTTTAGAAATTTCACTTGGATAATATACTTTCCTTAATCTTTTTTTTTCCCAAAAAATATTAAAGTAAATTTTATATCATACCAAAAGCTCCTATAATTTCAAACAGTTTATTTTATTAATTGTATCCTAAGTTGGTTCACAGTACAGATTCAACAGTGATTTGCTATAAATGTCTGGGAGCAGCCAGTGTAATAAGTTGTAGCTGTTAGATGCAAAGTTAAGTGAATCTTGTTTAATATCATGTATAATTTAAAAACCTGTAGAACCAGATTAAACTTGATCTGCTAGCTATGTGCTGCCAAATCACCACATGAGTAATGTTTATGCTTGCAAAGATTTAGATCAAATGAATTTACATACCTCAATTAATTAGGAAAAGATAACGGAAAGGATTTGAGATGGAAATGATTATGGCTCCATAAGTTCTCTGGGACTAGATGAAAGTAAATGTTTTTAATTGAAGGAGTAAATCATTTTCTTAAGTTCCACTCAAGGCTGCTTGTGCCACTGTGTCCCTAGCCCTAGTGTTTTCCAGCCAGATGTCCACCTGTTCCATCATCACTGCTTGTGCCCTTGACTATTGGCAGTTGGAGTTAGGTAATTCGACCCTAATTCATTTACTCATTTGTTTGTCTGATCAATAATAGCAAATAAATGTGGAGGGTCTGCTTATGTGCCTGGCCCTGCTTAGCAAGAAACAAGCCCAGTGCCTGTCCTCAGGAAGCTTCCAGTTAGGGAGAGAGGAGGGAAGCAAAAAGCTCTATAAATGAAATAAAACAGTAGCCTTAGTGAGTGATTCCAGGCGTGGTGCGTGGTGCTGTGGGCAGATGCAGGACGCAGCCCTGATCGGTGGGTTAGCGAAGGCTGCCTTGAAACCGGAGTAATATTAGGTAGCCTCTGCCCTGCTCATGGTTCAAAAAATCAAATCAAATCAAACAGTACTAAAAGGTATTCAGGAAAATAAAAGTCAGCGTTCCAGCCACCACTGACCTACTTCTTAGAGGAAACCCATGGTTATTAATTTCTCATGAAAAATGGCAGAAAATTGTCAAGCTTATGTACACTTGCATGTAGAGTGTTTTGTAAAAAGTACAAATGGAAGAAAAAAAGACACAGCATCTGTTTATGTCATTTCTGTTGTCTTTCTGTAGCAGGAGGTATAGACATGCGTCACTCTTTTCAGTGGACAAGATACCAGCATGTGTTTGAACTGCCCCCGACTGGGGGGCATTTATGCTGTGCCCTGTGTTCTGCGGTGACCAGTGCACCTCTGTGTGCACGAGCAGCTGTTAAGGCTGTGGCTCTGAAGTCAGCTTGCTCAGATTCACATCCTGGGTCCCTTGTTTACTGACTGGGTAACCTTGGGCAATTTACCTTATCTCTCAGTAGCTGAGTTTCCTTATCTGTAAAATGCAGATAATGATGATACTGCTTGGTAGGCTTCTCATGAAACTTAAAGTGCTCAGAACACTGTCTGGCGTTTAATACCATCCAGTAACTACAATTACTTCCACTAGTTAGGTTTTGTTTTTGTTTTTGTTTTTAATAAAAGCTTTATCGAGATCTAATTCCCATATCATGTAATTCACCCATTTAAGGTGTGTAATTCAGTGGCTTTTTGTTTATTCACAGCATTGTGCAGACACCACCACCATCAATTTTAGAACATTTTCATCAACCCAAAAAGAAGCCTTGTTTCATACTATTAACCACTCCTCTCCATATCCCTCCACCCCATCCTCATCCCCAGCCCTAGGCAACCACTAATCTACTTTGTGTGTTTATGGATTTGCCTGTTCTAGACATTTTGTGTAAGTGGAATCATATACTATGTGATCCTTTGTGACTGGCTTCTTTCATTGAGCATGGTGTTTTCAGGGTTCATCTGTATTGTAGGAGGTGTCAGTACTACATTCCTCTTTTATGTCTGAATAATTGTAGGGATAGACTGCATTTCATTTACCTACTTTTACTTTTTGTTGTTATTCTGCGAGATGAATTCTTAGAAATAGACTGTTGAACCAAATGTTAATATTAAGGAAAGTGGAAATTAGGCCTTTGTCCTAATATATGGTCAACTAATATATTTTATTTATTTATTTATTTTTGGCTGCATTGGGTCTTCGTTGCTGCGTGCAGGCTTTGTCTAGCTGCGGTGAGCGGGGGCTACTCTGTGTTGTGGTGCGTGGGCTTCTCATTGCGGTGGCTTCTCTTCTTGCGGAGCATGGGCTCTAGGTGCGTGGGCTTTAGTAGTTGTGGCACGTGGGCTCAGTAGTTGTGGCTCGCGGGCTCTAGAGCACAGGCTCAGTAGTTGTGGCTCACGGGCTTAGTTGCTCCGCGGCATGCGGGATCTTCCTGGACCAGGGCTCGAACCCGTGTCCCCTGCATTGGCAGGCGATTCTTAACCGCTGCACCTCCAGGGAAGTCCTCAACTAATATATTTTAATTTTTAATTTTAATTTTTTGGCTGTGCCCCGTGGCTTGTGGGATCTTACTGGACCGCCAGGGAAGTCCCTATATTTTAATATTTTTATTCCATTACTAAATAATATCCCTAGTGGCCCAAGAGATCAAATTTACTATATTCTTTGTATTACTCACCCCCTCCCCAAAAAAAAGGTATAAGTAAACGAGAAGGTGTTTTTAATGTGGGAATTAAAGTCCCTGGTCACTAGGTAGAAGGGGGAAGATGGGGAGTGGGCCATCTCCCTACCTTCAGGCAAACCCCAGTTTGCCATCTCAAATAGCTGAGAGCCTGTTTTTTTTTATAAGATTCTTAACTCTTCATTTTTTCACAGTTTTTATTAAGAATATTTTTGTCTGAAAATAAAACCCAAACTTTTGGAAAATAAAGAGCAAATTTACTAAGTTTAGTTGAGTATCTGTAGCCGCCTATTATTTCTTATGTAATCACTTCAAAAAACAGTCTTCCTTGATTCCTTCCTTATCATTAAGTCAACTAAGTGGCCACCCAAAATTGGAAAGAGCTTGTTACTCTAAAGAGTAGGGCTCGTGGTCGTGCAGAGCCACTAAGGTAGCTGTATTATGATGAAAGAATAGTGCTTTTATCCCTTTTTCCAGATGAGCAAACTGTCAGGTCAGACAGCTTGCCCAGCTCCGCCTGCTGGGGAGGTGATGCTGGCGCTGAGGTCCGTTCAGTAACTCAGAGCCTAGACTCCCTTTACTGGACCCTCAAGGAGTTACAGCCGTCCTAGGGTGAATTCTTTATCTGCTGCCCGCCAACAGGCCAAGGCTGCATGAAACTAGGGAGAGAGGTGCTTGGGGGGGGGACAAGTGTTCCCTCCTTGGGGGAATCTGATGACGGCCCTAGCTGTGCTTTTGGAGCTAAAACTACAAAATCTAAGATGGTCTGTCTCCGTATTTCAGATGCAGCTCTATAGTAAGGGTGAAGCCATGTTTCTGTAAGTGGAAACAGGTGCTGTTTAGTCGCAACTGAGGCCATCCTGCCAGCCCTGGGCCACCTCAGCATTATCAGCTTTAGGTTAATAGGATGATACTGGCATGGGAATTGCTCCTCTTTGTTTAATAGACCAGGGCAGCGGTACTCAAAGATGTCACATTTTAAATTTCTACTTGTCGGTAAATTAAAAGCAGTCCCCAGAGTCCCTAATCCAGGGATCTCCAAACACTTGGCACATGCTGTGGAAGCTTCACAGCACTTCTGAGCAGAAGACAGTTTTGTTATTCTCAGTGACCAGGCCTGCTGCCCCGGGGCCACTGGGCCCCCAACAGCAGAAAAACAGACCATATCATTACAGCAGCCCCCAGACTCCTCTGAAGATGAACGTTGCCATCAGGTCCAAAATCTTAGCATTGCCATCTTAAACTCTTTGTTCATTCCGAAACACAGAAAATGTTTCTACCGTGAAAGGCAAATTTAACCATCAATTATTCAGAAAAGACAGAACAAGGCACTTGCAATGGACATTTGTCCTTCGTCTTGACCTTCCACTCCTTTGAACTGCACTTTCCCTCCGGTGTGTGTCTTGGAGGGAGGCAGAAACCACCTGCTGTGACTGAAGCCAGGTACCCTGATGCTCTTTCCAGCCTCCCGTGCAGCTAGGACTCAGGCTTGTGACCCTGTCTCAACCACCCAGACCCCCCCTGAAGCAGATTTTGAATCTTCAGCTGTTGACTCAGAGGGGGCAGGATCTGTCCCGGTGAAGGGGTTGGCAGCTGCGTCTACCTTCAGGGGGCAGCAGTGGGGGGGTCCCAGCATTATTAGCATCCAGCATCACCATCAGCCGTGTCAGCGGGCAGCCTGGGAGGGTCTGTGCCCAGGCCAGCGCTTCTCCCTGGAAGCATTTTTGAATGTGATTGGAGGTGCTGCCTTCTTAGCCTCGAGACCTGGTTCTCCAGCTCTCTGTAAGACTCCCAGCTACCTGATATCCTTTATAAATTGCTTCTCTATTCAGACTAGCCAGAATCAGTTGTGTGCAGCAAAGAACCTGACTGATGGAAGCTTCCACGGCGCCTTCTTCTAGTGCTGCCCAGTTACCACCCAGGGGCAGATTCCGCTCTGTGCTCCTCCCCAGCTGCTCCACTCCACCTCAGTTTCACCATGTGAAAACCGAACCCGCTCTCTTCTTAGAGCTTCCTTCTCATTGTTCCCTCAATCATACAGATGTGACCTTTTTGAATTCATTCTTTTTTTTAAAAAAATATTTATTTATTTATTTACTTACTTGGCTGTTCCTGGTCTGCGTTGCGGCACGCGGGATCTTTAGTTGTGGCATGTGGGCTCTTTTAGTTATGGCGTGTGGGATCTAGTTCTCTGACCAGGGATCGAACCTGGGCCCCCTGCATTGGGAGTGCAGAGTCTTAACCACTGGACCACCAGGGAAGTCCCTTGAGCCATCTTGAGCCATCTTTCCCTCCCCACCCAGCTCCTGCCCAGTCCTGCCCAGTCCCCCTATAGCCCTGCTTCCCCTCTGTCCTGTAGGCCCCAGACACTCACGCGAGGACTCGTGCAGCTGCCTCCTTATGCGCTCTCTACAGTGTGGCCCCTCATCAAATGGTCCCCTTCACTGCCCACCTGTTCCACCTCCTCTGTGTCACATACTCAGCCTCGTCACCCTTGTAGTGTTCTTATCACAGAATGGCCTCAATCCTGCACCCCACCCCGCAGCATGCCTTCGCGGCTCTCCCATGCGGAGGCGGAGCGAGTTTCCCTTGTGCTGGTCGGGAGCACAGGCCATGTGACCTTGACCATGTGACCTCCTCCTCTGTTAAATGAGGCTGACAGTGGTACCCACTTTAGAGGCTAGTTGTGGAGACGAGGCGAGATGACGTACGTATTGATACAAGGGCTGGCACAACACAGGCATTGAATAAACAGTGGCTGAACCACCCCCCCCATCACCCTCGGTCTTCATTATGCTGCTGTCATTGCGGTCCTCATCATCACACCTTCTTTTGAGATTCAGCTCCACTGCCTGTCTTCTTCTTGAAAACTTCTTCAGAAGTACCAGTTTTTTAGTGATTCTTTCTGCCTTAAACTCGGTCTGCTTCACTGATGTGGTTTTAAGCTCAGACCATCCTCTGCATTTGTCTGATGTGCTGTCCTTTGAAGAGTCTGGGTTTTGGAGTCAGAAGATGTGACTAATTCACCCTGTGACTTTGGGTTAGTTACTCAACTGTCTAAGCCTCAGACTCTGTAAAACATGAAAAGTGATAGCTGTATCCATGAACAGGTGGGAGGATGAACTCAGATACTGACTGGGAAACATTTCGCACAGTATTTGGCACCTTATAAGCACTCCATCATTGTAATGACTGTTATGGTGCTGCTGCTTGTGTTTTCTCCCAGCTTGTGAACCTCTTGAAGACAGGTTCTTTGCCATTTATCCATTTGTATCCCAGAACCTACCACAGTATCTGACACATGGCAGGTGCTCAAAGCATATAAGCTTTTTGGAAAGACGGAGACCTGGGTTTAAAACTAAGTGTCATTTATGTAGAGAACAGACATGTGGACATGATGGGGGGCGGGGGAAGGGAAGGCTGGGATGAATTGGGAGATTAGGTTTGACATAAATACACTACCATGCGTAAAATAGATAGCTGGTGGGAACCTGCTGTAAAGCATAGGAACCTCAGCTTGGTGCTTTGTGATGACCTAGATGGATGGGATGGGGGGTTGGGAGGGAGGTCCAAGACGGAGGGGATATAGGTATACATATAGCTGATTCACTTCATTGTACAGCAGAAACTAACACAACATTGTAAAGCAATTATACTCCAATTAAAAAAAAAAAAAGACTAAGTGTCATTTAAGAGCTGTTTGGCTGTGGGCAAGGTCGTAGACTTCACTGAGCGTCTGCTTCCTTATCTGGAAGCCAGAGGAGATGGTATCTATGTTTCTGGGTTGTTTGGAGGATCAAACAAGATTGTTAATTACAGGGTCTGTGACAGACCTTGGTGGCAGCAGTAAGAGAGTGATGTCCTCGCTTGTTTTCCTTTATCCTCACTTGACGCCATGCTGGACCATGAAGTAGTGCCCTGTCCTTTTTCCTGCAGGAAGTGGAAATGTGAGAAGTAGAAAGGGGCTTTGTTTTTTCTTTCTTTGACCTTCCAGCTCTTATTCAGAATATTCTGAACGCTTACATGGAAAAACAACAGCCAAGAGAGCCCTGTGACGAAAACTGAGTATTTGATTACATGATTCGCCCAAATGACTAGTTCCTCTTCTGCCTTTCCTTGCCATATATTTTGCTGTGCTTTAAAGCGGCCCTAGCAAGCTACCAAATTTATTTGGAAACATGGTCTTTTCAGCCAAATGCTCTGACACACCACCATCTCCTGTAAATAATGACACAGTGTTTTCATCTGGCATCATCTGACAGCATGCTAGGAAGACTTTTTAAAAGGTTGCCATTAGGACTGGTTTGGTTGATCATTAGGACTGGTTTGATCTGGATGGAATGAAGCTCGTCACCAGTGTAAACTGTTATTCCTTCACGACACCTCTCCTGCTAAGACCCCCGTGTGGATTATCAGTGCCTAGGGTCTGAGGCTGTATCTATAAAATAGCCCAAGGCATTACATCATGTGGGCCTTTATTTTCTTTTTTGTTTTCATTTTTGAATTTGAATATTTTTTTAAATTGAAGTATACTTGACATGTAATGTTATATTCGTTTTAGGCGTACCACATAATGATTTGATATTTGTATGTACTGTGAAGTGATCCCCACAGTAAGTCTAGTTAACATCTGTCCCCACACAGAGTCACACAGTTTTTTTTCTTGTGGTGAGAACTTTTAAGATCTACTCTTTTAACAACTTTCAAATATGCAATACAGCATTATTAACTATAATCACCATGCTGTACATTACATTCCCGAGACTTATTTACGAGTTTTTATTTTCAAGCGTGTTAAGGTCCTTCTGTACCATTCAGGTAGGCAAACCCTATATAGGCAGACTGCAAAATATGCTCTTCTAGCATCCGTGGTGATGTTTGTAGTTGCACTTTAGAGTTCTGTATTGCTCCAGTTTAGGGCAGCCAGCCAGCCAGCCTGGTTTGATGGGGACTATCCCAGTAATAGTACCAAAAAGTCTCCCATCCTGAGAAACCCCTCAGTTCTGGGCAAACTGAGATGGGTCGTCATCCTCGATGTGTTACAGTAGGGTTCTCCCAGACCTAGATGGTAGTTTGTGAAGAAAAACATTTTTCAGGGCATTGTAACTAAAAACTTCAGAAGTGAGACCTGGAAAATGGTTGATCCATGCATTTAATATAAATGTTCACCACTCTATAGGAAAAAGAACCCATCGGGGACGTATTTTGGGAGAGCAGCGTAGTTGAGGTCTATAACTTCCATCTCAAGGGTTAAAGTTGTACCCTAAGCTTCCCATAATACCCTTTAATTGCTTACTTTTGTCTGATTTGTTTTGTCGATGGCTGGCTTTCCTGGCATTTCTCCGGAGGATCACTAGCTGTTGTTAAATAAATACATCTCTGCTGCTGCTTCACCCGGAGCAGTTTGGACACACACAGCTCTGTTGCAAATCAATCCTCTCATTTGCCGCCTTTGCCCTTGTGACTTTCCGTTTGGGGCTCTTATTTAAAACCACAGCTGCCTGTGTCCACAGCTTCTCAGTATGGACAGCATGCCTTCCCAATCGCCTGTCCTACAGACGTATCATTGTACTTACTTCAGACAGAGGGTCTGCGTCTGAACCCACTTCTGCTTCTTCGAGGCACCTGGCAGAGCCCCTAGTGCAAATTTCAAATATGCCACTTAACCTGGGTATTACGTCATACTGTCTGAAACATATCTTCCAGATTTGCTGAATGTGTCTAGCCATTTTCATATGATAAAGCAACAGAGAGGGAATTAATTTTACTGTATGGATATGAACCTTCTCAAAAGTATTTATACCCATTGCCAAAGTGATCTAACTGCATAGCTGCTAGATATATAAAGATGTGTATTGAAATACTCATAAGAGGGTCACCCTGAGAGAATTTCAGAGGTTAATCCATGAGGATCACTGTGATAGTAGTCATAAAAATGATGCAATTTCAATGCCAAAAGACACCCACTGGAGACTGTTTGACCCCATTTTTGCTGCCTCATGCCTGAGAGAGAGAGAGAGAAAGAAAGAGAGAGAAAAATGTTCATCTTAGTCTGGAATATGGCTCCTGCCCCGCCACTTCCAGCGTGCAGAAGTTTTACAGCGAGTCTGACCCCACCTTTTCCTGCTGTACTTTAATGCTTTCTTTACTTTGATCTATTGTAAGGTCAAAGAAAAGCTGGTATTCTCCCTCTTGGCCTCTTTCTCAACAGGCAGTAGAGAAGTGCCTGTGAAAATTCTATTTATAATATAAATAGAATGCAGCAGAGGATCTCAGAGGGTCTCTGCACTTTATCCTTTTGTAAGGCCAAGAATGCACTTGTACTGTGCACCCATCCCCTCAGTTTGATTAATCAGATTTAGAAATTGTGCTCCCCCCAACAGTGTATTGAATAACTGCTGTTAGTCAGTGTGGGGGGGGAGGCTTCTCATAGGAGGAGGAACCCATCCCCCTCCCCGCAAAACCAACAAGCAGTTGCTCGTGAAAGCTGCCTTGAACTAAGAGGGCTTCATCTGGTTTTGGTTTGGCTTGAAAGCATCCTGTCAAAATGATCTAGAGACAAAGCAGGTTTTCAGACCTATATTTACTATTTCATTTGTCGTCACACTGCGACTATGAAACCTCGAATGAGTGAATTCAAAGGGCACAGTGTACCTGGGAGTGGCTCTCCGGTATTGAGATGCAATTTGAGGACCAAATATCTCTCTGTTTTCTTCTATCTGACAAAGCGTGCCACACAAAGAAAGAAAGAATCAGAGCCTAAAAGAACCTACAGCCAGAGAGGAAAGGGGTCAAGAACCCCAGGGAGGTTGCATGCATTTTAAAAGAAATGACCACAATTAAACTTTCCAGTGACGCAGAGCCTCGTTCTTGGCTGTTTTGGTTCATTCTTGTCCAGGTTCTCCATAATCCACTCTGGAGGAACAGCCGCATTTCCTCTTTTCCTGGCTCAGTCACTAAGTAGGGTTGGATTTCCCAAAGGCTAGACTCTAACCATATGGGGGTGAGGGGCTCCCACAGGGCGTGTGATCCAGGCAAAGCAAGCACAGGCTCCAGGTAGAAAATAGGGCCTATGTTCAAATCAGCCTATGTAGTGGGGACGGGATGGTGGCGTGGGCGCGGGGGATTCTGGAGAAAGAGGGGGTTTATGAGGATGTGGAAGAAAGATGATTCTATTATAAGAAAGAGAAGCCCACTCACTCAGACTAGCTTGAGAAAAAAATAAGCACTGAGGGTAGGGGTGGCAGGGGGTTGGGTCTCAGGAGGATTTCATGGAATCCAAGGGCAGGAGTGCATTGAGACCCTGGAAGGCGAGGAAGTGTGGGGACAGAGACAGGAAAGGCATCCGTCAGTGACTTGTGCCATCCCTGGGCCTACCTGGCCTCTGCTTCGTGGAAGACAGCTTTCTCGGCTTGGGTGCGCGTACAGGATGATCCCCTGTCTGCCTTCACGTTATTTCACATCTCAGCTCTTCAGTGAGATGCATCGATATCAAAAGGTCCAATTTCAGACTCCCAGAAGAGAACCTGTGATTGGGTCAGCTGTGGTCAGATGTCTCCTGACACCACCCAGCCACTGCCAGGTGCTAATAAGTTCATGCTGTACAGACATGGGCGGCTGGTACTTGTCCCCATAAATGTGTGCAGGTGGAGGCGGGAAGGGAGGAATGGGCTAGTGTCATCTACCAGAAGGTATCCCAGGAATCTGCCTAGAGGAGGGAGGAGGGCATTTCAGTTTGTTGTTCAAGGTTCTTTGGCTGCAAAGCACCAGAAACCCGGTGGCCAATTTAAGAAGAAAAAAATAAAAGCAATTAATGGAAAGAATAAGAGGTGGTTCACAGGATTGAAGGAAAAGCTGAAAAATAGGCATCTGGAAAGCAGAAGGAACTGACCAGCTCTGGGGAGCTGGGAAGCAGAACTTAATGGAAGCTCTCTCCACGGCACTGCTGTCCAGGTGCCTCTGCTTATGCATTGGTCTGATCTGGGGTCTGGTGAGGGCCCTTCTCCTGGTCTGCAGACAGCCGCCTTCTCGTTAAATCCCCACCTGTGGAGAGCAGAGAGCCTTCTCCTTAAATCCCCACATGTGGAGAGCAGAGAGGAAGCACACTCTCTGGGCACTAATCAGGGCACTAATCCCATTCATGAGACCTCTACCCTTATGATCTAATTACCTCCCAAAGCCCCCCCACCCCCAGTCTCCTAATTCCATCACATTGGGGGTTAGAATTTCAACATAGGAATTTGGCGGGGGACATAAACATTCAGTCCATAACAACATGCTAAGAAATCCAGTAATTTTTCAGAGAAATATTTTTGGTGTTTGATAAAGTAATAGGAAAATAAGAAAAAAAGATTAAAGATAAACTCACACTGTACTGAATTTATGATAGTTCAGACAGTTCAGATTCGCTTAGAAAGCTTCATTTTGCTGTCTTCAGCTTGTAAATCTGAAAGGCAAGAGAGTTTGAAGTTGGTATTGCCACCCAGGCAGAATAAAATATATAGATAATTTTTCATACCATTCCAAACAGTCTCTCTCTGTTTATTCATTTGTTTACCTGCCAGGATAGCCCTCAAGTAACCGGTTTTCAGAGTTTAATAAATTTGATCTACTCAAGCTGACGCAAATTGATTTATTCCCACCAATCAGAAGACAACGGTGGTTGAACAGAAGGCAGTTAGGGAAAATTAAGTGGGAGCTGTCAAGATTAAACAAAGCTTCCCTATTTGTGTGGTCGAGTAATACACAACATGAGAGTTTCTTATCCTGCATGCCAGCTCATTAAAACCCGAACAGCGATTCAGGTACCACGTGTATGTTATAAACTAACATCAAGTAGGCTTTTTGAGATCCAAAGAATGTTTTTTGCCAAAATCCAGTTACAGCCCGTGATGTTCTTTGAATAGATTTTCTTAAAGAAAGAATGAGCCTTTTCATTTTAAAATAGCACTTTAACCTCTGCTCTATTCTTGTTGTGTTTGATTTTTATAAACCAGAACTAGTTTATTATGAGACACTTTCATCTTCAAGGCAAAGTTGTGTTTACTCATTAATTTAGGGTGTATTGGGAATTGCTTGGAACTGGAGGTCAGATAAAACTGGGTTTGAATTCTGGCACCACTGTCTACTAGCTTGGTGACTCTAGGAAGCTTTCTTTTTATTTCCGATTCAGTTTATTCATTGAGTTGCCTACTGTAGGCATTTCTCATATATTTTATCATCGAGTCTTCAGAATCTTACTGAGAATTAAATATTGGGCTAAGAGTTTTAAATGAGCATTTAAAAATTTGAGCATTTTAGGAAGACTGAAAAACTAAAAAGCATAAAGAACACCAAAAATAGCCTAGAGATTAATATAATGAATACACATGTATCTACCAGCCAGCTTACAAAATAAAACATTAACAACACTGTTGAAGCCCCCTGTGTGCCAGTTTCAGTTAGAGATTAAGGGCATGTGACAGAAAATCCAAATAAAAGTGGCAAATATATATTTTCCTCTCGTGTAATAAGAAGTTTTGGGGCAGGCATTCCTGGGACCCAGGCTGTTCTAGCTTTGTGCTCCTTCGTCAAGGCTGTGGCCCTTGTTTCCATGCTTTATAGAATGGCTGCTATAGCTGCAGCCATCACATTTGAGTTCCATGAAGGAGGAAACACTGATGGCAAAAGGGCTTTTCAGGAAGGCCCACCCAGTGACTTTCATCCCAGAGACCAGAATTGTACTGGAAATAGTAGTTACCAGCAGAGATCATGTTCACTGCCATCAAAACGTAGGTTCTGCTAGTAAGAAAAGAAGGGTTATTAGGTAGGCAGCTGGCAGCTTCTCCTTGAGAGGTAAACACTGTCCTAAATTAAGAGGTTTTAAAAAATTGTCTCTTTATATTTTTGCTGTATGTGTATGTATCCCTCAGAAATATATAGGCTTATTTTACATGTTTTTAAACTTCATGTAAATGCTATTGTATCCTGTATATGTTCTTCCACAACTTGCTTTTTTCCCTCATTCAGCTGTATGTTAAAGTCATCCACATTCACATGATCATTCTGGTTCATTTATTTTTTACTGCTGTAGAGTATTCCAGTATATGACTGTACCATAATTTACCATTATCCGTTATGTTGTTGTTGGACATGTAAGATGTTTTCAGCTTTTTGCTACTATATTTATTCTCTTCTATTAATCAGTTGATTGATTTGTCTCCTTGTTATAGGTGTTGTTTTCATACTTCTTTGCAATTCTGGTAATTTTTAGCTGGATTCCAGACATAGTGAATTTTACCTGGTTGGATGCTAGATATTTTTATCTTCCTATAAATTTTTTAAAATAAATTTATTTATTTATTTATTTGTTTGTTTGTTTTGGGCTGCGTTGGGTTTTCGTTGCGGTGCGTGGGCTTCTCATTGTGGTGACTTCTCTTGTTGCAGAGCACGGGCTCTAGGCGCACGGGCTCAGTAGTTGTGGCTCGTGGGCTCTAGAGCGCAGGCTCAGTAGTTGTGATGCACAGGCGTAGTTGCTCCGCGGCATGTGGGATCTTCCCAGACCAGGGCTCGAACCCGTGTCCCCTGCATTGGCAGGCGGATTCTTAACCACTGCGCCACCAGGGAAGTCCCTATAAATATTTTTGAGGAGTTCTAGGACTCAGTTAAGTTATTTGGAAACAGCTAATCCTTTCAGTCTTGCTTTTAAGTTTGTTATGCAGGACCAGCGCAGAGTTTGGTTTGGGACTAATTTTGCCCCCACTACCAAAGCAAACCTCTTCAGATCTTCTACCCGATTGCCCATGAATTATGAGGGTTTCCCCTCTGACGGGTGGGAATGGGAATTGTTTCTGGCCCTGTGTGAGCACTGGGGATTGTTCCCACTAGTCCTTTCAAGTGTTTCTTTCCTTGGCCGGGGATAGTTTCCTCACCTGCCTTGATCAGTTCTCACTGAAGGCTCAAGTGGGGACACTCAGCAGATATCTGGGGTTCTTTGTCAATGAGACTCTCCTTGCTTGTTCTCTGCCCTGAAACTCTTGATGCCTGGACTCCCAGCTCCGTTTTCTTAACTCAGGGAGACTGGGTCTACTTGGGTCTCCCTTCCCTGCAGCATGGCCTGGAAACTGTCCGTGCAGTATCTGGGCAGTTGTAGGGCTCACCTCACTTGTTTCCTGTCTCTTATGGTCCCTGAGGGCCATGGCCCAGTTCACTGTCTTGAGTGCCATCAGGTCGTATAGTTTGTCCAGTGTTTTAATTGTTCCAGGCAGAAAGGTAAACCTAGTGTCTGTTCCTCCTCCTTGGCTGGAAGCAGAAGTGAGTCCTCATTGTGGTTTTAATTTTCTTTTTGTAATTACTGGAGAGATTAAGCATCTTTTCACATGTTTTCCAACCACATGTTCATCTCAGCCTGTTTTTTTCCATTGAGATATATATGTCTTTTTCTAGTAACTTGGAATAGTTCTTTATATATTTTACAGATTAACCTTTTGTCAGCTTAAATTGGTTGTTGCTAACTTTTCTTAGATTTAATTATCTTTTCATTTTTTAAATTATATTGTTTTTTGATGAACAGAAGTTTAAAGTTTTAATATAGTCCAATTTGTCAGTTTCCTTTAATAAGGTCAGTGCATTTTGTTTTATTTTAGTTAAGAAATGCTTAACCCTGAAGTTATTCAGATATTCTACTAATATTTTCTTCTAAAAGCTTGAAAGTTTTTGTGTATTTACATCTTTAATTCATTTGGAACTGATTTTTGTGTGTGATAGGGATAGAGACCCAATTTATTCTATTTTTTTCCAGTTGGGATTACCAGTTGCTCCATCACTGTTCAATGAATAGTCTATCTATGCAGGAAAGACTTAGCCCGGCAGGCCTGAGACTTCCCATATGAAAGCCCTGTTCACAGGTTAGGCCCTTGGCTGGCATCTGGGAACCTGGATTTTGGGAGGGTTCCCGCCATTCCCAGACCTGATAAGAGGGCCTCGCTGTGCCTGGATTGCACGAACAATGTGGTTTATGCTGAACACCCCCTTTCCTTCTGCGAGTCTGGAATGTTGGTCTCTGCCAGGCAGAGGCTCTTATGTGACCAGCCCCCCGTGAGAAGCCTGGGCGCAGGGTCTCTAATGAGCTTCCTTGATACAGACACGTCACATGTGCTGTCACAGCTCATTGCTGGAGGAGGTGAGCACATCCTGTGGGAGTCCATGGGGAGAGGACTCTGGGCAGCAGGCACCTGGTTTCCTGCACACTTCACCCCGTGCACCTGATCCCTTTGCTGGTCTTGCTCTGTATGTCTTTGCTGGGATGAATCACACCGTGAGTACTAGGTGCTGAGTCCTAGAAGTCCTCCTCGCGAGTCATCAAACCTGGGGGTGGTCCTGAGGACCCCCAACACACTATCCTTTCCCTGCTGATGTTAAAAGAATCCTGAGAAGCAGGTATTGGGCAGTGTTCTTAACTACTGTTAAACATTAGTTCTTTATCTAAACATCTAAGCCCCCCTTCGCTTTCAGGTGTTTTAGGTGATGCCTGGCATATACCCTGTATCACTCAATAAATGATCATTAATAACCGTAAGAAAGGAATAGGTAAAGTGCTATGGTAGTTTGAGAAAGGTTAAATATTCAGCTGTAAATCTTTCAGATGGGCATATTTTATGTTTTTGCAATTAGTGAAATAAATTTTCCCATATCTTTCTAAGGTTAGCAATCATAATTTTTTTTTTATCATCTTGGAACATTTATAGTTCCTTTAATATCCCAAGTTAGGAATTTTCTATCTTCTTAACCTTGTCTGAGAATTTAAAATCCTGTTATTTAACATGCTTCACATTTCTGCCTTTGTGTACTGCTATGGACTGAATGTGTGTGTCCCCCCCAAATTCACAGGTTGAATTCCTAACCCCCAATGTGATAATATTAAGAGGTGGGTCATGAGCGTGGAGTCCTCATAATTGGGCTTAGTGTTCTTATAAAAGAGACCCCAGAGAGCTCTCTTACTCCTCTTTCCGCCGTGGGAGGACATTGCCAGAAGTTAGCAACCTGCAAGAGGTTTCTCACTAGAACCTGGCCATGCTGGCTTCCTGATCTTAGACTTCCAGCTTCCAGAACCGTGAGAAATAAATTTCTGTTTTTTATGAGCCACCCAGTCTGTGGCACTTTGTTATAGCAGCTGAACTAAGACTTGTCTCTATATTTCTAACATAGCAAGCCAGCTGTTCATCCAACCAGCTGCTTTTGTTCATGTAATGTTTCTGTAGGTAGTAGTTCATTATTAAGCAATTTCATTAACATGTTTTGAAAGACGTGTCTACAGTTATTTAAAATATGTTTTCTACGAGTATTATGGTCATCTCTACGTGTTTCTCTTCGTGTGTTTATAAGAACATCTCTATTCTGTCATGTTTTAAATACTTTTGACTTTGTTTGACCATAGGTGTGAGGTAAACAAATGTACAGTGATTGGCATTATATACTAGAAATTGTAAGTTGCAGCACAGTTAACTGTGAACCCTCTTATAAAATTCCAAGAGATGTCTTATTTGTCCATTCAGTGTATTTTGTCTCATAGGAATTCACACGCCCAACCTGCTTTTTGATAGTGATTCTCCCTGGTGGCTTGTATGAAGAGATCACTAGTGCCCAACTAATTTCTTCCCCTAATGAGGGGAAGCAAATAATCATGCCCATTTCAGAAACTGCTCTGAATTGAGCTTAATGCCTTAAATCACACCAACAGCGAACGGAGTCTCTTTATCACTCTGAACAACTGCCATGTCTCTCTGATCACATGTGATTCTCTGCAGCTTTCTAGAAACAGGTCTGTCTCAATTCACTTATCCTACAGAAAAACATCCAAAGGAGGATTTATTTTTTCTGCCCATTTTTAAAAAGACTGATATAAAACCATTCTGAGCATCTCTGGTGCCATTTATGAGGCAGGATAGTTCTTTCTGATGACTTACTCTTCTGTTCTGCCCACTATATTATAATTATCATCCAGCTAGTTGACCTGAAGTTATTGTTATATTTTGTCACAGTTGGGTCTTGTTATATTGCTGTGTCAGACAGTTATCCTGGTTTAAAAATGGGAATGTTACCTAGTGCAGTGCTGGCTCCTTAGAGCTATTAAGCAAATTACTTTCAAGCATGTTGAATAAGTGTGGACCCTTAGCCTTTTCTCCTTCAGTTAGGTGAGGAAAGCTGGTACATCACTCAGGAAAGTGTTTGGCTACAATTAATAGACCACCCAAGTATTGGCAGCCTAAACAAATAGGGATCTGCAGTTCAGCAGCCCAAGCAGTGCCCTCAGGGACCAAGAGTATTTCTAACTTTAAGCGCCATCATCCTTAGCATGCTGGCTTTCAAATTCCTGCTTCTTACCTTGTCTCAAGTTGGCTGTATTGGCCACATGTGGGTCCCCTTTTATAGCTTCCCTAGAACTATGCCCTTTGCACACACCTCTACCCTCACCCTACCCCCAGTGCTTGGCAGACTTCTGCTGAGGTCCCACCAGCCAGATCTGGGTCACGTGGCCATTCATGGACCCCCCCAGGGAGTCTTGGAAAGCTGGAAAGAGGAATGTGCCTATTGGTGTGGACCCATCATTGCTCTTTAGCTGGGCCCAGCACATGGTTGGATTTCTGTTGGCAAGGGAGGACGGAGGATGGCTACTGGGTACACAGGTGTTAGTGTTGGCCACAGATGTGTATTCTCAATCTCCCTGTTTCTCTCATACACCACACCACACCCGCAGATAGATATCATACAACCACTAGAATCAAATCTGAACACGTCACCCCTCTGCGAGACTCACATAGCTTCCCTTGCTTTTAGGGAATTACAAAATACAGAAAAACAAGAAACACTAAATACTTAAAATAAATACAAGGTCCAAAGAGGTCTGACCCTGCCCATCTCCACGGTCTGATCTTGTAGTGTACTTCTCCATGCTCCCTGTGCACCAGCCCACCGTCCTTCTTTAAGATCCTCATACTTTATACTCTCCTTCCTGCCACAGGGCCTTGCACCTGCTCTTCACCCTGCTGAGAATCCTGTCCTTTACCCCCACCTTCCTCAGCATCATCATGACCCAGTCAAGGAAGTTGCCCCTGACCACCTCAGCGGGTTCAAGTGCCCTCATATATGAAGGAGAGAGTTTCAAGCACCCCCTTCTTCAAACACTAATAATATAGTCATCCCTCCTTATCCACGGGGGATTTGGTCCAGGACCTCTGCCCACTTCAGATGCTCAAATCTGTGGATTCTCAATTTCCTTATGTAAAATGATGTAGTATTTGCATATAACCTGCAAACGTCCTCCAGTATACTTTAAGTCATCTCTAGATTACTTATAATACCTAATATGATGTAAATGCTATCAAAATAGTTGTAAATACATGTAAATGCTATGTAAATAGTTGCCAGCACAGCAAATTCAAGTTTTCCTTTTTGGAACATTCTAGAATTTGTTTCCCAAATATTTTCCATCTGCAGTCGATTGAATCCATACATTTAGAACCTGTGGATTTGGAGGGCTGACTGTACATTCTAATTTTATATTTATTTGTGAGCCCTTTTTATTGTCCTTATCCTCAGTAGACAATAAGCTCCATGAGAGCAAGCACCATTATACTCATGATTTCTATATTTAAGAATGCTTTGGTTGCAGGGTTTTTTTTTTCTTTCTTTCCTTTTTTAAGTAGCTTAAATAAGGTAGGGCTTATTTTTTCTTACATAATAACAAGCCTAAAGGTAGGCAGCTCCTGGCATTGATTAAGTAGCTTAACACTGTCATGATGGGGTCTCTGCCATGTTCTTGTTACTTTCTTCATGGTTGCAAGATGGCTGCTGTAGCCCAGCCATCTCCTCCATGTTTAAGAGAAGAAAGAAGGTAGGGAGACAGCCACTCTCTGTTTATGTCACTTTGTTACTTGGCCACTTCTAGCTAGAAAGGAGTCTGGAAACCACGTGTGTAGCTTTTCCAGCCTCTCTACTGGAAGTGAACAGGGAGAAAAAGGGAAGAAATGGGAGCTAGGCTAGCCCACAAGGAGTGGTCTGCCCCACCTCTGCTGCCCCAGTATTTACCAGAACAAGTACTTTGGTGTTAGTGGATGAGTAGGAAAAACCCACCTGCTTTGGTTATTTGTTCTTTTGTTCACTCATCCACTGTCCAGTGTGAGCCAGCCGTTAGCCACTCTCAGATACATTTTTCTTATTCTCATGGCAGTTCTGGCAAGGTAGACATTATTATACTTATTTTGCAATTAGAAATGGAACCTCAGGAAGAATAAATGACTGATCTAAGGTTATGAAACTCTGTAAGTGGCAGAACCAAGGCTCAAACCCAAACCTCCCTCACTCCCTCCCTCCATCCCTCCGGGTCTCACCTTCCACGATGCTACACTGCCTCTGGGATGATTACAGCTCATCCCATGAAGACTCCTGCATTTGATTTTTTTTCTACCAGGGCGCAATGTTGGTTAGCCTGACAGAGTTTAGCTTCTACATTAAACATGTTTTGGCAAAAACAGGTCACTAATAATATTGCAGCTGTAATTTGGGGTGATTTTATATTTGGGGTCTAATGAGGTGACATTCATTCTATGAGCAGGGTTATAATTTTTAGTACAGGGCCTTGTATGGTAGGCTAGTTAATAAGCATTTACCCCATGGTTAGTCCATACTCTTAAGACTAAATAATTTGCATAATCTTTTCCCGTTAAGTAGGTAAGGCACTTTGCCAGGAGCTTCTGCCCTTTATTATTCTGGAAAACCCCAGCATTCTTATTTCAGGATAAATGAAACAAGGATCATCTATATTCATGTTCACAGCTTACAGTTATGCATTTGAGAACTAAAATATGTAGAGACATTTCATCCCTGCAACATGTTTTTTAACGTGTGTGGTTTTTGTGATTATAAAAGTAATAGATGCTCAGTTGAAAGAAATTTGGGAAGAAGAATAATGAGAAAAATCACTCATAATTCTATACTACCCAGAGACAGTAACTATTAACATTTTTGGCATATGTCCTTCCTAATATTTTCTTAAATTCTTTTGGCACAGCTGAGTTCATACGTTATTTGCAGTTTTGCGTGCTGCGATTTTTCATGGAACGTAAACAAACCTCCTTATTATTATAAGCATCATTGTGAATGGCTGCATAATGTTTCTTCATTAAGAACACACCATCCTTCATAATTTTTATTTAAATGCTCACTAACAATGGTAGATCCCCTTAAGTAAAAATATTTTCAATGTTATTTTTTATACTTCAAGATAGAAACATTTTCTTGATAGATGTGCTTCAGGATCTGCCTTTTCATTTTAAGAAAGTTTGGTAAAAATGTGTTCTGTGGTGGTTCATACTAAGGTAGGTATCGTCCTCTCTTTGCCAGTGTCCCCTTTACTCCAGCAATGTTCGTTCTCTTTCTGGATGTTCGATGTCTTCCTCATTTTATGGTTCACTGTGATTGCTTCCTATCTTCCTGGCCCGTTTTATATGTCTTGATTTCCTCCTGCCCAGCAGGCACTAGGGTGCTGACCTCAAGTCCAAATTTACCAAGACAGCAGTGGGAAAATGCATCCTCTGCTTGGCCATCCTCATTCCTCCTTTCCTCTTCCCAACATTTCTGTTCAAATTACCTCCAAATAGAGTGACTCACAAACACCTGGACCAGGGCCCTCAGAGCTGCAGAGTACCAAACTGACAGCTACTAGAATTCTGAGTAAGTGCAGCGTGTGTTTGGGGAGGGATACTGTAATTTCCGCGGCCAGGGCTGATGCTAAAGTTAGTACGGAGAAAATATTTTTGGTTGTGTTTGTTTTGGTTTTGCAGTTCAAGGCCTGGCAAATAATTTATTCTACTCTGTGATATGATGGGTGCTACAACTATGAGAACCCATCAGATGAGAGATTTTTTAATTTTTAGAAAAAAAATGTCATCTATTTCCTTCAAAAGACATCATTTCCTCCTACATGGAATGTGTAATTTGAGGAGTGATTTTTTTAGCAACAAATCTGCAGGGTGTATCCCAACCCTGTGTTATGAAGAAGAATTAAGAACTGGTACCTTGTGTTTTTCTTCTAGTTCCGAGCTCTTGCCTGTGACCTTTCATTTTCTTTCTCTGTGCCTATATGAACCTGCATATGATTGCATCACTATTATCAAATAGCCTAAAGTGCTTCTGGAGTTTGCAAGTGGTTGTTTCCAACACAGAAATAATTGCTGCCTTATAGAGACTTGAGTCTGATGCTTTCTCTGCAGATAACTCCCATGTTCATTAACAGAAAGCCTGCCAGTCTCCCAGCGGCTTTGTACATGCGAGTCCAGTTCCCGGGCCTGTTACTAACTGAGCATTGACAAGAACTTCAAGATCCCTCCCTGTTTTGCTCTGTCGTGTGGGCATGCCTGGGCTTTTCCAGGAGGCTGGTCTCTTAGAGGATAGTGTGACTGCAAACCAGTCATGCTTTCCTCTCTCATCATGGGGATGAGGTTGTAGATTTGCAGGCTCGGGTGCTACAGAGGGTGGCTCGATGGTGAGCATAGAGTGGTCTGAGGCTGCCTTTACCGAAAGTGAGCACAGCCTTTGAGTTGTGCATTCCTTTATTCCTGCCTTTGGCACCGCATCTGGCTCTTTGTAGAAAATTATTTATAATGGAAGGGTGCCATTCCATATCCGTAGCTTAAGGAACTCCTCTTCACCCTCCACTCCCCAAACATACCCTCCTTTATTGATACATGTTTGGATTATCTCATGGATGTTGTGATGTGAGCCTTGAATTGCTAACGTTTTCCAAAGGAAGAATAACCCACATCCTGACACATCTGCTAACAGGTCCTCTACTGCATCCCATACCATGTTAACAATTTATCACAGATGAGCATCAGTCGTTCTTATTGTCATGATGACTTTTCCTTGGTAATTTTTATATTTTAAAAACCAGCCAGATCCTTCAGTCTTGCAGGCAGGTGTCCCCTGACACCAAGAGGATGAATACCAAGAAGTCAGAAAATTCCTCACGTGTTTCCTCCAGCTGTTCCCTTCCGCTGTTTCCTATCTGGCCTCCATCTGGTGGCTTCGAGCTCCATTGCCACCCATCTCCAGTGTCCCTTTTCTTCTTGTGGCTCAGCCGGCCCCTCTGGTCCCTGCAGCCTCGCATGGTTAATAGAATCCTTTGGTAAGGCAAGGGTAAGCTTAGGCCCTCTGTTAACTTTTCATTCTTCAAAAAGTGGTGGGCAGTAAGAGCATTGCAGCTGGAGAGTTTTGCTTGTTTTTAATTTTATTGGAGTAGAGTTGATTTACAATGTTGTGTTAGTTGCAGGTGTACAGCAGAGTGATTCAGTTATACATATACATATATTCATTCTTTTTCAGATTTTTACCCATATAGGTTATTACAGAATATTGAGTAGAGTTCCCTGTGCTCTACAGTAGGTCCTTGTTGATTATCTATTTTATATGTAGTAGTGTGTGTATGTTAATCCCAAGCTCCTAATTTATCCCTCCCCCACCCTTTCTCCTTTGGTAACCATAAGTTTGTTTTCAAAATCTGTGAGTCTGTTTTGTAAATAAGTTCATTTGTATCATTTTTTAAATTAGATTCCACATATGCATGATACCACGTATTTGTCTTTCTCTGTCTGACTTAGTTCACTTAGTACGATAATGTCTAGGTCCATCCCTGTTGCTGCAGATGGCATTATTTTGTTCTTTTTTATTTGAAACCTCAGTCCTGAACATGCCCATCCCTGCTTAAAACCCTTCAGGGGCTGCCCATTGCTCTTGGAATCCAGCCAGGCTCCTCAGGTGGGCCGCAAGGTTCTGCCTGATCTGGCCCTGCGTACTGCATCTCCTGGCCCTCTCCCCTGAGCACTCTGGCCTCCAGCCATACCAGCTGCTTTTCGCTTCCTCACTGGGCCGCGTTCCTTTGCGTTCTGTTCTCACACATGGTGTTCCCTCTTCCTGAAAACTGTTCCCTCTTCCTCCTTTCCCTTCTTCCGGTACCTGAACTCCTGCTGATCCTCCAGTTATTTGTTGTCTTGCCCTCAAGTCTTTGTTCTCATGTCACCTTTCCATTGAGATTGTCTCTGATTTTAAAATTATAATTCTTCCCATCCCCACCGGCTCTCCCTAACACCTACCCTGCCTGATTTTTTTCCATCACAGTTAGTACCATCTAACATCCTACATTTTTTTTACTTATTAAGCATACTTTTTTAAAGATTAATTAATTTTTTTTTTGGGCTGCATTGGGTCTTCATTTCTGCACGTGGGCTTTCTCTGGTTGCAGCGAGCGAGGCGGAGGGGCTACTCTTCGTTGCGGTGCACGGGCTTCTCACTGCAGTGGCTTCTCCTGTTGCGAAGCGCAGGCTTCAGTAGTTGTGGCGCGCGGGCTCTAGAGTGCAGGCGCACGGGCTTAGTTGCTCCGCGGCATGTGGGATCTTCCCAGACCCCTGCATTGGCAGGCGGATTCTTAACCACTGTGCCACCAGGGAAGTCCCTATTAACTGTACTGATAGTCTCTCTCTCTCTCCACTATTGTGTAAGTTCCAAGAGGGCAAGAATTTTTCTTTGTTCTGTTTTCATCTCTGTCTTGGGACCTAGCATAGTGCTGGGTCCAGAGTAGTCGTTTAGTAAATTTTTGTTAAGCTGATAGGGGGAGTATTAAATCTAAGTCACTCCTCCATTTTCTTTGTATGTAGTCTTCTCTGTGGGTATTTACTTTGATTCTTTTAAACACTGGAAGTTTCTAGCCAACAAGAGCCGGAATCCAAAGGTATTTAAGGCTTCCCCTCATCTGTGGACAGTGCTAAGCAATATTGGGATACGTAGCCCACTGATGGGAAGACGGTGCTCTGAAGGTCAAAGCCACCCTGGACGTAGGGGCCCCCCACTCTCCCATGCCTACCTCAGTGCAGCAGAGTCAGAACACAGAAGTCTGGGCAGCAAGCTCAGTCAGGCTCCAAGGGCCCAGGGGCTCCTGTTTCGAAGCTGGGAGGTGGTCTGCTGTACTTATACCGCCCCCTAGGGCTGAAACCACGGCCCATAATGTTATCCAGGCCTACCTCTCTTCCACCGTTTGGTTTAATCCAAATATAACTTTCTCTCCTCACTGGGGCCCTGAGGGGGCAGGCCCTGTTTAATCTCTTACAGAAACACTTCATCAGCCTGTGAGCACAGCTTCTGGATGGAGACTTCTCATAACACCTTTGCAGACACGCCATATTCTCTTCCCTCGTTTTATTTTATTTTTATAACTAACATTTATACAGCTTGCTAGGTGCCAGGCATTGTTCTAAGTGCTTTGCAAGGATGAACTCACTTCGTCTTCATAACAGTCCTATAAAGCAGGCAGTATAATTAGACATACTGCTACACTGCGTGTAATTTATCTTTGGGGAAGGGGCACCTGGATCTCGGTGCAAATTGCTTTATGGTCATAGGCTGCTCATCCCCTCTCTTTTCCCAAGAGCTGAAAAGGGAAAAATAATCATCGTTCCATGCAGTGCGTCAGAGAGGCAGATTTTCAGGCCCATGAAAAGGAGTTGCACCCAGGGTCTCCCGGACATCTGTATACTTGTGATGGCAGTGACTCTATTCTTCCCAGCTGACCCTTCAGACAGTCAGAAGACCCCACTTCTTCTCTGCCTGTTGGCAGGGCTCACCCCATTTCCTGCATTTCCCTGCCTTGACTGGTCTCTGAAGTCTGGTGCTGGGTGTGGGAGAGTGGTTGAGCACAGGTAAGACAGAGGAGCCCTTTAATCTCGGCCCCTGGCTGATCTCTGTTTGCCCAGAGGCTCACTTGCCTTGTGGTCTTCATGGGGTGCCCACTGTGATTTGTGACCCCCTGTGTTCAGCTTCCGCCACTTTCCTCATCTGCTCTGATGAGGAGTCATGGGGACCCTACAGACACTTCGGGGAGTTGAACTACCTTCTGAAGCCAGACATTTAAATGCCTTCAGGGACAGGAAAGTGATTTTTTTAATTATAAAAATTATTGTGTAGTGGTTTATATAGGTTATAGACTTGCTATTTTATAGAAAACAAAAATAGAGTTATAATAGAAAGTTTTGCTTTTATTGATTTAGTTTTTCATCTTTGTCAGTGTTACATATGCACACAGATTAATGAGTCAAATCGTACACAGGATGTTGTGAGAAGCATAGCTTACGACTTCTCACCTGCCCATTGGTCACTTCCCTGAGGCCACCACTATCAATGATTTTAGCTAATTTTGTTTACAATCACATACATAATTCTAAATAACATGTTTATGCTGCTATTTCTGGATCTGCTTATTGTTGTTTATTGAATTTGCATCTTCGTTAAATCCTAATTTTGGTTATATTGGTATATAGTGTTTCTAATAGTTCATCTATATATATACAGTATTTTAAACACTACTCACAGCTGAGCCATTTAATAAGCCATGATTATTTCTCCTGCAAATTTTATTTGCATTTTTAAAATAAAATTTCTTAGTTTTTTAAATGTACTGGATCAACCTCAGTCTCTCCTTCAAAAGGTTTAAGTGCACATACCTTTGGAAGATATGTCAATACATTAAAAAAAAATTAGGCATTCTATCAGTTTCAGCTTCTTGAAGAAATTTCTCCTAAAGCCCTCTGTTTCCTGACGGGTTATTCTCTAACAGCTGTCGTCTTCGGATTTCCATTCCTGTTCGAGGGACTGACTACCTCTCTCTCATGTTGGATCCTCTTTTCTTTCCTTTGTTAGATGGAGTATATCCTCTTGCAGCTTCTGGAGAAGAAATTATATCTGAAAATATCTTCAATCTACCCTCACATTAAATCGGTAGTTTGGTAGTTAGGCTGGGTATAGAATGTTAGGTAAGGAGTCATCTTTCTTTCAGAATTTCGAAAGCTTTGCTTCCTTGCCTTTGCTCGCTCAGTATGGATATTAAGATGTTTGATTCTGTTCTAATTCTTGATCCTTTATATGGCATTGGCAACATGTAGGATCTTCCTTTGTATCCAGGGTTCTGAAATAGCACTGTGATGTACCTTGTGTGAATCTGCTTAATCTGTTTAAAGTCATGCCTTTGGTTCTGAAATCTTTTTTTTTTTTTTTTCTGAAATCTTTTTGAATTATTTCATTGATGATTTTCCCTCTGTGATTTTTTTCTATATTCTCTGGTACTTGAATTCTTCGGATGCTGCACCTCCTATACTGGTCCTCAAATATTATTTCCTGTTTTTCCGTTTCCTTGCTTATTCTACTTTCTGAGATATTTCCTCAGCTTTATCTTTTAAGCTTTCTGCTGAGATTTTAATTTCTGCTACCATAGTTTTTATTTCCAAGAGCTTTTTCGGTCATCAAATGCCTTTTAAAAATAGCATCCTACCATTGTTTAGTGGAGGCAATATCTTCTTTTCCCTCTCTGAGAATATTAATGATAGTTTTATTTTTTCTCCAAATAGACTGTTTCCTCCCATTTTGGTTGTTTGTTGTACACTTTCCTTAGGTGTCTTCTTGACCTGGCTCTGCTAGTTTAAGGGTGTAGCACACACACAAAACCAGTGCAGCACTAGAAAGCTGATTGGACCCTTTTTGTAGGAGGGCTTGTATTCCAAGATCTTCACCATAGTGAAGGCTCCCCCTGTCCCCAGTATCAGTGTCTGTAGGTCTTTCTTTTTTGGCTCTTTTACTCCCATTTCCAAGGATACCTGTCACCACAAATTCCTGGGCCTGTGAGGTTTCTGTAATGTAAAGCAGAGTTTTTTTGTTTGTTTTTCTTTGTTTTGTTTTTATAATTACCTTGTGTCCCCCTCATCAGTGCACCAAGGCATTAGGGGCTGATTAACTTTATTGCCTTTTTTTCTTTTAATTTATTATTTTTTTGGCTACATTGGGTCTTCATTGCTGCACGCGGGCTTTTTCTAGTTGTGGCGAGCGGGGGGCTACTCTTTGTTGCGGTGTGCGGGCTTCTCATTGCAGTGGCTTCGCTTGTTTTGGAACATGGGCTTTAGGCATGTGGACTTCAGTAGTTGTGGTGTGTAGGCTCAGTAGTTGAGGTGTGCGGGCTCTAGGGCGCACAGGCTTCAGTAGTTGTGGCTTGCAGGCTCTAGAACGCAGGCTCAGTAGTTGTGGCACATGGGCTTAGTTGCTCCGCGGCGTGTGGGATCTTCCTGGACCAGGGATCGAACCCGTGTCCCCTGCATTGGCAGGCGGATTCTTTTTTTTTTTTTTTTTTTTTAATTAATTAATTAATTTATTTATTTATTTATTTTTGGCTGTGTCGGGTCTTCGTTTCTGTGCGAGGGCTTTCTCTAGTTGCGGCGAGCGGGGGCCACTCTTCATCGCGGTGCGCGGGCCTCTCACTGTCGCGGCCTCTCTTGTTGCGGAGCACAAGCTCCAGACGCGCAGGCTCAGTAGTTGTGGCTCACGGGCCTAGTTGCTCTGCGGCATGTGGGATCTTCCCAGACCAGGGCTCAAACCCGTGTCCCCTGCATTGGCAGGCAGATTCTCAACCACTGCGCCACCAGGGAAGCCCTGGCAGGTGGATTCTTAACCACTGCGCCACCAGGGATGTCCCAAAGCAAAGTTTTTTCTTTTCATTCATTTTCTTTACTTTTTTAAAAAATTGAGGTTTAGTGTAAATAAAGTGAAATGCAATTAATGTGAAGTGAAGATCTTGAAGATGTGAGTCCACCCTTAGCCACCACTCAGAGATGGAGAACATTTGCCACACGCCAGAATCCTCCCTTGTGTCTCTTCTCTATCAATAACCTTTCTGTCACTATCAGTTGATTTTGCCTGTTCTTGAACTTAATAAAAACAGAACCGTACAGTATGTACTCTTCTGGCTTCTACTGTACATAATGTTGAAGATTCATCCATGTTATTGCATGTAGCAGCAATTAGTTCTTTGTTATTGCTATATAGTATCCATCTAGTTATTATATCATAACTTATTTACTCATTCCACTGTTGATGGTTATCTGGGTCATTTCTCTTTTGGGACTCCTATGAATAAAGCTGCCATAAACATTCTTGTTCATGTCTTTTAATAGACCTGTGCACTCATTTTCTTTGAGCGTATTCCTGGGAGGGGAATTGCTGGGCCATCACAAAGATGTAGGTTTAGCTTTGGTAAATACCACCAAAGAGTTTTCCAAAGTGGTTGTACCAAGCCATTTGCTTCTTGACTTTTCCCACTGCCAGATGAATATTTAACTTTATAAATCGGCTAAGCCCATTACCACTTGTCCATCTGCTTTCTGGTTTCCAAATATCTGTGGCTGTTTTCTCTTCCCCTGTTATCTCTGTCCTGGGTAATTTACTGTCTTTGCAGTAGGGTTTGTGGAAGGAACAGAGCTAAGTGTGTGTTTTCAATCCACCATCTTTAACTGGAAGCCTCTGTTGTGATTTTTTTTTTAATTTTTAAAAATTTATTTATTTTACTTATTTTTGGCTGCGTTGGGTCTTCATTACTGCGCGCGGGCTTTCTCTACTTGCGGCGAGCGGGGGTTACTCTTCCTTGCCGTGAGCGGGCTTCTCATTGTGGTGGCTTCTCTTGTTGCGGAGCACGGGCTCTAGGCACGCGAGCTTCAGTAGTTGTGGCTTGTGGGCTCTAGAGCTCAGGCTCAGTAGCTGTGGTGCACGGGCTTAGCTGCTCCACGGCATGTGGGATCTTCCCGGACCAGGGATCAAACCCGTGTCCCCTGCATTGGCAGGCGGATTCTTAACCACTGTGCCATGAGGGAAGCCCCTCTGTTTTGATTTTAAGATGACTTTTAGCTCTGTCAGTCTCACCAAACATAATTATCCCTGTGTTTTTTCTGAGTCATTTCTGCTTAATGGTTTTATACAAACGTGGTTTTGTGACTCTCAGCCTTTCACAGCTACTGTAGACATTGTTTTCTGCGTTCTGCATTGTGAACACAATAATAAGATAATTATGATTCCATGTCTTTATCATATATAGTGATTAATAACGAACACAAACTGAAGGTATAGTCTGTTAGGATTCTTTCCCTTAAATTTTTTTCTTCAGTTTGTAAAACTCTGAGTATACTATTGTATTTAGGATTTTTAGGCTGATCAAATAGTGTCCAAGTCTAGGCAAATCCGAATACTATAACATTCAACCTTGTAATATCCCAATATTTAATCTTGTAATATCCCAACATTTAACCTTGTAGCTTCCCAGAATTTAACCTTGTAGTATCCTAACATTTAACCTTGCAGTATCCCAGTATTTAACCTTGCAATAACCCAACATTTAACCTTGTAACATCCCAACATTTAACTTTGTGGTATCCGAACATTAACCTTGTAGTATCCCAGCATTTAACCTTGTAGCATCCCAACATTTAGCCTTGTAGTATCCCAACGTTTAATCTTGTAATATCCCAAGCGTGTGTCCCAGGTGTTCCCATTGCCCTTGAAACTTCTTCACCATTTTGGATTGTACACCAGGACCAGGAGGCACAGTGGAACTCCTAGAGCCGTGAATTGGGAGTCAGATCATGTTTCCCCAAAGAACCAGTGTTGTATGTTGACCCCACTGACCCTCTGGGCCCCCTGTGTGGCCTCCTTCCTATGCAGAGATGGCAACTGGCAGGGCAGGATGGCAGCAAGGAGTCCCAGACATCTTTGCTGACAGTGGTGGTGACCATGAGGCAGACAAGGTGACAGGCACCCTCAGTGCCTGAGATGCTCCCAAGCTCCCAGACTCTGGATGTCCCCATCCATTTACCACTCAGGCTCTTCCTCAGGGGCACTAACCCTTTGTCCTGTACTTAAATTCCTCTTTGTCCATCCCTCCTGCATCACAGAACTGGCACGACCGTGTTTCTTATCCCCTGGTTACAGGTCACTTCATCTGATGTGGTTTTACTCATTAGAACAGTATTAGCATGAGGAGGGGCCCCAGTCAGCTGGTCAACCAGATGTGTCGTGTGTTGTAGTAAAGTAACAGGCTTGTCAGGGTGCAGTCATGCAGGTGCTAATTAGTGCATGGTAAGAATTCCATGAATGAGAGCTGATATTATGTTTGTTATTTCTTCTTATAGAGTGTGCTTTTGAGTAACCAGGAGAGTTATATGCTTCACTTGGTCAAACTCAGACTGTGACCTTGGCTTACCTGACTCTTTCTTTGGAGTCTCAAGAATATAATCAGCCTGCAGACCCTTTATCTTTATCTTCCCTGCTTCATCATATATCAGAGATATGTTATCCCAAAACCACTAATTTCATACAGCTTACTTCTACTAATGTAACAAATAATATTTCGAAGTATAAATAACCACATACCTTTATCGACCCTCTAATCAGATGCATTTAATATACTTACTACATTACATAACACATTTCTCTCCTCTAGTGTATTAAATTCCCTTATGATCATTGTTACCTATGAGTATAAATAGTGGTTAGTTTCCTATGCTAGCTGGTAAGATAATTTTGAAGGGAAGAAAAGACACAGAATCTGGCAACAAAAACAGAAGTCTCAAATGTTTTACTAGAAAGTAAACAGAGTGGCTAAGGAGAAAAGCTTGATTATAACTCTTATGTAGTTGAATTAGTACATTCATGTTGTGATGAAAAAAACTAGGTTTTTGTGAGTTGGCCTGAGATCTAATCACCAATTACAGTGTTATTTCTGTGACAAACCCTAGTTACATTCCAAACAGCCAGTTTATGAACGAACTTCTGCATACAATACATTTTTTTAAAAATATTTATTTTGTTTATTTTATTTATTTATTTGGTTGCTCCCAGTCTTAGTTGCGCCTGGCGGGCTCCTTTGTTGTGGCATGCGAACTCTTAGTTGTGGCATGCCTGTGGGATCTAGTTCCCGGACCAGGGATCGAACCCAGGCCCCTGCATTGGGACTGCGGAGTTTTAACCACCAGGGAAGTCCCCAAAGTACATTTTTAAAAAATATATTTATTTATTTAATTAATTTCTTTGGTTGTGCTGGGTCTTAGTTGTGGCAGGCAGGCTCCTTAGTTGCGGCGTGCATGTAGGATCTAGTTCCCTGACCAGGAAACAAACCTGGTCCCCCTGCAGTGGGAGTGCAGAGTCTTAACCACTGTGCCACCAGGGAAGTCCCCCCGCAGTACATTTTTAAAATGAAGACCACTCTAAGAGGTTAAAAAAAGTTTTATAATTCTAGTGTCTTTCCCTTTTCTTTTAATACTGCTGGATTCTACAAAGGGGATAATTTACAAACTTTGCAAGTTAGTAAATCCATATTATAATGTTCATAAGTGCAGAATTATGATGAATTCAGAAACTGTAGAGCCTCATCTTTATTTGGAGAAATGACATTACTCCATCAGAATGGAATGCTTAAAAAAATTGGCTTTGATACCCAGAATCTCCCCTGCAGTTCCAGCAACCTCCCTTTGGCGAGATTTGATGCTTTGGTCAAAGGATTTGCTGCTCTATATTCCCTATTACCACGACCTGCAGTGTCTGTCTGAATGATTAAATGGATTAAATGGGTGTATTTCAAGAATGTCTAGAATCCCCCTATATTTGGCACACATTTGGATGTACTAACCGTACCTCATAAACCCAGGGGTCAAGTTGTTTATGGTCGAAAGCCTGAGGGCTATTTGTTCTTTATTGTTACTGAATCGATGGTTCCTTGATCGGTGCTACGAGGATGGTCCTCAGCACCAAGTGGAAGAAGTGTCCTCCTCCTGATGGCTCCAGCATAGCCGTGTGTACACATGCTGAGCTTCATGAGGAAAGGGACTGTGTCCATCTCATTCCTCACACTATCCAGGGCACCTAGCTGTGTACACATTATGTCATCGGTTTTTTTGTGTGCAGTTTTTGGCCACACTGCTCGTCATGCAGGATCTTGTTCCCCGACCAGAGATCGCACCCGTGCCCCTTGCAGTGGAAGTGCGAAGTCTTAACCACTGGATTGCCAGGGAAGTCCCATGTCATTGTTTTTGTTTTTTTCCATTCATTGAAAGTAGATACAGCAAGTTTCCTATTGCTACTTTATACCTGGAGAAATGAGGGCAGCCCACAGTTAAGTAAGAAGTGGTGTCATGGTGACAGGACTGTTGTCATGATGAAATATTATGTGTGAAGTGCTTTCCTTGGTGCCCTGGCAGATAGAAACCCTCACTGATGATAGCAAGGGCCATGTTTATGATTGATTGTTGCCAAAAGAGCACAGCCAGTTGGTCACAGAGTGAGATTTAGAACACCGAGTCTCCCTACTCCCTGAGTCCCCAGCAGTGAGCCCCACTGATGGTGCCATTCCCAGGCCAGTCCTCCATGGCTGAGCCCTGGGCTCCATGTAGCTCAGCTCTGAGTCCTCACGCCCCGTCCCCTCCCCCTGTGACTGCAGTAAGCCTTGGTTTGCTTGCCTGTAAACAGGGGTAACAGAACAATGGGATGGATGCTATGTGAACCCCAAATAGTGTGATACCAAAAAAAAAAAAAAAGCCTCTCTTTATGCTTTAGCTTTGAAGTAATACAAATCCCTTCAAATCAAACCTTTGTCAAGAACCGTGCCATTTTAGAGCTGGTGAAGCTATTGATGAGTACAGTAAGTCCCCTGCATACGCACGAGTTCCATTCCAAGAGCATGTCCGTTAAGTCCAGTTTGTTCGTGAGTCCAACAAAGTTAGCCTAACACAATCTGCTATATAGTACTGCGCTGTAATAAGTTTATAATACTTTTCACACAAATAATACATGAAAAACAAACAAAAAATAGACATTTTTAATTTTATAGTATAACACCTTGAAAAGTGCAGTAGTACAGTACAACAGCTGGCATACGGGGGCTGGCATCATCGAGTGAACAGGCAAGAAGAGTTACTGACTGGAGGAGGGAGAGGAGGTGGGAGATGGTAGAGCTGAAGGATTGTCAGCGATAGGAGACGGAGGGCAAGCTGCAGTTTCGCTCATGCCTGACGTTGATGGCACAGGTCTGGTTCCTTGCTGGATTCAATTCTATCTACTCTCTTGAAGAAACGATCCAGTGACGTCTGGGTAGTAGCTCTTTTTTTCTCGTCACAGATGACACGGTAGCGCTGGATTGCATTCTGAACGGCTGCTGCCACCTTCGTGTACCGTTCTGTGTTCGGGTCCTGTGCCTCAAAAACTAACAGTGCCTCCTCAAATAAAGAAAGTCCCCTTGCCATTTCCTGCATCGTGAATCTCTTCAGTGCTTCAGTTACTTCTTTTTCCTCTTGTCACTCCACTCTCTCAATTATTTTCACTTTTGTTTGCTTGGCACTTCTTAGCAGTACCAGCTACATCACCACTGCTTTTATGCTTGCTTCTGGACATCTTGGACTTGAAATAAAGATACTGTACTACTGTACTCTATACACTGCTATACAGTAAAGTACACAGAAGCACAACCACTTGTAGTGAATGCACGCTCGTGACAATGTACGCCAGACACGTGAGCTAACTTACGTGATTGGACATGCGAACACATGTTAGCATGTTTGAAAGTTCACAACTTGAAGGTTCATATGTGGGGTACTTACTATAAATGCAAAACTCTTGGTTGCTTTTGCAAAGTGGCAGGGACACTTCAGCTGGTAAGAAGTACCATTCTGTTTCAGGCGTAGTCTAGAAATATGCAAGTTGTGAATTGGGCAGGGTTTTCAGAAGATTTCTCTTGTGTAAGGTGCCACAAGGCCATCCATTGGGCCACCAAAGGGACAATGTGAGGATCAGATGGGATAAAGTATAAGAAGATGAGATTAAATTTATGAAACTTTGAATAGTTTGTGATCGGGAGAGGTGAATGGTTCAACACGCTGGTGGCCTGGCTGAAAAAAAACTCATGCCGCTGGCTGTGTGAGAACAGCTTGTCCAGGGGTGCTCGTGGCAGAGGGGCCGGTCAGGAGGGTATTGCGGTCCTCTGGGCAGTGAGCTATAACCAGGGGAGAGGAAACATGGTCTTGCCGGTTCTGGGATGCGGGAAGGATGGGTAGAGAGGAATTTAAGTAGAGGAGAAAGGGTTAGCTTTCCTGGACAGGGGGTTAGGATTTCAGTGTATGAATTTTGGGGGTGTGGGAGCAATTCAGTCCATAAGAGGCAGATGCTGCTACCTGTTTACAGCTTCACAGATTGCAAAAAGCCATACGTCATGCCTTCAGTTGCCTAAAAATTGGCCACACCTCTGTTAGGAAAAGAGACTTTAGAAGACAGAGAAACAGTGTGTGTGTGTAGAAGTTGGTTTGGAACTGGGTGGAGAAGCTGCTGGACTTCTGCTCTTGTCCGAAGGCCTGGGCTGAGGAGCAAGGGTTCTAAGGCTGCCCCGCCGATAACCTACTGCTGAAATTAGGAGGAGGAGGGACGAGAAATGGGTGTCCCATGCATATCCCAGGATCTTCTTATTAATTTCTTTTTTTTTTTTTTTAAGATTTTTTGATGTACACCATTTCTGTTTTAAGTCTTTACTGAATTTGTTACAATATTCCTTCTGTTTTATGTTTTGATTCTTTGGCCCTGAGGCATGTGGGATCTTAGCTCCCTGACCAGGGATCGAAGCCGCACCCCCTGCATTGGAAGGCGAAGTCTTAACCACTGGACCTCTAGGGAAGTCCCTCCTATTAATTTCTGTACTCAGCCAAATTAGACCAAATCCATACACGTATCTCCCAAGCACCTTCACTGTGCAAAGAAAATGCTGCTGGAGACCACCCATCACTTAACAGCCCAGCCTGGGGGTGCCGTGGGGAAGCCAGGGTCTGTGTGAGGTCCCAGGTGGGAGTGTGCACCTAGGAGCTGGGGCAGGCAGGAGGCTCTGTGGGTGTGAAAGGATTTGACAGAGTGCAGCAGCAGCGGTCTCTCTGCCAGAAAATCCTTCCGCATCACAGGCTGAGTCATCTGCCTCCCCTGCGCCAGCCTTAGCTGGAGAAGTCGTTTGGTTTGCAAGTAACTGCTCAGCATGGGCTTACTCGAGGGCCGCATCGATTTTGTTGCTCTTTTCGCTGCTGCTGGTATTGAACTGGGAAGTCCACTCTAGATCCCCCTGAACGAGTAGCCCATTACCTCACCTGACTGTTTCTCTACTCTTCCACTATTTCATTTAACTTTTCCTGCCAGTGGTTGAGTGTATTATCATCAGTTCTCATTTGAGGTCTTGTGCCTTCAGGGACTGGGGAATACAGAGGTCTTATTTTCATTAACTAAGCAACATCCTTTCGTGTCGCTTTGCTGCAGAGAACGTTGGTTTCCTTGTTTGTATTTAAAAAAGGAAGAAAAACTTCTTACTAAAACAGTAAATAGATTCATAACCCTGTTGAAATCATTTCGCAGTTATCTCTTATTTAGACGACCTCCCACAGAGAAGAGAAAATGCTTTGACGGTCTCAGAGGTGGATGGTTCTTACAAGTAATCTGCTGGTGGGATTTTGCATCACTACGTATTGCTGGCTGGGGTGGGTGGTTCAAGGGAAATGGAAACAACCTGAGTTCAATGCTTGTTTCTTGTTCTGTCTTTTCTGTAACCAGGCTATATTCTCCAGTGCTTTGCAGCAGCTTCCGTTTTCCTTTACCCCCAAGGGGGAAACAAATGTGTATTATCATGATGTTTTGTGCTTGGCAGGCACGCACAAAAATTTCTGCAGTAGCTGCCTGCACTTCTGGTTGAGATATACTTAAGTGACACATGGTGGGTATTTTCCCTTCAGGAGTTGGAGCCCTAGTCTGGGGGTGGAAAATGGCAATAACATGGACACCTCTGTTCTTGGAAATGACGTAACCACTTGGGTTCTCAATAAACAATAAATTGCAGTGCGTTAAAATCCTAAGAAAAACTACATGGCCAAGAGTTCATCTCATCCTTCCAAGGGTTTTACCATTGCTTCTGAAATATTATGGCAGTATTCCATGAATAGCCATCCCAGGTACATTCTGATGTTTACTTTTAACGTGCCATGCCCAAAAGAATTTAATTGTGGAATAAATGAACCGGGCACGGGAGTTTTATCCTAGTAACAACATATAATTTTGTTTAATCATGTTGAGCTGTAAACTAAGCTTTGATAGACCTGTATAAAATCGAAAACCCAAGTTAATGTCAGAAGTTCAGAGAAGAAGGTTCTTTAGCTGCAGCACAAATCCCTGGGAGGGAACGCTGAGAACACAGACCCTGAACGCCTCTTCGAGGAAGGCTTGCTAGCAACTGAAGCCAAGCCACACATAGGTGTCTGATACCAGGGACAGTTAAGAAGAATACAGAAGAGAATCCAATATTTGTTTTTTACGGCAAAGGCTTCCTTCTCCACAGTGGAAAAAGCCACAGGTGAGAAAAGCCTGGTCCCACACTGCTCTGATCAGTCTCTCTGGGGTGCCATCCCCTGGGGAGAAAAGTGATGCCAAGTACTCACCAAACCTACTGCACATCCCCTGAAGATGATGAGCCTTGCAAAGACGTCTGGGCTTGTCCAGCATCTATGTAAAGTCACCCAGTTTTGTTCAGTTCTAATGACTTTCTGATTAGAAACATAAATGTGTGTGTGTGTGCGTACACGCAATGTGATGTATGTGTAATTAACATACATGCAGTTAGTTATATGTGTTTAATTTTTAAGGTAATATATGCATATGGGGAAAAAAATCAAATCTTGTATATGGGTAAGCAATGGTAAATCAATTGTCCCCCCGTCACCCCCAAATGGCAGTTTTCTTCCCAGAGACAGCTGTCAGTTTCTTGTGTATCTTTTCCAGATACATTTCTAAGTGTATTTGCATATTTTTTCCTTACATTTTATTTTCATAATTTTATTTACATTTTGAATAGAGAATCTATTCATATGGACCAACATTCAAAAGTTATAAGAGAATGTATAAAATATTCCCTCCTAACCCACTTTCCCTCCCTAGAGGCAACACATAGTGCCAGTTTTTAAGACATCTTTCCAGAGATAGTGTATGCACATATGTATATATATTTCTCCTTTTTCACATAAAAGGTAGCAAATTATGCACAATGCCTTGCTCTTGTTTTTTACCATAGTATAGACAGTCTACCTCATTTTTTGTGTGGCTGCATGGTATTTCATTATATGGATTGACCATAATTTATTTACCCAGTCTCCTATCTGTGTTCACTTAGGTTGTCGATTATGATAGGCTGAAGGACTGGGGTTCCGGTGAAGCGAAGGAGGCATCTAGGGAGCAGAATTTAAGAAGGCACTTGCTCTCAGGGTTGTGTAGGTGCAGGGCCAGCACTTGCATAAACCCAAGAGTGAATGCCTCCTTAAATTCTGCATTCACTCTCCTCGTCCTACTCCCAGCCCTGCTATGCTCTTACAACCAGGCTGCAATAAAAATCGTTGTTTGTACCTGTTTTTTGGGCACATATTGTTGGGAAAATTCCCAGGTGTTAAGATGTTAGGGTCAAAGTATATGTGGGTTTTCAAATTTGAATAAAGGAAATCATTTACACTCCAGCCAACACTCTTAAGAGAGGTCCTGTTTCCCCATGCCCTCACCAACAAATTGTATTATTCACACTTTTTGATTGTTGCCAGTTGGATGGATAACACATCAAGAAAAACGTGGTCAAGCTAATTGTTTCAGGGATTGGGCCTGAAACCATAGTCTTGCATCTCAACATAGAAACGCATGGAGTTGACTGCAGCTCCCTCTGTCTTCCCCTATAGTGTTCACCTGCATCTTGGCGCTGACCAGGCGATGGTGTACACACCCTTTTCCATTCATAGCCAAGAACATCAGCTGTGGAGTCAGGCTGGGTTAACCCAGGTGAGATCTAAGTTTAGGGTTGCCAGATTTAGCAAATAAAAATACAGGCATACAAATACTCCATGGGACATAATTATACTAAAAACTCATCCGTTTGCAATTCGCGTGTAACTTGAGCATCCTGTATTTTATCTGGTATTCCTACCTGGGTTAAAATCCAGCTGTGCCACTTATCAACTCCGTGACCTTGAATGAGGTGCTCACCTGTGCCTCAGTTTCCTCATTTGTACTGTTAATTCTACCCCCTGGGGTTCTCCTGGGAGCAAATGAGATCATCTGTGTAAAGCACTTAGCTCAGTGCTGAGTTACAGAATAGGCATCCAAGCGTCTAAGCTCTCTTTATTACTCTGGCTTGTGCAGTCTTCACTGCCCGACATCCCAAATGGTGCCAGGTTCTCCTTCTGACCTCTTCCTTCACCTTGCTATTCCCTTTGCCTAGGAAAACACACCCCCTACCCAGCAGGCACTAATTCTTCCTAAGCCTTTTGATATTTGGTTGGAGTGTTGCTTCCTCTGACAACGCTCTCGAATACCTCCCAACTAATCAGTTACCCCCACCCTGTGCTTCCACAGGGACCATTGCTCCCATCACAGAACTTCACAACCCATATGGTCACTGCCTGTTTTCATGTTGCGTCCCCTCCAGACTTTGAATTCCATGAGAACAAAGATAACATCTAACTTATTCTGGTGTGGCCATGACCTAGCACACAGTAGGACGGCAGGTGCACGTTGATTAAATGCCTAGCGGAAGACAAATAATTTCTCTTCTTTCAGCCCTGCAATGACTGGGGCTTTTTAGATTTTTGCCTCTGGCTTTGAAAGAGCAGTGACTATATTTGGAGTTTAACAGTGAATCTCCTATTAACTTTTCATTAGGTTGTGTATTTAAAATCCCAAATGAGACCAAAGATTGAGGGGCATAGCTGCCAGTGCCAGAGTTCAGATTGTAAAATGGAATCTTAAAGTAAAAAGAGACACTCATTCTAAATAAGACCTTTTCATGCATCTGACACCCCAGAAGCTGTGAACAGAAATGAATCGTGCTCATTTCTTCCTCCAAGGGGACTTGCTGGTACTTAGAGGTGAATCAGCTTGTAACTGTCCTGGAGCTTCTTTGTCCCTGGGCATGACATTGTCTCTTAACAGCATCAGGCTTAAGCGATGTCTTGCATGTACCAAGTGCCCAGTAGCATTTTGTTAAATTGAATATTTTATCATTATGTATGTACACACTTTATAGTAGCACCAAGATTGGCTCTAAAGAAGACAGATACCAAATAAAGGATCACTTTGGAGGGAAAAATAACTTACGGAAGACCTTGGCCAGCAGCAACAAGTCCAGATAATGGCAGAATGTTTACATGTTTTTCTCCTCCATGTTTTCTTATTCAAATGGTAAAGCTGACACGTATTTCGATGGTCTCCTTCCTTGCCATTCCTAGTATCACGGCCCTGTTCCAGTCTTTATTACCTTTTGGCTGAACCCCATAAAATCGCCTGTCTGTCGGCGCCTCTTCCTCCATTCAGCTCCCTCTAAGCCCTCCCGTCTGCCTTTGGCAGATGAATCTTCTTGAGGACGTGGTCCTCCTAATGTGACACCCTTCACAGAGCACGTCAGGGTCCCACACCCCTGCTGCCTCCCTCGCCTGTGTAGTGCAGGCACACAGGTGGTCGGGACATTATTTTCAGAAGTACACATCACCTTTAATCTCTGGGCATGGGCCAACCTGCTGGGTCATGGTCCAGTCCCAGAATGGCCAGCATGGCTGTGGGTGTGTTTGCAATGACAGAAAGTCAAACAAGCTTTCCTTAAAAGCTGTAAGCTTCCTGAGTGGTAGACCTTGATCTTAGCTCTCCTTGATTCCACAGTTACCACAGGCTGATCCTAAAATTCATGTGGAAACTCAGGAGACCCAGAATAGCCAGAACAACCTTGAAAAAGAGGAACAAAATCAGAGGACGCACACTTCCTGATTTTAAACTTACTAGAAAGCTGTAGTAATCCAAACAGTGTGGTACTGGCATAAGGATAGACATTAGTGGAATAGAATTGAGAGTTCAGAAATAAGCCCTCACATTTAGGATCAATTGATTTCTGACAAGCTTGCCAAGACAATTCAGTGGGGGAAAAGGTAATCTTTACAACAACTGGTTGTTGTTGGTGCTGGTACAACTGGATATCCACATGCAAAAGAGTAGATTTGGACCCCTACCTCACACCATATTCAAAAATTATCTCAAAATGTATCAAAGACCAAATAAAAGCTAATACCGTAAAACTCTTAGGAGAAAATGTAGGCATATATCTTTGTATTAGACTTTGTATTAGACAGTGATTTCTTAGATATAATGCTAAAAGCACAAATGACAAAAGAGAAGACAGGTAAGTTGGACTTTATCAAACTTGAAATATTTTGTGCTTCAAAAGACATTATCAAGAAAGTGGAAAGACAAACCCATGGAATGGGAGAAAATATTTGCAAATTATATAGCTGATAAAGGACGAGTATCCATAATATATAAAAAGCTCTTACAACTCAGTAATGAAAAGGCAGATAACTCAGTTTGAAAATGGACAAAGGATCTCAATAAACATTTCTTCAAAGAAGGTGAACAAATGGCCAGTAAGCACGTGAAAAGATTTTCAGCATCATTAGTCATTAGGTACATGCAAATGAAAACCACAATGAGATTCCACTTTATACCCACTAGGATGACTCTCACCAAAAAGACAGAAAATAACAAGTATTGTCAAGGATGTGGAGACATTGGGACCCTTGTACATTGCTGGCAGGAATGTAAAATGTAAAACGGTGTTTTGGGAGACAGTCTGGTAGTTATTTAAATGATTAAACATACAGTTATGACCCAGCAATTTCAGTCTTAGAGAAATACCCAAGAGAAGTTTATAGTCGTTTATAGCAGCATTATTCATAATAGCCAAAAAGTGGAAACACTCCAAATACCCATCAGCTGATGAATGGATAGACACAGTGTGGTGTATCTGTACAGTAGAGTATCATTCAGCAGTAAAGGAATGGAGTGCTGATACAGTCTACAACATGGATGAGCCTTGGAAACATTGTTCTAAGTGAAGGAAGCCAGCCACTCAAGACCATTTATTGTAAGATTCTATTTATATGAAGCAAAAAAAGAATTAAAAACAAAAACAAAACACTTTTCTGGTGCTTTCTTTTCTTTCCTCTATTTTCTGTCTTTCTGAGAGCGAAGAACTTACCTTACACATTGGCCTTGTCATTTGTTTTGTATTTGTTCCCATTAAAATTATACTTGTACTTGTTTACCTAACGATATAATTCTAGTGCATTTGTAATTTTTTAAATGTCTTGATTGTTTTTCTGATTGTAAAAGTAATCCATGCTCAATGTAAGAATTCAGACTTTACAGGAAACTGAAATGTTTTCTGTCATTCCATTCACCACAGATAATTACTATTAATAGTTCGTCCATATTTTTCTAGAAATTTTATCTCTGAGTATACTAACTTGTTGGCTTATTTTCAGCAGAATCATATATACTGGTTCTTGCAACTTACTGTTTTCACTTAACCTCTCCGCCCAAGCCATAGCTCCCCAAGCTTTAGCAGTTTATATTTACTTACCTGTTTATTATGTATTTATATTATATATTTATACACAAATATACATTTATATGATACATATTTACCATTTATTGTTCCATAGTAAAGACACACTCCCTATTGATGAACATTTAAGTCATTTCAGATTTTTCTGTCTTCTCAAATGATGCTGCAGTGGATATACATACACACGTATATTTCTGTAGGATAAATTCTTATAAATGGAATTGCTAAGGACTAGATACAATGAGTTTTTAAAATTTTAAATTGATCTTTCCTAATTGGCCCCTAAAAGGAGTTTTAATTTATGATCTTAACCATTTAGTAGATGCCCTGATGGGACTGTTCTGTTTCCAATCTTCAAATGATAAAGGGCCACCAGTGACGGTGTTTCCAGAGATCTCTTAGGGCTGGCACTAGAAGTTCTCATCTTTGGCAGGTTTCACCCTCGGTACAAGTGTCTTATCATTGTCCATCCATCCATTCATCCACCTTTCTGCAGTGCCCTGTGGCTTCCAAACATCACAAGCAAATTGCCAGGTAGAGGTGAGCTGGATATTCTCCCCACCCATGTGCTAGGGTGTCAGCATGCACGTGTGTGCTGTCCTTTCCTGCACAGCTCAGGGGTCAGCAGTAGGGCCAGGGGCCAATCACCCTGAGAATAAGGAGGATACCAGGGAGATCTAAGATGATCTAATGTCTAGCTTCCCTCCTCCTTGCCTTTTCACTGGGAGGGCTGGGAGGGGAGAGGGTTAGGGCTAGGGGACAGACAGGTGAGCACATGCTACACATCGGGCACTTAATGCATGATCTCATTTATCTTACAGCATCTCCATAAAAGAGGTGATAAAATTTCCATTTTAAGGGGTAGAGGCCCAGAAGGGATTGTGCCCAAAGGACACCACCCCTCATGAAGGCAGTCACACAACCTCTGAATCCAGAGCCCACCTGTGCTTTGGCTTGAAATGCCACCCCCAGCATATAAGTGGAATCATATAGTATTTGTCTTTTTGTGATTGGCAAGTTATCCTTAGCATAATGTCCTCAAGATTGATCTATGTTGTAACATATGTTAGAAGTTCCTTCCTTTTTAAAGCTGAATTGTGTGTATATACCACATTTTGCTTATCCATTCATCCACTGATGGACATTTGGGTTTCCACGTTTTAGCTGTTGTGAATAATGCTGCTGTGAACATGGGTGTACAGATAACTCTTCAGGACCCTGCTTTCAATTATTTTGGGTATATACCCCGAAGTGGAATTGCTGGATCATATGGTAATTCTATTTTTAATTTTTTGAGTAGCCACCATACTGTTTTCCACAGCAGCTGTTCCACTTAACATTTCTAGTAACAATGTACAAGGTTTGCATTTCTCCACATCCTCACCAACACCTGTTTTTTGTTTGTTTGTTGTAGCCGTCTTAATGGATATGAGGTGGTATCCCATTTTGGTGTTGATTTGCATTTCCCTAATGACTAGTGAGGTTGAGCATCTTTTCATGGGTTTATTGACCATTTTTATATCCTCTTTGGAGAAGTGTTGTTTCAGTCCTTTACCCACTTTTGTGTCAGGTTGTTTGTTGTTGTTGAGTTTTAGGAGTTATCTATATATTCTGGATATTATGCCTTATCTGATGTATGATTTGAAAATATTTTCTCCCAAAATGTAGGCTGCCTTTTTACTCTGTTGATAATGTCTTTTGATGCACAAAGTTTTTAATTATCATGAAGTCCAATTTGTCTATTTTTTCTTATGTTGCTTGTACCAGTACATCAGATTTTATATTGAAAAAAAGCTTTTGATTTTTACCTCTAATCTATTTCTTCCCTAGTCTTTTCTGTGTCAGTAAATGACATGACTAACCTTCCAGTTGCTCAGATGTCTGGGAATTATTTTTGAGTCCTTCTCCTTCTTGTAGTCAATACAACAAAGATTTCTCTTGTTTCTGCCTCCTAAATATCTCTTAAATCCTTATATTTAAACCTCTAGTTCTTCACTGCCAGTAAATAGAAATAAAATAGATTTTTATATATTGACCTTTCATCCAGTAACCAAGCTAATTCCCCTTATTAGTCTTAGGAGCGGTTTTTTCTTTCTAGATTTGTTGGGGTTTTTTATGGAGACAGTCATATCTTCTGAGAATAGACAGTTATATTTCTTCTTTTCCAGTCTGTATGCTTTTTATTTTTTTTTCTTGCCCAATTACACTGGCCAGCACTTCCAGTATGTTGTTGAATACAAGTGGTGAGAGCAGATCTTCTTGCCTTGTTCCTAATCATAGGGGGAAAGCATTCAATCTTTCACCATTAAGTATATGTTAGCTATAGTTTTTTTTTTGTAGATGCCCTTTATCAAGTGAAGGATGTTTATTTCTCTTCCAAGTTTGCTGAGAGATTTTATCAATGTAGCTTAAGGCTATTCTGAAAACAACAAGGTAATAATCTCTGCTTTAATGAACATTGACTGTAAGTTACACATTTTGTGATACCACATCATGTTAAAAATTCAAAGTTGGGCTTCCCTGGTGGCGCAGTGGTTGAGGGTCTGCCTGCCAATGCAGGGGACACGGGTTCGAGCCCTGGTCTGGGAGGATCCCACATGCCACGGAGCAGCTGGGCCCGTGAGCCATAATTACTGAGCCTGCGCGTCTGGAGCCTGTGCTCTGCAACGAGAGAGGCCACGATAGTGAGAAGGCCCGCGCACCGCGATGAGTGGACCCCGCTTGCCGCAACTAGAGAAAGCCCTCGCACGGAGATGAAGACCCAACACAACCATAAATAAATAAATTAAAAAAAAAAATTCAAAGTCAATGAATGGTGTAAATAAGTATTTTGTTATTATCTTTATAATGTTCTTTACCTCCTGGTTTAATTTTAATTCATTGCATTAAAATTTTTTAAAAGATATTTTAAACACATCATAGCTTTCCATACTGCCCTGCCAGTCCCATGCAGAATTATCCTCAGCATGCAACAGGTGTGTGCTGACCTCGGGGTCCCTGTTCTGTTGGTAACCCACTTCTCAGCAGACACCCCTCATCCAGTTTGAAGACCTGCCTAGAACAATCCTTTTCCTTCTCTCTTCTGAGCCATTTCTTGCAAATTTTTCTTCCTTAGCCAGAGTCTTTTATTTTCCTGCCTCCTTCCCTATCTTCTCTGTGAAGCGCAGAGCCTTGCTTAATAATAATCTCATGGGAGCTCTGGATCCTTGACCAGGTTTCCATTTTTTTTCTACTCCTGGTGCTGGTGAGGTTTGGCTGTGGGCTTTGCTACAACATTATGACTTTTTTTGGAAGGTGTGCTAAGATGTGCTATAAGCTATGTTAATTCTAAGGTATTATTGATATTCTGACCCTAAAGAAATTCTGATATACACAAATGAGCGTGTTGAATGTAATACAGATGTTTTCATTAAACGTGGCTTTTTACCATCTAGAATTTACTCCTTCACTTTGAAATTCTTATCTAAAAATTATTTATATCCCTGGAGAATGTTTTTATTCCTTCAGAAATGATTTTTTTTTTTTTTTGGCTGCGCCTCACGGCTTGCAGGATCTTAGCTCCCTGACCAGGGATTGAACCCATGCCCCCTGCAGTGGAAGTGCGGAGTCCTAACCACTGGACCACCAGGGAATTCCCCAGGAATGATACATTGATTGCTCTGTGTACATGGTTGGGTTACTGATAAAGAGGGAAGAATTACTACCTTCAAGTGTGGGGTGGAGGGAAGACATATCACCTTTTCCATACCTGTTTGTACCAATTTCTGGAAATCATCTTGGTATGAATCCTTACAGCTGCCCTCTGAATTGTGGGGTTATCATTCCCATTTCACACATACTGAGGCCAAGGCTCAGAGGACCCAGGTGACTCATTCAAGGCCACACAGCTTGTGAAGGGCAAGAGCCAAGGTCCAAACCCATGTGTCACAGACTCCCCATCCACACCTTGCCAGATGGGGGGGTATAGAAAGTCCTGGAAAAGCCGCACAAGAGAGGCTTATCTTTGATTGAGGGGATCCAGGGAAGATGGGCTTCATGTCTTTTAACAGGTTATTGGGGATTATTTGTGATTTCTCCAAGAGCAGCATCCCTCTGAAGTTTGGAAACAAACAAACATCCTGTTGTTGTGTATAATTCACAGCTCTTCGCTGTAGATTGCTTTGTAGACAAGGTCTCCTTTCCAAGGTTTGAATAAGTCTGTCTTTTGAGGTGCTCGTTTTTAACTTTTCTGTGTATGGTCATTAGCTACTTGAACATTCTTTGTGTCTGCCTCAGTCAGTGTATGAAGCATTGTGATGAAATGTCTTTTGAAAATCAAGAATGGGAGACACTCTGCACCCCAGTGTATTACAAAGTCCTTGTGCTGTGGATCAGGACTTCATAATACACTGTGACCAGGACACTGTAATGAGAGGCAGCACTCTGAGCCGGAGCACCAAGTTCAAGTTCTCCACTGGTTGTCAACTGAGTTAATACACGTACAGTTCTTAGTACAGTGCCTGGCCTGGAGTCAGTGCTCGGTAAATATTGGCTACTCGAGTGTCAGAAAATCCCTAAGTCAATGGAAAGGAGGAGACAATTGTAGTTTTGGGGTCTTTTAGAAAACTGGTTATGAAAAGTAGTGATAAATTACTGTTGGTTCATGGAGTCCCTTTGAGATGGTTTATCATGTTCAAGGCTGTAAAGGATTCATCCTCTCTAACTAGCAGTCTGTTCACATGGGAAAGGGACAGACCAGTGGTGTCTTAGAGGGGTTTAGAGTCAAGGCAGATACCCACAGTCCAAGTTCAGCTAAGGAAGCAACATCAGTCAACGGCCTCTTCAAACCAGGAGCCCCAGGGCCAGCCCAGACCAGTGAGGAAGCAGATGCTGTCTGTAGGCAAATCCCCAGCACCACCGAGGGAGAGGCTTCCTGGTCCCCAGTGCTAGGCAGGACCTGCTTCTCCCCTCGCCTGAGCTCTTTCTGTGGGGATCAGCCGGCCTTTCCCCAGTAAATTCCACTCACCCCCGAGATTGGGGTCTACTGGAAATGTAGCCGCCTGACTGGCCTCCCCTAAATTTTCTTTAATCCTTAGGATCCTGAGGCTAAGGATTTTTTTTTTAATTCTTTTTTAAAAAATGAAAATAATACATAAGCTTTTTAAAATTTAATTCTTTTTTAAAATGAAACTGATACATAAGCTTGGAAAAAGTGAGGAAGAAAGGATGGAACTTTAAAAATATAGTATAAAGGGTTTTAAACCAAATGTGAAAGTCTCCTTCACTCCCCACTTCTGTTTCCCAGATTTAACCAGAGTTGTTAGTTTCCTTTGTATCTTTGGAGAAGTTCTGTCCATAATATATGAATATGTGTAAGCCTTTTTAAAATTTATGTGTGATTTTTACTCCTCCATGTCTTACCTTTTTAATTTAATATATATTACAGATCTTTCCAGAACATCCATACAGATCTACCTCTTTATTTTCTCTTCATTTATTTATTTTATTAGGATTAAATATAAAAATATTTCAGTGAGATATGGGAGTTCTGAACTCTTAAGTGTCTAACAACATAGCTAAAAGTAAGTGAACACCAAATGTGGCAGAATTACCAGGAGAAATCAACTGATCCATAATTAGAGTGACGACCTAACCAGGTGTTTCAGAAACTGATACAGATCAATAGGCCAAAAGCAAAGAATAATGACATAGGAGGTTTGAATCACCCCATTAACAAGTTTGATAGAGTGGAAATATGAGGGACTCTGTATTCAACAGTTAGAGAGTGCACATTCTGTACACACTCTGATGGGATATTTAGAAAAGCAGGCATATACTTGCTGTAAAGGAAATCTCACTGCTAATCTTGTGGTTGTAATTTCTGAAGTGGCTTTGTCATTTCCCTCTCTTTCTTTCCTGAGTTAGTTCTACCAGTTCCTATTTCACATCTGCCTATTTTCTGACCATCTAAACTGAATTCCTTTATTTCTGCTTTATGTTCTTCTTTCTTAGCTGTAATTGCTTTGTAAAGACTTTGCTGCTTTCTTTTTAATTCATGATGGAAATGAAATGTGGGGTATAATTTTCATCTGCTCATGGCAGCATTTTTCAGGTGAATTTTTATCATCCCTCATGAAGGTGGGCTTCTCTCTTTCATCATTTTTCATATGCTGTCTTTGCAGGATGCTGAGCTTATTCCTCAGGACTATCAGGAATCATGTCCTTTCCCCGCTTTGCTTTTCTCAATCATGCTTAATAACATCTGATACAGATGGGTGTGCTTCTATAATTTACTTGACAGATTGTCTGACTCACTAGTTTGAAAGGAAGGGTTTGTGTCTCCTTGACTCACAGCTGACCCTGGTAACTAAATCAGTACCTTATACATAGTCAGTACTCGATAAATATTTGTTGAATAAATTAGCACCAAAAAAAACCAGATCTGGAATTAAATGGTCATCTCAAAGCCCATTTATTAAGGTTTTAATACATTATTACAGAAAGCGTGGAAGCCAGGAATCTGAGGGAGGAGGGAACCCACTCTTTGTTCAAATAATCATCTCCATACTGACTCCTGAGTGCCAGGGGGAATGTGCTTCATATTAAGGCATTGAGCCCCTGCTCTCTAGCACACTGTTAGTAGAATACAAAATGCCTCTTCCCCTGTATGGGGAAGGTTTGGCAAGATACACATGCCAGTTGATGTAGCCATTTGGATTCTAAGAATTTTTCCCATAAAGGTGGTCACACAGTCTGCACGGTGGTGTGTATGGTAAGAAAAACTTAAATAGCTGTCGTTTGAGGTTAGCATTCAGAGCTGGGTCCATACACCTCAGGGGTGCATTTGATGACCCCTTGAAACAGGGCAGAAAAGTCACAACTATTTATATTTATTTTCTAAGTAAAAGATAGAAATTCAGCTTCACTAATATTTACAATTAGAATGACTCTACACCATCACTCAATCAGCAATTTTGGGCCAGATGGCCAGTTAGACACTGAATTTCCAGGGGGAAGGAGGACAGAAGTTCCCACCTCACTTGTTGATTTGTTTTTAACGTATGACTGCTTTTTGCAGTTTCCATGTGTCCAGTTGAGTGGATTTCTAGATTATTCTCTAATTTGATATTATAAAGGCACAAGCAGCCTCAGCCGTCTCAGGACATGACCCTCACTCTTCCAGGGACGCCCTGGCGGAAGGAGCAGACGGAGGACCTGCAGCGGGTGCTCAGGACCGTGGACGGCGAGATCCCGCTGGTCCTCGTCAGCGGCAACCATGACGTGGGCAATGTCCCCACCCCCGAGACCATCGCGGAGTTCCAGCGGACCTGGGGAGATGACTATTTCAGCTTCTGGGCTGGGGGCGTCCTGTTCCTCGTCCTCAACTCCCAGTTCTTCTACGATGCCTCCATGTGCCCTGCCTTGAAGCAGGCCCAGGACCAGTGGCTGGACCAGCAGCTGAGCATTGCAGGGCAGCGGAAGTGCCAGCACGCCGTCGTCTTCCAGCACATCCCGCTGTTCCTGCAGAGCATCGACGAGGACGACGACTACTTCAACCTCACCAAGCTGGTGCGGAAGGAGATGGCAGACAAGTTCTCCCAAGCAGGTAGGCCTGGGGCCCCAGGTGTCTGGGTGGAAGGGTGATCTGGATAGGAGGTGTCCAGATCCTTCTCCTGCCCCTCTGCGGCCTGGCAAAGAGGAGAGAGGATGGGGCCTTGGGCAGGACTGGATTCTAATCCCAGCTCTGGCACTCATGGCTGTGTGGCCTTAGATGAGCTGCCTTGCCCTCCAAGCCTCAGCTTCTTCGTCTATAAAGTAGGAATAGCAGAAGCAGCTCTCCCATGGGATGGCTGTGAGGACTCAGTGAGAAGGGGCCTGGACAGGATGAGAACAGCCCCAAGCTGAGTACTGAAGTCATAGCTGCTCACAGCTGAGGATGGGGAGGGACCCTGCAGGTTGGGGGTTATTGGGGGGCGGGTCTGGTCTGAGTGTGGCTCTATGTGCCCCAGGCAAAGGAAGATGCCAGGAGTATCTTTTCTCATTTCTCTGGGAAGCAGGAACTTGCCCAAGGGCAGATGGTATTTAAGAGCCAAACTTCCTACCAGTATTAGACGTAAACCGGGAAATCCTGGAACGTGGCTGTGGGGCAGGTCCGGGAGCCTTATCAGTGTTCCTTTAGTGCGGTGGACTGAGTTCTCCTCCAGAAGTAGGAGGAGAAACCTATTTAGTCTGATCTTACCCTGCTGTGAATTTTAAGCTAATCATACATATGACACATACGTGAGCACACACACACACAATGAGGACACTCCATTTCTAGAGATCTCAGTTCCGGTGGCGCTGTGTGCACCGCCCGCCCACACACCTCATTCCTCCTTCTGGGAGCACCTGCAGCTTTCCTCTCATGAGAAATGGTGCGTTCTCAGCCGGTTCCCTGCGTTACCACTGACTTGGCAGGATTCCAATTTTGACGGCTGTTGTGTCTCTTGTTTTGGTCCTAATGCCTCCTTTCAGATCTTTCCAGAGTGTACTTCATCAAACGCCTCTAAAATATAAATACATTCTTTTATTTGTTAGGGGGTAGGGAGAGGGAGGAGGGGGCCTGACCCAATAAGTAGCAAGCATTCATTAAAAAAAAAATCCTGACACTCTTTTCACCTTTGAGCATTAAATGTGTTCACATTTACTTGTGAGAAGTACAATAGGCCCTTCTGTATTTTCGAGACATTTTACAAAAAGCTTGCATAATTGGAGACGTTTTCCAACTGTTCCATGGAGGTGAAGTTGGAAAACTTTTATTAAAGCCTTTGAAATTTTATGCCATGCTTGAGTTGGTGCAGAAAACCAACTTTTTTTGTCTTTGTTGACAAGGAAATGAAGTGTCAAGATGGCATCAGCACCACCACGGAGACTATTTTGTAACAGAGAATAATGCCAGAGAGAACACTTAATGCCACTGAAATGATTCCTTTTATATCAAATGTTAAATGATGCAAATGCCATCCCCGTGGCTGCTCTTCGTTGTCAGCCGCATCCTTGAGTGGCATGGGGTTCTGGGTTTCCCCCTGTAGGACGGAGCACATGCAGCCCAGGAGCAGCCCCAGATACTGAGACCTGGAGACGTTTATAAAGAGGGCGACCCCAGCTCTAACAGGGCATCCTCGGGGGAATCCTGCTGCCCACCCACCAGGAAGCCCGGAGGGTGACATCGCATCTGGGATGCACCAGCCACCTCCCCCGTCAGGCCTGCAGCCCTGCGAGCTCAGGGAGGATTTGTTGGCACCCCCAGAGCTGGTCTGTGTCTCGGGGGTGGGCTCCAGTTGCCCCAGCTCACAGAGACTGATATCTACCACCAGAATGGCATTTTATTAATTTAAAAAAAAATTTTTTTAAACATCTTTATTGGAGTATAATTGCTTTACATTGGTGTGTTAGTTTCTGCTTTATAACAAAGTGAATCAGTTATACATATACATATATCCCCATATCTCCTCCCTCTTGCGTCTCCCTCCCTCCCACCCTCCCTATCCCACCCCTCTAGGTGGTCACAAAGCACCGAGCTGATCTCCCTCTGCTATGCAGCTGCTTCCCATTCGCTATCTATTTTACATTTTATTAATTTAGAGCAAGGCTGCAATCCTCCCCTTAACCCTAGCAGTGCAGTCTCTTCCCGTAGGCAAAACAGCATGGGAGGCCAAGTTATAATCAGGAGGTTGCTTGCTGAGCATGAGACAGAGCCGAGGGACTAGTTTTCTTATCTGCTCTTTATTTTTCAACAGAATTATAATTGATTTACAATATTGTGTTAGTTTCAAGTGTACAACATAGTGATTCAGTATTTTTGCAGATTATACTCCATTATAAATTATTACAAGATATTGGGTATAATTCCCTGTGTTGTACAGTATATCCTTGTTACTTATCTATTTTATATATAGTGGTTGGTATCTGTTAATTCCATACCCCTCATTTGTCCCTTCTCCCTTCCCTCTCCCCTTTGATAACCACAAGTTTGGTTTCTATGTCTGTAAGTCTGTTTCTGTTTTGCATATACATTCATTGGTATTATTTTTTAGATTCCACATATAAGTGACATCATATAGTATTTGTCTTTCTCTGACTTATGTCACTGGGCATCATAGTCTTTAGGTCCATCCATGTTGCTGCAGATGGCAGTATTCCTTCTTTTTTATGGCTGAGTAATATTCCTGTGTGTGTGTGTGTATCACATCTTCTTAATCCAGTTGTCTATTGATGGGCACTTGAGTTGCTTCCATGTCTTGGCTACTGTAAATAATCTTATCAGCTCTTAAAGGCCTCTGGTTCTGGAACTCTGATGGATTCTTCTCCAGTAGGGCCTCCTTGCCCAGGAAGATTGATGCTTCATGTGCCTTTAATTCTACCTCTTTAATAGCTCTCCAGCCTGTCCACTTCTTTAGGCCACCATTGCCTCTCAGCTGGGTGGTAGCAACAGCTTTGACTTGGTCCCCCTGCCCCACTCTTGCCCCATTCTGGTCCTTTCTCCACTACATCCAGAGGAGTATGTAGCCCAACAGCATCTACCCTTCTGAGGCCCCTTCATACATAGGATAAGGCTGTCCTCACCCTTTGTCACTGTCTCTGCCTCTTCCATTTCATCTGGCCAATGCCGCCTCAACTTTCTGTATGAGGCGCCCCCAGCCCTGCCCTGCCAGGTTCTTCCTCAGCTGCCCTTGCTCCCAGTGCATTTGTAAGTGTCAACCTGTCTGAAGCCCCCCTAGACTCTCAGCTCCTTGAGTGCAGGGGAGGCCTGGCTTAGGTCTTAGCCTATAATGAATGCTTCATCAGTGTTTGTGGAATGAGTGAAGGATGAACCTCTGATGCAGGCTCCTTCCCTGTGTTTAGCACCCGCTGTGCACCTGGCACAGAGCAGACCAGGTCCCACTCAGTGGAACTCCCAGGCGCAGCCTCTGCGTGGTGAGTTCCCAGTGTCGGGCACACATCATGCAGCCTCCTGGTCCTTCGGTCTTGGGTCAGGCCATGCGTGTGACTCTGCTCCGACCCACATGCTGACTTTCCAGGTTCACCCAGCAGTCAGTTGCTCTCTTCCCAAGTGGCCCCCTGCTGTTCCCATCAGGCACCACCTTCACGTATGGGCAGGCGTGCTCTTCTTGGTCACTGGCCTTAGGATCTTCCCCTAGACCTGCTTGACCAGGCAGAAGCAGAGAGAAGGGTGCCCTTCCTGCAGTCACCTGTCAGTTTGAGTGGCTTCCCAAACCAGGCCCTTTGCTTAATGGCCTTTTGAACTCAGAACAAAGCATGGGCAGCGTTGGGAAGATATCGGGATCAGATGCAGTCACAGCTCCGTGGCAGCCTGAGGGGCCTGCTTGGTTTGGGAGCACAGGTAGGTGGGCTGTCATGGGGAATGCAGGCCCCCACGACTCAGTAATGCTGGAGATCGCTCAGGTCACAGCCATGTAATTCTTGAACTCATTTTGGAAAGCCAGAAGTTCAGGTGACATTTTGTGAAATTCATTAACTTAAAGACCATGATGAAGTTGGGGGTGATGATGGCAGATGGTATTTAATACTGCCTCCAGCTTTTTTTCCCCACAGCAATATTATTCCCTAATACTATTTTAGTCTCATTTATCTCCGTATGCTAAAATGCCAGTACTCAAAAATATGTCAAAAGCATATCAGAATATCAGGGTAGCTTTTAATTATGATAATTGTGTTGTTATAAAATATCCTTTTAAAGAGCACATCCCTCCTCAAACCACCATGGAGGTAACACCCAGCTTCCTTCCAGCAAGCTTAATGAATAATTCTGAATCATTGTGTGGGCTGAATAAATGATTTAATAATGAGCATCAATAATCATCTCACATTGTGGCATTAATTTTCTAAACGGGATGAGGTAAATGAGGAGGAGGGCTGTTACTATACAATGGGCCACCATGTGTGTAGGGATGCGTTCTTTGAATCAAAGCCTCCAGCCTCCGAGCTCAGGTTTCCCTAGAAACAGATGCATTCTGTTTCTCCTTTTGAAGCTCAATAAAAAAACCTTCTCTGTATGATGCGAAAATATTGTCAATAGCCAGTACAAATAAACAGTTATCGGGGCAGGACAGATGCACAGATGTGAAGCGGCACAGTTATTTTCCATCTTCTTTGCTCTGCCTGAGGATAATCAATTTCATCACATCCACGGGATGTAGAAATTGGTTTTCCCCTTAATTCACCTGATACCTAGTTGGAGTTGCAAAGACAGTAGATAATGAAATCTTGATCGAACCTCCTGGCCATTGTCTGTATCCCTCATGCCTTTTTCAGCAGAAGGTTAATATGTGACCCAGTTAATACGGATTTCAATTTAAAAACTCAATCTTAAAAAACAAAAGTCTAGCTCTTTAACTGACCCTGTTTCCCTTGATGTCTCGATACCTTTTCTTTTTTCCATTCTCAACATAGAGATTAGAACTGTGTAGTAGAAAGCCCAGAGAGAATTTGGCAATTATGAAAAATTCCAATAAGTTGATCTTTCCTGTAAAAGCTAATGAGTAATTTCACAGAATTATAGTTTCACCTCTATTTATGCTTTTTAAAAAAAAACTAGAAAGAGATCTTAGCCCATGTACCGTTATGGTTTTAGAATTTCAAAGTTTTAAAGAACAAAAAGGTCAGGTTTCCAGGGTCTACTTAACAGGAAGAATGAAACATCAAATCCTACTCTGACATCTAATACTGAGTTGTATTGAAATTATTTGTTTCCATCCTGAATCCTCCAGGAAATGGAGTCCCAGCTTTATTCACCTCTATAAACCCAGCCCCTAGCCTAGACTATCACATAGTAGCCTCTCATTGAATAAATATGGAATTGAGTTAAACTTGATTCATATCTACTAATCAGCAGAATCACAGGTAATGTCCATGTTACCTCTGGATTGGTATTTACCAGCTGACTTCTGGATGGGAAATGCATCACCTAGAGCAGGGGTCAGCAGACTTTCCCTGCAAAGGGTCAGACAGTGAACGTTTTGGGCTGTGGTCTCTGTAGCGACTGCTCAACTTGGCCTCTGTAGCATGAAAATAGCCACAAACGGTACATAAGCAAGTGGGTGTGACTGGGTTCTGGTAAAACTTTACACTAACAGGTGGTGGGCCTGCGGGCCATAGTTTTCCCATCCTTGGCTTAGAGAGACGTTCCTGATGCAGCGGGAGGCTCTTTCTCTCCCCTGAGACCTTGTCCACAACATGCACACGTCTAATTCCAGGCTGCTTCTGATGACCCCCCTGTCACAACTGCCAACTCACGGAAAGTCTGCCCAGAAGGGGCTCCGGGTTCCTCAGTGGAGAACATGCCTGGGTGCAGCTCATCCCGCTGGAGGCCCATGGTGTGGTGTAGGTGGGGGGCCCCTGGGGCACTGAAAATCAAACGCTTGGGTGTTTAACATGTGTTAGAAAAAAACTATAACTAGCTCGTCAAGTGAAAGAAAAATAATAAATGACAGGTAGCATGGATAGTGTGCGGGTAAGGCCGAACTTGTGATGGCGGTACAAGGGGTAGCATGCTAATGAGGATGGGCTGTAAGACCGTTTAAGGTCACAGGTCGGCGGGCGGGCTTGGCTTCAGACAGACCTGGATTCAAATCCTTTGGTGCTACTCCCCAGTGAAGCGGCTTCCCGTAATCTGCTGAACATCTTTCTGCCTTAGTTTACTCACTTGTTAAAGGAGGGTACTCGTCCCAGCCTCATAGTGTTGGTGTGAGAATCAAGTAAAGGGAGGCGTGTATAAGAGCACTTAGCCCCATGCCTGGGACATGGCATGCGCTTGATGAAGGGTGGTTTGTCGTCATCTGGCGCTGGACCGTGGTGTGAGCCCACAGCTGGCAAGTTAGCTTTACCCGGGGTCTGGCTTCCTCCTTTCACGAGAGCAGCGCTTCTCACTCCCGGTGCTGCCAGGAGCAGGCAGCGTCTTCTTGGGAGGGTGTACGTGAGGGGGTACAAAGCACGGAGAGGCACCTCGAGTTTGGGGACGTGCCTGCAGTTTGCTAACATAACTTAATATATTGAAAAAGGAAGAGGAATTAGCAATTCTTTTTAGAATACAAACTAAGGAAGTGAAGCTTGACAAGAAACCTCTTGGCTTCTGGGCTACGTAGGAAGATAGACTGTGTCTCAAAGAGTCTGAGGTTTTTCGGGGTGAATGAGGAATGTACACTATTTTCAGTTTTGTCGAAAGGGGTATTAGTTTAAAAGGTTGGGAAACATTGAACTAGATGGAAAATTCCTATGGAACTTAGTGAGAGGATTTGACTCTGCATTTATTTTTTTAAAGCACACACCTCACCAATTAATGTGCTAATAAACACACTTTGGAATGCGTAATCTCATAGTCAGATTTTTCTGAATCCAGCAAGTGGGTCCACAAGGCAGTGGCTGTCATCAAACAACACCCTTTGTTTGTTTGTTTGTTTTTGGCCACAGGGCAGTGTGGGAATCTTAGTTCCCTGACCAGGGATGGAACCCGCGCCCCCTGCAGTGGAAGCGCATAGGGACCGCCAGGGAAGTCCCAATGCCCTCTGTTTAAAATGCACTAAAAAATCTATCTCATTGGTTCTTTTTTTAACTGACTTTCAAGTGAGAACTCAACAAACAGTCCTTTTTTTGAGCATCTGTAGAATTCAGAGTTTCTGGGGGCATGTCAGCTTGAGGAATTTTACCCTCTTTAATTTACATTTGGTCTTGAATTCATCTTCCAGGTTTGGTCTGCTGTATGTTTCAATCAGTTCACCATAAAACATCATGCTTTAGTCATTTTATGTCTGTGTTTCATTCACTGTAAACCGAGATAAAAGACCAGCTACGGAAGCTACATCTGGTGCGAAGTGATGGATTACATTTCTCACTTTGGACGTATCCTTAACAGTTGGGCTAATTAAAGTTAAAATCAAGTCCTGATAGTAAATATTTATAAGTTGAGAATCTGGCATGTGTATGTGTATGCTGCTTATTCCCAAAGTTAAGTCAGCATTTATCCATTCAACAAATAGCCTGGGCCCTGTGCTGGGCACGAAGGGCAGCAATGCACAAAACAGAGTATTGTAGGTCACCCTCAAACTAAAAGCTCAAAATCTTGTTGAAGAATCCCATTGCAACATTTCAAAAAGGAGCCACAAGTACATGGGAAACAGCAATGTCTGTCTAAGCGTATGAAGTCAAAATATTATATCTTTTCTTTCTAGGTCACGTTTTAAAAATAGCAATTAGTGTCACTTTCAAATGAGCGGTGGGATTCCTTTGTAAAATTGAAATATCCCCCGCTTAGCTAAACACTCTTTTTTTTATTTTTTTTGTTTGTTTGTTTGTTTTTGTTGTTTTTTTATACTGCAGGTTCTTCTTAGTCATCAATTTTATACACATCAGTGTATACATGTCAATCCCAATCGCCCAATTCAGCACACCACCATCCCCACCCCACCGTGGTTTTCCCCCCTTGGTGTCCATACGTTTGTTCTCTACATCTGTGTCTCAACTTCTGCCCTGCATACCGGCGCATCTGTACCATTTTTCTAGGTTCCATATACATGCGTTAATATACGATATTTGTTTTTCTCTTTCTGACTTATTTCACTCTGTATGACAGTCTCTAGATCCATCTGCGTCTCAACAAATGACTCAATTTCGTTCCTTTTTATGGCTGAGTAGTATTCCATTGTATATATGTACCACAACTTCTTTATCCATTCATCTGTCAATGGGCATTTAGGTTGCTTCCATGACCTGGCTATTGTAAATAGTGCTGCAATGAACATTGGGGTGCATGTGTCTTTTTGAATGATGGTTTTCTCTGGGTATATGCCCAGTAGTGGGATTGCTGGATCATATGGTAATTCTATTTTTATTTTTTTAAGGAACCTCCATACTGTTCTCCATAGTGGCTGTATCAGTTTACAGTCCCACCAACAGTGCAAGAGGGTTCCCTTTTCTCCACGCCCTCTCCAGCATTTGTTGTTTGTAGATTTTCTGATGATGCCCATTCTAACTGGTGTGAGGTGATACCTCATTGTACTTTTGATTTGCATTTCTCTAATACTTAGTGATGTTGATCAGCTTTTCATGTGCTTCTTGGCCATCTGTATGTCTTCTTTGGAGAAATGTCTATTTAGGTCTTCTGCCCATTTTTGGATTGGGTTGTTTGTTTCTTTAATATTGAGCTGCATGAGCTGTTTATATATTTTGGAGATTAATCCTTTGTCCGTTGATTCATTTGCAAATATCTTCTCCCATTCTGAGGGTTGTCTTTTCGTCTTGTTTATGGTTTCCTTTGCTGTGCAAAAGCTTTGAAGTTTCATTAGGTCCCATTTGTTTATTTTTGTTTTTACTTCCATTACTCTAGGAGGTGGGTCAAAAAAGATCTTGCTGTGATTTATGTCAAAGAGTGTTCTTCCTATGTTTTCCTCTAAGAGTTTTATAGTGTCCGGTCTTACATTTAGGTCTCTAATCCATTTTGAGTTTATTTTTGTGTATGATGTTAGGGAGTGTTCTAATTTCATTCGTTTACCTGTAGCTGTCCAGTTTTCCCAGCACCACTTATTGAAGAGACTGTCTTTTCTCCATTGTATGTCTTTGCCTCCTTTGTCATAGGTGCGTGGGTTTATCTCTGGGCTTTCTATCTTGTTCCATTGATCTATGTTTCTGTTTTTGTGCCAGTACCATTATTGTCTTCATTACTGTAGCTTTGTAGTATAGTCTGAAGTCAGGGAGTCTGATTCCTCCACCTCCGTTTTTTTCCCTCAAGATTGTTTTGGCTATTCGGGGTCTTTTGTGTCTCCATACAAATTTTAAGATGATTTGTTCTAGCTCCGTAAAAAATGCCATTGGTAATTTGATAGGGATTGCATTGAATCTGTAGATTGCTTTGGGTAGTATAGTCATTTTCACAATATTGACTCTTTCAATCCAAAAACATGGTATATCTCTCCATCTGTTGGTATCATCTTTAATTTCTTTCATCAGTATCTTATAGTTTTCTGCATACAGGTCTTTTGTCTCCCTAGGTAGGTTTATTCCTAGGTATTTTATTCTTTTTGTTGCAATGGTAAATGGGAGTGTTTCCATAATTTCTGTTTCAGATTTTTCATCATTAGTGTATAGGAATGCAAGAGATTTCTGTGCATTAATTTTGTATCCTGCAACTTTACCAAATTCATTAATTAGTTCTAGTAGTTTTCTGGTGGCATTTTTAGGATTCTCTATGTATAGTATCATGTCATCTGCAAACAGTGACAGTTTTACTTCTTCTTTTCCAATTTGTATTTTTTTATTTCTTTTTCTTCTCTGATTGCCATGGCTAGGAGTTCCAAAACTATGTTGAATAATAGTGGTGAGAGTGGACATCCTTGTCTCGTTCTTGATCTTAGAGGAAATTCTTTCAGTTTTTCACCATTGAGAATGATGTTTGCTGTGGGTTTGTCATATATGGCCTTTATTATGTTGAGGTAGGTTCCCTCTATGCCCACTTTCTGGAGAGTTTTTATCATAAATGGGTGTTGAATTTTGTCAAAAGCTTTTTCTGCATCTATTGAGATGATCATATGGTTTTTATTCTTCAGTTTGTTAATATGGTGTATCACATTGATTGATTTGCATATATTGAAGAATCCTTGCATCCCTGGGATAAATCCCACTTGATCGTGGTGTATGATCCTTTTAATGTGTTGTTGGATTCTGTTTGCTAGTATTTTGTTGAGGATTTTTACATTTGTATTCATCAGTGATATTGGTGTGTAATTTTCTTTTTTTGTAGTATCTTTGTCTGGTTTTGGTATCAGGGTGATGGTGGCCTCATAGAATGAGTTTGGGAGTGTTCCTTCCTCTGCAATTTTTTGGAAGAGTTTGAGAAGGATGGGTGTTGGCTCTTCTCTAAATGTTTGATAGAATTCACCTGTGAAGCCATCTGGTCCTGGACTTTTGTTTGTTGGAAGATTTTTAATCACAGTTTCAATTTCATTACTTGTGATTGGTCTGTTCCTATTTTCTGTTTCTTCCTGGTTCAGTCTTGGAAGGTTATACCTTTCTAAGAATTTGTCCATTTCTTCCAGGTTGTCCATTTTATTGGCATAGAGTTGCTTGTAGTAGTCTCTTAGGATGCTTTGTATTTCTGCGGTGTCTGTTGTAACTTCTCCTTTTTCATTTCTAATTTTATTGATTTGAGTCCTCCCCCTGTTTTTCTTGATGAGTCTGGCTAATGGTGTATCAGTTTTGTTTATCTTCTCAAAGAACCAGCTTTTAGTTTTATAGATCTTTGCTATTGTTTTTTTTGTTTCTGTTTCTGCTCTGATCTTTATGATTTCTTTCCTTCTGCTAACTTTGGGTTTTGTTTGTTCTTCTTTCTCTAGTTCCTTTAGGTGTAAGGTTAGATTGTTAACTTGAGATTTTTCTTGTTTCTTTAGGTAGGCTTGTATAGCTATAAACTTCCCTCTTAGAACTGCTTTTGCTGCATCCCATAGGTTTTGGATCATCGTGTTTTCATTGTCATTTGTCTCTAGGTATTTTTTTTTAAAGTATTTATTTATTTATTTATTTATTTATTTATGGCTGTGTTGGGTCTTCGTTTCTGTGTGAGGGCTTTCTCTGGTTATGGCAAGCGGGGGCCACTCCTCATCGTGGTGCGCGGGCCTCTCACTATCGCGGCCTCTCTTGTTGCGGAGCACAGGCTCCAGATGCGCAGGCTCAGCAATTGTGGCTCACAAGCCCAGCTGCTCCGCGGCATGTGGGATCTTCCCAGACCAGGGCTCGAACCGGTGTCCCTTGCATTGGCAGGCAGATTCTCAACCACTTCACCACCAGGGACGCCCCTCTCTAGGTATTTTTTTATTTCCTCTTTGATTTCTTCAGTGATCTCTTGGTTATTTATTAACGTATTGTTTAGCCTCCATGTGTTAGTGTTTTTTACGTTTTTTTCCCTGTAATTCATTTCTAATCTCATAGCGTTGTGGTCAGTAAAGATGCTTGATATGATTTCAATTTTCTTAAATTTACTGAGGCTTGATTTGTGACCCAAGATGTGATCTATCCTGGAGAATGTTCCGTGCGCACTTCAGAAGAAAGTGTAATCTGCTGTTTTTGGATGGAATGTCCTATAAATATCACTTAAATCTATCTGGTCTATTGTGTCATTTAAAGCTTCTGTTTCTTTATTTATTTTCATTTTGGATGATCTGTCCATTGGTGTAAGTGAGGTGTTAAAGTCCCCCACTATTATTGTGTTACTGTCGATTTCCTCTTTTATAGCTGTTAGCAGTTGCCTTATGTATTGAGGTGCTCCTATGTTGGGTGCATATATATTTATAATTGTCATATCTTCTTTTTGGATTGATCCATTGATCATTATGTAGTGTCCTTCCTTGTCTCTTGTAACAGTCTTTATTTTAAAGTCTATTTTATCTGATATGAGTATTGCTACTCCAGCTTTCTTTTGATTTCCATTTGCATGGAATATCTTTTTCCATCCCCTCACTTTCAGTCTGTATGTGTCCCTAGGTCTGAAGTGGGTCTCTTGTAGACAGCATATATATGGGTCTTGTTTTTGTATCCGTTCAGCAAGCCTGTGTCTTTTGGCTGGAGCATGTAATCCATTCACGTTTAAGGTAATTATTGTGATGTATGTTCCTATGACCATTTTCTTAATTGTTTTGGGTTTGTTTTTGTAGGTCCTTTTCTTCTCTTGTGTTTCCCACTTAGAGAAATTCCTTTAGCATTTGTTGTAGAGCTGGTTTGGTGGTGCTGAATTCTCTTAGTTTTTGCTTGTCTGTAAAGCTTTTGATTTCTCCATGGAATCTGAATGAGATCCTTGCCGGGTAGAGTAATCTTGGTTGTAGGTTCTTCCCTTTCATCACTTTAAGTATATCATGCCACTCCCTTCTGGCTTGTAGAGTTTCTGCTGAGAAATCAGCTGTTAACCTTATGGGAGTTCCCTTGTATGTTATTTGTCATTTTTCCCTTGCTGCTTTCAATAATGTTTCTTTGTCTTTAATTTTTGCCAATTTGATTACTCTGTGTCTCGGCGTGTTTCTCCTTGGGTTTATCCTGTATGGGACTCTCTGCGCTTCCTGGACTTGGCTGGCTATTTCCTTTCCCATGTTAGGGAAGTTTTCGACTATAATCTCTTCAAATATTTTCTCGGGTCCTTTCTCTCTCTCTTCTCCTTCTGGGACCCCTATAATGCGAATGTTGTTGTGTTTAATGTTGTCCCAGAGGTCTCTTAGGCTGTTTTCATTTCTTTTCCTTCTTTTTTTCTTTAGTCTGTTCCGCAGCAGTGAATTCCACCATTCTGTCTTCCAGGTCACTTATCCATTCTTCTGCCTCAGTTATTCTGCTATTGATTCCTTCTAGTGTATTGTTCATTTCAGTTATTGTATTGTTCATTTCTGTTTGTTTGTTCTTTAATTCTTCTAGGTCTTTGTTAAACATTTCTTGGATCTTCCCGATCTTTGGCTCCATTCTTATTCCAAGGTCCTGGATCAACTTCACTATCATTATTCTGAATTCTTTTTCTGGAAGGTTGCCTATCTCCACTTCATTTAGTTGTTTTTCTGGGGTTTCATCTTGTTCCTTCATCTGGTATGTAGCCCTCTGCCTTTTCATCTTGTCTGTCTTTCTGTGAATGTGGCTTTTGTTCCACAGGCTGCAGGATTGTAGTTCTTCTTTCTTCTGCTATCTGCCCTCTGGTGCTAAACACTCTTACTTCCTATACTAGTTCAAGTATTTTTTTATTTACTGGACTTGCTGTCACTTAAAAGGCACTTGCCCCGACTATGGTTAACACTGTACATGAAAATTTAGAATATTGCTACGTAAAATAAGCTGGAAATTGCTTTAGTTTTGTTTTACAATTTTACTTAAGAGAAATGTTTGCATATTGATGACTCATTTGGAAGTAAAAGAACAGCACCCATTTGGGTAAAGCCTCCTATGTGCCCTGTCATCACAACCCAGGGTCCTGTGAGTACGGGTGTCTGCAGTCCAGGTGAGGAACCTGAGCACACAGCAGTGAGAAACCTGAGTCCATTTCAGATTTAAATTACAGACACACGAGAGGAAGGAAAAGAACTTCTCTTATATGTCTCCTTTACAGAAGGCCCTCCCCTACGCACTGGTGGAAGTGCAGGTGAGGAGTCCCTGCAGCACCGCTGCCTAGGGGGAAGGGGCCGAGTCCTGGCGGGTGTGATGCTGCCTCAGCCACCAGCCTCCTGCTGGGCCACCTGCTGGGTGGGGCCTTGTGGTCCATCTCCCTCGGGGGGCTGTAACCTCACTTCCTCCGGGATGCCACTGAAGGCACCTAATAGAGCAGTTTTTTTCTCCTGAAGAAAGGCAGAAGATGAACAAGCTTCTTGAGAGCCATGGCTGATATTCAGTTTTTTTATTCCTCACGTTATTGTCAGCGGCTGTTCACATTGTCACTGTAGCCTACACAGCGCCCCTCAAGGTGTTGGCGTTCTTGCCATTTTACTGACAAGCAAAGCCCTGGAGGCTGAATCGCTTCTTCAGGTCACAAAGCTAGGAAGCAGGGCTAGAATAGCTCTGTTTTTTGTGCAGATCAGATAAGATAATCCAGTACCGTGACACAGTATCTGGTTCCTGTTAAGTGTTCCATGATGATGGTGCTATTAGTATTATCCATCTTACTATCATCGTTTTCATTATTATCACAAAAATATTTTAGGTGACTTAACATCAGAGAAATTGATATGTAAGGAACCTATTTTCTCCCTTGCACAAGTTCACACCTCTCACCCACTGCTGGTGGCTAGAGTGTTGACGAAGTTGGAACCCAAGTCTTCCTGACTGTGTTCCTTCTACTCCTCTGCCCACCACACCAGGGTCCCACGTCCCTGAGTCAGCCCCACCATGTGCCACCAGTGGGTGCTAAAGTCCCCAGGGTAACCAACTTCCTTGACTATCAGTTTTACTTTAGAAGCCATTTAAAACACAAATAACATTACATTCACATACTAATATTTCCCACTTATTAAATACTATGCTACAGGTACTATTGCTCTGATTTTATAGATAAGGAAACTGAGGCAGAGAGAGACACCTCAGCTTACCCAGCTTCACACAGCTCGGCTCCAGTCCCAGGGCTCTGGCTCTGACCCCTGGCCTGTTAATCCTGCTTTCGGGGTAATGAGTGGAATGCGCTTTGGGCAAGGTGAGAAGAGCCAGGCCAGCTTGCGTTGGGACGATTCCCACCTGCTTACAAACCACGTCCTCTCTCTACCTGCGCTCCTTCATGGGCTGCCCCGGGGAAGGAGCTGGTCCAGCCAGCCATGGAGGCTTAGAATCACAGCGTCTGAAGGGGTCCTGCTGGGTGAGGGTCCAGGGAGTCCACTCAGGGTGTGGAATTCCTCTCTGACCTCAGCAAGCAGCAGTCTTTTTTCAGAGCAAGTCCCTCACCTCATTCTTTCATCTAGAGAGGGTGGACTGTGCCTTCTGCAGACAAAGATGCTGCTTCAAACAGGAAGGGATCTGTACATCCTGCCCTACACCCCCCCACCCCCCGCAGACTCTGGCTGGCTTCCCTGGGATACAAGTGCAAGTGGGCTCCTATCAGAGGATTATGGGCACCAGAACAAGCTCATTTTAAAAATGGCAGCTGTAGCTCATAGAAAATAGTGATAAAATAAAAATAAAGGTTGTTTTGAGATACTATCTTGAGGAAAGAGACAAATTATGGCAATCAGTTTATTTCAACTTGTATTTGATAAAATGTTGGTTGTTATTGCAAATATGCACCAACTCTTAGGATGAACAAAGAATGAATCAAGTGTCAATTTGGTTTCCTTGGCCTAAATTGTCTGAAATAATTGTTTGACAGCATCCTGCCTTTGACATTGGCAACAGCATAATTGAGGGTCATTTTTATAAGAGGAAAAATATTTGCAGGTTTCATCAGTTTTCTCAAGGGTCTTTTTCTGAATCTATCAAAAGTCCAATTATTGCCCTTCTGTGGAACGTGTGTGCGCCCGAGTGTGTGTGTGTGTATTCTGCCAGAGCCTTGTTTGTTAATGACTTCCCCTGTGATTCAGGCAGTTCCCTGGTGTCACTTTTCATTGGCTTTATATAAAATCCTGTGTCTTTGTGGTTTAACAGAAAGCTTCCTCTGCCTGGTTGTACAGGTTGGGGGGTGGGGTTTAGTAGGGGCTTGGTTTATAAGTAATCCATTCATTAATGTTTTCTTGTTACTAAGAAGTTCTCTTTTCATACAGCTAAGATCATAGCATTTTAGAAGCATAAGATTATGTCATACAGAGCATTATCTCGTGTCATTAAAAATATTCTCCAAACCACAGATGTTTTATACCATGTAGACATACCATGTTCATTAATTCTTTTGCCACTATTGGACACTTAAGTTGTGTTTGATTTTTCTCTGTGATAAATACTACTGTTATGAAGTTCTTTGTGCACAAACAGGCCCAAATCTTAAAGTAAGTACGCTTACATGTTTTTTATTTATGAAATGAATGCCTGAAATTGGTCATGGTAAGGCCAGGCGTGACCTGGAGTCATGTTTTGCTGAAGAGTTTCGACACTCTGACTGGAAGAGTTATGGAGCTCTTGACACTGGGGTCGGGTACTGCTTATGGTCACATTCATCTTTGCATTTTGAACACATTGCACGTGTTCTCTGCATTTGGAAACTAGGAGAACAAAGATGAGTAAGCTTTGATCTTACCCTCAAGAAGATCAATCCTAGTTTAAGCTTAAGCTCAATCCTAGGGGCAAAGTCGGGAGGGAACCAGAGAATTACAACCAGTGTGGAAGGCTTAAGAGTGGGTACTTCCTGACACATTAGAGATTTGTTTTTAATATTTAAATTCCTCTCTCCATAAGTCACATTTAAAGATATGTATGTACTTTGCTTGCTACCTATTTGATAGGGGCGTGGTTTCCCTTAAGATTGTGTGAATTGCATTGCATTTCCTTTTTCCTTCTTCCTTCATTGCCTGCCCCCGCCCCGCTTCCTTCCTTTACTTTAATTCATAACAACCTTTACTTCACGGCTGTGTCTTCATGAAATTGCTCCATGAAATGTTTGATCTGGGGGCACTCATTCAGTTAATTCAGTAGATTGGAGTTTGCCTACTCTGTGCTGAGCCTGCGTATCATGGCAAAGAGTGCTTTCAAGGAAAAGAAACCTTTCTGTGTGATGGATACATCAACGCCCAGAAGCATTGTGATTAGTGGCCCTGTTTCCTATCTTCTGATCAAGGTTATAGGACAGCTGTTCTCAACCTTGTTGAAGCTTACTGACCCTCTGGCCAAAGGTGCCCATTCCTTAGAGGTGAAGCCAGGCCAGGTGCCTCTGGGACAGCAGGGGCTGGTCAAAGGGGACATGGGTTATAATTTTATACAAGTTATATAATTATAATTTTTTTTTCTTAAAGACTGTGAAAGGAGATCTTACAAGATGTTAATATTTATTATTTGTGGGTGGTGAGAATATAAGTGTTATATTATTTTTTTTCCTAATCTGAATCTTCTAAGTTTCTCAAAAAATGAAAAAAGAATAATAAAAGAATCCCTGTAATGAAGTCAGGGTCAGGGATTGGCAGACTGTTTCTGTAAAGGGCCAGATAGTAAATATCTTAGGCCTTGTGGGCCAAGAGGCAAAATTGAAGAGAATACGTAGGGGCTTATATAAACCTAAATGTAGCCATTTAAAAATATAGGAAGCGTTCTTAGTTCACACCCCTTAAAAGCTAATAGACAATGGGCTGTGGTTTCCCAGCCCCTGGTCTGGAAACTTAAGATCAATCTCCACTGACACTTGTATTTAAGGATAATAGTTACAGAGCCATCAATTATTTTCAAAAGATTATGCCACTTAGCATTTTCCACACTTCATATCTTCTACCCACAAATGAAAGACTAAAATCTAAGGGAGGAGGAGATTTTCTTTCTAGCTGACTATGTTTTGGGTCTTTTAATAATAGCACACTCTGCCTCTGTGGTGTTGTCTGTTTCTCACTTCCAAATTGCCTCCAAGTTGTCATATAGACATGGCCTAAGGTTACCCAATGCCCTGCCCCCTCCTCTGTGCCAGTCACTGCCTTGGGTCTGTGCCTTGGGTCCTGTTGAATGCTTGATGCTTGAGAAAGCAATTTCATAAGCCTTAGAAAGGATGTCAAGAAGATCCTTGACAGGGACTTCCCTGGTGGCGCAGTGGTTAAGAATCCGCCTGCCAATGCAGGGGACAAGTGTTCGAGCCCTGGTCCGGGAAGATCCCACATGCCGCGGAGCAACTAAGCCCGTGTGCTGCAACTACTGAGCCTGCACTCTAGAGCCTGCAAGCCACAACTTCTGAGCCCACGTGCCACAACTACTGAAGCCCGCGTGCCTAGAGCCCGTGCTCCGCAACAAGAGAAGCCACCACAATGAGAAGACCGTGTACCACAACGAAGAGTAGGCCCCCTCGCCGCAACCAGAGAGCGCCCGCCAGTAGCAATGAAGACCCAGTGCAGCCAAAAATAAATAAGTAAATAAATAAATTTATTAAAAAAAAAAAAAAAGAAGATCCCTGACAAAACAACACTCTGCTGGAGTCCTGTTGAACCCCACCCTATGAAGGAAACATCCTGGGACATTTTGTATTATCTTGTAAGAGCTTCCAAAGGCCAACTTATGTCATGTCTAAAAGCAGATTACCGGTCACCCCAAAAGATGATTTACTGCTCTAAAAAGGATAGGATAATATTTGCTCCTTTTGGCTGTACGTAATCGGAAACTCCAATCTGCCCAGCTCAGAGAATAAGGAAGTTTATTATCTCGTGTGGTTCAGGCTCTCAGACAAGTCTAACTTAGGGACCAGGATCTCACTGTGATTCTGCTGTCCTGTCCCCGCCACCGCCCCTCCTTGCAAACACACACACCCAGTGTGGCCCTTTCTTTAGTTTGGACCTTCTCAGATGGCTGCTGTAGTTCTGGGCATAACGTTCAGACTTGACAACCCCCAAGAGGCAGAAAAGGGGGCTTTAAAAAAAAAAGCAGCAACATCTTTCCCAGGATGGACCCCCAGCAGGTATCCTCCCACAGCGCCATGCCGAGACCTGGCCACAGACCCTTTCCTAGCCCCGTGGGTGGTCGTAGGAAGAGAACTGCCTCCATCCTGGTTCTGCGGATGCAGCCCATGACCTGCCAGAGCAAAATCAGGATCCTCTTAGCAAAGAGGAAAAGGAAGGGCATGGATATCGGGAGGCAACCAGCACTGCTTCCCACAGCAAGGAAGGAAGGACCCACATTTCCACTTTATTTGAGAAACAGGACCGAAAAGTGTTGTGTCCGCAGGGCGCATTAGTGAGCCCGCACTGGGGCTCAAACACATCATCTCTGAAACTCACAGCAACTCCGTGAGGGATCTGTTAACATCCCCTTTTTAAAATTGGGGAAGCGTACGTTCAGGAAGGTAAAGTAGCTTGTCATGTGGCATTTAAGTGACAGACAAGATTCAACATCAGTGGTTATTCCACCATTTCTGCCTTCCACCCTCATGTAATAACATCAGGCCTCCTTTTATAAGGAACGTGGCAATTCTTTTTTAATATCAGTAAATACTGGGACTCTGGTTTTCCTTAGATAATATTGGCAGAGGGGAGATTTGAGTTTCTCCTCCAGGACACCTACTAAAATGCAGCTTATGAGTTGCCACAAATTTGATATATTCGTTCTCTATCCATCCATCCATCCTTCAACAGTCATTTATAGAGCAGCAGCCCTGTTATCTTCATTCTAGGGATGGATATTTAGTTAGATAGCCTTGGTCTCTGTCATCACAGGCCAGCAGGGGACACCAGGATGGGAGCAAGAAACCTCAGGATAAAAGTAGAGGAATGTGCCAAGCACGGGAGGAAGGAGAATCAGCCCAGTCCAGCTTGGCCAGGGATGTGTTCCCTGCGGAGAGGAGCAGGCAGGGTCGTAAAGGACGAGTGAGAGTTCAGCAGGCAGATGTGGGCAGGAAGCGGGCACTCAAGACACAGGGCAGAGCATGGGCTGAGGCTGGAGCCACAGAACAGCCGGGCATGTACCGGGCCTAGCACTGGAGCTGCTTGGTGACCAGAGTGTGGCTCACGTGTTGGATGACACGGAACAGGAGCCGGATCCGGCCCCAAGGTGATGGAGAAGCATGGGAAGGTTTTATGTGGAGAAGTGGCACAATCGGGTTTTGCATTTGAGAAAGACAACCTTGCCCGGTCTGTCCAGGATGCATTTTTCTTCCTTCTTTCCCTGGTTTTGTTCAGGGCACCGTATGACAGGCTGGAAACACCTACAGCCCCCCTTACACCTAGTGTGGCCACATGTCCCAGTCCTGGAATTTAGCAAGTGGGGCTTCCTGGAAAGCTTTCATTGGCCCTTCCCTCTTCTTCCTGCTTGGAACTTGGACATAATGCCTGGAAGCCCTGCAGCCATCTTGCAGTCTTAAGGACAAAGCCACAAGCTGGGGATGGCAGAGCAGGACAGAAGGAGCCTGGATTCTTAGTGAAATTGTTGAGCAGCAGCACCCACCCTGACTACCCACCTCCTGTCTGGTGGACAGATCAGAGGTAAATACAAGCATACCCTTTGCTTATTTAAGCCGCTGACAGCTGAATGTCATCCTGACACACCTGGGGGCAGAAAGGAGGGAAGAGCAGGTGGCCACAAAGACCGCCCTGAGGATGGAGAACAGAAAGGGCTGTGAGCATGTTCAGGCAGAAAAGCCAATGCGATGCACAGCCCACATCCCTGGAGCAGGTGGCTGTGTGCTGGCCCAGGGGAGCCCACGAGGAGGAGCAGGCATAGGGCGGAAGGAGTGAGTTTGCAGTACTTGCAGGGACATCAGGAAGAGAGGTCCTCCGAGCAGTGGGAGAACTAAGTCTGGGCCGGGAAATGATTCGGGGTCGTCAGCAGGTGGGGTGACTGAGGTTACGACAGGCTGTGGTCATCCAGTGAGCAGAGAAGGGCATGGGCAGAGCCCAGGGAAGGCTGCTATCTAAAGGGCTCACGGAAAAGCACACTAATTAGGCAAATGCTGCGTTCTTTAAGGCATCTCTGCCTGATTGGAATCTTTCTTTCCCCAGTTATTAAAACAAGCTGACTCTCCCAAGGTCCTGACATTTCGATGGCACAGAGCTCCCCTCGTGGACCTACCTGGTCCGAGCTAGAGCCCCTTTTCCCCAGTAAATTTCATCTTCAGCACGCTGCTCAACATCTCCCTTCTGTGGCTTGCTGCCACCTCTGTCTACCTCCCTCCAGTATTTTTGGACGGATTTCCAATTTGATACATGAGCATGCCATCAGTCAAAACAATCTTTTTAATGAGCCTCTTGTCCTGACAGCTGTGTTTAAGATAGGGCATGGAAACTGGGTAATGGAAATCTAGAAAATTGTCCATTCTGGATTGAAACCTTACTGTGTGCCCCACGCTCCAGCTCACACACAAGCCTGCCATCTTCTTTTAAAAATAAAGAGGAAATTATGAATAGTGAAAAAGATGTAATTTGTGCAAATGAAAAAAAAGATCTTCTGATCAGAATCTTAGAGAAGGATGAGAGGAAGGTATAATTATTGAGCGTCGCCTGAGTATGTCACATGCAGCTTCCTGCCGTGTGACCTTGGGCATGGCTCTGAACCTGGGGGTGGTTGACATTGGTCCTACCTTCCAAGTGGGGGAAACTGAGGCTCAGAGAGGTGGACGCCCATGCCACGCTCACAGCTTGGCAGTGGCAGGCTGGGGTTCAAGCCTTCGTCTCCTGAGCCCCTGCCCCAAGCTGCCACTGCTTTTCTACCAACCAAATATTAATATTAAGAAAATACGGTGCTCCTCTTGCATTACTACACACAGGTTTTGAATTTCCAGGTCATCAGGAAAGGGGAAAATTAAAAAGTTTTTCATACCTCCCATGTAGAAGAAGAATAAAGGGGAGTGAGTCTGAAGGTGGTAGGAGCATAATTAATCCTCAGCTCCAGGTGGAGAAGCGATGCTTCACTGCCGATTCTGGAGGCTTTGCACGCGTGAGGGCAGCCAGGCATCTCCAGCCCCCGAGAGGAATTATGTCCCGGCAGCACCGCTCTGTGCCTGGGACTGGGAGCTCACGTTCTCCCAAGGCGGGAGCGCAGGCCTTGACAGTCGTGAGGGGGTGAAGGTGGAGATGCGGTGTGACAAACAGGAGCGGGGCCCTGCCCACCGCCTCCCGTGTGGGCGTGATGACGGATCAGTGGCTCTGTCTCCACCCGCTCTTCTTGGGAACTTTTTCAGCAAAACCACTCCCTTCCTGATTAAGCTGGAAATGCACAGCCCCTCGGTGTGCTCTGAGCCACTTCTCTGCCACCGAGAATTGTGGTTTCATCCCCCCACCCTCCCACCTTCTTGTAGGAGCCTTGGGAAGGGAAGAGTATCATTTTGTTGATGATTATCTAGGAGAGGTAAAAGTGGAATTTACATGGCTATTTTTTTAGGAGAGGAAACGGGGGGAGGGGCGGGTAGAAAATTTAAAACAAACAAAATCTCTTCACCTAACACCAGCTCCGACTCTATAGAGAAAAGAAATCTCTTGGCCCCTGGTGAAGGTCATTTCAATAGCTGGGCCATTACTTTCAACCCAAGCAAAACAGAAAGAGAGAGAGAGGAGAAATCCCAAGAGGAGGCTATGAATCCGCAAGACAAGCCAGATGCTTCACGCAGCATGTGGACCAGACATCTGAGCAAATGCCTGAGGTGGCCAGATGTTTGTGTGTTGCATAGCACCCACAAAAGAAAGGGTGGCATGAACCCCACCCAGGTTTCCAGCGGAGGCCCAGCCCGGGAGCACCTGGTCCCCTGGCAGTGAAGTCATCTCCAGCCTGCGGTGGCTGCTCATGCCCTTCAGAAGATTGGGGTTCAACTCCCGTAGCAGCTAACCCCCCAAACCCCGACCCCAGGTCGAGTGGTACAGAGGCAGGGCTGCCTGGCTTGGGTGCTTTTTAACCTGAGAGAGTCTTTTCTTGCGCTGTTGATCCTGCAGCAAACAGGAATGGATGGGCCCCTCCCTGGAGAGCTGGCCACTGGGGCTGGGCAAATGGACACCTTCCTCCCTGCGGGGTCACTGCCCCAGGGCCCCCGAGGCTCTCTGAGAAGCTTCACTGAGTGTCCCCAAGTACCTGAACAGTCCCTGGAGGGCCGGAAGGCTCTGAACGTCCCGACCTCCCAATGTAAAGTATAGAATGGTCATCTGACAGCCTAGATTGTACACACTGCAGATACAGTTTCCAGGGTTTTATACGGTAGCTCTGAGATAGAGCCGTGTGTCCTGAGGGGAGCAATTAAAAGACAGATTGTTGAGTGAATAAAAGCAAGGATCAAATTCGCAGATAGCATATCCCATTTTTGTGAAATTATATGTATTTGTGTATGTGTGTATTTCTATAGACCTATATCTTACATCTGTTTTTTATTAGTACAGACATTCAAATTATCTGGACAAGACACACGGAACTCCTAAAGTGGAAAGAGAGATTTCAAGAGAGTTCCCTCCTCCTCCTTTTTTTAAGTGCCTTGTATTTTTATAATATTTGATTTTATTTTAGCAAGCGTGCATTGCTTTTTGAAAAAAAACCTTTTTGTCCAGAAATATTTTCAAGCTTACAGAAAAGTTGCAAGTAAAAAGAACACCTATATACTCTTTACCCAGATTTATCTGGCATTTTACCCCAATTACTTAATTTTTTTATTATTTGCAATAGATATTGCAAGTATATTTTTCTGATCTATTTGAGGGTACATTGCATGCATCACGTGTGTTTTATTTTCCCTTCCTTACACAAAAGGTAGGCTCCTATATATGCTTTCCTGCACATTATTCACATTTTTCTTTGCAATCATTCAGTATCAGTTCACGGAGATCTTCCTCGGTTTGTTTGTTTGTTTACAACTGTGAGTGTACCATAGTTTATTCAACTGCTCTCCTAAGGCATGCATTACTTTTGAAAGCAGAAAAACAAAGATAAATGGTGAAATGGAAAATTTAAAACCACTGAAGAGAGCAAGCTGAGGCTCTAATAGAAAGTCTGTTGTTTTTAAAGTGGGTGGGACCATGGGAGAAGCCAGGTGGCTGGTGAGCCCTTGAGCCTCACAAATAGAGCAATAGTGATGGCAAGGGGTCTACACGAAGTAACTCTCTTAGGTCGGGGTCTCTGGAGGCAGAGCCTGAGACCAGGATTGGAGGACATGTGAGGGAACAGGGAAGTAACAACGGGACAGGGCAGGCGACAGAGCTAAGAAGGATATGTGCTCAGCTGGAGTCAGACTTCAGTCTGATCCAGCAGGAGCTCCAGAGCAGGGATCACACCAGAGGTGGTCCCACGTTGAGTGGTGGTGGTGGGGGACTCCCCCATCCCCCATATACAGTAATGTACTTTGAGAATGTCGAAGGGTTCAAATTAATACATATAATGGGTCTTGTTCCTGGTGCTTGGCCTGTAGTAGATCTTCAGCAAATGATAGCTATTACTATTATAGTCATTATTCCCTTTTTTCCTTTTTTTTTTTCATGACAGCTTTATTGACATACCATACCATTAACATACAATTCACTTATTTAAGATGTACAATTCATTGGTTTTTAGTATATTCACAGAGTTGTGCATCCATCACCAGAGTCAATCTTAAAACATTTTCATGACCCTATAAAGAAATCCTATCCCATTAGCTAGCTGTCACTGCCTCATTTCCTCCCCAACCCCTTCCTCCCTCCCTGCCCTAGAAATCTACTTTCTGCCTCTGTAGATGTGCCTGTTGTGGACATGTCGTGTAAATGGAGTCATACGATGTATGGTTTGGGGGCTGGCCTTTTGCACGCTTGTGTTGTTCGGTCATAGACTGTGCCCCTCCCCCGCCCCCAGCCCTCAAGGGGAGGTCACCACTTGAGTGAGGCAGCTTTGGTTCAGTCATTCAGGGCTCCAGAGAAGGGCAGCTGTGAGCCATTAGCAGCCAACCTGCCCAGCAGCTGGCGGAGGGACACACCAGCCTGGGAAGGAGCCTAGTGGGGACACCATTAGAGTCCCCCAGAGAAAATCGTGTGAATGGGCTTCGTTAAGAGTGAAATGAGGGCTTCCCTGGTGGCACAGTGGTTGAGAATCTGCCTGCCAATGCAGGGGACACGGGTTCGAGCCCTGGTCTGGGAAGATCCCACATGCCGCGGAGCGACTAGGCCCGTGAGCCACAATTGCTGAGCCTGCGCGTCTGGAGCCTGTGCTCCGCAACAAGAGAGGCCGCGATAGTGAGAGGCCCGTGCACCGCGATGAAGAGTGGCCCCCGCTCGCCGCAACTAGAGAAAGCCCTCGCACAGAAACGGAGACCCAACACAGCCATAAATTAAAAAAAAAAAAAAAGACTTTCTCTCTATTTCACTGTCTTTATAAAAAAAAAAAAAAAAAAAAGAGTGAAATGAAAGGGATTGTCCAGCATAATAAAATAACAACAGCAGTTACTCAGAAGTTCCGGATAAACAGAAACGTACTGTATGTTGTCCTGGGCAGGGTCCCTTTTTAACCTCTTCAAGGCTCTTCCTCGAAATATCAAGCAGGGAATGGAATCTGGGTGACCAAACTCTCACACCCTTGGTGGGAATTTTAATTGGTTCATTTTCTGAAGGATCATTTGACAGTTATTTCAAAAGCCTAAACTATGGGAATATGAAAGACTAAATGATTCCCCTAAGATCAGGACTCCTGTTTTACATCTTATTGGAGGTTCCAGCCATTACAAAAAGCAAGAAAAAGCATAAGGTTCAAAAGAAGAAGTAAAGCTGTCCCTATTTGCAGATGATATGATTGTTTACTTAGAAAATCATAGGAATCTACAAAACAATCACTAGAACTAAAAATGAATTTAACAAGGTCCCCAGATATAAGCTTAATAGACAAAAATCAGTTGTATTCTTAATACAATTATGTACAATATATACTAGCAGCAAGCAACTGTCAAGTGAAATTGTAAAAATAATTCAATTTACAGTAGCACCAAAAACCATAAAATGCCTAGGAATAACAAAAGATATCTTAAGTTCTCTACCCTAAAAATTATAAAACATTACAGAGAGTAATTAAAGACCTAAGTAAATGAAAAGATAGACCAAGTTCATGGATCAGAAGAGTTTTTAATATGGCATTTTCCCCATATTGATCTATAGAGTCAACATAATACCAGTCAAAATTCCTGCAGTTTTATTTTGGGTAGAAATCCACAAGCTGATTCTAAAACTTCTATGGAAATGCAAAGTACCTATAATAGCAGAACAGTTTTGGAAAAGAAGAACAAAGTTGAAAGACCTATCTGATTTCAAGATTAACTATGAACCTACAGTGACCAAGACTATTAGGCATTTGGTATTAAAAAATAAATGGATCAGTGGAACAGAAAAGAGTTCAGAAATAGACCCAAATTTATATGGTTAATCAATTTTCATCAAAAGTGCTGAGGCAGTTCCGGAAACAACTTCCAGTGTCCATCAACAGTTGAATGGGTAAGCAAATTATGGGATATCTGTACAATGGAATAGTTCTCAGCAATGAAAAAATGAACTACTGATACATGGATGAATCTTTCAAAATTATGCTTCCATGATTCTTTCATGAAATCTTTAAAAAGTATGCTGGATGAAAGACGCCAGACCCACCCCCCCCCCACAAAAGGTGCATACTGTGTGATTACATTTATATAAAATCCAAATTAATCTATAGGAACAAAAAGCAAGTTGTGGTTGCCTGGGACAGGGATGGAGGGAGGGAGTGACCCCAGAGGAGCACGAGGAAACTGGCAGTGATGGATGCGTTCATGACCTTGATCTTGGTGATGGTTTCCAGGAGTGGACATATGTTAAAACTGATCAAATATGCACAGTTTATGGTTCTTCAGTTACACCTTAAGCTGTACCCAAAAGGAGGAGGTATGTTTTGACCCAGGAGTTCAACCTTCTTGTGGACTTTTGAAACTGATGACCCTGGAGCCAGCCTTTTTTGTCTACTTGTATATGTGGTGTAGTTATCATTTTTGCTCTGCAAAAGTGCCTTGTTGTATTTGTGCCTTGTTGTATGATATTAATAATTAAGAACTTCTAGTAAAGAAATATTCAGTGCTTTAATTAATTAATATAATAATGGCTTTCATTCATTTGGTGCCTACTATGTGCCAGGCACAACAGAGCTGTTTCTCACAATAACAGCTTTGCAGAGTAGCTGTTATTATCCCCATTTTATAGATGATGAAACTAAGGCCATTCAGCTAAAAAGTACCCATGCTGGAATTGGATTTCCGCATCTGCCCCACACTGTTCAATATAGGCTCTAAGTGTAAAATGCACAGTGAATTTTCAAGAACTTGAGGTGGGCTCTAAGTGTAAAATACACACTGAATTTTCAAGAACTTAGTGTGGAAGTAAGGATGTAAAATTAGTAATATTTTATATACTGAATAGATGTTGAAATGATAATATTTTAGATACATTGAGTTAAATAAAATACATAACTAAAATTAATTTCACCTGTTATTTTTTACTTTTTTTAATGGAGCTGCTAGAAAATTCAAAAATTACACGTGAGGCTCACATTACATTTCTTTTGACCAGTGCCACCTCAGAGCTCCTTCCACATCATATTGTCTATGTGAGAGACAACTAGGAGGTTAATTCAACAGCATATATTTATATTTATTGAGTGTAAAATGTGTGCTGGTTAAACTTTATAGTTTCCCTTATTTGTACATTTGTTTAAGTCCATTAGCTATTTAATGTCAAGCAAAAATTGTCAGCAAACAATTTTTTCCATATTTCAGGTCTGGATTACTTTTTTAGATGGAAGAATGTAAACACTCTTAGTTTTAGGTAGATACAGAAGTCTCTGACCATCAGGACAGGTGCTCCTGTTTATAGAATAACTGACCAATTTTGTGTTCTTTAAAGCATTGTTCTCTTTTGGGCAAATATGCTTGTCTCTTCTGGTTGGAATGGCATCCATAGTTTTATAAACTAATCTACAAATTACTTGTTCTTTGTTGTTTACTTTATCTGGGAGAAGCACAGAAGCTTCCAATTGTTGAAGAATCAAGAAATCGTGACTGACCTTTGATCACCCAAATGTATTTTTTAAGATGGTATGCTTTTCCCCCATTACTGGGGGTGGCCCTCCTCCCAGTTTTGTACATAAAGTTTTATTGGATCACACACATGTGTTCACACACTTTCTGCGGCTGCTTCCATGTCACAAAGGAAGGCAGAGTTGAGTAGTTGCGACAGAGACTGAAGAGCCTAAAATATTTACTATCTGGCCCTTTACGGAAAAGGTTGGCAGACCCCGGGTCAATTAAGTTACAGGTGATCCTCAAAAGGAGGTCCATGAAAATGCCTTTAAGATCCCACTCAAGTTAATGGGAATTTGAGGATGGGAGGGTTTGAATCAGCGAAAGGCTGAAACTGGACATGATGGAGTGCTTTGCTCACCACAAGAGGAAGACACGACCCGAGCTGGCACTTGTCTCAAGTCCATTTCCATTTCAGCCAGAGTCTAGCCTCTGGCCACGCCTCCCGGGCCCTCCAGCTGGGCCAGAATCTGACTTGGAACCCTGGTGCTGCCACCCACTGCCCTGGGAAGTACGGATAAGTTCTGCCATGTCTGGGGAGGAGTCCAAAGGCTGGAGAGGAAATGCCTGCAGGTGGCCAGTCAGCAGGAGCCGTTGTTGTTGTTGTTTAGCTGCTGCTTCCTGCACTCACCTGACTCCCGTTCTGTGCTCATGGTTGCGCCTTCCCTGACGGGCCTTTCTTTTACCTCCACTACGCAGGTGTTTTGGTTAGGAGTTTCGACGGGGGCCAGATTCCTGGGTACAGGCTGACTTAGGCAAACTACTGAATGTCTCTACATCTCAGTTTTCCCATCTGCAAAACTGGGATAGTAACTGTGCTTTCTTCTTAGGCAAACTGTGAGGATTCAGTGAGTTAAAAACATGTAAAGTAGCTCAGGACAATGTCTGGCGGATAGTGCGCACTCCGTAAGTAATGCTGCTGCTTCTTCTTCTTCTTCTTATTATTACTACTACCCTAATCATGACCCTCCTTCCAGTCCCAGGTCAGGCACAAGCAAAGAACTGGAAGAAGCTGAGGGTGTGTTTAGGTCGAAGCCACCCCCTCCAGGAAGCCTTCTTACTGGGCCCCAGCACCATCCGTGATCCGTGGCACTTTGGACCTCCAGGGTGGTAGACAGAGCATCTACTTCTGAGTCAGTCTGATCTAGGTAACAAATCCTAGCTGTGTGACCCTGGACAAGTTACTTAACCTCTCTGTGCCTGATCCCATCATCTGTCAAAGGGGACAGGATCTTCCTCGTGGGGGTCCTCATGAGGCTTACCTGAGATGATGCACGTGCAGAGTGCTGAGCTCAGAGCAGGTATTCTGTAAATAAAACACTGCTAAACCGGGTTATTTTCACTTTCTGCATTTTATTATGAAAGCACTTCACAGTACTACTCAGCTGTAGACGTTAAGCTCTTGATTGCTAGGAATGGTTGATCGGGGTGCCCCGCTAGGCTCCACCAACACCTGGCACCGGGAGGGAGCTCTGCAAATGTTTATTGCCTCGAATTGGCTGAAGAAACAGCATCCTGCCTCAGCCGAAGAACGAGGAGCAGGCCGTTGCCTTTCTCCACGGTCCCTGGCAGCCATGGGCCATGGACACTTAGGCATCTGGAAGGATACCTGCCAGTAAAATTCTGAGCGTGATTATACTGGAGTCTAGAACTCCCAAATTGGCAACTCAGAATCGTAATTTAATATGAAGAATGTCATACTGAATGAGTCAGGTGGGCCTTAACCCCGATACTGGATCAGCAGCTGACGTTCCAGCCCTGCCTAAGAAACATCTGCTTCTCCCCCCACTTTGCCTCACAGCCACCCCAGGCCACTGGCCGCCAGCAGGGATCACCGTCTCCAGGCCTGCACCTTGGCTGCCTGCTGAGGAAATTCCTGACCTGCAGGAGGGATTATTTACGCCTGCTTTCTGTGTGTTCACACCAACCTTTTCCTTTTTTTAATTTTCCTTTTCTTTGTTTCTTTTATGAGTCCCATTTTTTTCCTTACCACTGAGACAGAATAAATTGAGTGTGACTAATGATTTGTGACACAAGTTTCACTGTTACAGCTGGCAATGTAAAGATGCCAAGCATTTTCATAAGTGTATACTCAGGCAGGATAAAAGTAGAAACTGCCCAATTAGCATCTGTTTACACTTTCCAAGCCTAAGTAACAAATTGTATCGGGGTGCATCCTGATTTCCTGGTTGATTTGAGGCACATTTCTGATATTAGAATATTAAATTATATGGAGATTGTATCCCAATCCTCTGATTGATTTGAAATGAATTTGAATCAGGACAGCTTAAAAATTGCATTTATAGCATCTTTATGACTTGATACCATGGAGAAATAAATATGAAGCTAATGCCACGGAGGGCGTCCTCTTGATGCAGGGGCTGTCTCTGCTGCGGATTTTCCTGGTGGTAATTTAAGGAGATGCCTGTCACCTCCTTAACAGCAGTTCATAATTCAAAAACAATCTATACGTGATACTCAATTAAGGCACCATAGAGGCATGTCGGCCACAGATGACTGATGAACAGTCCGAATGGAAATTCTGCACAACTCTTGAAAACACCACTAAAATCAATCCCCCGTCAGGAAAACCATGATTTATTAATACATTCTTTACCTCCATCGAGTTGTGAATCAATGTGTCCCCTTCAAAAGCTAGTAGAGAACTTCCCTGGTGGCGCAGTGGTTAAGAATCCGCCTGCCAATGCAGGGGACACGGGTTCGAGCCGTGATCTGGGAAGACCCCACATGCCGCGGAGCAACTAAGCCCGTGCACCACAACTACTGAGCCTGCGCTTTAGGGCCTGCGAGCCACAACTACCGAGTCCGCGAGCCACAACTACCGAGTCCGCGAGCCACAACTACTGAGTCTGCATGTCACAACTACTGAAGCCCGTGTGCCTAGAGCCCGTGCTCCACAACAAGAGAAGCCACCACAATGAGAAGCCCACACACCGCAACAAAGAGTAGCCCCGGCTCACCGCAACTAGAGAAAACCCACGCGCAGCAACGAAGACCGAACACAGCCAAAAATTAAATTAATTAATTAACATTTTTAAAAAAAGCTAGTAGGAAACCAACATGAGTAAAACTTCTTGCAAGTCCTGGTGGCAGGATTGTAACTCGGACAAGGACCTGCACGTTGCAAGGCCAGCTGGTCATGTCTGCGCCCCACTCCAGCAGGGGAGCCTCGGGGCATGATGGGCACCTGCTGTTTACTGGGCACACATTGCCAGCATCCAAGCTGTCATCCAAACCTCTCTGCCACCCGTGAGACAGGTATTATTGTCTTACAAATGAGGAAGTCAAGGTTCACAAAGGTCAGTAACCTGCCCAAGGTCCCAAAGGACAGAACTTGAGTCTGCAAGAACCTGAGCTCTTACATCCGAGTACCATGGTTCTAATCCTGGCTGCCCTGTTTTCTAACTGAGTAACTTTGCCTTGGTTCCTTAACTTCTCCATGCCTGGTCTTCTCATCTGTAAAATGGAGATGACTCCTGTGTCCCTAGGACAAAGGTCCATTGGGAGGATTCAGGAGATGGTGGATAAAAAGTCCTTAGGGTCCTGCTGCTGCTACCCTCGACCCACTCTGCCTCGGTGTTTGCCCTTCTTTGGGACAGAGTCAGGAGACATGATTGGGGTTCAGAACTCCTGGACTTCCCAGGAGGTGGGAAGTAGAAACTCCCACTACCAAATACCAGGCTCCTGGTTCCGGTTCCAACCCAAGAAGAGGCTCCCTCACTTCCCACCTGAGTCTCATCCCTGTGTTTTGCTCTTCCCTGGGCCAACTGGGAATATCCCAGAGCCTTGAACTCTGCACCAGAACCCAGGAGAGTGGAGAGTCATTCATACGTCCCTACTTTGAGACAGACTTTAGCCTCCTGCCTGACCATCCCTTTGTAAATTTATCACATGGTCATTGCCTGATTTCCTGTTCAGGACTCCAAAATGACAAGTTCCTCGTTGTAATGGGCGGGGGGGAGGGGGGATTTCTTTTACCAGAAGCAAGAAGATTCTGAACACAACGGCTCTGCTTGCTGACAGCTCTTTCATCTTTATTTCTAGTCCTCTTTAGGCTTCTTTGCTCATCTAAAAATCCTCATTTGGTCACATTTTCTGTGACTTGGGACATTAACAGTAAATGATGAGCCCCCGGGGACCTGGGATGGGAAATGGATGGGACACGCTGATGGCAGAGAAGCCCAGCTCTCCACAGTCCACCGAGACCCCTTCTGAAAGGTCTGCCGGTCACTTGCACAGTCCCCATTGACACTCCTGTCTCTGCAAATGCCAACAAATAACGGCGTGAAATCTAAACATAAATGAGTTTTCACAGCTAATTACGGCTAATGCGAGCAACTTTCAAAATTGCCAAACATTCCTTCCAGAATAGTACATTTTGCAACTATGAATTAGGCATAAAGAGCCAAATTTCATAAACATAATTTAGCATACAACAAATAATAATACTACTAAGTGCTTTCCGACTGGCCATTAACAACTCCCCGAGGTGGGTCTAATCGCACACTCTCCCATTTGGGCCTCTGACGGCACAGGCCATAAGGCTCGGAAACCCCAGGAAGGCAGTGGAGGAAGCAGTCATTTCCACGGCCCTCCGGCCTGAGTGATCAGGAGCTGTTCACTTCCCCCACTTACGGCGATACACCCAACCCAGCGGTTCCAGCTGCAGCTTTTAGCCACACAGCTCCGGCCCTGGTGTGGCAGCACCTCCGTCCCTCCTGTCATTCTTTCCCGGTCCACGTCACCTTGATGTTTGTTTGTGATCACCAAATCAATGCATGATCACTGCAAACATTACAGGAATAAAAACATAGAAAGTGATGCCCGCCCTTGCTAATCCCACCCCACCACCCTGGTGGTGAAATCACCTGTGTGAGTTTAGTGTCTGTTTCTCTCCCATTCAGCTGGGGGTACAAACACAAGCACACACCCTCTTATATGGATGTTATCTTTATTTTACAAAAACAGGATCACACAACACTTCTTTTTACATCTTGCTGTTCATACTTAATAATATATTTGGTGCCTTTCAGTGCCGGTACATGTAAATCAACCTCTTTTTTTATTTATTTTTTTAATACACATACTATAATTTATCCAGTCTCCCGTAAACGAATAGTACAAACAGTGCCTCTGTGAGCACTGTATATTTGTCCCCACAGACACAACAAACCTACATCTGTGGGCTTTTCTCTGGGTATCTCTGAAGGATAAATTTATATGAAAATGGTGGTGTTGGGTCCAGGGGAATGCACAGCAAAATGTGAGAACCTAATAGCACCTAATTACCCTCTGAAATGAATTGTATCTGTTTGCTTCCTAATAACAGTCAATGGAAATAGCTGTTTCTCTCCACCCTTGGCTGTTTTAAGTAGGGAAACTGGGCTCACCTTCCTTTCCATCCCTAGCCATGGTCCAGGGCTGGCAGACCCACACCTGCCCGCGGGTGGGTCTCAGTTCTTGCTGCTGGAGAGTGGCTATAATCTCCAGAGCTCTGTTCAAAGTCTCCCGGAACCCTACTAACAAGAAGAGTTAAACATTTTGGTCGTATTTCCTTCATACCTTTTTTGAATCATTGTCAAATGCAGAACAGTTCTCCCACCACGAGGGTCCCTTCTGTAGCCACACCCACTCCCAGCCCCCTTCATCCCTGTCCCTAACTCCTAGCAACTATATCTATAATTTTTGTCACTTTAAGAATGTTATGTAAGTGGAATCATACAGTATGGAACCTTTTGAGTTGGCTTTTTATAAGTTTTTCCTTTTTTTTTAAAATTAATTAATTAATCGTTGGCTGTGTTGGGCCTTCATTGCTGCACGCGGGCTTTCTCTAGTTGCGGCGAGCAGGGGCTACGCTTCATTGCAGTGCACGGGCTTCTCCTTTCAGTGGCTTCCGTTGTTGCGGAGCGCGGGCTCTAGGCACGTGAGCTCAGTAGTTGTGGCACACGGGCTTAGTTGCTCCGCGGCATGTGGGATCTTCCCGGACCAGGGCTCGAACCCGTGTCCTCTGCATTGGCAGGCGGATTCTTAACCACTGCGCCACCAGGGAAGTCCCGAGTTGACTTTTTAAAATCAGCATAATCTCCTTGATATCCACTCAAGACGTGGCATGTGTCAATAGTTGATTCCTTTTTATTGCTGAGTAGTGTTCTGTTGGTGTGGGTGCCCCTTGACTGTGACCATTTCTTAGACTTTCCTTATTTTTGATGACCTTTACAGTCTTGAGAAGTACTGGCCAGGTATTTTATAGAATGTCTATTGGGATCTGTCTGATGTTTTTTTCATGCCAGAATTATGGGTTTAAGGGAGGAAGACCACACAGGTCAATTACTGTTTTAATCCCAGTCATATCAAGGTACATACCATCAACCTGACGTCTCATCACTGTTGACGTTCATCAGTTTCTCCACTGTAAAGTTCCCTTTTTTTTAAAAAACCCCTCTTTATACTTTACTCTTTGAAGGAAGTCGCTGTGCACAGCCCATGCCTAAGGGGTAGGGAGTTACACTCCGCCTCCTTGAAGGAGGAATTTCCACATAAATTACCTGTTAGTCTTCTGTATGGGATGTTTGTCTCTTTTCCCCACATTTATTCAGTCAGTTATTTGTATTAGTATAGACTCGTGGCTTTTTAAATACATTTCCTGCCCCAGTCTTACAGTCACCCATTTCTCCAGGGATCCGTAGCTCCTTTTGTTGGAGAACAGAAGTAGAAACCAAGACGTGGCTGCTAAGTGTACTCCCTGCCAGGACGTGTCCTTGCTCCTAGGCACTTGCACCCGACAGAGCAAGAAGTGTGTGTCTCTCCACTAACCTGTGTACATGCACGTCTATAAATATTTCCAGGTGTCAACAGGGTTTCCATGTTAAGGTAAACACAAGTTCATCCTGACGTCTCCAACTCGAATCCATTACCACACGGATCGTTCTAGCCTCCTCCCCTTCCCATATGGGTTTTTAAAAAAAACACAACATTTCTTTTATTGAGCTGTATAATTCACATACCGTACAATTTACTCCAAAATTCAGTGGCTTTAATATATTCACAAGACTGTGCAACCATTGCCACTGTCTAATTCCAGACCATTTTTACCATTCTGCAAAGAAACCCTGTGCTCATTAGCAGTCATTCCCACTTCCTCTTTCCCCTCCTCACCCAGCAACCACTAATATACTTTCTTTTGCTATGGATTTGCCCATTCTGGACATTTCTTATAAGTGGAGTCATACAATACGTGGCCTTCTGCATCTGACTTCTTTAACTCGGCATAATGTTTTGAGAAGTGGTAAACTCTTAGTCTTTATATGTCCAAACATGTATCTGTTTTGCCCTTAAACTTGAATGATGGTTTAGCTAGGTACAAAATTTGAGGTTCACAAGTACTTGCCTTCAGCATTTTGAAGGTATTACTCCCTGATTCTTTTATGGTTGAGATGCCTGCTACCTGTCTAATTGTCATTCCTTTATAGTATTTTTGCCATGATATCTTTTTTTTTTTAATTTTTTAAATCTGTTTTTGGCTGAGTTGGGTCTTCATTGCAGTGCGCATGCTTCTCATTGCCGTGGCTTCTCCTGCTGCGGAGCACGGGCTCTAGGCGCGTGGGCCTCAGCAGTTGTGGCACATGTGCTCAGCAGCCGTGGCTCGCGGGCTCCAGAGCGCAGGCTCAGCAGCTGTGGCTCACGGGCCCAGCTGCTCCGTGGCATGTGGGATCCTCCCGGACCAGGGCTCGAACCCGTGTCCCCTGCATTGGCAGGCAGATTCTTAACCACTGCACCACCAGGGAAGTCCCACCATGATATCTTTTTAAGACTTTTCTTTCTGATGCTCCATAATTTTACCATGGCATATGTCAGTATGAATTGATTTTTATTTATCCTACTTAGTACTTTTCATCTGAAGACCCATATGTTCCTCCTTTCTGGAAAATTCCAAATAACCCATCCTTTGGGTTCTTTGAACTTCTCATTCTTATTGCTTATGTCTGGGTGTCTGTGTTGTTTTCTGATTCAGCTCCACATTTCTACCTTTTCATTCACTAATTCCCTGTCTGATTCATGTCTAGGCCAGAATTTATCCCATTTATTGAGGGTTTTGTTTTGAAATTTTAATTCATATCTTTTATGTCCACCATTTCTAAATTTCCATTACCAACCCTTCTCATTCAATTCATGCCCGTTTCGTTTCACAACATCTTGTTCTTCTTAATGGATATTTGTCCTTTATTGAGTACGTTTGATATCCTAAACATTTATTTTAAATATTTCTCACACAGTTTATATCATTGATTTCCCCTGAAGTGAATTCATATTCCCGATTGAAGAGTTTGAAGACTGTCTTACTTAGCGTGAAATTTTCATGGATGGTGGAATTTTTTATTTCAGGTTCAGTTTGGGTAAGAGGTATTTGCAGGGGGGGAGGCGGCGGTTTTTCCCTCACTTTTCCTCTTGACCGACTTCTCCCTGTGCAGGGGTTTTGGCCCCCGTCGGGGACCAGGCCTTACGATAGTGTTTTAGAGTCTTGGCCCCCCAGTCATCCTGGGAAAACGTATTTCGGTTCCTTGATTTGAACCTGTGTCTGTCCTTCCTCCCTAGACCCGTGGGTTGCTATAAGCCTTCACCCAGTGCTGTGCTGGAGATAGCTCCTACCAACACATGAAAACCAATGATTAAATGTTAGAGAATTGTGTGAGTTGGTTGTTAAACAGCCATTGTTAGAATTTAATTATACAAACTCATCATTAAGTAAATTATATTAAGAAGCAAAGGTAATAAATACTCATACTCGACACAACCATTTTCTGATTATCTTGCTCTGTATTATTCTCACCCCTGCTCTTTGGCTGCGTACAGCTCTCGTATGTGTGTTGGGAACACTCCGTGGTGGTGGGTGTGCTCCTGGACATCTCTTGACCACTCTGGTTCAATGACATCATGTTGGTCATTTGAAATCGGCCATCGTGAGAATGTTTACTCCATGGAAATTAGTAAACATTACAAATCAGGTCCTTTTTTTACTCCATGGAAATTAGTAAACATTACAAATCAGGTCCTTTTTTTACTCCATGGAAATTAGTAAACATTACAAATCAGGTCCTTTTTTTTTTTTTTTTCTGGAGTGCTTGTACCAGGGTGTACTACCCCACCACCACCCTGGAACAGGGCAGCCATGGTTTCCTTCAGTCTCCTTCCATAAACGGAGGTATTAACACCACCCCTGTTTCCAGCCGGGAGCCAGCCTTTATTGCCTCATCTCAGAGAAAGTGCTTTCAATCTTGATTATCTTGTAAGAGCTCAACTCCCACTCATTACTCTGCCTTCCTGCTTTTTTTCTGGTCCATAGAGCTATTTATTTTGGTATTGAAGCTATCTCTGTCCTTTGGTTTTTTTTTTATATTTTATCCATCATAGATCTAAGTTTGGAGAGGAGGAGGTACATTAAATGTTGACCATGCTGTGCTATCTTGATTAGAACTCCATAAACATTATTATTTTTTTTCAAAAAGATTTTAATATAGCTGTCAGTAATCTTGATGCTAGACAACAAATGATTACATATACCATAGTATATGATTTACGCTTTTAAAAATTCTTTGAGGTGTACTTTCCACACCTTAGATGAATAAGATCCACCAAAAGTCCTTTAGATGACTGTTGGCTCACCAGGAAGTCCAGTCCTGGGTGGCTGATCTCTGCCACACTAAGCAACCAATGATAAGTTAAAACAGCTTTTCCTAGAGTCAGGACTCCTGGCCGGGGGTAAGAACAGCTTTACACATACAAAATACCAGAAGGACATTTAAAACAGAGAAGATGTTACCTATTAAATCCCATCTCCATTTTTACAGTGAGAACACTGCAGCTTCCAAAATAAAGCTGTATCCTATGAACAATGAATAACAGTGGGAATTTGAATTGGGTGTCAATTATAGAGATTTGAGGAAGTGCTTGTAAATAGCTTGTTCTCTCGTGATGTGGAACGTGTACCTTCTCCTTGCTGCATACATGTCTTCACGTTTTGTTATTTCACTGGCCCTATCTTTGGCTCCTGGACTCAGAGATTCCTGAGAAATATGAAGGAATTAATGAGTAAAAAGTATTTGTTTAAAAGAGAGGGACAAGTCCACCTCCTTATCCCTTCTCCTATTTCAAACCTTTTTCTTCTTCCATCCAGCTATTCTTTTATTTTATTTATTTTTTTAACATCTTTATTGGAGTATAATTGCTTCACAATGGTGTGTTAGTTTCTGCTGTATCACAGAGTGAATCAGCCATACGTATACACATATCCCCATATCCCCTCCCTCTTGCATCTCCCTCCCACCCTCCCTAACCCACCCCTCTAGGTGGTCACAAAGCACCGAGCTGATCTCCCTGTGCTATGCGGCTGCTTCCCACAGCTATCAGTTTTACATTTGGTAGTGTATATATGTCCATGCCACTCTCTCACTTCGTCCCAGCTTACCCTTCCCCCTCCCTGTGTCCTCAAGTCCATTCTCTATGTCTGCGTCTTTATTCCTGTCCTGCCCCTAGGTTCTTCAGAACTGTTTTTTTTAGATTCCATATATATGTGTTAGCATACGGTATTTGTTTTTCTCTTTCTGACTTACTTCACCCTGTATGACAGACTCTAGGTCCATCCACCTCACTACAAATAACTCAATTTCATTTCTTTTTATGGCTGAGTAATATTCCATTGTATATATGTGCCACATCTTCTTTATCCATTCATCTGTCGATGGACACTTAGTTTGCTTCCATGCCCTGACTATTGTAAATAGAGCTGCAATGAACATTATGGTACATGACTCTTTTTGAATTATGGTTTTCTCCAGGTATATGCCCAGCAGTGGGATTGCTGGGTCGTATGGTAGTTCTATTTTTAGTTTTTTAAGGAACCTCCATACTGTTCTCCATAGTGGCTGTATCAATTTACATTCCCACCAACAGTGCAGGAGGGTTCCCTTTGCTCCACACCCTCTCCAGCATTTATTATTTGTAGACTTTTTGATGATGGCCTTTCTGACTGGTGTGAGGTGATACCTCATTGTAGTTTTGATTTGCATTTCTCTAATGATTAGTGATGTTGAGCATCCTTTCATGTGTTTGTTGGCAATCTGTATATCTTCTTTGGAGAAATGTCTATGTAGATCTTCTGCCCATTTTTGGATTGGGTTGTTTGTTGTTTTGATATTGAGCTGCTTGTATATTTTGGAGATTAATCCTTTGTCAGTTGCTTCATTTGCAAATATTTTCTCCCATTCTGAGAGTTGTCTTTTTGTCTTGTTTATGGTTTTCTTTGCTGTGGAAAAAGCTTTGAAGTTTCATTAGGTCCCATTTGTTTATTTTTGTTTTAATTTCCATTTCTCTAGGAGGTGGGTCAAAAAGGATCTTGCTGTGATTTATGTCATACGAGTGTTCTGCCTATGTTTTCCTCTAAGAGTTTTATAGTGTCTGGCCTTACGTTTAGGTCTTTAATACATTTTGAGTTTATTTTTGTGTACGGTGTTAGGGAGTGTTCTAATTTCATTCTTTTACATGTAGCTGTCCAGTTTTCACAGCACCACTAATTGAAGAGGCTGTCTTTTCTCCATTGTATATTCTTGCCTCCTTTATCAAAGATAAGGTGACCTTATGTGTGTGGGTTTATCTCTGGGCTTTCTATCCTGTTCCATTGATCTATATTTCTGATAAACATTATTTTTCATAGACATGTACCTTCTAGTCTATGGCTGTTTATATAGGCCTCAAAATATTTCCTTCGTCTCTCCCATAGTCATTCACCTTTTCTCCCTTCTCTCCTTATTCCCTAGTACTTTCCTGTATGAGTTACAAGAAACAGGTTAATAATGTATTATATATATATGAGTTATCCTTGAAAAGATTCTGGATGTCACATATGCTGCCTTCTTATTTATCATATGCTGAATAATATTATGCATTTACTGTAATAATATGCATTGTTCACAGAAGAAACCACTGGAGCCCCCAAGTTACCTAAATGGAAATCCTTGGCTCCCTAATGTTTTTTCCCTTCCCTGCAGGTATCAAAGCTGTGTTCTCAGGCCACTACCACAGAAATGCCGGGGGCACCTACCAGGACCTCGACATGGTGGTATCATCTGCCATCGGATGCCAGCTGGGCAAAGACACCCATGGGCTCCGAGTCGTGGTGGTCACCGCTAAGAAAATCATCCATCGATACTACAGTTTAGATGAGCTGAGTGAGAAGGGAATAGAAGACGATCTGATGGATTTGTTGAAGGAAAAATGATTGCCGATTATGATTTATTCACTTTTCACTTCTACTATTTTTTCATTTTAGAAGAAACAGCAGCTGCACACAACCCCTTATTGAAATAAAAAAGTATACCAGGCAGATTTGTGAATTTATGTCCTTCTGCTTAAATCAGAGAGCTAGGTCCTGTCGTAAATGATATTTAAAATAGAACTGCCCTCCCTATGCAAAAGAGAGGGGAGGAGCCTGGAAATGAAAGAATAAATGATATTATTAGAATCTCTCTGCATGGGTGATTGAATAAGTTCTCCTAATGATGTTTTTCTCAACTCTGCTCTGAATTAGATGGTTTTCTGGCATCATATGGTAAATGTCAACCTATCGATCTCAGTCACATCCTCATATCCAAGTGTGATCTCTGATGAATCTTTGAACAAAATTCACCTGATTATAGTAAACCGTGGTCACAACTCCCAAAATGCTAGGCAAAACGAAGATCATCTCCTTCCCTTCCTGACAAAACAAATAATTGTGTTCTGTTACCAGAGCCAGAGACTCGTCTGGCTGAGGAGCTGAGTAGCCGACATTTACTATTAAAGTCTGGGACATCTGTTATGGCCGATGATGAAGCTGATACAAGTCAAAGCTCGAGTTTACCTTCATGGCGGCTAGAAAAGTCACCTTTGCACATAAATCGTCCATATTCAAAAGCCTCATCCCGGAGACTAGAACCGAAGCCCTAAAAGGCCACCTCTGCAGTCATGGGCAGCACGTCTGATTCACTCACATTCACGTTCGCTGCTGCAGTAACTCCCTCCGCAGGTGGATGTTCTCGTGTGATCGGAATCATCCTCCGTTTATGAGACTCTTAGCTCTGTCTACTTTGACAGAAAACATGGGAATTGATGCAGAGTTCTTCAGAAACCAAGCAGAAATTCCTGTGGGGCAAAAACAGTGCTTTCAGCCATGTTATCTAAATTGGCACCAATTTGATTAAATGCGCTGGTGCAGGATCCCTTGACCAAGGAGCGTGGATGGGTTAAAACCAGCATTGTCTTTGTCTAATCTACCTTGCTGCTGCTTCTCTGCGGCCCCTGACCACTGCGTAATTTTACCCATGTCACCTTTTCCAGCAGTCATCCTGATGGACAGGGAGCCTGGGTACCCTCCATCCTGCCAGGAGAACGTCACAGCGTTACGCAGTAGCGTTCAGTCATCCTAACAAAGCAAAACAAAAAACCAAAAAACTGGTTGCAAATGAACTGCAAAGTCCATTAAATTAAAAGACTTTCATGTCAAAAAGTTTTAGTCAATGTAGCAAAACCATGTGAAATTAAATAGAAAGATAACTGGATGTATAAATTCATAAGGAACAAAAGACAAGAAGTTAATTTTACTACAGATCGGTGACACACCATAGCTCATTGTTATGTGGCAAGAAATTAAAATTTTTCAAAATTAGAATGCTCCTGTTTTAGAGTTCTGCTGCATTCTTGCTTCGCATTCGTCTTTCTTTACAACAGGTGGGAATAGAAGAGATCAAGGAGAGGAATTCAGTAAGAGGCATAACCAATAAGCCATGCGTTTGAGGCCTGGGATGTGGTAACTTCAGAATCGGACGTGAGGAACGTGAACCAGGATGGTCAGTGCGGATGTGGGTCTCCTGGGGGAAACGGGGAGAGTTTAATCACCACGGACTGGAGCTCTCTTTGTCATGTCACCTGTGCAAAATGCTCTAGACTGTGGCACTTGGGTTTGGAGAAGGATATGGAAATAATTAAAAGTAATCGAAGTGAAACTTCTAAATGTCTTTCTCCAAAAACCTAATAAGAAAGATAATTGATTCAAAACACAGCAAGAATATGCTACGAATAGGGAATCCTATGAAATTCTCACCATTTTTAAAGTAACCAAACAGCAGTATTCCCCAATGGTGATAGGTTCAGAAAGCAGTTAGGAAATGATGGTGTATCATTCTGATAGTAATTACCAATGCGTTCACTTATGATTCCTTTTTCTTTAAAAAAAAAAAAGACATATTTTTTAAAAAGTGCCTTATACTGGGATAAACAATAAAACACACCATGATCATAAGTGCTCTGGTTTCGAATGTTTATTAGGTGCTAAGTACTGTTTTAAGTCCTTTGGCTCAGAGAGGTGGGGCCACTTGGCCAAAGTCACTCAGCTCATCAGTGGGGAGCGAAGGATTGAGATGCAAGCAGTCCAGCTGTTGAGCCTACGCTCCCTAACATTATCCTCTTTCCCGGAACACGTTTTTCACAGGTGAGAGGTTTGTACCCGCTCTTGGCAACACGGCACCCAGTTAGCTGGAGGCCCTGGGACTTCATCCCAGGGTTTGTAAAGCCTAGGCAAGGCCCAGAAGCCCCTTCTCTGACACCAGGTTCAGGGTGGCACAAGCCTGTCCAAAGGAGCAGGTCATTCCAGGCAGAGAATTTTCACTGTAGGAGATTGAAAAGCTGAATTGAACCGTAATGGGCCACAGGACACAGCTCTGGCCACAACAGTAAACACTTCATCAGATGAAGCTTCCTTCCTTGTTTATAGTTTTCACCCCAGCGGGTAGGAAGCCAGCATCTCTCTCAGGGCAGAGAGGGCCACCTAATGCTCCCCCCCTCCAATTAATCATTTTAATTGGGAAAAAACTAAGGGGCTGCTAATGGAGGAAGCTTTTTTAAAGTGATCTAGAACCAGACTGTGAGGACTCAGGGGTGGGTTTGTGGATGGCAGGTGGGGAGATGATCATCTAACTGCATTTGGTTTTTACAATAAGTAAGCTTATCTCAAGTCTTTAGTCATGTTTCCCCTCAAGTTGGAGAACAAGGGGAAAAAAATGTAGTAAACTTCATGGCACTAACAAACAGGACATTTCATAATATCTTGATTTTTCAGCATTGCTAGATAGTCCCTAATAGAGGGTTATGAGGCAAACACTAGTTTTAAGCCTGACTAATAACACTAGGACTGGGAAAAGAATCTAACAAAGAGTGGATATATGTATATGTATAACTGATTCACTTTGCTGTACAGCAGAAACTACCAACATTGTAAATCAACTGTACTCCAATAAAAATTACAGTATGGAGGTTCCTTAAAAAACTAAAAATAGAACTACCATATGACCCAGCAATCCCACTACTGGGCATATACCCTGAGAAAACCGTAATTCAAAAAGAGTCATGTACCACAATGTTCATTGAAGCACTATTTACAATAGCCAGGACATGGAAGCAACCTAAATGTCCATCGACAGATGAATGGATAAAGAAGATGTGGCACATATATACGATGGAATATTACTCAGCCATAAAAAGAAACAAAATTGAGTTACTTCTTGTAGTGAGGTGGATGGACCTAGAGTCTGTCATACAGAGTGAAGTAAGTCAGAAAGAGAAAGACAAATACCGTATGCTAACAGTTCTATTAAAAGCATATATATATATATGGAATCTAAAAAAAAAAAAAAAGGTACTGATGAACCTAGTTGCAGGGCAGGAATAAAGAGGTAGACATAGAGAATGGACTTGAGGACATGGGGTGGGAGGGCAAAGCTGGGGTGAAGTGAGAGTAGCATTGACGTATATACACTACCGAATGTAAAATAGTTGGCTGGTGGGAAGCAGCAGCATAGCACAGGGAGATCAGCTCGGTGCTTTGCAATGACCTAGAAGAGTGGGATAGGGAGGATGGGAGGGAGGCTCAAAAGGGAGGGGATATGGGAACATGTGTATGCATATGGCTGATTAGCCTTGTGCAACAGAAACTAACACAGTATTGTGAAGCAATTATACTCCAGTAAAGATGTATTAAAAACAAAAAAGGTACATGCACCCCTATGTTCATAGCAGCACTATAAAAAATAAACAAAAAACACTAGGACCACTTACCTTATGTACCTGCAAAAGATACTGAGTTACATATAACTGTAGAATCTATATACACATAATACAGTTTAATATTATAGTCTGTCTTCTAATGTGAAATCTTTTGAGAAAAGGTAGCAAAAACATCATTTGCATTTACTTGAACTCTTAATACTTATTCCCCAAGTAGTGTCTAAAACAGTTTTGTGCAGTCATGAAATTAAGTAGCAATATAGTATTGAGCTAAGGGGAAAAAAGAAGATTTAGGAATAAATTGTCAAGGCAAGTTCTATTAAAAGCTCTCTGTAATAGACACCAGAGATTTCTTGTTCAGATAACCTTAGCAGTTTTGGCTGCACGTGCAAGAGATAGTACTTGACAGGTAATATTGATTTTTTAAATAACTGCATAAAATACTGTCTTACACCATTGGAGAGCTCTTAGGTATATTTATATATAGGCACAATGGAGGATTTTTTTCTTGGAATAATAAATGATTTCTAGCATCTTTATAGAAAACATTTTACTGACTAAATTATCTTTTTCCTTCAATGGATTTTATTTTCTTTTTTTTATTTTACCATTTGTGACTATACACATACACACACAAATGTATACAAGTAGATTTTTTTCTTTAGATAACACCTAAAGGAACAATGTAAGTAAAAAACCTCTGTAAATAAATTGCATTGAATGTGAATATTCACAAGTTACCTTTTATTATTCTGTTCTGATATTTGTCTTTAAAAAGTAATTTTCTTCGTTAAAGGGGCTTTGCATTCACTTAGAACAAAGTCCAGACTCCTTCTTACGACTTCTCAGGCCCCTCCCACTCTGCCCCTGCCCTGCCCGCACCTCTCAGCGTCGGCTCTGCCACCCTGCCCTTGCTGAGCGTCCCACTGCCCGGTGCACTTGCTGTTTCCTCTGATGGGAATTGGCTTCCTATCATTGTGACCTCAGCTCGGAAGTCCTCAGCGTAGCCTTCCTTCCCCACCTGTCTGTGGTTACGCTCCTCAGCCCCAGGAAGCACCTCCCCACTCCCTTGTTTATTTTCTCCATAGCACGGCACTAAGACATTTGCTTGTTTTTCCTGGTCTTTATATACCACCCCCCCACGCCCACCCCCGAATGCAAGCTTCGGAACAGCAGGGACCTTTTCTGTCTCATCAGCCATTCTTCCCAATGCCTAGAACCCTGCCTGGGACAGAAGAGCTGCTCAATGAATACTTATTCCATGAATGTGGAATAAATAAGTATATAGCAATACTAATTATCAACATTAACACAATACAGGGAAGGGAAAGAGGCCACATTCCTAAGCCTTGTGGTAGTTCTTTGGGAATCGTCCTCAAAGTTAGGTATTGTCAACAGGTCAGTAAATTACAGCGTCAGTGTTACCTTTGGTTCTCCACTCACAGTGAAGAAATTGGGGATAAATAGAGAAGTGTTCTTGACGCTTAGTAATTCTAAGCCCTGCTCACTGGGCTTAGAATGAATGCTGTGCCAGTAACCAGAGCAGGTGAGCCCAGAGAAGGGACTGATTTTATACTAAAGGTTATATGGGAATATATAAAGAAGATGGCTGGGAATACAAGTGTGGGACTCAGAAGTGAAAAATACACCTTGGAAGTGATACCCAGAGAGACTACGTGAATGAGATTCCTGAGAAAATTTAGCAGCACTGCAAAAGACCTAAGGACAGAACCTTAAAATAGACCTTTAGGGAACATCTTCGCTTCAGCACGAGAAGAGAAAGATGGAAGCCACGGAAGGAGTGAAGGGGAGTCTTTCTGAAAAGTTCAGACTGGTGAACACTGAATAAACAGAAAAAGGAATGGGCTCCACTCGGAGGTGAGTGCTTTTCCCCCGCAGACCAGCACTGCTGCAGATAACTATAAACTCAAAAAACCTACTTGGTGATTTGGAGAGTGAACAGAAACCAGGAGCTCAAAACTTCCCCTCTCCCTGTTCCACTTTGTCCTGAGAGCAAACCAGAGTTGTAGAGCAACGCACCTGGGATGGATAAAGTGTTTCCCCAAAACCCGCCATCTCTTTGCCCAGAGAAGCCAGGGAAGAAGCCCAGGTCACTGGAGAGTGAGGAATCCCGGAGAGCTGGGAATGGAAATCCCCTGATTTTCTATGCGAACTTCACACAGATCTCCGGCTTACCTCTAAGTATACATGAGCAGGATAGAGCAGCAAAAGCTTAAAGAATTGAACTGAGATGTTAACTACTGCTTAAGGCAAGCAACAGAGAACTTACAACTTAAGTAATCAAGTTAACTTCCTGCTAAAGCAAAAGCCTCAACATTCAGGGGAATATAACAGAATTCCAATTCTCCACAATATGACATGCACGATTCCCAGGATACAATCCAAATCACTTGATGTACAAAAAAACAAAACAAAAACAAGAAAATGTGATTCACTCACAAAGGAAAAGACAATCAACCTCAAGATACCCCAGATGTTGGAATTATCACACTAGGGTAGTAAAGCAGCTATGATAACAGTGCTCAGTGAAATAAAGTTAAAAAACATGCTTTAAATGAATTAATATAAAGGGTATCTCACATGAGAAATAGAATGTATAAAAATAATCAAATGGAAATTTCAGAACTGAAAAAATACAATATCTGCAATTGAAAAATTCCCTGGATGGGCTTAATATCACAATGGGGATGGGTGAACATGAAGATAGATGAATAGACACCATCCAGTTTAAAGAGAAAGAGAAAAAGGGTTGGAAAAAAATTAAGCCTCAGGAGCCTGTGGGACAATGTCAAAATGTCTAATATACAGCTAGTATGAGTCCCCCAAAAGAAAGGAATCATGGAGCAGAAAATTATGTGGAGAAACTAAAGCCAACAACTTCCCATATTTGGTAAAAGACAAAAGTTTACAAATTCCAACTGCTCAGCAAACACAGAAAACACTAGCCATAAAACAAAATATTGCCAAATTGGACTTTATAAAAGATTCTGCTCTTCAAAAGACATCGCTAAGAAGATGGTAGGCAAGCCACAGGTGGGAAGGATATATTTACAACACATTTATCACATAAAAGGCTTGTATCCAGAGTATGTAAAGAACTCTTACAACTCAATTTTTAAAAGGCTAATAAAAAAGATGGGGAAAATATTTGAACAGACACTTAACAAAAGAAAATATATGAATGGCCAACAAACACATGAAAAATGCTCATCATCACAGCCAACATGCAAGTGCAAATTAAAACTACAATGAGATGCCATCTGTCACTCACCAAAATGGCTAAAATGGAAAAGATTAATACCAAATGTCAGTGAGAATTTGGTACAGCTCTGTGATAGCGATTCATAATAAGAAATATGTACTTGGTCTCATCCCTGTCCCTGGCAGAGTTCCTAAAACCCTCGGAATTTCCTAAATGCTAAGAGAGAGGAGGATGCCTTTTGTTATTCCTAAGAAACCCCTTTCTACCACACCTGAATTTATGTTAACGGAACCAGATTAGAGGGTTGGAACTTTCAGGCCCATTGCCCATCCTCAGGGGAGGGCCAAGAGGCTGGAGACTGAATTAATCACCAGCAAGTGATGATTTAAGCAATCGTGCCAGGTAACAAAGTTTCCATAAAAACCCAAAGGATGGGATTCTTGGAGCTTCCAGGGTGATGGTGCTGGAAGTGGCACATCTGGAGAGAGCATGGACGCTCTGCCCCTTCCCACACACCATGCCCTGTGCATCTCTCATCCAAGTACTAACCAGCCTGACCTTTCGTAAATTCCGAGATCAGACGAGATTAGGCGGGTTCAGGGCGTATAGCTGTGGATTGCCCCATGCATCTCTTCATCTGGCTGTTCCTGAGTTGTATCCTTTTGTAATAAACCGATGATCTAGTAAGTAAAATGTTTCCCTGAGTTCTGTGAGCTCTCTAGCAAATTCATTTAACCTTACAAGGGCATTGTGGGAACCTCCACTTTAGAGCTGAGGAGTCAGAAGCACACATGACAACCTGGACTTGCATCTAAAGTGGGGCATGGGGCAGTCTTGTGGGACTGAACCCTTAACCTTTCAGACCTGATGTGATCTCTAGGTAGATAATCTCAGAGTTGAGGTACATTGTAGTACACCCAGCCCGTGTTGTAGAATTGCTTGGTGTGGGGAAGAGAAACCCACATGTATGGTGAGCCTAAATACCAGAAGTGAAGTATTCTGTGAATGGTGAGTAAAGAAAAACCAGCCTTTTTCCTGTACACTAACTCATATACATTCTTGGCAAGAATATTAAATGGTACAACCACGTTAGAAAAGAGTTTGACAATTTCTTAAAAAATGAAAGTCCACCATATGACCCAGCAGTTCCACTCCTAGGTATTGACCCAGGAAAAATGTAGGCGTATTTCCACCAAAAGCTGTACCCAGGAAAAATGTAGGCGTATTTCCACCAAAAGCTGTACATAACAGCTTATTTGTAATAATAACCCCAAACTAGAAACAACCCAAATGTCCATCAAGAACTGAATGAATGAGTAAAATGTGGTACGTTCCTACGATGGGATACTATTCAGCATTAAAAGGGAACTGAAGGCGGTGGTTTTGAAATGTTCCATCAGCTCAACATGTCAGGTCTGTATGTCGAGGACTCCATCGTGACTCCTATTGACAAGGTGGCTGCCCAGCTCCAAGCATCACATCCTTATAGAACTGTGTTCAGAGACAGGAAGACGGGGCTGGTGGGGTGGGTCTTTACCTACAGAGTTGCTTTTTTCTATCTGAGAGGAAAGTATCTCCCGGAGACCCTCAACAGAGTCTCCATAGGTCTCTTTGGCCAGAACCAGAAATGCCAATGATACAACCCAACAGCCGTCCCTGATCGCAAAAAATACAGGGAGGATAAGGACCGTTGGTGACTATGAACCCTCGCCTCACTGAGTACATGGATGCCACACCACAAGTTGCTGAAGAAATGAATAGTGAGAAAGAACAGGGAATCCACAAAGACCAGTCTTTCCAGGGACCTCGGGAGGGGAGTAGACTGAGAGCAAAGTGGAGAAAGTGTGAGTTGAGCATGTTAACAGAGGAAGCAGCAATCAAGAGGAGGATAAAAACGGACATGGGAAAGGAAATTACTGATGGAACAGGGATATTCATTGGAAGAAGAGCACAGCCTTGGCCGTGAGACAGGAGGGAGGAGGATAGAGAGGGTGGTGACCCTAGGAGTGGAGGAGGTTTGGGGTTGGTTGATTGGTTGGTTGTTTGATTGACTGGTTGGTTGATAGATTGACAGGCATATTCTGTGTCCCGAGAATGCGTTTCTCAGAGGTGCTCTGTGCTTGTGCTTCATTGTGAAGAGGTGAGACCTTCTGGATTTATGCTCAGTTCACCTCTCTGTCTTGTCAGGCAAAGACCACCATCTGTATAGACTGGTGACCATCTGGCTTTCACAGAATCTCTCCCCTGGGTAGATCCTATGGGATGTGCTTTAGACATTGAAGGAGAGCACATTCAGGGTGTGGCTTACTCCCGGGCCTATCAGAGTCTCCCCTTGGGCTCTGAAGATGTTCTTTCAAGACTTCATGGAGAAATTCATCCATTTCATCTCTTACAGAATGTCTTTGAAAGACTGGATTTGCTTTTTGTGGAAACAACCAAACTGGAACATTGTATCCCTAAACCACCTATTTTCGCTGTCACAGATTACCTGAAAAGCCATGTAAATGACATTGTATGGTACTTACCATGTAGACCTGCACCTTCCTGGTCTCCCTTGTTTGTCAGAAAAGATCATGAGCCCCTGGGGACAGGACGGCCTCTTGTTGGCCGCTGAATGGAGAGCAGTGAGACAATTTAAATATTGATGCTTCCTGCATCCCGGGAAGCCCTCTCTGCTCCCTTCTGTCCTTGGGAAGCATAAGCACCAATAGCATCAATTGCCTCTTTTGTGATGACAGTTCCCACATAAGCCATTTCTAAGATGAGATGACTTCTAAGCCCATGAGTCACATCCTCCAAATGCCAACCAAACAGCATAACAGAGACCCAGAGAGGGCTCAGGCACACCATCTCCAGAACTGAATCCATCTCCTTTCTGAAACCACTTTCTCTTCTGTTGTTCCCTGTCTTGACAAGTGCCAACACCACCCCACCCCCCGCCGTAAATCAGAAACCCAGCTTCTCCCTCTCCATCTGCCCTGTGTCCAATCTCTCACGACTCCCAACACCCCAGTGCCCCCCCAGATCCTCGGCACAGTGGTTGACAGCCCCGAAGGCAGACTCTGGACCCAAATCCCATCTGGGCCACTAGTGGTTGCCCAACTTGGGGTGTTTTTAGCCCCTGCAAACCTTCACATCCTTATCTGTAGGATAATAATGGTATGTGGGCAAGGATTAAGTGAAACAATGCATGTCAAGCTCGTGGCAGGCACACAGTGGGCATTCAGTGAATGGCATCCCCATAGCCACGGCTTCCATCCAGGTCACTGAACCATTGCCGCAGCCTCCCAGCCCATCTCCCTGCCTCCAGTACGTCTTTCCAGGCCAGGGAGGAAAACGTGTTAATGGGACAGAGTCAGCGCATCTGGGCTTGAGTCCTGACTCTGCCACTCACTCTCTGTGGCCTTGGGCAGGTAAGGTCCTGTTTGCGGAACTCAGTTTCTTTATCTTTAAAATGGGTACAATATAGTACCTTCCCCATAAAGATGAAATGAGCTTATTCTTTAATGTGTTATCCTATTAGATGCAGAATGTGCGCCTGTAGAGAATAACGATGCTAATCATAATCAAACTTCACAGTTTGACTCCCCACCCTGACCCCAGCATAGAGCCCAGTAGTGCATCATGAAGGGCCCACACCGCCCCAACCCCTCCTGTGCTGAGCCTCCTAGATTGGCTGCTTAAAAATAGATTTATAGGGGCTTCCCTGGTGGCACAGTGGTTAAGAATCCGCCTGCCAATGCAGGAGACACGGGTTCGAGCCCTGGTCCTGGAAGATCCTACATGCTGCGGAGCAACTAAGCCCGTGCGCCACAACTACTGAGCCTGCGCTCTAGAGCCCGCAAGCCACAACTACTGAAGCCCACTCACCTAGAGCCCGTGCTCTGCAACGAGAGAAGCCACCGCAATGAGAAGCCCGCGCACAGCAATGAAGAGTAGCCCCCTCTTGCTGCAACTAGAGACAGCCCGCGTGCAGCAACAAAGACCCAACGCAGCCAAAAATAAACCAATAAAATAAATAAATTTAAAAATAATAATAGGGACTTCCCTGGTGGCACAGTGGTTGGGAATCTGCCTGCCAATGCAGGAGACACAGCTTCGAGCCCTGGTCCGGGAAGAGCCCACATGCCGCTGAGCAACTAAGCCCGTGAGCCACAACTACTGAGCCTGCGCTCTAGAGCCCATGAGCCACAACTACTGAGCCTGAGAGCCACACCCACTGAAGCCGGCGCACCTAGAGCCCATGCTCCGCAACAGGAGAAGCCACCACAATGAGAAGCCTGCTCACCACGACTAGAGAAAGCCCGCGCGCAGCAACAAAGACCCAATGCAGCCAAAAATAAATAAATTTATTAAAAAATAATAATAATAATAAATAAAATAAAAATAGATTTATATTCCTGAATTCCCAGGATAACATCGTTGGTGATCATTACAACAGGCAGTGAGGATGGGCATGGCATTGGGGAAGGGCAGAGGGAAGGCAAGTGCAATGACTAGCAGAGCAGCAGTTGGTGTTTTTACAATTCCGCCTCGAAAGGAAAAAAGAAAGTGCCCTCTGGTCAGTAGGGGAGGGGGGATCCAGTGCCCTCTGGTCAGTAGGGGAGGGGGAAGCCGAGGCAGGGGGACGTCAGCTAAATGGCCCGTCACTCTTCTACTCGCTTCATGTGCCTGAGCTCACTGAATGCTGGAGACAACCCTACTAAAGTAAGTACTTTTATTTTCCCCATTTTTCAGAAAAGGAAATGAAAGCACAGAAACGTTAAGGAACTTGCCCAAGATCACACAGCCCATAAGTGGCAGAGCTGGGAATCAAAACCCAGCCATGTGTTTCCGGAACCCATGACCCCTGCACTGTCCCAGGTCTCAAAGTGGTCCTCGGGGGGCTGGCAGGAGGGCAAGCCTCCAGCCCCTGCAGGGGAAGGAGGACCGTGTTACCAAACAGGACCCCAGCCTGTCCTCGGACGTGGAAGTCCTTCTGCTTACCTTGGAGTCAGCCTGGAAAGCAAGTTCTTTCCATGCTAAAACTACATCTCCTCTGCCACATGGAACCAAGTTTATCCATTTAATCGTTCCATTTAGTTAGGTACTTTTTTCTCTCTCCAACAAATTCTAGCAATAAAGTCACGCATTCCCCCAAAGATCTCCAGCAGAGGGGGTTTCTGGGCCAACCCCACTCACCTATGGTGACACTGCAGCTCCTGGCGCAGATGAAAAGAAAGTTTCATTAGCTTTATTCACTTCTCCCGACGTAATTGGCCAGCAAAGTCTAAATGCTGATGTCACGACTAATTAGTGGCGGCCTCTGCCCTCCTGGTCGCAGTTTCCCGTCTGGCTTGTTTGTGTGCAGGGAGCAATGTCATAGGGAGCGTCTTTATGAACCAGCTCTCCTATGGAGATGCTCTAATTATCATTTAAGAAAACAAGCTTTTTGATGTTGTGTAGACAGTTCAGCATCATCTCCCCAACAGGGCTGGTAATTGTAACACCCTTTCAGTGCATGATGTGTTTTTCTGAAGATGATAACACCAGATCCTGGAGAACTAGAAATTAGGAACTCATCTCTGCTTCTCTGTCCTGGACACCTTACCGATCTTGGCTCAGGTTGGGTCCTGCAAGGGCTCTAACACCAATTGTCTGCTTTGGGGTGAATTTTGCCAAGCATCAGAAATTCGGATCAAACCACCAATGCAATTATCGTGCCCCTGGGTACCATTTATTGTCATGAAATCGAACCCAGCAGAAAGGAAACCCTTTCAATACCTAAAGGATTAGAGCATATACAAATAGTAATTGATACTGAGAAATTTCACAATGTGCTTTTCTTTGAAAAGGAAAAAGCAGGGGGCTCATTTGAATTCCCCAGTGGCAGGGTTCCATTGAGCTTTGAAGGAGTAAGGATTTTTAACAAAGTTAATTACAGTCTGAGAACATCAGTCTGGCAACAACACTGTCTGCTAGACAGCGGTGGATAGACATGTGATAAAGCAAATACAGCAAAACTTTAATGGCAGAACCTAGGTGGTGGGCATATTCATGTTCACTGCAAAGCCTTTACAACATTTCATTATATTTGAAAATTTCTTTTATTGGAGTATAATTGCTTTACAATGTTGTGTTAGTTTCTGCCGCACAGCGAAGTGAATCAGCCATACACATACCCACACGCCCTCCCTCTTGGACCTCACCCCTCATCCCCCCCATCTAGGTCATCACAGAGCACTGAGCTGAGTTCCCTGTGCTGTATAGCAGGTTCCCACTAGCTATCTATTTTACACATGGTAGTGTATTTATGCCAATCCTAATCTCCCCGTTCATCCCACCCTCCCCTACCCCCCGGGTCCACACGTCCATTCTCTATGTCTGCCTTTGTATTCCTTCCCTGCAGATAGGTTCATCTGTACCATTTTTCTAGATTCCACATATATGCATTAATATATGGTATTTGTTTTTCTCTTTCTGACTTCCTTCACCCTGTATGACAGACTCTAGGTCCATCCACGTCTCTGCAAATGACCCAATTTCATTTATTTTTATGGCTGAGTAATATTCATTGCAGCACTATTTACAATAGCTAGGACATGGAAACAACCTAAATGTCCATCGACAGATGAATGGATAAAGAAGATATATTTGAAAATTTTTCATTTAAAAATATTGAGAAAAAAGGTATCAGAACCCAAATCTCTTTCACGCCATTAAGGAACTTAACAGCTGTCAGAAAGCATTTGCTGGACAGCAGGCTCTGGGCTCTGAGCTTTACATACACATCCTATTTCATTTTCATAAGAACCCTATGAAGCCATTGCTCTTATATTCAGCTTACAGGTGCAGAAACCGAGGCTTTAGATGATAACTTGTCCAGAGTCTGCAGATGGTGGATGTCAGAGCAAATATTTAAAGTCCAGTTTTCTCCTCATTCTGTTCTTCTGCCCACAACAAGAATAGGAACGGGCTGCACTGGAAGGTCACCACCTGCCTCACTGTCTTAGTTTGGGCTGCTGTAACCAATTACCACTGACTGGGTGGCTTAAACAACAGACGTTTAGTTCTCATAGTTCTGGAGGCTGGAAAGTCTAAGATCAAGGTGCTGGCAGATCTGGTGTCTGACGAGGGACCGCTTGCTAGTTTGTGGATGGCTACCTTTTCGTTGTGTCCTCACATGGCAGAGAGCAGAGAGAGGAAGCAGGCTCTCTCCTATCTCTTTATAAGGGCACTAATCCCAATCATGAGGGCTCCACCCTAGTGATCTAATCACCTCCCAACGGCCCCATCATCAAATACCATCACCTTGGGGGTTAGGACTTCAACATAGGGATTTGGAAGGGTGGGGGAGACACAAACATTCAGTCCACAGCACTCACCTGTAACATTCATCTAGGCCAGTTGTTCTTAGCCTTCCTTTCGAGAATTTGATGCCATGTAGAATCCCTCCATCCTCTAAAGGCACATCCTCACATCATTTTACACACAAGACTAATGGGTTCATGGCCTCCCTGAGGCCCATCCATGGGCCTGAGAAGCCCCAAACCCCTTTGCTCATGACTGAATTCCCTCCACCCCACCACACATCTCTGTGTTCCAAACTTCCCCACCCTTGCTCCAACTGTTTCCCCTTCCTATTCATCAAATCCCCCTGGAATGTAAATTCCCTGAGGACAGGACACTGTCCCCTTCTCCACTGTATCTCCTTTGCCTAGACCAGCACCTGCCCAGAGTAGGTGCTCAAGAAGCATTTGTTGATTGAAAAATTCCAAAAAATATTTGTTGAGCCTTCCTACAGACTCTGGAGATAGAGTGGTGAGTAGTCACAGCCATGGTCTCCATGCTCACAGAACTATCAGAATGTGTTAGTAATTTACTGCTGTGTAACAAATCACCCCAAAACTTACCAGTTCAAAGCAATAAACATTTATTATCTCACATTTTCTGAAGGTTGGGGATATAGGAGCAGCTCTGCTGAGTGGTTCTTTTTCTTCTTTTAATATTTATTTATTTTATTTTTGGCTGCATCGGGTCTTAGTTGCGGCACATAGGATCTTTTTGTTGCTGCACACGGGCTCTTTGTTGCAGTGTGCAGGCTTCTCTCTACTTGTGGCATGTGAGCTTCTCTCCAGTTGTGGCGCGCAGGCTCCGGAGCGCGTGGGCTCAGTAGTTGTGGCGTGTGGGCTTAGTTGCCCCGTGGCATGTGGGATCTTAGTTCCCCGTCCAGGAATTGAACCCTTGTCCCCTGCATTGGAAGGTGGATTCTTAACCACTGGACCACCAGGGAAGTCCCCTGCTGAGTGGTTCTGGCTCAGTCTGTCATGAGGTTGTTGTCAAGCTGTTGTCTGGGACAGCAGTTATCTGAAAGCTGCAGGATCTGCTTCCAAGCTCACTCATGTGGCTCTTGGCAGGCCTCAACTTTTTTTTTACAAATTTATTTATTTATTGTTTAATTTTTGTCTGTGCTGGGTCTTCGTTGCTATGCATGGGCTTTCTCTAGTTGCGGCGAGTGGGGGCTACTCTTGGTTGTGGTGCGTGGGCTTCTCATTGCGGTGGCTTCTCTTGTTATGGAGCACGGGCTCTAGGCACGTGGGCTTCAGTAGCTGTGGCACGCAGGCTTCAGTAGCTATGCTCACGGGCTCTAGAGCGCAGGCTCAGTAGCTGTGGTGCATGGGCTTAGCTACTCTGTAGCATGTGGGATCTTCCCGGACGAGGGCTCGAGCCTACGTCCCCTGCATTGGCAGGCGGATTCTTAACCACTACACCACGAGGGAAGCACCAGGCCTCAACTTTTTGCTGGCTGTTGGTCAGAGGCCCTAGTCCTCAACACATGGGTCTATCCATAGGCTGTCTGGAGGGTCCTTTTGACAGGATGGCTGGCATCCCCCAAAGTAAGTGACCGAAGAGAAAGAGAATCCCCAAGAGGGAAGCCTTAGTCTTTTAAAACCTAATCTTGAAGTGGCCTACCATCACTTCTGCCATATGCTATTGGTCACAGAATCCAATCCTGGTACCTTGTGGGAATAGACCCCACAAGGTGTGAATACCAGGAAGTGGAGAGTACTGGGGGCCGTCTTGGAGGCTGGCCACCACAGTCGTGGTGACAGTAATCAAATATCACACTAATGAATATACAGTTGAAAACCGAGGTGTGTGCTCCGAAATTACAGACCCTCGTTTTGTGAAAGGAATAACATGAGGTCTAACTCAGACATAGGTGGGGGTCAGGGATGGCACTTTGACAATGGCCTCTGGGATGGCAGGAGATGATTAGTAAGAGAAATGGAGAAAGGAAACAAGGTGCCCCAGACCGTTCATTCTCCATCTTGGCTGCTCACTGGAGTCATCTGGGGAGATGTTAAAAATACTGATGCCAAGAATGTACCTCCAAAGACTCTAAAAGGTCTTTGGAAGTGAAGCCTGGGCATCGGGATTTTTTTTTAACTTTCCAAATTGATTGTAATGTGCAGCCACGTTTGAGAACCCCTGTTCTAGGATAGGGGACCTGAAAGGCTGGGATGGCTGGAGGACAGAGAGGAAGTGACATGGAATAGGTAGGAGAGGTGGGCAGATGCTGGACCACGTGGGGCCTCGGAGAACACGTTAGGGAGATTGGTCTTGGAAAGTATGGGGATGGTGTGAGAGAGTGAAATGATCCAATTTACAGTTTGAAAAGATCACTCTGGCTCAGGTGGAGACTGGATTCGGGGGGGTGGAGCTCAAATGCCCGTGGGGATGCCATCTGGGGATGTTCGGATAATGGTCCCACCTATGACAGAGGATGAGGACTTGGACAGAGACATGGCAGGCCGAGTCAGATGTTCTAGGTCACCAATTCTTATGATCCAATCAAAATATTTTATTTCATTAATGGGAAACTGACTTCAGAGAGGTGATGAGGCTTATTCAAGGTAATTCCACAATAGGAAAAAGCAGAAGGAAAGAGAAGCCAAGTGGACCCTGAGAATCCAGGGTTGTGGTCCACATGATAAAGAAGATAAGAGAGGGAAAAAAAAAAAACGATGATTAGATTATCAGACTAAGATAAAAGACACATCAAAAGCACACAGGCTCCCCAATGAGAAGATCAAAAGGTTACCAGTAATTTAACGAACAGATGGTGTAATTATAAAGCTGTCAGAAATGGCAGCTGGGGTCAGCCCCATGACCCGCCCCTCCGTTCCCGGCAGGGACACTGGGGGATGGCTGGGGGAGAGCTGTCAGCCTTCCTGGTGCTCTGGGGAGGATGCCATTCCACACCCTGCTTCCCTTCCCCGCAGTGGAACCTCTGGCTTCCTCTCTAAGACAGCTGAAGCCTGTGACAGCCTGTCCCACCTCTGCAGTCACATATTAAAAGGCTATTTCCAGCATCCCACTTTTATCCACACATTAAACAGAAGGGGTCCTTCCCTTTCCTGTTGGTAATGACGCCCTGCCTCTCAAGAGGTGGCTTTTCAGTGTCTTTCCGGAGAAGAAGAGAAAGTGACTCACATCTCACAAGCCTGAAATCATTAGTTTCGGGGCAAATGCATGTAGATGTGGGTAAATGCTTTAAAGTTAATCCCTCTAGTCAATAGTCTCTATATTTATCAGGAAAGAAGTAGATGGTACAAGGTTTTAAAAGGAATACAGAGACCAGAGACAAATATTTCCATTACGTCATGGGTTAGATCATTAAATGGGCACTAAGTTCTACTGAAGGTTTAGGGAAGAATGTATAATTCTGGAATGTTAGAGTGAGGAAGACCCTGTAAGAAAATCTAGTCTAGTCTAGTCTCTTTCCATCATCTCCCTTCTCACACCCGTGCCAGACATTTACTCCTACCAGGGGTGGTCCTGTGACTCATTTTAACCATGTGAAATACAGCAGAAGTAACAGCATGCCAGTTCTGGATCCAAGCCTCCAGAAAACCTGGCACTTTTGTGTGTGTGGGGATCCAGCCACTATGTAGAGAAGCCCAAGTCATATGAAAAGGACCACATGAGGAGAGAGAGAAAAGTGCCAGCCCTCCAGCTGTCCCCTCCAAGGCACCACACACGCGACTGAGGTCATCTTGTCAGAACCACCATAGCCACCGTTGCACTGCAACTGCGTGAGACCAAGTGAGAGCAGCTGAAGAACCACCCAGCTGAGCACAGCTTCCCCACAGATAAGCAAATAATGGGAATGCATTTAACTGAGGAGGAAAGAGAGGTTCAGTAAATTCCTTGAAAAACTTAATTGTGATATGAAGGGTGCATTGGTATTAACAGGGGAGACCACTCCGAACACAGGGACTGTTACATGTGGAGGTCCTATAGCAGGAGGGAACCATGTCATGCAAGGAACACCATGGGGATAGTGGCATTTGATGAGGCAGGCAGCCCCCAGTGATTGGTCCAGGCACAGGCATGTGGGTTCTAGGTACTTTGGCCATAAGCATCTTTGCCATAGACACCTTTGCTGCAGCAATTTTTCCATAAACATTTTTGCCAAGTAACCAATTGGCCGTAAGGCAATTTTGCTGTAAAAGATAAAATAATGAAAAATAAGAGGGACATTAAAGAGGACATGATGAAACATGAGAAATGATTAACAAAATTAAAAAGACTTTATCATGAACTACAAAATATTTGAATACATTTAAAATGTGTGTGGATTCATGGCAGTAGTGTGCAGAAAAACTGATTTTATTTTGTGGCTTGTACCAAAGCAGCTGTCTTCCAAGTCTTTTGTTCATAATATTATGCTTTTTTTTTTTTTTTTTTGCTTGTTGATTTGTTTCCTCATTCAGCATCACGCATTTTTGCTTAAATTTTTTCCTTCATTGAGAAGTATCAGTTTCCCAATACTAGGATGCATATTTGTAATGCAACACAAAAACCTTCTACACTGTGTTCTTGGCGTATGGTCATATATTCATCGATAGACATTACATAGTTCTTTGGGACATGCGGGTTCAACTCTGGTCCTTCAAAGGCCCTTGGCCTCTTTCTCCTTTGATGTAGTGTATTTCAAAATAAGAAACCAACTCTTGGGCAAATCCTCATCATCAGTCAGCTCAATAACGCCATCAATAACGTCACTGATGGAGGAAGTGCTAAAAAATTTCAACCAGTTGAAAACCAAACTGTCAAAACACACTGTCAACCAGTTATTTTTTCTTTGGTGGCAAAATTTTCTGACAGCCATTTAGTTATGTGGCAAAATGTTTGCAGCAAAAATGGGTGAGGCAAAGAAGCTTAGGGTGAAATTTTGAGGCCTGGGGCATGTGACCCAGTTCTGGCCAATGAGATGTAAGGGGAATTCTGCAGGGGCTCTGGGGAAAGAGTTTCCTCCTTGGTTAAAAGGAAGGATGTGTTCCAAGGGAACCCCTCCCTCCCTGCCCGCTTTTGGGCATCATGAGGTTGTGGCGTTTGTGCAATCCTCGGAGGGAGGTAAAAGAAAACAAAACAAAAATTGCAGGGAAACTATCCCAGAGTCCATGTGGACATTGTCAAAGGGCTGAATGAAGCATTTTGGAACCACCTACCCCCAGGCTGGTTATTCATGGACAGAATAAATGTCTTTGTTGTTTGGGCCACTTTTAGCCAGGCATTCCGTTACTTGCAGCCCAAAAGTATTGCACCGTTTTTTCAGAAGAGAACTGGAAGATTGACCAAGGGGAAACAAACAGCTGGGTGCCTGACTACCAAGCCAATGCCCTCAGCAGCCCTCCCACTCAGAAAAGCCCATGACTCAGAACTTGGTCCAGGCAGAGAGGAAGCTTTGCGAGATCATAGAGGGTCACGTGTACCTGGCGCCTACACACTGCAGCATCTCTTAGCCTGCAAACGAGCTGTGTTCCTGTGATGCCACCTGTGATCTGTTGTTTGAGTTTTGTGAACTCTTCTAGCAAATGATGGAATCCAAGGAAGGGGTCATGGGAACCTCCGATTTGCAGCCAAGTCGGACAGACTTTGTGGGTAACCTGGGGACATACTACTTTCGATCGTTGTCTGAAGTTGTTGGGGACAGTCGTGTGGGCTGTATCGTTTAAACTGTAGGGTCTGCACTAACTCTGAGTAGTGTCAGAAGTGGATTGTAGCATACCTAGCTGGTGTTGCAGAGAATTGCCTGATATGTGAAAAACCCACACATCTGGTGTTAGAAGCAAAATGTGGTAGCAGTGAGGGAGCAGGGGAGAAACGCAGCGGTGCTTTTCCCAGAAGCCTCCTCTTCATCCCAGCCCACTGCTCGGGTCCTTTCTGAACCTTCATTTCCTCATACATAAAATATGAATAATCAGAGCTACTTCATAGGATTGTAATCAAAATTAAAGAAGATAAATCTGGAAGCATTTTGATAAAAAAAAAAAGCTATTAAAAATTATGTATGGCCCTGTTTCTGTTAAACTGTGAGCAAAGAGCATTTCACCTTAAAAATTGTTTCAATCCCCAGTTCTTAGCAAAGGATTTGGCACAGGCTAGGGTGCTTGATAAATGTTTGTTAATGAAATAAATAGTTGATATTTGGTGAGCTCTTATTAGAGATTATCTCATTTAATACTTACAGCCCCTTAAGACAGATAGATATTATAATTTTTTTCTTTTTTTTGGCCACGCCTAGTGGCTAGCAAGGTCTCAGTTCCCCGATCGGGGATTGAACCCGGACCACGGCAGTGAAAGCGCCGAATCCTAACCACTAGGCCACCAGGGAACTCAGATAGATATTAGTATTAATGCCATATTACAGATGAGGAAAGGAAGGCTCAGAGAAGCTGGGTCACTTTCCCGAAGTCGTACAGTAAGTGGTGGAAGCAGGCCTTAAACCCTGCTGTCTCTGCCCTCTGTGCTTATACCCGTGACCACCACATTAGACTGGACACAAGGTGGGCTTCAAGGCACGGGAACGACTTCCTAAACCAGGAGGAGGAGTCATGAGTTTGAAAGGACAAGTGGGCTACACGGAGGTGGCGGGAAGAAGCCGAGTGATCTGGGAGCTGATCTGGAAACTTCCGGATAGGACCTGCGCTTCCGAGTTGGCAGGGCAGGGGCTCTGCCTTCTACCCGCTCATCACGCAAACCGCCCCCTGCAATGGGGGCTGGTGACAGATGCATCGCGACCCAGCAGACACCCCTCGCTCACCCACTTTAATTAGGAGGAGGTGTCAAGACCATTAGGATCACCTGGGAATTCCATGCTGTGACCAGCACCTGCACACGCTCCAAAACGCTGCCTTCCCACCCCAGCTAATGTTTCATCAACATTTATTCATTCGTGCATTCATTCCTTTATTGCTAGTATTTTTTTAAAGTGTTAATCATTTTTTTTTTTAATTGAAGTGTAGTTGATTTACAATGTTGTGTTAGCTTCAGGTGTACAGCAAAGTGACTCAGTTATATATATATTCTTTTCCATATTCATTTCCATTATAAGTTATTACAAGATATTGAATATAGTTTCCTGTAATTTTTTTTAATCAAGCAGATAATACAGCCACATGGTAAAATTGTCAAACAGCACAAGAAGATACACGACAAAAAGTAGATCCCCCTTTCACGCCAGACCTCTGAGGCCGCCTCCTCCCAAGCCATGGCTATTTTAAGTTTCTTGTGTGTCCTTCCAGAAATGTCTTACGCATACACAAATGTGCCAATGCTATTGTCTCCAATTTTTAAAAACACATACACAGGAGCCCGCCTGCCGCAACTAAGGAGCCCGAGCGCTGCAACTAAGACCTGGCGCAACCAAAAAAAAAAAAAACCACATACACACAATTTTTCCCAGTTCCTAAGGCATTTTGGACATCTCCGAATAACACCACATGACGAACTGTTACATTCTTTTCATGCCCCATGACTTCTTGATTTCCAGGTCATCTGATGATATTTATGTTGTGCCCGATCATTCGTTATTACAAGTGATGCTTCAATGAGCTCTTTAGATCATCCGTCTTTGATTGATGTCAGAATATCCATAGGAAACCAATTCCTAGTCTTGGAAATGCTGGGTCAATGGCTAAGTGTATTTTTAATTTCAGTAGATATCACCACCCAATGCAATGTCACCAGCTCACTCTTTCCCCAAAATGTGTGAGAGTCTCTAGGGCAGGATCCACTTCACTCTGTTTCCTAATATGTGGGTCCAACTTGTCTCTTTGAGATTCCACAAACGTTCCCTCAGCCCCTGCTAGGTGTCCACCTCTACCTAGATCCTCTAACACAAGTTATTAACCAGGATTATGAGGCTGGCTGGCCTTTAAAAGATTTTTTAAAAATATCATTTGGATAATATAAATAATGCATGCTCATATAAGTGATTGAAAAGACCTCCCAACAGTGAAGGGACATGTTTACGACATAATAGTAAATAGCAAATATAGAATGCCAAGAGTGATTCTTAAACTCGGGTCTGTATCAGCATCCCTGGTATCTAGTTAAAAATACAGACATCAGGACCCCAGCCCTGCAGGTCCTGACTCAGTAGGCTTGGGATAGGGCCAGGGCAAAAAATCTGTATTTTTTACAAGCTCACCAAGAGATGCTGTACATTCCTAAAATGTTATATATCCACTATAATCTCAAATATGATCAAAGAACAAAAAATGGGGTTCATCAAAGAGTGAACAATGCTTGTCTCTGGGTGGAGTGAGTCTGAGCTAGTTTCTTCTCGGTGCTTTGCTGTGTTTTCCAAATTTTCCAACTCAGAAACTTTGATGTTCAGAAAATAAAAGGATGCTCTAAAAATCTGTACCCACCTTTTCTCCCTCCCTCCACTCTTTCCTTCCTTCCTGATTCATCCTAGATTGAAGAAGACTAGAAGGGTGTGAAACTTGGTTATAATACCTGATCCTGGACTGGATGGGTTTGCCGTAAAGAACATCATTGGGGCAATTATCAAAACGTGCATAAAGTCTCTGGGTGAGAGGCGTATGGGAGTTCTTTGTTATAATTGTGCAACTTTCATGTAAGTTGAATACTCCAAGACTTTATGGAAGCATCTCACCATCACCTTGGTGAGATAATAAAGCTTTTCTGTAGCTTGAATTCTAAAGCATCATAATATGCCTCCGCACTTAAAAAAAAAGTCTAATATTGGGTCTTTCTGGAATACCTTATTGATGGAAGTCCATGCATCTTCCACCATAAAAAATATTTATCAAAGTCAGGAAATTAACATTGATGTGGTACTATTATCCAATCCATGGATCAATTTTCCCAATACTGTCTTTTACATAAAAATTTTTAAATTGTATTTTCTCATTCAGGATCCAACCCAGGATTATATATTGCATTTGGTGGTCATGTCTCTTTAATCGCCTTTCATCTAGAATGTTCCTCAGCCTTTCTTTGCTTTTCAGGACCCTGACATTTTGCAGAGTACAAGCCAATTATCGTGTAGAATGTTCCTCGATTTGGGTTTGCCTGACGTTTTCTCATCTTTAGATTCAGGTAATGCAGCTTTGGCAGGAATGCCCCAACCTGATCTTGTGTTTTTCTTTGCATGTCAGCGGAGGAGACTCACGGTGTGGTTTGTCTCATCCTGATGTCCTTAACTTTGATCGCCCAATTTAGGTGGTGCCTGCTGGTTTTCTCCACCGTCGAGTGGGCTACTCCTGCCTTTTGTAACCAACCAGGAATCTGTGGGGAGTTATTCTGAGACCATATGACTATCCTTTTCCTTATCAAACTTTCACTCTTTCATTTTAGCTTCCACTGACGATTCTCCACTGAAACAAGTATTATGGTGGTTGCCAAATCTTACATCATTGTTGAAAGGATTAAAAGCAAGTATATATCAAAGGACTTGACCTACTAGTTATTTTCTTTAACAAATTTATTTATTTATTTTGGCTGCGTTGGGTCTTCGTTGCTGCGCGCAGGCTTTCTCTATTTACAGTGAGCAGGGGCTACTCTTCATTGCGGTGCGCGGGCCTCATTGCGGTGGCTTCTCTTGCTGCGGAGCACGGGCTCCAGGTGGCTCAGGCTTCAGTAGTTGCAGCACGCAGGCGCAGTAGTTGCGGCACGCAGGCCCTAGAGCGCACGGGCTTCAGTTGTTTTGGCGTGCGGGCTCAGTAATTGCGGCTTGAGGGCTCTAGAGCGCAGGCTCAGTAGTTGTGGCACACGGGCTTAGTTGCTCCGCGACATGTGGAATCTTCCCGGACCAGGGCTCGAACCCGTATCCCCTGCATTGGCAGGCGGATTCTTAACCACTGCGCCAGCAGGGAAGTCCTTGACCTACTAGTTATATTTCAAGGAAAATCACGTTGTATGTCAATTATATCTCAATAAACCTGGGGAGGGAAAAAGGGAAAATATCTCAAGGAAGCAATATAAGATGTGAACAAAGATTTGCGTACAAAGATTTTCATGGCAACGTTGTTAATAAGAGCAAAATTGGAAAGTCAAGCACTATAGTAAATTGATATCAAGAAATATGAGGCACTCATTTAAAGCAAGTTTTTGAAGAGATTTTCACCACCGAATGCTAAGTAATGAAAGCTAAGGTGTCAAACTACATTTGGCTAAATGCAATTTGGTATCCTAACTTGGATCCTAGAACAGAAAAAGGATGTCAGTGGAAAAGCTGGTGAAATTCAGATGAAGTCTGTAGTTGAGTTAATAACAATGTACCAATATTAAATTCTTGGTTTTAATAAATGTATCATGGTATGTAGGATATTAATATTAGGGGGAACTGGGTCTGGGCTATACCGGAACTCTCTATACTATCTTAGCAACTTTTCTGTACATCTAAAATAATTCCAAAATAAAAACTCCTTTTAAAAAATTGGGAGCGATGGATCTGTTCATTATCTTCTTTGTGGTGGTGGCTCCATGAGTGTATACAATTGTGAAAACATTGTAAATTATACACATTAAATATGTGCAGTTTATTATATGTTAATTATACCTTGATCGAGCTTTTTTTTTTTTTTTTAAGAAAAACGCTATTTGGTAAACTCTCCATTATGTTAAAATACAGGCATTAGGAAAAATACTGGATGGAAATATATCAAAATGATGTTGGTATCTGTAGCTAGTGGGATTATAGGTGACTATCATTTTATTTTTATAATTTGATGTAATTTGCAAGACGTGCAAGACTTGAATAAACAGAGGGAACCACTATTTTTAAACGGGGTGGTTTGTAATAATAAACCTTTGCTTCCTTGTCTGTGAAGCCTCTGGCTCCTGGTAAGAGCTGATGCCATTCCCTACCTTTGCTCATTAAGACAATGCAAATAAATAAAACCTGAAGAAAGAAGAAACCCCTACCCCCACCCCACAGCCGAGGCCCCTCAGATGGCCTGGTAGTAAAGAGCCTGAAAACATGCACCTAATGCTGGAGATCTCAGAGCAGTGGTCCTGAGTTCCCTGAGTGTGTCGGGTTGCTTGTGACAGTGCGGGCCCCCAGTCCCCACCAGCAGGGGCCGAGACTCGGTGGGTCTGGGGTGGGGGCGGGGAAGCGGCCGGGAATCGTTCGCCCAGCACCTCGGGTGAATCTGACCCAGGTGATGGAGATCGGGCCCTGGGGCCTGAGAGGCCAGCAACGAGTTGGCCCGAGGGTCGGCCCGGGGCTCCGCCAGGTGTGGGCCATATTACTCGGCTCTGTTTAAAGCCCACGTGACCCCCGCCCCTTGCGGCTGGGCCTTCCGGATCTCCCCGCAGGCCCTGGAGGATGTCCCTGGGAGACAGAGAGGTGAGTACCCCCCCTCCATCCACAGGGGGACACGGGTGGGGCTGGGGCAGCTCCGTGGACCTCAGACGTGTGTCTGTGACCCCGGGGACCCGGCCTTGGGCCAGGCCTCTGAGCTTTCACTCAACTTCCAGACGCAACTCACTGCTGGAGGGTAGGGAGGAGAGGGGAAGGCGGGTGTGGTGGGATGGCCGAGGGGACAAAGGCTAGCCTGTGCCGGTGACGGGCAAGCAGAGGAGAACCCCTGGCACCTGTGACACTGCAGGGACAGGCAGGGACAGAATTGCTGGGAGAGGGAGGAGGGACCGGAGGCCCCATGCTGGATATGAAGGCTTTTTAAACCGTGAGCTCCGCACTCTGGGCCCTGTTGTTGGAGAGAGAGGAGGGCTGCGCGGGAAAGAGAGCAGCAGCCCTGTGCCTTCGTCCCCTCCACTGGCTGCGACCTAATTAGGAAGCAGCGGAGATTGCTGTGCTGGGAGCAGCTGCCACCTCCCAGGTAATAACTCAGCCTGGGGGACACAGATTTCTACGTCCCTAGCTCCGGCAGCACCTGTGTCTCCACCTGGCTCCCCTCTCTCTCCTTGACTGGGAGGTCCTCCCAGGAGGAGCCTGAGGCTTCCTGCGGCAGCCTAGCTGGGGATGGAGCAGGGCCCTGGGCAGGAAGTGGGTATCGTAAGTCCAAGAGTGGCCTTCCTGTTCATCTGCAGGCGTGGAGGTGGGCACAGAGAATCCAGATAGAGGACAGATTTTCATGGTCTGGTGGTGGCAACTGACCATCACAAGATAGCTTGAGAGAAAAGGGCTAGAGCTGCCCAAAGAAGGCGCCCCAAGCCCAGCCTGGGAGGTCAGGGAGGGTTTCCTGGAGGGGGGTAGACAAGCAGGGGTTGGCCCCTCGGAGGCAGAAATCAAGGTGGAGGTGGGAAGAATCCTCAAAGACGCTGATTCTCAAAGTGTGGTCCCCGGACCAGCAGTAGCAGTGTCGCCCAGGAGATTGTTAGAAATGCGCATTCTCGGGCCCCACCCAGGCTTCCTGACAAACTGAGGGTGGGGCCCAGCCATCTGGATTTTAACAAACCCTCCAGGTGATGCTAATGCACAGGACGTCTGAGAAGCAGTGTCACCTAGTTACTTAGCAACTGAAATGTCACAGCTCAGATAATCCCACCTGCCTGTCTAGACCACAGCAGGTCTGGGTGCTCCAGGGCCTGAAGCTTGTACGATGTGGTGGGCCTCTTTAAGACTGTGGATTCATAGATGTAAAATCAGTTACTGGGTTTCGGAAGGGGCCCTTGCCAGTGAGGGAAGCTGAAACATCATTAGCTTCGTGTTAAGTTTGCCTCTGGATGGACAGATCTCAATGTCGGCAGAGGGAAGGCAGATGCTGGAAGCAGAAAGCACAGGACCCTTAACCCACCGGCTGGCCCGTGGTTTTGCCCCAGTGGAGAAATTCTGAGTGGCTTACGTAGACCGTCAGGAAGACGCCTTGTTGCTTGCTTACCACAGGTGGTGAGGCACATCATGCTTATTAAACACAGCTGGCTGGGCCCCTGCCCAGGGTTTGACTCAGTAGGTCTGGAGTGGGAACCGAGAGTTTGCCTCTCTAGCTTCCAGGCAGGCCCAGCTACACAGTTTACAGGGTGCCTTGTTTAAATTAAGAATCTCGAGATGGTGATAGCAGGACATGAGACCAAGCAGGGGGCCCTTCGGAGCGTAGGGCCTGGGTGACTGCATAAGCTGCACGTCTGTGAAGCCGGCCCTGCCTCCCAGGTGATGCTGATGCTGTCAGTTTGGGGCTTGCCCTTAGAGAACTACTGTCGTAGTGTCCAGAATAAGAAAAATAAGAACAGTACTTCTGGAAATGGAAGTAGCATATTCCAGTATATTCCAATGTGTGGGTTAGGACTCTACAGTTTACAGAGCATCATTGCCTTTCATCCTCATAATTTTTTATTAATGGCCAGGTGCAGTGCTAAGCATCTTTTGTGCATCCCCTCATGAAGGGCCCTCATCAACCCTGGAAGTACAGGCAGACCTCAGATATTGCGGGTTTGGTTCCAGACCACTGCAATGAAGCGAATGTCACAATAAAGTGAGTCACACGAAGTTTGTGGTTTCCCAGCACATATAAAAGTTATGTTTACACTATACTGTAGTCTAGTAAGTGTGCAGCAGTGTGTCCGAAAAGACAGTGTGCATACCTTAATTTAAAAGGACTTTATTTGTTAAAGAATGCTAGCCATCGCCTGAGCCTTCAGTAAGCTGTAATCTTTTTGCAATAGTAACATCAAAGATCACTGACCGCGTGTCACCATGGCAAGTAATAATAATGAAATAACAATGATAATAATAATAATGAAAGTTTGAAATATTGCAAGAATTACCAAAGTGTGACACAGACATGAAGTGATCAAATGCTGTTGCTAAAAATGGTACCGATAGACTTGCTAGATGCAGGGCTGCCACTAATCTTCAATTTGTCTCAGCAAACAAATGTAATATCTATAAAGTGCAGTAAGATGAGGTATGACTGTAGTTGCCGTGTTATTCCCACTTTGCAGATGAGAAAACTGAGGTTCATCAATTTCAAATGAGCTGCGTAAGAGCCCTCAGTCAGGTCCCAACCCAGGCATCCTGGCTCTAGGGACACAGACCCATCGTCTGTCCTTCACGTCTGCCCCCTTCTTCTGCCAGCCTCATGTTTCTTAACTGAAAGAGGGTGGGCAGCACACATAAACCATAAGGCCGAATCTCAGCACCCACACAGATGGTCATCGCTGTAATTTCCTGGGTACTTGCTCTGGGCTGAGTACTTTGCATATGCTTGGCTCCCTGAGGCAGGTCCTCTTTCCATTATTACAGGGGAGGGAGCTGGAGCTTGTGGCTGGCGGGATCAAGATCCTAATCGGAGTCTGCCTGATCACAGCTCTGGGGATACCCCACCACTGCGCCACTGCTGTTGCAACTCACAGGACTGACCGGGGTCTGGTGGGCAGGGCGAGGCCAACCCCCAGGCCATGGGCTTCTGAGCCACTGCTCCCAGTGAACCCGCCTGGAGCGAGACCCCTTGTAGCGGGGCCGGGTCACTGCCTGAACACACCCACGTGGCCCCAGCAAGGGCGCGGAGGAGGCCCCAGCCCAGCTGGCGGCATTTTCTTCTTTATATCATGCAAGCCCATCTGACTCCCAGGTCCTGAGAGGGAATCCCCTCTCCTGATACCTGCACGGCCTCCCTGGGGGTCTCCCCACTTTCCCTGATGCCCCCACGGTCCCTTCCCCCGTGGCAGCCAAGAGACATCCTTGGAAGATGTCCAAAGGTCAGCTGATGCTGTTCTTTGCCTAAAGCCACGAATGGCAGCCAAGTGCCCTGGATATGAAAGCTGAACTCTTGTGTGGCCAGCGGACCTTCCGATTTTGCGCCCCCACCTGCCTGTCCAGAGCCCTGTCGCCCCAGCCGCATTGGTCTGCCTGCAGCTCTGCAAACATGCCATGAACATCCTGCCTCCGGGCCTCTGCACCTCCGGTGCCCTCTGCCTGGTGTGCCTTCACCCCAGATCTTTAGTCGTTCAGATGTCAGCTTTTCAGAGAAACTCCCGACTACCCTGTACCAAGTAACCCCCTCTCTGTCGAATCACCCTTTTTTATTTTCTTCAGAGGGCTTCTTGTGATCCGAAATGACTTACTAATTTGTTGGCTTATCTGTCAGTTTCCTTCCCCCTTCAAGTCTAAGTGCCAAGGAGGGCAGTGATTTTGTGTTCTTCTTCCTGTGTCCTTGGCACCTAACAGTGTCTGGTTCATAGGAGGTCCTCAACTACACTGTTGGCATGTAAATGCCTCTTTTCTCTCGTTGCTCTGATGGTAAACATTGACATTGCCCTGGACATCCCCCCTTTCTCTCATATTTTAGTGCCATGGCTTCAGTAAACTATGAGTAGCATCCAGAGCTGTTCCTTCAAAGTGCATCCCCAGTCTGATAACTTCCGGCCACCCTGGTCCAAACCACCACTGTTTCTTTTTTTATTATCATTATGGAGGTATAGTTAATTTACAATGTTGTGTTAGTTTCAAGTGTACAGCAAAGTGACTAAGTCACGTATATTTTTCAGATTCTTTTCCATTATAGGTTATTACGAGATACTGAGTAGAGTTCCCTGTGCTCTCCAGCAGGTCCTTGTTGGTTACCTGTTTTACATACAGTAGTGTGTATGTGTTAATCCCAGTCTAATCTCCCTCCCCCACACCCCACTCCACTATCCCCTCTGGTAACCACAAGTTTGTTTTCTATGTCTGTGAGTCTATTTCTGTTCCGTAAATAAGTTTACTTTTATCGTTTTTTTTTAGATTCCACATATAAATGATACCATATGGTATCTGTCTTTCTCTGTCTGACTTCGTTTAGTATGATAATCTCTAGGTCCATCCATCACCACTGCTTCTTGCCTGGACTATTCAGTAGCCTAAATGGGTTCCTGGCGTCCACTTCCCCCCTACGGTCTCTTTGCTATCAAGCCCTGACAGCAGGATTTCTCAACCTTGACTCTATTGACATATGAGGCTGGATCATCCTTTGCTGGGTGGGTGGGGTGTCCTGTGCACTGGGGACATTTAGCATCCCTGCCTTGACCCACTAGAGTCTGGTAGCAACCCCTTGTTTGTGACAAGTCTCCAGAAATGGCCAAATGTCCCCTGGTTGAGAACCACTGCACCTAGAGAGATCCTCCTGAAGCATGAAGTACATAGTGTTCCTCGTCTGCTCAGAACTCTCCAGAGCTTTCTGTATCACTTGGACTAGCAACCAGAGCCCTGTGTCTGACCTCATCTTCCCCCCCTTCACTCTTCCAGCCACCATCGCCCCCTTGCTGGTTCTCAAACCTACCAGGCACCCCGTTTGCACCTACAGTTCCCTTGAGAATGTCCTTCTCCAGATGTCCCCATGCCCAGGGCTCACGGTTCCCCTCCAACCCTCAACTCCATTGTCACCTCTGCAGAGAGGCTTTCCTGTATGTTCCATCTCTTTTTTTTTTTTTTAACATCTTTATTGGAGTATAATTGCTTTACAATGGTGTGTTAGTTTCTGCTTTATAACAAAGTGAATCAGTTATACATATACATTTGTTCCCATATCTCTTCCCTCTTGCGTCTCCCTCCCTCCCACCCTCCCTATCCCACCCCTCTATGTGGTCACAAAGCACCAAGCTGATCTCCCTTTGCTATGCAGCTGCTTCCCACTAGCTATCTATTTTACGTTTGGTAGTGTATATATGTCCATGCCACTCTCTCACTTTGTCACAGCTTACCCTTCCCCCTCCCCATATCCTCAAGTCCATTCTCTAGTAGGTCTGTGTCTTTATTCCCATCTTGCCCCTAGGTTCTTCATGACTTTTTTTTTTTCCCTTAGATTCCATATATATGTGTTAGAATATGGTATTTGTTTTTCTCTTTCTGACTTACTTCACTCTGTATGACAGACTCTAGGTCCATCCACCTCACTACAAATAACTCAATTTCATTTCTTTTTATGGCTGAGTAATATTCTATTGTATATATGTGCCACATCTTCTTTATCCATTCATCTGTCGATGGACACTTAGGTTGCTTCCGTGTCCTGGCTATTGTAAATAGAGCTGCAGTGAACATTTTGGTACATGACTCTTTTTGAATTATGGTTTTCTCAGGGTATATGCAGTATGTTCCATCTCAACTACCCTGGGTCACTATGGGCCCCCTACCTTGTTCTCTTCCCTCGTAGCACTTATTACCTCCTGACATGTCGTGCTTGTTTTCCCCCTTCACACCTTCCAGAGTGTGAGAGATGTGAAAGCAGAGGCTTTGCTTTGCCTGGCACATAATAGGTGCTCAGTGCCTGACAGATAAAGGGGAGAGAAACCACACTCAGAGGGCTGACTTGCAAGTCCCCCAGGCTTTAGACTTCCCGGGAATGGCTTTTGCTTGGATATTTGTTAAGGACTCAGCACAGTGCCTGGCACATATGTTCAGTGACTGTCACCTGCCATCATTATTATCTGCAAGTCTCAGCTCCATCCTCCCATTCCCAACCCTTGTCTTCCCTGCAAGACCAAATCAGTCTCCTTGTTAAAAATCTCTCCTTGTGCCCTTCTTATGTAAGTTATAATTATTTGTGAACTATCTGAATGTCTGTTTCACTGTGCTTATCCAGATGTGTTAAGCTCTGCTGCTGTAACAGGCAAGCCCTTCATCTTATTGACTTCACACGCCGAGGCCTCGCTCTCATGTGAAGACACTCAGCTGTGCTCCACGTGGTGACTCAGGCTCCAGGCTGGCCCCACCTGCTCAGTACTCGGCCTGTGAGGAGAGCTGAGGGTCCTGCCTCAACTCCTAAGTGGGTCAACCTGGAGCTGACAGCCTCACCTCACTGCCACTTAGAGCTTGTAGGCTGGACCCAATTACAGGGTCCCACCCACCCAGCTGCAGTGGGGCCAGGACCTGGCAGGTGAGGGAGGCAGCACACGGAGACCTGGTGTCGGTACATGTTGTCAGCACAGCCACCCACTAGGGACTGAGCTCCTGCGACTGGGGATCGTGTCTGTCCTATTCCTGTATCCTGCCTGCCTAGTCAGAGCCAGACCCAGACCCATAGTAGGTGCCAAAAAGTGATGTTTGCCTGAAGGAATGAGCCTTAAAGGTGAACTCATGCTTCAGGATGGGGCTTTGTACCCTGACTCTGCAATTTGCGTACTTGCTTTGTGATCTTAGATGCACCCCAGTGTTTGTAGCCTTAGTTTTCTAATCTGTGAAATGCAGTGGATGGCACCCAGCCTATAGGGCTGTTAACGAGACTTAGGTGTGAAGATGCATGTGCATGCTTAGTGCAGGGCAAGGGCACAGTAGGTGCTCAGTGATCCGCCCCTGACACACCTTTGAAATGGTTCCTCTGTAGACACACAGCGATAATTAAGAATACCTTTGCCTGACACGTTTTGAGTTATAATACTCAGTTGTGACCACAGATCCTGAGAGGGGGTTATATAAACTCAGAGGTGGAGACTGAGGCAGGGGGGAAACACCCTGCATGGAACATGGAACACAGATTTGACAATGAAATCTCAGTTCCCCCCCACCCCACTTCCTAGCTGTTTGCTCTTAGGCAAGTCGGTTGTTCTCTATAAAGTGGGAGAAGTGATGGTTCCTATTGCAAAGGGCCTGTCACCCAGTAAGGATTTCACATGGTGATTCCTTCAACTTGGCCTAATGACACTCTGAGAAGAAGCAACGCCGTGGATGGGATCCCAATGCCCCGGATCCCCCAAGGAGGGTTAGGGGCCCCTGTGGGTGACTTCATGGGAGTGGGGGAGGGAGCCTTAACACACAAACAGAACAGAACAGCGTAGGGAAGGGGAGGGCAGGGGCTAGGGACAATCAGCTCTGGTTCCAGCAGTGAGTGGCTCTGCCACTTACTGATAGCCTGACCCTAACATGTTCCTTTTCTAAGCCTCAGTTTCCTGTTTGTAAACAGGAGGGGTATGGGTTATTGATAAAGAATGGAAAGCATTTGACACCATGGTCTGCTCAACAGGTAGAACCCATTGTGCTTTATTATTATTATTATTCTTATTCGCATTGTTCTTTACCATTTAGAACCTGAGAACTCAAGGTGTGCCGGTGATGGGCTGGGCTGTGGTCCGCATGGGAAGAGTCACAGCAGGAATGGAAACGGATGTCCGGATGGACCCATCCATCGAGGAGGAGGGTAGGTCTCGAAATATTTATGAATATTGGTCAGAGAGCAGCACATGTGGCTTTCAGGCTAGTGGGACTGAGAAACTGAGGTTTAATTTTAATTTAGAATAAATTTTAAAACCTGATACTACATTCAGTTACTGGAAAAATTTTTTAAGTATGTTTGGAGCAACTTGGGTACATGAATCTCCTTTTTCAACCGAAAATGTTACAAAATTTAAAATATATTTCCAATAAAAATTTAGCATCTGGATTAAGATGCTGAAAGTATAAAATTCATACTATCAAAGAATTAGTACCCCTCCAAAAAAGAATGTAAATATCTTGTTAATATTATAGCAAGTTAAAATGATAACATTTTCAATATATTGGGTTAAATAAATATATTATTAAAATTAATTTCACCTATTTTTAACCTGGATCCTGGAAAGTATTAAATTACGTATATGGTTTGCATATATTTCCTTGGACAGCACTTCTGTAGAAGGTCCATCCCACTTTATTTTTGGCAACATTAAGTATTAATGGTATTTTAAATTTTGAACAATTTCGTAGCCAAAAAATAGTATCTCATTTGTTTTCAATTTTTCTTTCCTGAGGTGAGATGTTCTCTTGGGTTTATAAGCTTATAATTCTGGAAATTGTTTATGTCCATTTTGCTATTAGAGAATTTGTGTTTTTCATTGGATCGTGGGCGATTGTAAATGTGGTATCTATTGCTTTCGAAGTTTGTTGTCTGCCGTTTATTTTTTGCTTATATAATTTGATGTAAAGGAATTTAAAGTTTTTACGTGGTCAAATATTTCCTGTGTGTTCAAAAACCATATTGTTGGGTTTTTTTATGGTTTCATTTTTACTATTTGATTATTTCATCTGGGCTTTTTTAAAAGAATATGGTGTGAGATATTGAACTGATGAGAAATTCTGAAGGAAAAACAGCTATTTTAAAATATTTTTAATTACTCAGTAAGTGCATACTTTATCTTGTTGTATTTGGGGGTTTTTTTGGGGGGTGTCATATTTTATGTCTTTATAGTTGTATCACCTTTCATAACACTTTTGCTTGTATTATCTCATGTAAGATTCAAAATAACCCAGGAAGGTAGATGGGGCATGCCACGTTACCCCATTCTATGCATATAGAAATCATAGACTTGCCCAAAGATTGCTAGTTTAGAAGTGATGGAGTTGGCACTTGAATACGGGAATTCTGATTTTTGTAACTGGATTTGTGCTGAGTCACTGGGGACCAGAAGAAATACTACTTTCTTAGGTCATTGGGTTGATTCTCCAGGAACTTAAGCAGAACATTTTACTCCTGAAATTTGTTTCCTCGAGTTAAGTAGACCCAACCTCACACACCTGAGCCTGGTCCCCCACTCACATCCATTGCCTATTTTCTTAGGATTCAAGCAGCTATTTCTCAAGATCCTTTTCAAGACTTTAAACATATTGACCACTTGTGAGGTATTCTTGATCCTTTCAGAGAATTACATTCATCACAACCTGGATGTTTTAAAGGGTGGCTTAAAAGACTAAAGTCATCGTGGACCACTGGCCATGATCCCAGGTCTCCCCTCCTTTCCCTCTTCTGGTGTGATCTCTGTCTTTGGTTTAGAGTGTGCCTTTCCAGACCTTTTCCTACGTGTTAATATCCATACCCTTAGGATCTATTCTTGTTTGGTGTCAACAGTATGCATATATGATGTATGTATTGTTCTTCAACTTGCTTTGTTCACCATTTATATCTCAGAATGGTATCAGTATACTTAGACTTCTTTCTTTCTAACTGCTGTACAGTGTATTATGGTACAGATACATCAGAGTCTGTCTACTCATTCACCCAGTGCTGGGCATTTGGATGGTCTTCTGATTTTGCTGTTACACACGATGTGATGGATACACTTGTTCAGGCTTTCTTGTTAACATGGGCAAATGCTTTTCCAGGGGGAGGTAGTTAAACCTACCTAGGGTATGCACTTATTTTACTGCCAAAATATTCTCAAAGGGTTATAGCGATTTACCACCAGCAATGTATGAAAGTAATTATCATATTTAAGTTTGGGGCAATTTAATAGTTTATTTCATTTTTTAAATTTTTATTTTTCTGATTGCTAATGAGGTTGGATGTCTTTTCATATGATCATCATCTTCTGCAAATTGGTCATTCATAACCACTGCTCAAATTTTTCCTTTTGATTTATTTGAACCAGTGTAAAAGGGCTTTCTCCCCTCCAGATTTTATTTATATATATATATATATATATATATATATATATATATATATATATATATATATATATATATGTATATTTTCTAGGTAATAATTATTGTTACAGATGCTACAGATATCTTCAATGTTGCTTGCCTTTTCACTTTGTTACGCATAACCTTAACATTTTAGTATGGTCAAATTTATCGGTTTTTTATGGCTTTTAAAACATCTTATCTCTACAGGCCTTTAAAACCCCAAAGTCAAACATTTGCTCATATTTTATTGTAATATTTTAATAGCTTTGGTTTTTATTTATTTTCATGTGTCGTATGAGATAGGGATCCAGCTTATATTTTTTCTAAATGCCCAGCCAATTGTCTCAACACAGATTATTGAAGCGTCTGTCTTTCTCTGCTCATGCGAAATACCTCCTTTTAACATATTAAACCTTCATTTCTACTTGGGTTTGTATTCTCTTCATTGGTTTGTGTATCACAATAGCTTGTATCACATAGCTTTATAATACATATATTTTTGATATCTGGTGGGAGAAGGTTCTCTTTGGTCTTTTCTCCCCCAAATTCTCTTGGCTGTTCTTTTGAATTTCAGAATAAGCTTGTCAAATTCTATGAAAAGTCTTATTGGGACTTTGGGACTGCATTAAAATTGTAAAATAATTTGGGAAGAATTGACTAACATTTTTATGTGTCTTCTCATTCATGAACATGGTATATCACCCCACTTATAGAATTCTCTTTTTCAGTAAAGATCTAGCATTGTCTCGATAAAGATCTTATTTCTTAAAGTTTAACGTTTTGTTATTATTCAATTTTTTAAAAATTTCCTATTGCATCTTCTACTTTGTTTTTTGTTTTTTAGATTTTAGCTTTCCATTTTTTTAATCTTCTATTTGTTTTTATGTTTGTCTAATATCTGACCAGTTTGCTCTCTTACTTATAAAGGGTTTGTCAATTTGTTCCCTTAGAATTTTCTAGGGAATATTTTCTATTATATCTTTTGTAAATAATTAGCTTTGTATCTCCCTTTCTATGTTAAAAGTTCTTCTTATTCCTCTTACATAGACTACAACTTCCAGTACAATTTTGAAAAGTAGCAGAAAGATAGCATGAATCTTTGCATTGTCTCTAACTTTTACAAAATTATACTGGAGTCCATTTTAAGGTTATTGATTCAGTTCCATTGATGGGAGGATTAATTCTTAAACTAGTGTGACACTGCTCTATTTATTGCAGCTTTATATTGTTTTAATATATGGATGGCTTAGTCACCACCAATTATTATTCATTTTTTTCTTTAATATTGCCTTTTTATTCTTCTGATAATGTCTTTTTCTCAGCTTTAAGAACCAACAACAGCTTGGTTGGGCATTAAATTGCTACATAATGACATTTCCTCTCAAAATCCTTTAGATTTCTTTCTATTGTATTCTGATTTTTTTTTCAGAAAAATTTCTGGCCTATTGTGGGTTAACCTTTATTTTATCTTCCTGGATATTTTCAGAATTTATTTCCTCATAATAAAAACCTTAAGAATGTTCTTCAGGGCCAAATAATTTCCTCAACTATGTCTTTGTTTATTCTTTCTGTTTTAATTTCTTGGGAAAACCAACAGTTTTAAAGGTCACTCTTCTTTTTTTCTCCTCCCTAATCATTATCTTCTCCTTTGCTTTCTGGCCTTTCTTCTGCTTTGTGGGGCAAATGAATTGTCTGATGTGTCAGTTCTGCTCGTTACCTCCAATACTGTTGAGTCATTGGTTCAACTTCTTCACCTCTTCTATAAAAAGGGACTCTTTGGGCATGGCTCTATTTAGACACAAATGATCTCTTAAGGTCTTTTTCATCACTAAGAACTCTTACACTAAGACTGAGAATAACAATGGAATCTTTTGCATATCTCTTCTGATTGAGTGCTCTGATACACGTCATCTGATTTGATGGCCACAGTCATGCATTGGAGGGATCAGTACCCCATATGTGCAGATGACGTGACCTAAGGCTGTTCTGTAGCTACTCACGTCACAACCCCTTGGTGAAGGCAGAGCCTGCATTTCTTAACTCCTAGTCCTCAAATTAGCTGATCATTGAATTGCCCAGGTACCTTCCTAAAAGTATTCTTGACAGGCTGCTTATAGGAGGTGCACGCTAGGGCCTGTGAAAGGCAGGACCGCCAGTGGTCAAGAGTATAGGCTCTAGACTCAGAGTGCATACTTTAAATCTCAGATTGCCCACTGTGTACGTGAAGCCTCAGTTACTATAGCTGTGAAATGTCAAATGGATAGTAATAGTACCTACCTGTGGGATAGTGGTGAACATTAAGATAATCCATGTGTTATGGGTTGAGTTTTGTCCCTCCCCACCTCCACCCCCTATTCATATCTGGAAGCCCTAACTGCCAATGTGACTGTATTTGGAGGGACTTCCCTGGTGGTCCAGTGGTTAGGACTCTGTGTTTCCACTGCAGGGGGCCCGGGTTCCATCCCTGGTCAGGGAACTAAGATCCCACAGGCTGCATGGCATGGCCAAAAGAAAAAAGAAAAAAGATAAAAAAGGACATATGGAGATGGGACATTTAAGGAGGCAATTAAGGTTAAATGAGGTCATAAGGGTGGAGCTCTCATCCAATAGAAGAGGAAGAGACACCAAAACTGTGTGCGCACAAAGGAAGGGCCACACCAGGACATGGGGAGAAGGAGGCTGTCTACAAGGCAAGAAGAGAGGCCCCAGAAGAAACCAACCCTGCAGACACCTTGACCTTGGACTACCAGCCTCCAGAACTGTGAGAGAACAAATTTCTGTTGTTTAAGCCACCCTGTCTGAGGTACTTTGTTATGGTGGCCCCAGCAGACACCTCATAAATCACAGTTCCTAGCACACTGAAAGCACTCAATACATTTTGGCTTTTTCTAGTTGGTATTATTATCATAGCTATCATCATTATTGTTCCATAATCTCTTAGGATGGAAATAGACAAATCACATTTAGGCCCTTTACCTCTTTTTTTTTTTTAACATCTTTATTGGAGTATAATTGCTTTACAATGATGTGTTAGTTTCTGCTTTATAACAAAGTGAATCAGCTATACATATACATATATCCCCATATCCCCTCCCTCTTGCATCTCCCTCCCACCCTCCCTAACCCACTCCTCTAGGTGGACGCAAAGCACCGAGCTGATCTCCCTGTGCTATGCGGCTGCTTCCCACTAGGTATCTATTTTACATTTGGTAGTGTATATATGTCCATGCCACTCTCTCACTTCGTCCCAGCTTACCCTTCCCCCTCCCCGTGTCCTCAAGTCCATTCTCTATATCTGAGTCTTTATTTCTGTCCTGTCCCTAGGTTCTTCAGAACCTTTTAATTTTTTTTTAGATTCCATATATCTGTGTTAGCATATGGTATTTGTTTTTCTCTTTCTGACTTACTTCACTCTGTATGACAGACTCTAGGTCCATCCACTTCACTACAAATAACTCAATTTTGTTTCTTTTTATGACTGAGTAATATTCCATTGTATATATGTGCCACATCTTCTTTATCCATTCATCTGTCGATGGACACTTAGGTTGCTTCCATTAGATCCTTTACCTCTTTTGCCAGCTCTTTCCTTCCTCTTCATTGAGTATTTCCTGTTGAGTCATGTCCACATAGATGTGTAAAGTTACTCTTGTTTTCTTAGATAACATAGACGTTGCTAAACTAACACCATGGTCATCTATAGTTTTTTGCCCTGAGGTAAACAAAGTTGGCTGGCCGTGAAATATGAACTGTGTCCATGAGAAATCTGGGGCTCACATATCAAGAGATTAGTACTTGCAGTTAAACACTCATTACATTTCAGAATCGGGGTTCTTGCTGATTTCAGGTGACAGACTGATGTTGCACAACGTTGTCAAAAACTAGCACGTGCGCCCAAAAAGAAAAGCAAATATGCATGACTGCAGCTTTCATCCTGAGGCACCATTTTTAAAAAAAATTTTGTTGAAGTATAGTTGATTTATAATACTGTGTTAACTTCTGTTGTACAGCAAAGTGACTCAGATATATATATAGATAGATAGATATAGATAGATAGATATTCTTTTCCATTATGGTTTATCCCAGGATATTGAATATAGTTCCCCGTGCTATACAGTAGGACCTTGTTGTTTATCCTTCCTACATATAATAGTTTGCATCTGCTAACCCCAAATTCCCAATCCTTCCTTCCCCTACCCCCCTCCCTCTTGGCTACCACAGATCTGTTTTCTATGTCTGTGAGTCTGTTTCTGTTTTGTAGATATGTTCGTTTATGTCATTTTTTTGGCCATGCCTTGTGGCTTGTGGGATCTTAGGATTGAACCCAGGCCCCGACAGTGAAAGCACTAAGTCCTAACCATTGGACCGCCAGGGAATTCCCATTGTCATATTTTAGAATCCACATATAAGTGATATCATATGGTATTTGTCTTTCTGACTTACTTCACTCAGTATGACAATCTCTAGGTCCATCCATGTTGCTGTAAATGGCATTATTTCATTATTTTTAATGGCTGAGTAATATTCCTGTGTGTGTGTGTGTGTATACACACCATATCTTCCTTATCCATTCATCTGTTGATGGACATTTAAGTTGTTTCCATGTCTTAGCTATTGTGAATAGTGCTGCTGTGAACATAGGGGTGCATGTATCTTTTTGAATTATAGATTTGTTTGGGTATATGCCCAGGAGTGGGATTGCTGGATCATACAGCAACTATTTTTAGTTTCTTGAGGAACCTCCATATTGTTCTCCATAGTGGCTGCACCAGTTTACATTCCCACCAACAGTGTGAGAGGGTTCCCTTTTCTCCACACCCTCTCCAGCATTTCTTATTTGTAGACTTTTTGATGATGGCCATTCTGACTGGTGTGAAGTGGTACCTCATTGTGGTTTTGATTTGTGTTTTTCTAGTAATTAATGATGATGAGCATCTTTTCATGAAGGCACTGTTTTTTTTTAAGTCTCTTCTTGGATAGCTTACCCCAGACCCTGTGGCCGTTGGAAGGTTGCTTGTGAACCAATGGGGTGGTGCAGGGTGTGGAAAGGAAATGAGCAAGAATCCATCTCACAGTCCTTGAGTTCAAGGGCAGAAAAACCCAAGTGTTTTCTGGCTAACAAATGATGATCATCTCCTGGTCTGTGCAGTTCTAACGCTGGGAGCACGACCAAGGTGTGTGTGTGTCTCCCTTTTCACCAGACAGGCAGTAGACACCAAATTATGGGTAAATGTCATTATCCTCCTGTCTTCAGTGCAGGTTTTGCTCACTTTCTTACAGAAGGGAGGAAGAAAGAACGCGAGCCTCGTTATTTGAGATCTAATATCTGCCCCCATCCCCACAGCTGGCTTTTTAGTAAATTGCTTATAGTGTGTGGGCCTGTGGACCAAATCCAGCCAGTCCTCCCATTTTATAGACTTTTATTTGAACATGGCCATGCCCAGGCACTCCAAGTTGAGTAGTTGAAACGAAGGTTTAACATCCTGCAATGCCTAAAATACTAACTCGCCGTTTAAGGAAAATGTTTGCCAAACCCTGGCTTAGAGCAACAAATTCTCCCTGAGCTGGGATTTACACTGTTATCAGCTTGTGTAATCAGAGCTGGCAAAGGTTCATTCGATGGGCCAAGTCAGCCAATAAGGATAATTGCTATGGGCCCAGTGTTTGGAGAGGGGGTCACAGGATCAACACACATGGCCCTGCTCTCAGGAAGCTTACGGTCCACTTTGTAGATAAAGGACGTGCGAGCCGCAGACCAGAACTTCAGTCTTGTGCACTGACTAGCTTTGACATTTTAATCGGTCTGGGCCTCAGTTTGCCCATCTATCAAATGGTCATAATAATAGAACTCATCCCTTCCCTCCGTATGATTGTTGTAAAGACTAAATGAGTTATTTTTTTAAAAATTCTTAACTCACACCGTATTTAGGATAAAATAATCTCTTACCCTTTTCCCAACTTTGCCTGGAAAATGGTGTCCATCCTTCTTAGAATGACCCTGAATCTGTTTGTCCTGGAGCCAGCTTCCCACCCTTCCTTCCTCCTCTTGCCTGTACATAGCATCTTCTGTCGCCAACAGACTCAACATCCCACCACCATACATTTACCTGGTTGTGGTTCCTGCCAAGTGCCCTTCCATGGACCCCACCCCCACCCCCGCCTCACCGTGTGGACAGACCCTACCCGGTTACCCTGCTCTGCTTGAGAAGGCCCAGAGCCACTTTCTAGGTGGGAAACTCTGTCTGCTAAGGGCACTGCCAAGGACATCTGGGTCCCTCTAGCTCAGACCTCGAGACCGCTGTACTTTTAACTAAATTGGGGTCACCAATTCCGTCTCCCCATCCTAGTCCCGCCCCTTCCCCCAAAGCACCAGAGCAGATGGCGATCATTTTCTTTCACTATCCTCTGCCCCCCTTCTCATTAACATGCCTCGTCCTCCGCTGGGGCCTCTCGCAGCAGATGGTAAATGACAACCCATGTTCTGCGTCAATCGTTTGTCTGGGGACAGGGAAGGAGCTTGCGGTGGCTTCAAGGAGCACAGGGCAGTTTTGGAGACTCAGGGTAGGATGTGGTGGAAAGACTGTGGAAGGGGCGTTCCAAGAGCCTCAAATAAGACATCCAGTAGCTCCTCCACCCCTCCCCAGGTCCAGGCGAGCCGCCGCCATGAACACATGTATCTGGACCAGCACCTGGTCCGGGCCTTCGTCGCCGTCCACTTGGATGCTGTAGTGGCCTTTCGTGTGGTCGGCCTGCCTCCAGTCCCGCTTTCCCATCTACTCTACACAGCCAGGGTGGGCTGTGTAAAAGGCAAATTTGATGAGGCCAAGCACGACCCAACTAAAATCCCCTGCAGGCTCCCCGCTGCATTGGGAATAAAGTCCATGACCCTGAACGTGGCCACCATCCACATCCACATTCAGTGTCCTCTCCATCCTCCCGTGCAGAGAACCAACGGCTTGTAATTCCCCAGGCACCTCCTCCTAGCTCGCCTTTCCACAGAGATCTCTGTGAAAACCACAGCCCCTTCCTTCTGTGGCTTGAACCTCAAGCTTTAGCTCAGACATTGCCTCCTCTAGAAACTCCCCTTGATTCTACCCCTTTCTTCTCCCCCAAGACTGGGTTTGGTGATCTTATGTTCCCATAGCACCCAGCACCTGCTATGTGCCGGGAAAGATGCTGGGTGTTTGGCGTCTCATTGCTGCTGTAACAAATTATTACTAAGTTAGTGGCTTAACAACACAAAGTTATCATCTTACAGTTCTGTAGTTCAGGAGTCCGAAATGGGTCTTACTGGGCTAAAAATCACAGTGTCAGCAAGGCCACATTCCTTCTGGCTCTCTGGGAGAATGCGTTTCCTTGCCCTTTCCTGCTTCTAGAGGCCTCCTGCACTCCTTGGCTTGTGGCCCCTCCCGCCTCCTTCAATGCCAGTGACAGCAGGTAGAATCCTCCTCACATCACATCTCTCTGCCCTTTTCTGTCTCTCTCTTCCATTCTGAAGGACCCTGTGATGATGCTGGGCCCACCCGGATGATCTCCCCATCTCAGATCAACTGACAAGCATCCTTCTTTCCATCTGCACCTTTAACTCGCCCTTGCCACATAACAGAACATACTCATATGTTCCAGGGATTGGGACATGGATGTCTCTGGGGCCATTTTTCTGCCTGCCACAACTTATTAGACTTTAATTTTTGCCAGCCTGGCATGTGTAAAGTGATGGATCATTATGGTTTTAATTTGGATTCACTTGATGCATATTTTGGGCTTAAAGGCATCAACACCATTTTCTTAAGTGTCATTAATATTGATATTTGGGGGTGCCTTCCTGGTCTGGACCCCAAGTGAGATGGACACATGGGAAGAGCACTGAATTTGGAGTTTAGCCCTGAGCCTAAATTTGGCTGTGACTCTATCAGCTGTGTGACTGCAGACACACCTTTACTCTCCGGGTCTCATTTCTCACCTTACAGAGTGGTTTTTAAATTAATTAAAAAACAAAACAAAAACCAATGACTTTGACTTAAACCAGGGAAGATGAACAGGATCAAGTTGGGATCTGTTGGGTGAGAATGAGAGCAGAAGAAGACAGAGGTTCCCTGAGCAAAGGAATCCAGGATCTGGGAACCCAGTAAAACACCAGCCAGCCTGTCTCTGTGGGCTTGGTTTTGCCTTGATTCTTCTCATTGTGAAGGGATAAAGTTTTGTGGTATAAGGAGACTGACCAGTAACACTCATAATTATCCACACAGCAGCCAGCCCTTTGCCATCAGCCAAAGGTGGATTCTTCACTGTCTAAGCAGGGCTCTTGTTTGAGGTGTGGTTACAAAGAGGTTCACTTACCATAGGTAAGCTGTGTGGGTAAGAGACAGCAACCTTTTGGGGTTCTGATCCATTTTTCTACCTACCCTTGGATGGAAATATCCTAGACCTCCATAAGGGCTGCTGGGTGTAACTGGGCAGGTCGTACGTAACCCCAGGATGTCCCGTGATGGGGCAAATGGGAGATGAAACCCAACCCATTACCCACTTGCCAAGTGTGTGCATTTGAGCGTGGGGCTGCATCTGCCCAGGGGGAGACACACATCTTTTTCATTTGCACAAGTGCATGTTACAGGCAACCAGAGCTCTCTTAATGTATTTGGGGTAGTGAGGGGCAAGTTTCCCCACAATGTCCAACAGATACCTGGAAAGCAAGCAGGGGCCCTAAAGCACTTTTCTTACTTTTTGGCCACATGTAGCAATGGACACACAGTTATTGGTGTGCTTAAAAATGAAGGACTCCATTTATAACTCAGCTGTTTCCCAAGGTAAATGGTAAATTTACAGATTGACATCATGGGACTTTGGGGTTCTCCTGAAGTCCCTCCATGACAGCCTGCCCTGTTGGGTTTGTCCCTCATGGTCTGGGTGGGGTTGCATGTAGGATGTAAAAGATCGGAAGATTGCATGGGAGGACCTAGCATGACCCGTACATGGCCCCCGGGGCCCCCAGGCAGTAAGTACCCTTCCTCACCAGCCTCAGCATCCCAAATAGTCCTTTTCCTCAGGGGACCAGTGCATCATGTGCTCCAGAAAACCTGTATTTCAGTCTTGTCTTGATTAGCTTTGTTTCTTAGGTCTACAACCTTCACCCATGAACTTGATTTAATTAAACACAGAGTGTGACATCACCTTGCCAATGGCAAAGCCAGGTCACCCCAGGATGTGGTGCCGCCACCATCATTAACTGAAATCTGTAAAGGTCTCCCAGGTGAGGCTGCCAGTGGGAATGTGTAGGTCTTCTTTCCCATCTGTAAACTGAAAATGATAAATATCACGAAGACAGTTTGTGAATATTGGGAAGTTAATCTGCATAACGTACTTAGAAGAGTGCCCGGTACATAGTAAGTGCTCAATAAACAGGGGCTGCTATGATGGTGATGGAAAAGAGAAATCTACAATATGGCTTTCTCTGCACTGGAACTTTGGCTCAAGGGAACTAGAAACTTCAGGACTGGCAGAAGTGTTTTTTGTTTCTGTTTTTAATTTTTAAAGCTTTTTAAAATTGAGATACAGGAAAATGCACAGATCTTAAGCATACAGTTCAATGACAGATTCACACATCTGTGTAACCCACACACTTACCAAGATATAGAATGTTTTCATCCCCAAGAAGATGGTTCATGTCCTTTTCCAGTCAACTCCCACCCCCAGCTGAGTGGCTACCATTGTTCCGATTTCTTTTGCTGTGGACTAGTTTTGCCTCTTCTAGGACTTCATGTAACAGAATCATACAGAGTGTCCTGTTTTTGAGTCCAGCCTTTTTCATGCAGCCTGTTTTCGGGTCCTTCCATGGTGTGAGTTTTATCAGCACTCCATTCTTTTCTTGCTAAACAGTGTTCCACTGTATGAATGTAGCATCATTTATCTATTCACCTGTTGTTGAGCATTTGGGTAGTTCTTGGGTTTTGGCTACAATGAATAAAGTTGCTGTGACCATTCTTGTACAAGGCTTTTTTTGGATTTGTATTTTCATTTATTTTATGAGTGAAATTTCTGGATCATGGAGAACCTTTATGTTTGATGTTATGAGAAACAGTCATTCTGGTTGTACCATTTTACACACCTCCACTGTGTGTGGGAGTTGAGTGGCTCTACATTCTTGCCAACATGAGGTTGATGATCTTCAATTTTAGCCATTCTGATAGGTGTGTAGTGGTATCTCATTGATTTAAAATTGTATTTCTGGGCTTCCCTGGTGGCACAGTGGTTAAGAATCCACCTGCCAATGCAGGGGACACGGGTTCGAGCCCTGGTCCGGGAAGATCTCACATGCTGCCGAGCAACTAAGCCTGTGAGCCACAACTACTGAGCCCACGTGCCACAACTACTGAAGCCTGTGCGCCTAGAGCCCGTACTCTGCAACGAGAAGCCACCACAATAAGAAGCCCGAGCACCTCAACAAAGAGTAGCTCCCGCTCGCCGCAACATGGCGAGAAAGCCCACGTGCCACAACAAAGACCCAACAAGGCAAAAGTAAATAAATAAATTAATTAATTAATTAAATAAAATTGCATTTCCTTGCAACTAGTGATATTGAATGCTTTTTCATGTGCTTATTAGACAGTCACATATCTTCCTTCATAAAGAGGTCTTCAAGTCTTTTGCCCATTTTTATTTTATTGGTTTTTTTTTTTATTATTGAGATGTAAAACTCATTTCTGTATTCTGGATACAAGTCCTTTGTCAGCTATACATATTATGATTATTTTTCTCCTAATCAGCGGCTTTTTATTTCTTAATGATGTCCTTTGATGTACAGGATTTTTTTAAAAATTAATTAATTAATTTATTTATTTATGTATGGCTGCGTTGGGTCTTCGTTGCTGCACGCAGGCTTTCTCTAGTTGCGTCGAACACGGGCTACTCTTCGTTGCAGAACGTGGCTCTAGGTGCGCGGGCTTCAGTAGTTGTGGCACACAGGCTCAGTAGTTGTGGCACACAGGCTTAGTTGCTCTGCGGCACGTGGGATCTTCCCAGACCAGGGATCAAACCCGTGTCCTTGCATTGGCAGGAGGATTCTTAACCACTGTGCCACCAGGGAAGTCCCTCTATTGATAATTCTTGCCTGATCCAATCTTTACTAAAATGGTTGTATCATGTTGATGTTTCACAGTCTTTATTAAGTACTTTGATAAATGTCCTACCACTGAATTTATCAACCTTTTCCTTTGTTGTTTACACATTTTGTCTTTATAAAGACTGTTCTCAAAGTACTAAAGATATTTCCTAACATTTTCTTCTGAAAATTCCTTACTTATTCCTAATTATTAAGTATTTTAAACAGTATTTTAAGTATTTCAAGCAATAAAGAATAAATCAATTTCATAAACTTTAAATCTAGCAAAAATAGTATTGCTATAGTTGCCTGTTATCAGTGGGTTTCAATTTTTTTTTTTTTTTTGTAAGAAGAGATGCTTTTACTTCCCTGCTTTGTCCTCCTTGGTAATTTTTTTTTTAATTTTTTAATTTAATTGTATTTATTTTTTTATACAGCATGTTCTTATTAGTCATCAATTTTACACACATCAGTGTATACATGTCAATCCCGTACAGGATTTTTTTTGATGAAGTGTATTTTAACATTTTAAAACTCTTATGATAATTTCTGTGCTTTGTCTAAGGAATCTTTGCCCATCCCAAGATCACTAAGATATACTCCTATGTGTTCTAGAATATTTATAGTTTTAGCAATAACATTAGAATTTTGATCCCTCTCATTCTAATTTTTGTCTGTGAAATGACATATGGGTCAAAGTTCACTTTTTTCCTATATGGATATCTAGTTGTTCCAGCATCATTTGTTGAGAGACTTTCCTTTTTCCATTAAATTGTTTTGGTACCTTTTTAAGAAATGGGATTGATTTCATAGGTGTGAATCTACTTCAAGGCTCTCCGTTCTGTTCCATTGTTCTATTTGTCTATTCTTTTTTTTTTTTTTTTTTATAAATTTTATTTATTTATTTATTATTATTATTATTTTTTTGGCTGTGTTGGGTCTTTGTTTCTGTGCAAGGGCTTTCTTTAGTTGCGGCAAGCGGGGGCCACTCTTCATTGCAGTGCGCGGGTCTCTCACTATCGCGGCCTCTCTTGTTGCGGAGCACAGGCTCCAGATGCACAGGCTCAGTAGTTGTGGCTCACGGGCCCAGTTGCTCTGCGGCATGTGGGATCTTACCAGACCAGGGCTCGAACCCGTGTCCCCGGCATTGGCAGGCAGATTCTCAACCGCTGCGCCACCAGGGAAGCCCTATTTGTCTATTCTTATGTCAAAGCCATAGTTCTTTTCCAAAATTGTTTTGGCTTTTTTAGGTCCTTTGCATTCCCATATAAATTTTACATTCAGCATGTCAATTTCTACAAAAAATCCTACTGAAATTTTTACTGAGGTGGCATTAAATCTGTAGGTGACACCTTAACATTTGAATTTTCCAATCTGTGAACATAATATATCTCTTCATTTATTTAGATTGTTTCCTCTTAGTGATGTTTCATAATTTTTAGTGAGGTTTTATATATCTGTTGAAATTCATCCCTATGTATTTTATGTTTTTTGATGCTATTGTAAATGGTACTTTAAAAATTTCATTTCCAATTATTCATTGCTGATATAATAGAATGATTTTTTTTGTATGCTCACCTCATACCCTGCAGTATTGCTAAATTTGCTTATTGGTTCTAGTGGGGTTTGTTTTGTTTTGTTTGGTAGATTCCTTAGGATTTTCTACATATACAATTATGTAATGTATAAATAAAGATAGTTTTAGCTCTTCCTTTCTAATTTTTATGTCTTTTATCTTTTCTTCTTTTATTGTGGTGTTTAGGACTTTCCGTAAAATGTTCAATAGAAATCCCAATCTTATAGGGAAGCTGTTTTTCACTAGTAAGTATGATGTTAGCTGTAGGGGTTTTTAAAAAAAATAATCATGGCAATAATATTTTATTTATTTATTTAATATTTATTTATTTATTTGACTGTGCTGGCTCTTAGTTGCGGATGTGGGATCTAGTTCCCTGACCAGGGATCGAACCCGGGCCCCCTGCATTGGGAGCACAAAGTCTTAACCACTGCACAACTGCTACACCAGGGAAGTTCCCAGCTGTAGGTTTTTTGTGGATACACTTTATCTGGTTTTCTGGGAGTTTTTATCATAAATGCATGTGGACTTTTTCCCCAAAGCTTTTCCTGCATCCACTGAGATGATCCTATGGTTTTTCTCTTTTACCCTCAATGTGGTGAATGGTATTGATTTTTGAACATCAAATCAATATTGCATTTCAGAATCAAACTTCATCTGATTGCTTGATTTGACTTTTCAATATCTTGTTTAGGATGTTTGCATATATATTTATGAGAGATAGAGGTCTCTGTAGCGTTCATATGGTTTGACAAAATTCCTTAAATGTTTGATAACATTCACCACTGAAACCCTCTGGGCCTGAAGTTTTCTTTGTGGGATGCATTTGAATTATGCATTTGAATAGTTTAATAGAGCTATTTAGATTTTCTATTCCTGGTCAGTTCCGGTAATTTGTTTCATTCAGGGAATTGATTGATTTTTTTTTTTAATTTAAGTCGTCAAATTTATTGAAATAATTGTTCATAAAATTCTCTTGCTATCTTTTTAACATCTCTAAGATTGTAGCAATGTCCTTCTTTTTTTCCTAATGTTGATTAATTTATTTTATTCTCTTTATATCTTAATCAGTCTAGCCTAGTGGCATATCAGTTTTATCATTGTTTTCCAAGAATCAACTTTTTTTTTCAGCTTTTTTAAAAAAAAGTATAGTTGACCTACAATATTAGTTTCAGGGGTTCAAATAGTAATTCAATATTTTTACAGATTATACTCCATCCAAAGTTATAAAAGGTTGACTCTATTCCCTCTACTGTACATTACATCCTTGTAACTTATGAAAAGATACTCAACGTCACTGATCATCAGGGAAATGTAAATCAAAACCGCAATGAGATAACTCCTCAACTCTTTTTTTTTTTTAACATCTTTATTGGAGTATAATTGCTTTACAATGGTGTGTTACTTCCTGCTTTATAACAAAGTGAATCAGCTATACATATACATATATCCCCATATCTCTTCCCTCTTGCGTCTCCCTCCCACCCTCCCTATCCCACCCCTCTAGGTGGTCACAAAGCACTGAGCTGATCTCCCTGTGCTATGCGGCTGCTTCCCACTGCTATCTATTTTACGTTTGGTAGTGTATATATATATGTCCATGCCACTCTCACTTTGTCCCAGATTACCCTTCCCCCTCCCCGTGTCTCTTTTTTTTAATTGAAGTTTCTATTTTATGTTCTCTCTTTCATTGATTCTCATTCTCTATTGCTCCCTTCCTTCTGCTAGCTCTGGGTTTAATTTATGCTTCTTTTTCTAACGTCTTAAGATAGAGACCTGAATCACTGATTTCACAGACTTCTCCTTTTAGAGCTATACATTCCATCTAAGCACTGCTGTAACAATCGAAACTCTGCCCCAATCTTTCTTCTCCTCCGACACTCCGACACAAGTTAGACTCCTTGATTTTTCTCCCACAGGTCCCCAAGGCTCTGGTTTCTTTTATTCCCTTCTCTGCTTCAGTTTGGATAATTTCTATTGCTCTATTTTCAAGTTCATTAATCTTTCTTTCTATGCAATGTCTGATCTTCTTTTAATTCTATCTCGTGAAAAATCTCCACTTTAGATATTGTAGTTTTCAGTTCTAAAATTTCTAATTTAAAAAAATATTTTCATTTCTTTTTTTTAACCATTTTTAAAATTGAAATATAGTTAGTTTACAATGTTGTGTTAGCTTCAGGTGTACAGCAAAGTGATTCAGATATACATATATATATGTATATGTATATTTGTGTATGTTAATCCCAAACTCCTAAGTTATCTCCCTCCCTCCCCCCACTATCTCCTCTGGTAACTGTAAGTTTGTTTTCTATGTCTGTGAGTCTATTTCTGTTTTGTAAATAAGTTCACTCATATCATTTGTTTAGATTACATGTATAAGTGATATGGTATTTGTCTTTCTCTGTCTGACTTTTTTCACTTAGTATGATAATCTCTAGGTCCATCCATGTGGCTGCAAATGGCTTTATTTCATTCTTTTTTATGGCTGAGTAATATTCAGTTGTATATATATTACCACATCTTCTTTATCCATTCATCTGTCGATGGACACTTAGGTTGCTTCCATGTCTTGGCTATTGTGAATAGTGCTGCTGTGAACACTGGGGTGCATGTATCCTTTTGAATTAGAGTTTTCTCCTGAAATATGCCCAGGAGTGGGATTGCAGGATCATATGGCAACACTATTTTTAGTTTGTTAAGGAACCTCCATACTGTTTTCCATAGGGGCTGCACCAATTTTCATTCCCACCAACAGTGTAAGAGGGTTCCTTTTTCTCCACACCCTCTCCAGCATTTATTATTTGTAACATTTTCATTTCTGTATCGAGATTCCCTATTTGTTCCCTCATCATGCTCTTAGTTTCCTTTAAATCCTGGAATATATTGATCACAGGTGTTTTAAAGTCCTTGTCTGCTGATTCCATCCCATCTTATTTCTGGATGTGTTTCTATTGACTGATGGTCCTCTGGGTTATGGTTACCTTTTCCTGCCTTTTCGTATGTAGTGTATGTTTCATTGTATGTTGGACATGATGGATTCTATGTTGCTGAGTGTCTGCATTCTTTGGTCTCAATAGAGTGTTGCTTCAGCAGGCAGTTACTTACTCGCGAATGAGCTTGATCCTTTAGAAATTTGTTAGTGTGCATCTGGACTAGCCTTTGCTCTAAGCCTAGATTAGCCCTACTCCTAAGTGCAGCCTCACTGGGGTCTCTCCTGAAAGCTCCATGTCTTCAGTGGGGCCTCTTCACTCTGGATGGCTGGAACACGAATGCTTCCCAGACCTCTGAGCTCTGCTATTTGTTCAGCTCACAGCTCCCTTGTATATTTATTTCCTGGGTAGTTCTTTCCCCAGCAGGTGCTCACTGCCGTCGTCATGGAGGATTTGCTTTTGCGTTCACAACCTCGTGCTCAGCCAAATACTCAAGGGACCCGATGCTGATCTCTGTAGCCCCTTCTCTCCAGGACCCTTCCCCACAGATTCCAGCCAGTTCAGCTCCTCCAGTCTCCAGTCTGTCTCCTTGCTCTGTTTGGACTCTGCCTTCCTTTGCTGTGAACAGAAGGGATCTCAGGCGGAAAGCTGGGCACTCCCTTTTTCCCTGTGTCTCAGGGAGTCAGCTGCATGAAGTCTGGGCACAGTTATTTCATATATTTTGCCAGTATTATGGTCATTTATGGAGGAGGGTTATTTGGGTCCCAGTTATCCCATCATGGCTGGAGGTGGAAGAGAGGGCAGTATTTCCACTTCTGAGTAGCCTGATGAGGTGAAGTACTTGTTGATAAGAGAAGTGAAGATGGAGCCAAAACCTTAGCTCACCTCTACCTCGAAGAAACACAGTGAGGACACTAGGCTCCTGGGTCTGCTTTTTCTGTTCTTCCCTTCTTGTCCTCAGGACCAGGGCGATGCTTGAAAGCTGGTTTGGCCACAATTCAGAGCCTTCCTATTGTCCTTTTTCCCCTTGAATTCTCCACCTTTCAGTTACATAGCTAATCCTTAAAATGGCCCTGAAAGCTAGGCATGGTGTCCCCATTTCACAGATGGAACAACTGAGTTTGGGGGAGATGGCTAAGCTAACAGCACTCAGCACAGCTCCTTGCCTGCAGAGGCTGTGCTCTTTCTGCTGCTTTCTGCTCTTTCCTCACAGAAGGCAGACGTGGGTGGTTTCATGTATATCCATTCTTCTTAGTCTTGGAAGAGTCTTTGGGCTTGTCCAAGATCACAGACGCTCCTGTACCAGGAGTCCATTGCATATTTCTGACAGATGATGTCTCACCTCTACATGAAAAGAGTTTGTTGATGGAAAACTCAACCCTGATTGAGAGAAACCACAGCCTTTATCTTTCTTCAAGACCTGTTTTTAAATTGAAGCATAGTTAATTTACAGTGTTGTGTTAGTTTCAAGTGTACAGCAAAGTAACTCAGTTATACACACACACACACACACACATTCTTTTTCAGATTCATTTCCACTATATGTTGTTACGAGATATTGAGTAGAGTTCCCTGTGCTATACAGGAGGTCCTTGTCGTTTACCTGTTTTAGGTACAGTCATGTGTATATGTTAATCTCAAACTCCTAATTTATCTCTTCCCCATCCTGCCCCTGCTATTCCCTTTGGTAACCATAAATTTGAAACCACAGCCTTCAGAGTAACACAAACCCATAGGAGACCCCTGGGAGGATTGACAGCAACAACTAGAGTATGTCTAGTGCTAAGTGTGTCCCCTAAAGGATTCTAGGCACAGGGGGGACCCAGGAATGAATGAGACACTGTCACAACACCCAAGGAGTTTAAATGTATTTAGGGCTGGACGCTAGCCTTTCTCATCAAGGTCAGTGTCTCCAAAAGGGTTGGTATATCCTTCAGGTAGACGACATGGCGGCCACATTAAATTATCAAATCACATAAAGGGGAAATTATTCCTTTTTCCTGTCCCTTTCTAGCCTGATCACATCAAGGAGAAACTCTCATGTAGGTGCTAATTTGTCTTCAACACCTAATACTAATTTCCCTCCCCCACCCCCACCTTTTCTTTAACAAATTGAGAGCAGGCTTCAGAAAACGCAGGTTAGAAGTTAGTGGTGGGTTTTATTTACTTAAATTCAAAATATTTAGTAACAGGGGTGGCATGGACGCTGACCAGTCAGAACAGATTGAGCTTGTCAGTAGCTCCCTTATTTCTCTCAAGTGATATTAGCCTTTCATTTAAGAGAGTAATAAACACTTTTCTTTTTAAAAGAAATATTCAGTAAAAAAAATGAGTGGCTTTAAAGGAAAGTATTAAGTAAATAATGGTGCATGTGGATATAGCATAAGGCAACAGAGAGCTGCCAAAGGAGTTTTTAGAAACAGCATTATTGAGAGAGAGCTCACATAACACACAGTTTACGCCTTTAAAGCAGGCCATTCTTAGTTTATTCACAGGGATGCTGCAACCGTCGTCACTATTTAATTTTACAATATTTTCATCACCCCAAAAAGAAAGCTGATACACCCATTGATCATCACTCCCCATTCCCTTCCTCCCCCCCAGCCCCTGGCAACCACCAGTCTGTTTTCTGTCTCTCTGAATTTGCCTATTATGGACATTTCATATCAGTGGACTCAGACAATATTTGTCCTGTTGTGTCTGGTTTTTTTTCACATGTTTTCAAGGCACATCCATGTTGTAATGGATATTGGTACTTTATTCCTTATTATAGCCAACTGTTATTCCATTGTATATGGATAGACCACATTCTTTTATACATTCATCAGCTGATGGACAGTTAGATTGTTTCTAACTTTCTAACTTTTGTTTAATGTTAATTGTTTCTAACTTTTTGGCTATTATGATTATGCTACTATGTTTGTGTACAGATTTTTGTGTGAACACATGTTTCAGTTCTCTTGGATATATACCTAGGAGAACAAGTACCGGGTTGTATAGTAACCATGTTTAAGCTTTTGAGGAACTGCAGGCTGTTGTCCAGGCAGCTGCACCTTTAACATTCCCACCAGCAATGCTTGAGCATTCCTACCTCCCCTAATCCTTGCCAGCACTTGTTATTGTCTGTCTTTTAAATTATGACCGTCCTAGTAAGTGTAGAGTGGTATCTCATTGTGGTTTCAGTTTGCATTTCCCTAGAGATTAATGATGTTGAGTATTTTTCATGTGCTTATTGGCCATTTGTCAACTTTGGAGAAATGGAGAAGGACTTTGGGTTAAAGTGTACACCATAAACGAATTTGTGCTTTGGAAATTCACACCGGAGGGCAGGTCAGAATGCAGTGACATCATACGAAGGCTGCTGAGCACGTAGCACCTTGCCTGGAACACAGCAGGTCCTCAAACGTGACTTTTCTTCCCTTTCTTCTCTATTAATCACAATTGTTTAAAAGGGGTTTTTCTTTTGGAACCAACATATGCCCCACTGAAACAGCCGCACATCAAATCTCAATCATTCATTAACCAATTCAACAAATATTTTGGAGTTACACAGAGGAGGCCACCCTTTTCTGCTGCTGGGGACAGCCTTTCAGGTGTTTGAGGACAGTTGCCATGTTTCGATTCAACCTTCTCTTTCCGGGCTAAAACAGCTTTTAGGCCTTCAAACGTTGATTTTTAAGACGTAAGACCCAGACCCCTCATTATATGGTGAACTTTTCCTGGATTTTATCTAGTTTGTCATTATTTGTGTTACATAGTCTCAGCTGCAAACAAGGGACTCGGAATACCTGCAGCCTGAACAAGACAGAGACGGCTCTGCTCTGCAAAGTTGTCAAGGGCTCAGGCTCCTTCCATCTTGTTGCTCTGCCACCCCTAAGACGTTGCCCTTGTCCACATGGCCCAAGGTGATGGCCCCCCTTCATGGCCACACTTTAGCCAGCAAGAAGGAAGAGAGGGAGGACAGGCATCTTTCTTTTTAAAGAAATTGCACATTTCACTTCTGCTTACATCCTCTTGGCCAGAACTTGGCCACATGGCCCCACTTAACTTCAAAGAATCTGAGAAATACAGTTTATATCCTGGGTGGGCAGGTGTCCCATAAAAATTGTGTGTTCTGTCATTATAGAAGGAGGGAAGAATGGATATTGAGGCATTTCAAGTCTCTGCCACGGTAGCCTCCAGAAACACACTGGCTGGCCATTGGGGAGGGGTCGTTGACCTCTATGTGCAGGTGGCCCATCATGTTTCCTCAGCCCATCCAATTTGGATGAATTTGAATTTGGCCCAGCCAAATTCAGTAGTCTTACATAGGAAGCTCTAGAAGGGGGTGGAAGAAAAGGTGAAGGATGTATAGAAGAAAAGAAAGGCTGGAAATGGTCTCAGATGTCTTTAGCCCTGTTCTCTTGTTCTTAGTTCCAAAGCCTCTTATCATGATGAATGTGGCTGGTGACAGCTGGGAGGTTAATGGCCCTCTTGGGACAAAACTTTCTGCTGCTGGGCCTCCAATTCATGTGCTGTGATTGCTGTAATGGAGCCAGTTGAGAAGAATCTTAGAAACTGCACTTAACATAGTTGTTGCCAAGACGGAGTACACATGCCCCAGAGGACAGTTAAGACAGTTCACTGGGGAGTAGTATAAACCTAAAAGTTTCACTTTTGAAAAGCTCATTCTTTGAAAACTTTTCTTTGGACGTTGTATGTATTATAAACAGCATATTTGAACACATTTCATAATTTCTAAATTAAAAAAAACTTGTGAGTTCATGCTCAGAAATTTGCAGACAAGGTCACATGATCAAGGGTTTTGGAAGCACACACCAAAGAGAAGCAGACGTCATTGTGGGGCGCCTCACAGGCCCCTCCTCCTCCTCTTACTGTCCATCAGAGCCAGCCCAGGTTCTAAGTCCCTTTACCTGAAACTCTCGCATCAGAACCATGGGAGCGGGGTGTTTATCTTCCACAGTAAAGTTAAAGTGGTGCTAATTCAACTCCTTCTGCGCAGGGAGTCGAGATGAATGGCATTAGAAAGGAAAGCATTTGTCTAGTGGAATCACACCATCCAGCACAAAGTATCCTCTGGCCATCAGAGGTTTTATATCCAGATAGCGTCATGATCTGCTCTCTGAACACGAGTGATCCTTGCCTCTGCTTTTCCCTTTTCCCCCCGAGTTTGTTTTATTGACAATGATGGCCAGCTGCCTTGAACAAAGTCCAATTTCAATAGCAAAACACTAGACCTTGAAAGCAAACTGTAAAAAGTAAAACATAGGCAGATGAGAAGCCTTCCTTTTCGATCGTTGCTTATTGGTGCTTTCTCAACCATAGTCTCCTACCTTTCAATGCAATCTTTGCTGTCAGTGTAGGAGAGTAAATAAAATTGCTGGGCACAGTAGTAAAGTTTGGTTATTTTTCCTCTCGTTTAGTGTGGTATCCATCCATGTATCTATCCAACAAATGTTTATGGAGCACCTCTTCTAGGGGCTAGGAATGCAGAGAGCAAGCCAGAATCACTGCCTTGTAAAAGCGTACCTTCCATGAGTGGAGAGAAACACTAATAAATTCATAGGTAAAATATATGGTGTGATGACTATTATGGAGAAGCAAAGACAGGGCTGTGTGGAAGGAGTGTCCTGTTCAAGGGTCGTTTACAGTTTTCAGCAGGGCGGTTTGGGAAGGCCTCACTGGGGGAGTGACATTCATTCCAGCAGAGACCTGAAGGAAGTTGGGGACTTTCTCAACCTCAGCACCGTGGGCATTCTAACCTGGGGAATTCTCCGTTGTGGGGGCCTGTCCTGCGCACTGTAGGATGTTTGGTAGCATCCCTAGCCTCTACCCACCAGATGCCAGTAGCAGCCCCCCAGGCGTGCTCATCAAAGCCATCTCCAGACATCCCAACTCTCCCCTGGGGGGCCAAGTCACACCCCAATTGCAGACTACTGCTCCAAGGCAAGAGACTCCCATGCAGACAGAACAGCAAGTGCAAAGGGCTCAGGGAGGAGAGTTCCTGCTGTGTTCTAGAAATAGCGAGGAAGCCAACGAGGATGGAGCGGAGTGAGCAAGGGGGAGAGTAGAGGGAGGTGAGGTCAGAGAGGCCTTGGAGAGCCTGGCCATTGTAAGTCACTATGAATAATGCATGTATGAATATTCTTATGCCTGACTTGTATTGGACATGTGTACTCATTTCTGTTGGGTACATACCCAGGAGCAGAATTACTGGGTCTTGGGGACGCATATGTTCAACCTCAGTAGATACGTCAGTCTTCCAAAGTGTTTGTACTGATTCGTCCTCCCACCAGCAGGATGAAAATTCTGTACCACATCCTGGCCAACACTTGGTATTTCCTGTTTTTTTCCATTTTAGGATTTTGGTAGTTGTGGAGCGCTGTCTCATTTCAGTTTTTTTTTTTAATTTATTATTTTGTATTGGAGTATAGTTGATTTACAATGTTGTGTTTCAGGTGTACAGCAAAATGATTCACTTATACATATTTGTATATCTATTCTTTTTCAGATTCTTTTCCCATATAAGTTATTACAGAGTATTGAGTATAGTTCCCTGTGCTATACAGTAGGTCCTTGTTGTTTATCTATTTTATATATAGTAGTGTGTATATGTTAATCCCAAACTCCTAATTTATCCCTCCCCCGAACCTTTTCCCTTTGGTAACTATAAGTTTGTTTTCTATGTCTGTGAGTCTGTTTTGTCAATAAGTTCATCTGTATCATTTTTTTAGATTCTACATATAAGTGATATCATATGATATTTGTCTTTGTCTGACTTACTTCACTTAGTATGATAATTTCTAGATCCATCCATGTTGCTGCAAATGGCATTATTTCATTCTTTTTTGTGGCTGAGTAATATTCCATTGTATATATGTACCACATCTTCTTTATCCATTCACCTGTCAGTGGACATTTAGGTTGCTTCCATGTCTTGGCTATTGTAAATAGTGCTGCTGTGAACACTGGGGTGCATGTATCTATTTGAAGCATGGTTTTCTCCAGATATATGCAGTTTTAATTTATGTTTCCTTGATGACTGATGACATTTAATACTTTTTCATATGTTTTATCAGCCACTTGAGTACCCTCTTTCATGAAGCATCTGAGCAGGTGTTTTGCTCATTTTTCTATTGGGTTGCCTGTCTTTTTCTTATTGTTTGGTAGGAGTTCTTTATCTTCTGGATCTGAGCTGTTTGTGGGTTATGTTGATTGCGAATATATTCTCCCACTCTAGGGGTTTGAAGGTTGTTATTTGTTTTAGTTTTCTATTGCTGCATAGAAAATTACCGCAAACATAGCTGCTGATACACAGCACACATGTATCAGCTCACATCCGTAGATTGGAAGTCTAGCAGAGTTTGGCTAGGTTTTCTGCTCAGGGCATCACAAGCTAAATCAGGGTATCAGCAGGGTTGAGTTTTCATCTAGAAGATATGGGGAAAATCCACTTCCAAGCTCATCCTTGTTATTGGCAAATTCAGTCCCTTCTGTCTGTAGGACTGAGGTCCCCATTTCCTTGCTGGCTGTCAGCTGGGAGCTGCTCCCATGTGGTCCTCTCCATCTGCAAAGGCAGCAACAGGTGCCAGATTTTTCTCATGCTTTGGACTGCTGGCCTCCTCTGTCTCTCATCTCTAGAGCCAGATTTAAAGGGCCCTTGTGATTAGGTCAGGCCCACAAGATACTCTCCCTTTCAATTAACTCAAAGTCAACTGATTAGTAACCTTAATTATATCTTCAGAACCGCTTTTGTCCCTGTGTAGATAATATAATCACTGGACTGACATCCCATCATTTCATAGGTTTCACCCCCTCTAGATGGTCACTGGGGACTTAGAATCCTGCCCACCAAGTATTTAAATAGACTGATCAGAGAGGGCCTTACTGAGAAGGTGACATTTGAGCAAAGATCTAGGGACAGAGTGTCCTGAGCAGAAGATATAGCAACTGCAAGGCCCTGAAGGGGGAGCGTGATACCCCAGGAGGGCAGGGTGGCTGGAGAAACTGAGGGAGGGTCTTGGAAGGCTGGGGCCGGGGAGGAGGGTGTCCAGGGCTGTGTGGTTAGTGCCTTATAGGCCATTGTTAAACATGGTAGGGTTTTTTTTAAAATTAATTTTTATTGGAGTATAGTTGATTTACAATGTTGTATTAGTTTCAGGTGTGAATCAGTGAATCAGTTATATGTATACATATATCCACTCTTCTTTTAGATTCTTTTCCCATACAGGTCATTACGGAGTATTGAGTAGAGTTCCCTGTACTATACAGTAGGTCCTTATTAGTTATCTATTTTAGATATAGTAGTGTGTGTACGTCCATCCCAAGCTCCCAATTTATCCCTCCACTCCCCCTTTCTCCCTGGTAACCATAAGTTTGTTTTCTACATCTGTGACTCTAGAACAGGGTAGGTTTTATTGTGAGAGAAATGGGGAGAAACTGGAGGGATTTAAGAAAAAGTGACATTTTCTGATGGATTTTTTAGGCTGTTGGGTTGAGAATCATCAGTATGGGGGCAAGGGCAAGAGCCGGGGCAGTTATGAGGCTAATGCAATAATCCAGGTGAGAGGGGCAGGTGGCTTGAAGCGAGGTGGTAGCCAAAGAGGTGGTGGGAAGAGGTAGGACCCTGGATATATTTTGACGGGAATTGCTAATAAACAGGATGTGTGAGGCGTGGGGGGAAAAAAGGGACTGAAAGATTAGTCCAGAGTTTCTGGCCTGCTCATTGTAGTTACTCGGGGACCCTGAGGGAGGAAGAATTAGGGATGCAGCAGGCTCGCGGGGATGATCAGGAGCTCTGTTTGGACGTGTTAAGTTTGAGATGTTGATAAGATGCCGCATGGAGCTGTCAAGTGAGCAGGTGAAAATACAGGCTGGGAAGCAGGGAGCAGCATGGGTGACAGACATACATCTGGGGGTCATCACCCTGGGGCAGCCAGGAGACCGATGCAGTCACGCATAAGTGGAGGGGAGAGGTCTGGGACCAAGCCCTGGGGTGCTCTGCAGGAAGAGGTGGGTGGGGGATGAGGAGGAACCAGCAAGAGAGAACGGATGAGAGTATCCAGAGAAGTAGGATGGAAGCCAGGAGGGTGTGGCATCCTGTCTCCCAAGTGAAGAAAAGGTTACAAGGAGAGAATAAGCAGCTTCATCAGATGCTGTAATGGTCAAGTCACATGAGAACCAAGATTTGACCATCGGGTTTCACCATGGGGAGGTCATTGGTAATCTTAACAGAGTCATTTGAGGTCAGAGGCCGAGAAATGCTAGATCAGAGGGGCTCAAGAGTGAGTGGGGGGCTTCCCTGGTGGTGCAGTGGTTGAGAATCCGCCTGCCAATGCAGGGGACACGGGTTCGATCCCTGGTCCGGGAAGATCCCACATGCTGCAGAGAAACTAAGCCCGTGTGCCACAACTACTGAGCCTGTGCTCTAGAGCCTGTGAGCCACAACTACTGAGCCCACGTGCTGCAACTACTGAAGCCTGCATGCCTAGAGCCCATGCTCCGCAATGAGAAGCCACCGCAATGAGAAGCCTGCATACCACAACGAAGAGTAGTCCCCGCTTGCTGCAACTAGAGAAAGCCTGTGCACAGCAACGAAGACCTAATGCAGCCAAAAATAAATAAATAAATTGTTTTTTTTTTAAAAAAAAAAACCCGTTTCTTAAAAAAAAAAAGAAAGAGTGAGTGGGAGGAGAGGAATGTGGAGAACGCATTGGAGAAGAGAGCAAGTCAGGATACGACAGGTTATGCTGCAGTAGCAAACATCCTCCAATGTCATTGTCTTCATACAAGTTTATTTCTTGTTCATAATATGTGTTCAGTAGAGGTCAGCAAGAGAGTGCTGGTCATTGGAGCTACCCTGTTGCCCAGGCCAGTAGAGGGTCTCTCTCAACACAAATTTGCACCATCACAGAGGGAAGGGAGGGGAATCATGCACCAACCATGCAAGCTTCTACCTGGAATAGACATGTATCACTTCCTTTCAAATTTCACAGGCCAAAGCAAGTCACATGGCTATGCCTAACATCAAAGAGTGTCCAGAAGGAGGGAACCAGGGATATCAATGAATAGCTCTAATGAATAACACAGAAAACATAACCTGTATGTGAACTTTCTTGCACATCACTTCATTTATTCAACAAATATTGAATAATATCCCACTATGCTGGGGAGTTACTCTAGGGGCTAAGATTGTAATGGTGAGCAAGGTTGAGCTTGTGGAGTAGGGGTGGACCAGTCACGTACAAGCAAATGGTAAGATAATTCAGAATAAAATAGAACATGATGGGGGTATGTGTGATGCTGTTTTACAACAGGATGGCCAGGGACGGCTGCTCTGAGAAGAAGACACATGACTTGAGAACAGAGGATGAGAAAGATTCAGAGATGTGAGCATCAGACTAAGAGTCCAGGGTGAGGTGGGCATATCTGAGGTAGAGGAAGGAGGCCACAGGGCAGGTCATGCCAAGTCATGGGATTAGCGTGGTCAGCAGGACCCGGGGACACAGTCAGGGATTGCATTTCAACCTAAGCCCACGGAGAGCTGTGAGTGAGTTTTAAACACAGGGATGACATGATCTGATTGTATTTTTAAAACATTATTTGATCCAGTGGAATAACTCAGCAATAAGAGACTAAATTATTGATACCCACAAAACCATGGATGAGTCTCCCAAAGATTATGCCAAGTAAAAGAAGCCGGATACAATGAGTATATACTATACGATTTGATTTACATGATGCCAAGTAACAGGCAAACTAATCTATGGTGATAGAAATCAGAAAGTGGGTGCTCGGCGGGGTAGGGCGGAAATTAACTGGAAAGGGGCAGGAGAGAACTTCCTTTCTTTTTTTTTTTAGGCTTTTTTTTTTTTTTTTTTTAACAATCAGATGTTTTTTATTTATTTATTTATTTATGGCTGTGTTGGGTCTTCGTTTCTGTGCGAGGGCTTTCTCTAGTTGTGGCGAGCGGGGGCCACTCTTCATCGCGGTGCGCGGGCCTCTCACTATCGTGGCCTCTCCTGTTGCGGAGCACAGGCTCCAGACGCGCAGGCTCAGTAATTGTGGCTCACGGGCCTGGTTGCTCCGTGGCATGTGGGATCTTCCCAGACCAGGGCTCGAACCCGTGTCCCCTGCATTGGCAGGCAGACCCTCAACCACTGCGCCACCAGGGAAGCCCCTTTTAGGCTTTTTTAAAAAAATTGAAGTATAGTTGATTTACAATGTTGTGTTAATTTCTGCTGTACACCCAAGTGACTCAGTTATACACATATGTACATTCTTTTTTATATTCTTTTCCATTATGGTTTATCCCAGGAGATTGAATATAGTTCCCTGTGCTATACAGTAGGACCTTGTTGTTTATCCATTCTAAATGTAATAGTTTGCAGCTACTGACCCCAAACTCCCAGTCCATCCCTTCCCCTCCCCCCTCCCCCTTGACAACCACAAGTCAGTTCTCTGTCAGTGAGTCTGCTTCCGTTTCCTAGATAGGTTCATTTGTGCCCTGTTTTAGATTCCACGTGTAAGTGATATCATATGGTATTTGTCTTTCTCTTTCTGACTTATTTCACTTAGTATGATAATCTCTAGTTGCATCCATAGGAGAGAACTTTCTGGGAAGAAGGAAATACTCCATCTTATTAGGTGTAATATACATGTGATACACTAGTGTATATTACACACATGGCATATACATTTACATACCTACTTATATATAATTTGTATGTATTGTGTGTGTATATATGTATGTGTGTGTATACATAGGTACACACATATGTACATATGCATATGGGAATAGAACAGAGACCAGCTGGCAGGCTGCTGGGTCTCCCGGCGAGGGTGATGGTAACCTGGAGGGAGTGATGGCAGAAGCAGATAGATTTGGAGAGTGTGTTACTTTCCTGTGACTGCTGTAACAAATTACTACAAACTTTACGGCTTAAAAGAACAGAAACTTATTCTCCAATAATCCTAGAGGCTACAAGTCCCAAATCAAGGTTCTGGTGGGGCCACGCTCCAGCTGAAGGCTCTAGGGAAGGGTCCTTTCCTGCGTCTTCCAGCTTCTGGTGGTGGTGGCCATCCATCCTTGGTGTTCCCCGGCCTGTAGCTGCATCACTCCAATCTCTTCATCCGTCTTCACACAGGCTTTGTCTCTGTGTGTCTTCTCTTCTTTTTATAAGGACACTAGTCACTGGAGTTAGGATACTTGACTTCAGTAACCTCATCTTAATAACTAATTACATCTGTGAAAAGCCCATTTCCAAATAAGGCCACATTCTGAGATTCAGGTAGACATGAACTTTGGGCGGACATGAAACAACCAGTATGAATAGAATTTGAAGGCAGAGTAGAAGGGACTTGCTGATGGATTGAATGTAGTGGGAAGAGGGTGACGGAAGAGGAGTCATGTGATTCAAGTTGCAGGTTGAACAGCCCGGGGAGAGGCGCCCTTCACCTACACAGGGGAAAGGAGGAGGGGCAAGTTTGGGGGAGGCCTCAGGAGTTCCATTTGGGGCATATTTAGTTGGAGATGCCCATTAGACGTTCCTGTGGGACCTGAATGTAAACTGGGGTATTCTGAGTGTATAGACGGTAAGCAATGGGTAAGATCCTCAGAAAAGAAGAATCCAGTACCCATTCTTGAGTCTTAATGCTGAGACGTTTCAAAATGTAGAGACGGAAGTCCCAGCAGCATTTGTGAATCTTCAAACACACAGACACAGAAATGCAAGTTACTGTAATAACAATCAAAAGGTGGGCTTTAAGACGTTGTAGTTGTACTGCAGAGATAAGTCAGAATTATTGTCCACGTGTTCATGTAACTTGACAAAACAACCCACTCAAATTCACCTAATTCATTTCAAGTGGGACAGGGAAACACTTCTGTTTTGTAAAGAATGAAAAAGCTCTTACAATATTCAGCATAAGAAAATTTTCGGCCTCTGGGTGATCCAGGTTTTGCATTCCTCTTCCTAGTCAGGGTTAGGGAACCACAAAAAGAAATTTTCAAGAGACCTGCTCTCTGGCAGACACAGAACCGCCCAGCACAGAATACAGGGAGCCCCATCCTTGGAGAAAGTCTATGGAGTGCCCCTCGGGGATGAGGGTAAACTGATGTCTCATGGTCCCAGTGATGTGTTTGGGGCCCACATGCATCCCGTCCCTAGTTCAGGGTTCAGAGCCACCTGGGTGGGGTGTTTAAAGATGGGTGAACCTGAGAAGACCAACACATCACCGCCATTCACAGAGCATCTGCTTGGGGGCCAGGCATGAGGTGGGATGCAGCGATCAATAAGGCTTAAGTCCGAGCCTTTACTCTCTGGGCCATTACAGTTAGGGCCAAGGTCCAATCAGCATCTTGGCCAGCTTTTCAGAGAAGTCTCATAGATGAAGGTAGATAATTGTTCCTTTTAACCAGGAGATACAGAGAAGAGTCCTAAAAGTAAGCGATCATTCACTTCACTATTCATTCACTGAACAAATATCTACTGAGTGTCTACTGCGTTCCAGCAATGGGGGTGCAATGGTGCATAAAACCAACATGGTCCATTCCCTCTAGAGCAGCGGCAGCTGCCATCATAAGTAAGCAAACTTACAAATAAATGTTTAAGTATTGATATATACTACACAGTTTATGAGAGACTGGAAATAATGGTAGACCAGGAGGTCAGGAAAGGCTTCTCTGGGGAAGTGATGTTCAAGTTGGACCCAAAGAATGAGTGAGCCAGGCAGAAAAGGCAGGAAGAGCAATCCAGGCGTGGGGGGACCAGCATGTGCAAAGGGACCGGGGTAGGTAAGGGCTTAGCACGCTTGAGCCATGGGACAGTCAAGAAGGTGGGTGGAGGGGAGTAGAAGGGATGAGGGGAGGTGGGGAGACAGGCACAGAGAGGATTCGCGGGACTATCCTTACGTCTCCAGATGCAAACACAACCTTCAGAGACTCCAGGCCTGGGTTTCAGTCCTGCCCTCGGCTCTCACCAGTGGGGTGACCTGCGGCCCCGTTGTCTTGGAACATTTGCCCTTGTGGGAGGAGCCATGAGTGCCCTTCTACCCAGATGCCTCCCCACTGGTTTGGGAAGGCTGTGAAGTCCCCAGTACAGATATTCCTAGACTCGGCAGCAAGGCCATTTAATCTCCCTGGGCCTCAGTTTGCTCATCTGTGAGATGGGGGTAGTAACAGCGCCTGCCTTATAAGGTTGGGGTGAGGAGTGATGAGATATTTATGTGAAGGACTCCATTCAGGGCCCAGAATCTCGCAGGCATTCAGTAGCTGTTTGTGCCTAATACTTCTTTTCCTGTCATCGCTGCTGTGACCTCTGCTGTCCAGGTTCTCCAGGGTGGTCCCCAGACTGGGGGAAGGGGCGTTGCCTGGGAGCTCGTTAGAAATGCACATTCTCAAGCCTCAGCCAGCCGTCCAGCAGCAGAAGTTCTGGGGGTGGGCCCAGCGACTGGGTTTTAGCAGGCCCTCTGTGTGCTGGCAATTTACTGTCAAATGTGAGGCCCACTAGGATACTGAGGGCAAGGGGTGCTTGAGCACCACTCACAGGGAGCCAGGAGCTGAGGGCCAGACGCTGGCAGCACGGAGACCCCACAAAGCCACAGAAAGTAAAAGTAGGTAAAGAAAATGTGGTTTGTCCACACAATGAAATACTATTCAGACATAAAAGGGAATGAAGTACTGACACGTGCCACAGTAGAGATGAACTTGAAAACATCATGCTTAGTGACAGAAGCCAGTCATGGACCAGAGGGGGCCAGGATCTGGTCCCCTGGGGCTGTCGGCCTCGGGTGATCCTGTTCTCATCATGAAAGGTGCTCCATCCCCCAAAGTGATGGGGACGATATGGATGTCCCTGAGGCGGAAGGTGGCCTCTCTGAACCTCAGCCCCAGCCAGTGTCCCAGGTGACAGCTTGTCAGGCCACCTCAGGGGGTGTGCAAATTAAAAAACCTGTGCACACAGGACATCTACTGGATTCATCACTTAGCTGTTTCCCAGAAAACTCTGATTACATAAAGACAAAGAACACAACGTGATAAATACTGTGCCTAGGAAACAGCAAGAGAAAGGAAACAGAGCAGGGGACACAGCAGGGGGACAGATTTGCAGAAGCCAGAACGGTCACAGAATAGCGGTGTGAAATGAGAGGAAATTATTATTATAATTATTTTTTCTGGTATAGACACATCGAGGTTGATCTGCTCATTTCCACACGCCCACAGTCCTCGGGGAGGGAATCCAGGCAAAGGTGAGGCTTGGACACAGCAGCCCCTCCCCCACAAGCATGTTGTGCTTCTGTTTAAGGTGGCCTTCAGTGCTGTGCAGCCTTGGGCATGTTGCCATACCTCTCTGGGCCTGTTTCCTCCATGGGACGCTGTAATGGGGCTGCCCAGTCTCCACGGCAAGGGGGGGAAGGACCATTTATTAGGCACCTGCTGTATGCTCATGCTCTGTAACTGTCCTCTCTCTGCGTTCCCCTGTCCACCCTGTGAGGTGAACAACATTGTTCCCACCTGACAGGTAGACTGAGGCTGCAGAGGGGTGAGCATCTGCCTGAGTCTCAATCCCTGTCCTTCCAGGATCTTTGTTGAGCTTCTTCAGAGTGTTTGGGTTTGCAAGGTGCTTCCCTTCCCCACGGGGTAGAATGGGGATGATCTGTTATCTCCACCTCGTGGGATTGTGAGGATTTTAAATAAGCTAAGGTGGCGGACGTGGAGATGTGCTAGTGCACTCGCTTTACAAAACGTTCTTGCTCCTGAAACGTGCCAGGGGTGTCTTGGCAGAGCAGTGGGGTCAGAGCAGAGAAAGTGAGGAACAAGTGTACACCCGGCAGGACTTCCCTGGTGGCGCAGTGTTTAAGAATCCGCCTGCCAATGCAGGGGACACGGGTTCGAGCCCTGGTCCAGGAATATCCCACATGCTGCGGAGCAACTAAGCCCGTGCGCCACAACTACTGAGCCCATGTGCCTAGAGCCCATGCTCCGCAACAAGAGAAGCCACCGCAATGAGAAGCCCGCACACGGCAATGAAGACCCAATGCAGCCAAAAAAAAAAAAAAAGTGTACACCCAGCATGTGCAGCCCGGGGGAAGATACACGATCAACACGTAACGATAAATGAATGTGAGACGCTGAACAGCATCTGTGTTGGCGGATGCTGGGGATGTCTGAGCGGGGCTGGTGCTCTAAGGGCTTTGTGTGTTTTACACACTTAATACAACAACCCATAAGGACGGTGTGCTGTTATCCTCATTTCACAGATGGGGACACTGAGGCCCAGAGAGGGCAAGAGAGGCGCCCACGGTCACACAGGAGGTGGCAGAGCTGGCATGCAGGTCACTGCCTTGCAGGGGTCAATGCTTTTTCATCAGAGGTGCTCAAGGGCTTTCTTCACTCACCTAGCGTTTCTGGGTCTGAGCATCATGTTTATGTGAGTAAGCTTGAGGAACCAGTAAGTGCCGGCCGTGTCATCAATGAGGGAAATCCCAGGGGCCCTTTATGGCAGGCGGCCTTCTCAGAGGAGCCGGCCCTGCCTCTCTCTCCTTTCCTCAATGCTTTCGGCCCTGGTTCGTGCCCATCTCCCTTCCCTGCGGACTGTTAGGATAAAGGCAACCACTGCAATCAAGCCAACATAGCGATAACTCAAGTCGCATGTATTTTTTGGTTTCCCAGTGCATATAAAAGTTCTGTGTACACTATACTGTAGTTTATTGTGTGCAGTACCATTATGTCTAAAAAACAATGTACATGCCTTAATTAAAAAATACTTTATTGGGCTTCCCTGGTGGCGCAGTGGTTGAGAATCTGCCTGCCAATGCAGGGGACACGGGTTCGAGCCCTGGTCTGGGAGTATCCCACATGCCGCGGAGCGACTAGGCCCATGAGCCACAATTGCTGAGCCTGCGCATCTGGAGTCTGTGCTCCGCAACAAGAGAGGCCGCGATAATAAGAGGCCCGCGCACCGCAATGAAGAGTGGCCCCCACTTGCCGCAACTAGAGAAAGCCCTCGCACAGAAACGAAGATCCAACACAGCCATAAATAAATAAATAAATAAATAAATAAAATTAAAAAAAAAAAAACTTTATTGCTAAAAATGCTGTCATCTGACAATGCAGGGATATCACAAACCTTCAATTTGTTTTTTTTTTAAAAAAGTAATATCTGTGAGGTGCAGTAAAACAAAGTATGCCTGGATTTTAGAAGTCATCTGTTGCAACCCCCAGCTTGAGTAGTATTTCTCCAGCAGCCGCTTGAGAGTGATCTACTCACTTCTGTTTGATCACAAAGTTTACCTCTTTCAAGGAGTCTTTATACAGCCCATGATAAATGTTTCTGTTATAAATTTTTCCATTATATTGACTTAAAGTCTTCAAACTTCGAAGTCCAAATTAGTGACAGAGAGACCCACGGTAGCACAGGATAGAAAACACCACACATTAGTGAACTTTCATTCAACTTTTCTTTCATTATTCTTTTAATGCCCTTTAGTGAAAAGAGCTAACGCTTGGGTGTGGACACACTTGGGTTTGAATCCCCAGCCGTATACACTTGGGCAAGCTAATCACTCCTCTGGCCTTTAATAATCTCTTCTATGAAATCAGGATAATTATTTATTTTAATTGTGAAAAAGTACACATAACATAACATTTACCGTCTTAACCATTTTTAAGTATACAGTTCAGTGGCATTAAGTACATTCATATGGTTGTACAACCATCACCCCTATCTGTCTCCAGAACTTCTCCATTCTGCAAAACTAAAACTCTGTAATCATTAAACAATAGTCCTCAACCCCTCTTCCCATCCCCTGGCAACCACCATTGTATTCTGTCCCTGTGAGTTTCACTATACTAAGTACCACGTGTAAGTGGAATTAGACAGTACTTGTCCTCTTGTGTCTGGCTTATTTCACTTACCATAATGTCTTCATGGTTCATCCATGTTGTAGGTTGTCAGAATTTCCTTCCTTTTTAAGGCTGAGTACTATCCATTGTACGTAAGTACTACATTTTGCTTAACCATTCTGTCAGTGGACGCTTGGGTTGCTTCTATGTTTCAGCTACTCTGAGTAATGCTGCCGTGTACATGGGCGTACAAATATCTCTTCAAGACCCTGCTTTTAATTCCTTTGGATATATATCCAGAAGTGGAATTGTTGAATCATGTGGTAATTCTATGTTTAATTTTTTGAGGAACCACCACACTGTTTTTATAGCAGCTGCACCATTTTACATTCCCACCAACAATGCACAAAGTTTCCAGTTTCTCTACATCCTTGCTAACACTTGTTATTTTCTGTTCGCTTTTTAAAAAATGGTAGCCATCCAGGGGCTTCCCTGGTGGCGCAGTGGTTAAGAATCTGCCTGCCAATGCAGGAGACACGGGTTCGATCCCTGGTCCGGGAAGATCCCACAAGCCACGGAGCAACTAAGCCCGTGCGCCACAACTACTGAGCCTGCGCTCTAGAGCCCACGAACCACAACTACTGAACCCACGTGCCACAACTACTGAAGCTCACACACCTAGAGCCCGTGCTCTGCAACAAGAGAAGCCACCGCAATGAGAAGCCTACGCACCCCAGCAAAGAGTAGATGCCGCTTGCCGCAACTAGAGAAAGCCTGCGTGCAGCAACGAAGACCCAACACAGCCAAAAATAAATAAAATAAATAAATTAAGAATCTGCCTGCCAATGCAGGGGACACGGGTTTGAGCCCTGGTCCAGGAAGATCCCACATGCCATGAAGCAACTAAGCCCATGTGCCACAACTACTGAGCCTGCGCTCTAGAGCCTGCAAGCCACAACTACTGAGCCCACGTGCTACAACTACTGAAGCCTGCACGCCTAGAGCCTGTGCTCTGCAACAAGAGCAGTCATCGCAATGAGAAGCCCGTGCACCACAATGAAGAGTAGCCCCTGCTCGCTGCAACTAGAGAAAGCCTGCGTGCAGCAACGAAGACCCAATGCAACCAAAAATAAGTAAAATTTAAAAGTTAAAAAAAAAATTAAAAAAATAAAATAAAATGGTAGCCATCCAAATGCGTATGAGGTGTTATCTCATTACAGTTTTGATTTGCATTTCTGTAATGATTACCGGTGTTGAGCATCTTTTCATGTGCTTTTGGTCACATGCTCTTTGTATATCTTAGAAGAACTGTCTATTCAAGTCCTTTGACCATTTTCGAATTGGGGTTTTTTGTTGTTGTTGTTGAGTTTTGAGTTCTCTACATATTCTGGGTATTAATCCCTTATCACAAATTTGATTTGCCAGTATTTTCTTCCATTCTCTGGGTTGTTTTACTCTGTTGATATTGTCTTATGATGTCCAAAATTTTTAAATTTTTGGTAAGTTGAATCTATTTTTTCTTTTGCTGCTTGTGCCTTTGGTGTCATATTCAAGAAATCACTGCCAAATCAGTGTTGTGAAGCCTTCCCCCTGTGTTTTCTTCTAAGAGTTTTATACATTTATTTAGGTCTTTGATACCTTTTGAGATAATTTTAGCATACGGTGTTATGTAAGGCTCCAACTTCCTTTTCCACATGGACAACCAGTTTTCCCATTTGTTAAAAGACTGTCCTTTCCCCATCAAATGGTCTTGATACCCTTGTCAATGAATCATTTGGCCATATATGCAAGGGTTTATTTCTAGGTTCTCTATTCTATTCTATTTTTCTGTATGTCTTTCTTCACGCCACTACCGCACTGTTTTTTTTTTTTTTTAAGACTTTTTTTGATGTGGACCATTTTTAAAGTCTTTATTGAATTTGTTACAATATTGCTTCTGTTTTATGTTTTGGCCTTTTGGCTGTGATCATGTGGGATCCTAGCTCCCCAACCAGGGGTTGAACCTGCACCCCACACATTGGAAGGCAAAGTCTTAACCACTGGATCGCCAGGAAAGTCCCACTGCCACACTGTTTTGATGACCGTAGCTTTGTTAAAAGTTTTGAAATCAAGAAATGTGAGCCTTCCAGACTTGTTCTTCCTTTTCAAGATTGTTTTAGCTATTTTGGGTCCCCTGAGCTTCTGTATGAATTTTAAAATGGATTTTTTCTATTTCTGCAAAAAAAAAAAAAAAAAGGTGATTGGGATTTTCATAGGGATTGCATTCAATCAGTCAATCACTTTGGGTAGTGACATCTTAATATTAAATCTTCTAATCCATGAAGATTACACATGGTATGTGTTTCCATTTATTTATGTCTTATCTAATTTCTTTCAGCAATGTTTTATAGTTTATTGTACAAGACTTTTACCTCTTTGGTTAAGTTAATACCTAAGTATTCTTTTTGATGCTATTGTGAGTTGAACTGTTTTCATAATTTTCCTTTCAGCTTATTCATTGTTAATGTACAGAAATGCAACTGATTTTTGTGTGCTGACTTTGTACCCTGCTACTTTGCTGAAATTGTTTATTATCTCTGACAGTTGTGGGGTTTTTGTTTGTTTTGTTTTGCAGAATCTTTAAGGTTTTCTATGTATAAGATCCTATCATCTATGAATAGAGAGGATTTTACTTCCTCCTTTTCAATCTGCATGCTTTTATTTCTTTTTCTTGCCTAATTGCTCTGGTTAGAACTTCCAGTACTATGTTTGAATAGAAGTGGCAAAAGTGGACACCCTCATCTTGTTCCTGTTCTTAGAGGAAATGTTTTCAGTCTTTCACTGCTGAATATATATGGTGTTTGCTGTGTTTTTTTTTAATATATGGTTTTTATTATGTTGAAGTATGTTCCTTCTATTCCTAGTTTGTTGAGTGTTTTTATTATGTAAGGGTGTTGAATTTTGTCAAATGCCTTTTCTGCATCTATTGAGATGATCAAGTGGGTTTTTCCCCTTTCATTCTGTTCATGTGGCGTATTATATTAATCAGTTTTCACATGCTGAACCATCTTTGCATTCCAGGAATAAATCCCACTTGGTCATGGTGTATAATATTTTTAATATGCTGCTGAATTCTTTGTTAGTGTTTTGTTGAGGATTTTTGCATCAGTGTTCACCAGGGATATTGTTTGTAGTTTTATTTTGTAGTTGTTTTGTCTGCCTTTGTATCAGGGTAATGCTGCCCTCATAGAATGAGTGAGAAGTCCCTCTTCTTCAATTTTTTGGAAAAGTTTGAGGATTGGCATTAGTTCTTTAAATGTTTGGCAGAATTCAACAGTGAAGTCATCAGGTCCAGAACTTTCCTTTCTCTGGAGATTGATTACTAATTCAATCTTCTTACTAGTTATACATAAGTTTATTCAGATTTTCTATTTCTTTGATCCAGTCTTGGTAGGTTTTGTGTTTCTAGAAATTTGTCCATTTCATCTAGGTTATCCAACTTGTTGGCATAAAATTGTTCATGGTACTCATAATCCTTTTATTTCTGTGGAATCAGTAGTAATGTCCCCATTTTCATTTCTGATTTTAGTAAATCGAAGCTTCTTCTTTTTTCCTTGGTCCATCTAGCTAAAGGTTTGTCAATTTTGTTGATACATTTCAACAACTTTCATTAATTTTCTCTGTTGCTTTTCCAGGCTCTATTTTATTTCTGCTCTAATTTTTATTATTTCCTTCCTTCTGCTAACTTTGAGTTTAGTTTGTTCTTTTTCTAGTTCCTGAAGTTGTAAGATTAGAGTGCTGATTTAGGTCTTTCCAGTTTTTTAATATAAGCATTTATAGCTATAAGTTTCTCCCTTGGCATTGCTTTTGCTGCATTCCATAGGTTTTGGTATGTCGTGTTTTCATTTTCATTTGTCTTGAAGTATTTTCTAATTTCCCTTGTGATTTCTTTGATCCATTGGTTGTTTGTATTGTTTTTCACAAATCTGTGAATTTTCCATTTTCCTTCTGTTATTGATTTCTAACTTTATCCCATCAGGTTGGAGAGGACACTTTGTATGAAATCTATCTTTTAGAATCTGTTGAGACTTGTGGCCTAACATATGGTCTATCCTGGAAAATGTCCCATGTGCACGTCAGAAGCATATATATGCTGCTACTATTGGGTAGAGTGCTCTGTGTATGTCTGTTAGATTTAGTTGGTTTATTGTGTAAAATCCTCTATTTCCTTACTTCTGTCTGGTTGTTCTGCCCATTATTGAGAGTGGGTTATTGAAGTCACCAGCTATAATTGTATATATAATATATAATTGTTTCTCTGTTCAATTCTGTAAGTTTTTGCTTTCTGTTTTTTGATAATTATTATTAGGTGCATAAATGTTTATAATTGTTATATCTTCTTCCTGTATTGAAACTTTCATTAAAATCTATTTTGTCTGATATTGTATAGCCACTCCTCTTTTGGTTACTAATTGCATGGAATATCTTTTTCCATACTTTCACTTTAAATCTATTTGTGGTTTTAGATCTAAAGTGAATCTCTTGTAGACAAATTATAGTTGGATCATGTGTTTTTATTCATTCTGCCAATCTTTGTCTGGTTGGAAAGTTTAACCCATTTAAATTTAATTACTGATAAGGAAGGACTTATTCTGTCATTGCTATTCATTTTCTATATGCCTTATAGCTTTTTTGTCCCTCATTCCATGCACTGCTGTCTTTGGTGTTTAGTTTTTTGTCATGAACTGTTCCTTTCCCATATCCTTTAGTGTATATTCTATAGCTGTTTTCTTTGTGATTACCATGAGGATTACATTTAACAACCTAAAGTTACTTTGAATAATGATTTGAATTTACATCAGCTTAACTTTAGTAACAAAAATACCCTGCTCCTTTACAGTTCCATCCCCACCCCTTTTTTTTTTTTCTTTCTTTCTTTCTTTCTTTCTTTCTTTCTTTCTTTATGGCTGTGTTGGGTCTTCGTTTCTGTGTGAGGGCCTTCTCCAGTTGCGGCAAGCGGGGGCCACTCCTCATCGTGGTGCGCGGGACTCTCACTATCGTGGCCTCTCCCATGGCGGAGCACAGGCTCCAGACATGCAGGCTCAGCAATTGTGGCTCACGGGCCTAGTCGCTCCGCGGCATGTGGGATCCTCCCAGACCAGGGCTCGAACCCGTGTCCCCTGCATTGGCAGGCAGATTCCCAACCACTGCGCCACCAGGGAAGCCCCCCACCCCTTTATACATCTTTGTACGTTGTGTGCTCCCAAACATAAACTAATAATTTTTTAAAATGCATTAGTCTCTTAAATTATGAAGGAAACAAAATGTGGAGTTACAAACCAAAGTTACAAGTAATACTGGCTTTTAGACTAGCTTGTCAGTTGGGCTTGACTAGGGCTGGGTTTTTGCCAAGTAAGTGTGAAAGAGGGGCAGGGGAATCACGGATGTCCCCGAAAGGGAGTGATGATCCTCATGGCCCACAGAACCAGCACTGGGACGGGGGTGCTTGGCAAGAGTATGTGAGGAGGACAGGTTTTTAAAAATGACAGACTGCAGGCCTGAAAAATTTGAACAGTTGTTGCGGTGAGGGCACTAGAGCAAAGTGCTGGGGTGACAGAGTGGATCAGAGCAGAGAGTCTGACGTCAAGGTTACAGAGGTGGTGCAGTGATGGCCGCCACGTTGGTCTAGAAGAGCTGCAAATGGCACAGAGGAATAGCCTCTGGAGAGGAAGCAGCTCAGAGAAGCGAGATGCGGGCTGTGGCTGAAGGGGATGGAGGGGCCCCTGAGTGAAGCGTTAATCATCAGTGAGTGAGAAGCAGCTCGGAGGTCAATATACAAGTCCAAGCGTAGGCGTAGAGAGTGTTATAGGTGCATGGCATGAACGTCAAAGGAATTGATGTTTTTAAGGAGGCAAAGTGGTTTGAAGCAGGGAAATTGAAAATTGGGAATATGGATTGAGGGAGAATAAAAAAGACAGGCTTTCCTTGGGAGAGCTCGAGTAAATAGGGCCCTTGGGAGATAGCCATGCTTGGAGATGGCTGGGAAGCTGGAGGAGAGGTTGAGGATTATCGGGGAGTTTGTTCCATACTGGAAGCGAGGGAGGGGAGACCAGGACAGATTAGAGTGTGGCCAAGACAGTCCAGGCTGTGGGCACGGCGGAAACAGTCCTCTGTTTCTTTTCTACCTTGAGGCTGGGGGACCTCGGGCCAGCACTCAGCCTGTGCATAGTTTTCTCATCTGTTCAAATACAGGATACATTGGGTTGGCATAGGGTTAAGTAACCTGGAGGCTGTAGAGCACAGGACGCAGTGCGATCCATGTACACGCCCTCAGAAACCAGCGTTGGTCCCACCCCTTCTCCTGTTTTATCAGCCCGGGGGGTGCCCTTTCCACAGCACTGGGCTCAGCAGTCTGCAGTGCACCCTTCGTGGGGCCCTGAGCAGAATCTCCCCAGGATTTGCGGGTATGACTTTTATATACTGACCTTATGCCTAGGCTCTTATCATCCTGGTTAAAAAGGTTAAGTACCTTGCTATAGGGTATGAATTTTTAAGCCAATGTAAATTTGGGGTGGGGAGCAGGGGACAGTGTAGTATTTCTTTCTCATCCTTCAGGTCACAGCTTAAATGTCACATCTGCCAAGAGAACCCCTTGGTCTAGCCTCATGGTTCTCAAGGGGGGACCATTCCTCACTCTGGGGACGTGTGGTCAAATCTGGAGACATTGCTGGTTGTCAGTATGGAAAGGGTTCTAGGGGCATTTAGCGGGTAGAGGCCAGGGCTGCTGACCATCTTACAGTGGCAGGACAGTCCCCTTGACACAGAATTGTCCAGCCCCAAATGTCAGCAGTGCTGAGGGTGAGAAAGCCTGGCCTGGACTATTTACAGGAGATCCTTCCTCCAAGCCCTGCTTATTCCTTCATGGCGCTTACTGCGGTCTTGTAATTATCTGGATGGCTGACTTTAAGAAGTGTGTGTGTGTATAGACAGAGAGATGGATGGAGAGATAGATAGATAGGAAGAAATATACATATTATTGTCCATCTGCCTTACTTGGAATGTTAGTCCAAAACGGCAGGGGTCTTTTCTGTCTTGGTCACTGCTGCATGCCCAGTGCCTCGCATGATGATATATGGTAGGTGCCCAATAACTGTCTGTTTCTTAGTGAATGAATAGGAGGGGCTTTTTCCCTTCTGTATAGAATTTTGATTCTACATCTCCAATTAATACAGACCTGCCTAATAACTCAAAATAGGATTTTGCTCCACTTCAAATCCAAGTGATGTTTGTCCAGTCAAATCCTGTTGTTCAGGATAACATGTGCAATGGTGAAGGACCTTTCTGGAAGTTTTTATAACATGTATATTGAAAGTTCACCTAATCCCCAACTGCTGAAAAAAGAACGGACACAAAGAATCAGAGAGACCATAAACCGAGTATCTAATTTAGAAAATGTCACTGTTTTAATGTTGTCAGTTGTAAAGAGGTGTGTCTCAACCAGATTGTAACAAAATTACCACAGCTTATTCCAAAAGAAAATTTTAATACAAGAGAGTTTAGAAAATTAAACACATTTGTTTAAAAATTCTATTGTGTAAACCTTAACAGAGCAGGGTAGTTAAGATACTACTACGTGTTTCAGAGCGAATCCGCGGGCTTCTAGGCCTCACGTCCAGACACTAGACTCTAGATTTGTCGCCTTGTTCCCTGCGACAGACGGCTCACTGGGACCCGATCGTGGGTGACTCCGGCTGGGTCACCATGGCGCCTGTAGTCAAAAGACTCCCTCCTCCAAGAAGTGAGCATCTGATGAGTTAAGCAAAGTGTTCTACCAAATGGCGATGCCAGGGATGGTGCCACTAAGGCGGCAGAGGCAAAGACATTCTTTCCAGGATGAATGCTAGATAATAAAAAAATCCACCACCCCCTCACTCCTGGCTATGCCTGTTCTCCAGCTCATCTCTGGAGGGGCTAGCAACTCTGGGTGCAGACATGTGATCCCCCATTTTGTAACCTTCCACGTCCTCAGTCCCAGGTTTTGCAAGGGCGTCCCCTTGTATGGTCTCAGGTGATGGCGGAATCGTCAGAGGTGCGTGGCTTCTCCCCTTGCAGTTCATGAAGGCAGGAGGCAGACCTGATGGGATTCGAGGGCAGGCGGGGAGCCTGGGCGGGTCAGCTAGTGGTTTTCAGTGATGGTGGCAAAACATTTATGTGCCAGTAAGAAAGAAGTAAATCCCCGGACCGCGAAACACTCATGGATCCAGCCTGGCCTTCGAGTGGGGTTGCTCATCCTTGCTGTAGGCTCAACCATCTTTCAGAGAAACCAGATTTTTTTTTCCACTTCTCTTCCTAAACTGATGATTGGGTAGATGAGGAAACCCATTTAATGCGGTTGTTAGGATTCAGAGATGAAAGTAAGGGCTCCTTGACAGACTTGAGAACTACCCGAATCAGGCCCATCCACGGCAACGGGCATGGCGGAAGGGAAGGTCAGAATCCCGCCCTGAACTGAGCAGGGGCGTTTCAGTCACTGTGGGGTGAGAAGACAGCTGCTCTGCTCAGAGCACGGAGATCGGCAAGCCTCCACGCTCACTTCTATCGATCCAGTCGCCCAAGTTTTATTTTAGAAACGTAATCAAGACCACATGTTAGGGAAACATGAAAAATGAATTTTTTGGCATGGGAATGTTAGATAAAATATACAGTGCTACAATTGTGCAAAATTAGCACAGAAGCCAATCTGAACAGCAGACATTTAATGTTAGCTTTAATGAAACAATACACAATACTGTGAAAAATGATCATTGCAAAAGGCCTTGCTCGTGAGCAGATGCCTGCGTGCCAGAAGCGCCCAGCCTGGGGGAAGGTCCAGTGTGGGTGGCAGTGTCCCAAGGGAAACACCGAGACAGGGTCAAGACAGTTAGTTATTGCCTTTGGGGTTGAAGCTTGAGCAGGGCGTGCTCCTTCTAGGACGCCTCTTAGCCGATCTGATGCTCCCAGGCAGGGTCCTTCTCTGGCAGGTCCTGGGGGATGCCCACGTGGCTTGAGGCTGAGAATCCAGCCTGTTCTTTACTGTCAGTGACACGCCCAGGCGAGGTGCCCCCTTTGGGGGAGAGCACCTCCCATGAATGGGCGCTGGTACCGAGTTGCCAGGCTGAGGGATGAAGGAAGGATGCCAGACGTGACTGGTTAGGAGAGGTCTGCCGGGGCCCGAGGTCAGGACCTGGCCGCCAGGTGAGGGGTCCAGCTGGCGGCACCCCCTGTGAGGGTGAGCAGGTGGCGTGGGGGACCAAGGCCTGAAACCCTGTGACCTGGTCCTCCAGTGGGCAAACTGTCTCATGAGGAAATAATAGGAGAAAAAGAGGAGGCAAGGCCACCAGCTTGCGCAGGGCCGCAGAGCCCTAGTTCAGGGTGTTAGGAGTGCTTTGGATCAACTGGGCTGGTGGGTGGGTCTTCATTCCTGTTTCCTGATTCTGAGCCCAAAACCTGGGGATTAATTCTTGGGCCTCCAGTGCCTGCTGCCTCTGGGCATTAGCTGCAGCTGTGTTATCAATCCCTCGGATGTAGACAGCTTTGATTGCCTCTGTTGTTTTAAAGGCACAGCACAGCCCGGCACTACACGCAGCGCTGCTGTAAAATCCAGCGGTTATCAAAGAACACATCTCAATAGGCCCCATGCTGTGTGACCAGACCTTGTCCACAAACACTGGTCCACGTCCCTCCCCCTCACCGTTCACGCCTCTTGCCAGGTCTCACAAGATGGCACTGTCTCTACAACTCAATCAGGTGATCCCTTTCGTAGCTAGGAAGCCCCTGGATGGGCCTGGTGATGGTGTTAAAGGCGACCACTGTGGGGTTTAACAGCCTCTTCCAGGAAAGCCGCCTCCTCCCCCAGGGCCTGACTGTGGAGAGATGCTGGGTTGTTTCAAGCCAGGATTCCAGACCAGCTGCAGGAGTAGGAGCTGAGAAAGCTCGCTTCTGGGCGAGGTTTACACCAGCCTCGGACCGCCCTTCCTGGGAGCTTTGGTTTTCTCTTTTAAGGAGAGATGTCTCTGCCCAGCCCTGCTTTTCCTGGGTCTCCTTTATCTGGGGGAAAAGGAGGGAGCAAACAAGATGATGGCAGAGATGGACCCGGCTGATGTTGCATCCCATTCTGGCTGAAGCCGCCCCTGAGCAGACAGCCTGGCTTTGCAGAGGGGACCTGGAGGGGCCTCTCCCTCCCCGAACAGGTGGGGTACCAGAGGGTCAAGGCCTTCTAGAGAGACGGGCCCTTCAGCTCCTTTCAGAATGGGGGGTGGCTTCCTCTCTCAGACGCCAACTTTGGAGGCTCCAAACAATTTTCTAATTTGATCAAGGAGAGAGAAGCAATGTCAACTGCTCCTTTCTGAAGGGCTGTCTTTCCCCCTGATGGGTTCCAGGGGATATCCCACCCTCTGAATTGGATTTGGGTTGATGGGCAGATATTGACCCATCCTCAGGGGCTGGCATTTTGTGTCCCAGACCTCGGCCTGGACCTCGGTGTTTTATTCTTTCTCTAGGAGCTGGGGAGTCCGCCCCTTCTAAGTCCATCCCGCCACCCTGGAGAGCAGGGCAGGAGTATTTTGAGCAGCTGGATGGACTAATCACTGCAGAACATTCCTATGTGATTCCAAAGTTAAGGCTTTGAGGAGGTGCTGTAATGTGCATGTCACATGCATGTCTGAGCTGAAATCAAAGGAATTGAAGGATCAGGGTTTCTGCAGGATCACAAAAACGGAGGTGCAGATAGCAAGCAGCCTGGAGGGTCCCCGTGGGGCCCCCAGGAACATGCTTTTTACAATCCACGTTTTGGGAGAGCGGGGCAAGTTTTCTGTGAATAATTAAGCTTTAAAAAATGGGGAGGCAGAGCTTCTCCTTTTTAAATACGGGCTGCGAGTGCATTTGTATCTCCCAGCTCAGCATCTGTCCGCCGTAGCTATGGGTGCCTTTATTTTTTTTGGCTCTTTTTTTAACTCCGTGCACAGAATGTCAAAGCTGGCTGCTGGTGGGGTGGTTGGAGAAGGCGAGACCAGACTTGCACTCAGATGTGTTTCGGGTCAGGCGCCAGAAAAGGCTGGCTGGTCGGAACCCTTGGCCCTGGGGGGTGTTGGGGCAGTGGTTCCATTCTGGGTCTAGTACAACCAGAGAGGAGACACCTTGGGAACAGATCCGGCTGTGCAGCCTGTCAGCTGGCATCAAACTGACTGCTGTGGAGGGACCTAAATGCGGGGGGCTGGGATCTGGGGCAGCTGGAGCTTCCGGACAGTCCCGGAGGATCTGGTCGAGGAGGGCTCTGTGTTCAAGGCAGCGCTGTGGGACTCGGGATTCCAACAAAGTGCATGTGCAGCGGCTCCCTCGGCTCACACGCGGAAGAGAGAAACCACGTTGCCTTTCTAGGACACAGCGTCCCTCGGGTCCTCGGACCCCCATGAGCTGACAGCAGGGCCCCCAGACACGCACTCCCCACTCCATCTGCGGAGAACAGCTGGCTAGTTTTGCTCACCTGGACCTGGCTCACCTGGCAGAATGTTCCCTCAGAAGTCACTCAGGCCTCCTCCGAGTCTCTGGAGGGCTGTGCGTAGATGATCTCAGCTCTGCTTAACTGCTCTGATAAGTTCCGTTTGGCTGACGGGAGGAACACGCAGCACAAACCTTCCAGGCCATTCCTTCCAGAGTTTTCCGCTATCTAGGAAACGCTCAATGATTACCCACACCGCTCACCCAGTTGTAAGCTGATGAGTGGTTAGCCTTCTACGGACCATCTTTCACACACATTTACGTCGGCTACTGTCCCCAGAAAATGCCTCTCTTTGTATCAGCAGCTGAGATTGGCTCTTGCCCGGGGTGGGAGAGAGTTCCATGATTCTGGCCAAATGGCTCAGGTCCCACGGGGCGACCTGCCGCTGCTCCTCCTCCTGTTCCACCTGCCGGGGCCCCGCTCTGAATGGGAGGAGCAGAGGCGGTGGTCTCGGGGGCACGCAGGGCCCTGCTCCCACGGACAGCGCGCTGGCCGGCAGAGGCTGTGCCGCACACCCTCGTCTTTAGGGCATGATCATGACCTGTGCAGAGGGGACACTTGTGTCCAAGTTCACAGAGAGCCACGCTGAGCTCCTCGGAGCCCCGGGGCCAGGTCTGAAAGCCCGAGGCCCACAGAACCTTCTGGAATGCTTCCCGGAGCCGAGTCTCTAACAGCCTGAGGGCTCTCCTCTAGGCTTCCGAGGCCAGGGCCACCGACTCCTGGATAGCCCAGGCTCTCCAATACGGGTCACTGGGTGGCTGCTGATGGCTGGCCTGACCAGGTGCACATGGGCCCAGGGTGCCTCAGGTTTCCTACAGGGGCTGGTCCTTCCAGAACCAACCATAAGGAGGTAGGGAAGTTCTCCAAGAACCACAGTTCCGCATCCCTCTCATGGCTCCTTCACACGAAGGCCACGGGACTGTCTCCCTGGAGCATGGTGGCAAGAACTAGGGTGTCTACTGACCACTGGTCGGGAGAGCATGGAAAGGAACTAGCCTCCACCCAAACCCTTCACGTCCATAGGTTGTAGCAGGCAATTACATTAAACAGGGGGAAAAAAAAACCAGTCATTCGAATTCCCACGTGGGAAAGAGTTAAGAGGTGGTTTCTTGATGAACCTTCTGACCAACTGAGACATCAGACTTGTGCATCTCAACCAGGGGGCTCCGAGCCCGACCCAGCGCCCACCCTCCTGCCGGCCCCTGGGCTGGAGGGAGGGGAACGGCTGGCCCTCATGGCCCAGGGCAGGGCCAGGGAGAGCAGGGCCCACATGTCTGCGTCTGTCCAGCGAGGACCTGCCCTGCTCTCACATGGCCCAGTTTAATCAGGGGGTCACGGAACCGGTGGGGAAGGTGTGCTCTCTGGCGTTCACCGGGGGGACAGGGGTGTCCCTCCGAGGTGGAAGGGGCCAGCTGCCGTGGCCGGGGTGGAGGCAGCTGGCACAGCACGTAGGGCCTGAGTCTGGGTGGCCGTCGAGGTCAGAGGTCGCCGCTCTGGGGCTCCACGTTGCGCGTCTCCCTGGGGTGACCGCGGGACAGCTTGGGGAAGCGGGAAGCCACTTTGGGCCGGCTGTTCTTGGTCAGCGGTTCTCCGGGAGGGGTGACGTCACTGTAAGATAGAGCAGGGAGAATCGGGTTAAGTCAGGGTTCCAAGTGCAAATAGCTACAGGCAGGGCGGCAGGGGGTGGGGTGGACAGCGGGAGTGGCCTCCGGGGCATGGCTGCTGCGTGGTTGGGTGGCAAGGGCGGTGTGGAGAAATGGGGAGGGGCGTCCACGTTGTCGTGTGAACTTTCTGTCCGTCAGCAGCGCCCAGCACAGCACTGGGGCTGCAGCTCTGGACCCGCTTTTAAGTCAACGAAAGATGGTTCTGGCCCCGGCTGTCTTCTCACCATCTTCATTGATCTTCCAGCAAAGGCACATTTCAAAGTCAAAGAAAGAAAATGCTTGGGAGAACACTGCATTTAAAGTCATAAAAGATGCACGAACACAGGAGAGGGAATTATGTCTGCCAACGTCCAATTGTAAGGGCGTTTACGACAGCAGTATGTAAAAGAGCCAGAAATACGGAACAACTTATGAGTCCAATGCAAGGATCACTGATACTGGATAGACTGGTGAAAAAACACCTATAACCACGAGACAGCAGCAGCCGGTACGCACAGGGGCACGGGAGTGCGTTTATGAGCCAGTAAGGGCGTATGATTCCAACACAGGTTAAAGCACAGTAGGGAGGCTGTAACCCCGCCGTGTACAGAAAACACCTGAAGGATACATTTGTTTACTCTGTGAATCTTGGCGCACCCATGTGGGCCAAGCACCGTGCAAGGCACTGGGGATAAACGGTGAACAAAACGGATTCTCCCAGGACCCGGGGAGCTCACAGTCCAAAGGAGGGTTAAAAACATCACACGTTCAAAGACAGGTTACAAATGCCACCAGAGCCTCCCCGAGCAGGGAGCCTGGGGCATGGCAGGAAGTGCCCGAGAGCGGGCGTAGGGGGCCAGCCTGGGTGAAGCTTGGGGCCAGGAGGCTCTGGGCACCGGAGCACTGGGGGAGGCAGGGAGGGAGCAGCTGGAGGGTGAAGGGCATCTGCCGGAGGGCTCTCGGCGGCGGGGGCTCCGTGATCTGGTTGCACTGGGAAGTGCCCGATGCCAAGGCCACTGCTCCAGGCACGCGCAGAAGCCTGGGCTGGGGCTGTGAATGCAGAGGTGGTGAACTCTGTCTTATTTCCCACGGCTGCTGTAACACATTACCACACACTTGGTGGCTTAAAACAACACGCTGTGCTGTCTTACAGTTCCGGAAGCCAGAAGTCCCAAATGGGCCTTATGAGGCTACGTTCAAGGTGTACCTCTCGGAAGCTCCAAGGGAGAATCCTTCCTGGCCCTTCCCAGCCCCTGCAGGCCGCCTGCTTGCCTCAGCTCGTGGCCCCCGCCTCCATCTTCAAAGCCAACACTGCAGCATCTTCAACTCTCTTTCCCTCTGACCCTCCTGCCTCCTCCTTATAAAGACCCTTGTGATCACATTGGACCCACCTGGACATCTCCCCTCTGCCCCAATCCTTAAATCTACTGAGTCCCCTTTGCCATGTAAGGGGACAACATTTATAGGTTCCAGGGGTTAGGGTACAGAATTAGTGGGGGGGGTGTCATTCTGTCTACCACAGACTGAAATTTGAATAGAAAGTAGAATCAACACGACTTGGTAATGGAATAATAACTGCCTCTAAATGGTGAGATCACAGCTGACAGAAAATATAAAAGAGAAATAAGAGAAAACGTTGATAATAAATATCTCACTGATACAAAATGCTTTTTAAAAACAAAGATTAAAGGTTGTTCGCACATCCTGACTGTCTCTGTGGCATCAGACTCCGTGCCAAGGGCTTTCCGGACGCGAGTCCTAGAGGACTCTGCAAGGGAAGACAGAGCCCAGCTAGAGCTGAGCCCCGAGGCTCAGGGAGGACACAGCCACCAGCTAGTAAGTGGCAGATCCAGAATCACCAGCAGCTGTCTCCAGGACCAGTCCAGATAAGCAAAGGAATGGATCATATCCAAAGAGAAATGGTCCCCGCAGGGGTCCCTGAAATGGCCACTTGCTTCCTGCATCTCAGGAGTGGTTCGGTTTACACGAGCTGATTTTTCACGCCTTTTCAGGGACCCAGACACTGTGCTCAGTGAGATGTCCCTCATTTCCCATTTGGGACGACATCTCAGTAAGATAATAAAATGAAAAATCCTTCTAATTACCACCTTCTCCCATGGGAGCCAGGGTGTGCTTATCTTCTGTGCATGGAGGGAAGAGAAGCATCTGACCTTGAACAAAGCTGGAGCTGCTCCAAATCCTCTGGGTACCTCCTTCGGAATGGCACTGGCCACGGGCCCAAAGCCGCCACGACCCTCTCTTCTTCCCAAACACTCACATTACCATAAGCCTCTTTATCCCTGAATGCCACTTAGAGGTATGGGCAGAAGATGCTGGAAGGAATCTTTGCCCCCCTGTGAAGGGCTGATGATTACGAGTGTGCAGGTGGGCTCAGGTGTAAAGGTCATTGTAAACCACGGGCCTCCCCAACCTCCTCCCCTCACACTGTCCGGGGTCAGGGGTCCAGCCAGCTGCCCCTGTGCCCGTGGCTGCTGTCATCACTGGGCATGATGTGCGAGGCCAGGAGGACCTCTGCCCACAGTGACCAGAGCCCGTGGTCCCCAGAGCTGGCTCCTGGGAGGGCCCAGAAGAGGCGGGAGCCTGGCTGGTGCGAGGGGACAGTTACGAGACAGCGGGGCCAGGACTCTGGCATTTCATTTAGTTTCACCAAAGGCACCTGTGTGGGGAGTAGCGCAGCGGGTGAGGGCGGGGCCTCGGAGCCAGGACACCCTCGGGTCCCCCGCCAACGGGCTCTGCTCGCTGCCCTCGAGCCTCGTGTCCTGGGCTGCCTGCCACACGGGGATGATGATCACCCGGCCCTCACAGCGCTGTGGCAACGGCAGGAGAGTTCACCCCACGTGGAGCCACTAACAAGCTGCGTTTCCTTAGGCAAGTGTCTTGTTGGCTTTGAGCCAAGGCTTCTAGGGTAGAATAAATATTTATCCAAAAGAATAGAAATCAGGATCTGGAAGAAATCTCTCTGCACCCCCATGTTCACCGCAGCACTATTCACAACAGGGAAGATGTGCCAATAACCTAATCTCTGTGAATGGATAAAAAATGTGGTCCATCCATACAATGGAATATTCAAGCCTTTAAAAAAAAGAGGAAATTCTGACATATGTGAAAACACGGATGAATGCTGAGGACACTATGCTAGGTGAAATAAGCCAGTCACAAGGACAGCTACTGTATGATTCCACTTACATGAGGCATCTGAAATAGTCAAACTTGGAGAACCAAAGCCTGGAATGGTGGTTGGTAGAGGCAGGGGGAGGGGCAAGTAGGGAGTTACTAACTGACAGGCATAATGTTGCAGTTGAATAAGATGAATAAGTTCTAAACTCAAAATGGATTAGGGACCTAAATGTAAGACTGGATACTATAAAACTCCTAGAGGAAAACATAGGCAGAACAGTCTTTGACATAAATCGCAGCAATATCTTTTGGGATCCACCTCCTAGAATAATCAAAATAAAAACAAACAACTGGGACCTAATTAAACTTAAAAGCTTTTGCACAGCAAAGGAAACCATAAACAAAACGAAAGGACAACCCACAGAATGGGAGAAAATATCTGCAAATGAAGCAACCAACAAAGGATTAATCTCCAAAATTTACAAACAGCTAGCTCATACAGCTCTGTCAAAAAACAAAAACCCAATCAAAAAATGGGCAGAAGACCTAAACAGACATTTCTCCAAAGAAGATATACAGATGGTCAAAAAGCACATGAAAAGATGCTCAACAACGCTAATTATTAGAGAAATGCAATTCAAAACTACAATGAGGTATCACCTCACACTGGTCAGAATGGCCATCACCAAAAAGCCTACAAACGATAAATGCTGGAGACCCTCCTACACTGTTGGTGGGAATGTAAACTGGTACAACCACAATGGAGGACAGTATGGATGTTCCTTAATAAACTAAAAATAGAACTACCATATGATCTAGCAATCCCACTCCTGGGCATATATCCAGAGAAAACCGTAATTCAAAAAGATACATGCACTCCAGTGTTCACTGCAGCATGTAATATTTACTATAGCCAAGACATGGAAGCAACCTAAATGTCCATCGACAGAGGAATGTTTAAAGAAAATGTGGTATATACAATGGAATATTAGCCATAAAAAAGAACGAAATAATGCCATTTGCAGCAACATGGATGGACCTAGAGATTATCATACTAAGTGAAGTAAGACAGAGAAAGACAAATATCATATGATACCACTTATATGTGGAATCTAAAAAAAATGATACAAATGAACTTATTTTCAACAGAAACAGACTCACAGACTTGGAAAACAAACTTTGGTTACCAAAGGGGAAATGTTGGGGGGAGGGGTAAATTAGGAGGTTGGGATTAGCAGACACACACTACTATTGGGTTGGCCAAAAGGTTCCTTTGGTTTTTTCCGTAAGATGGCTCTAGTAGCACTTAGTTGTCTTTAACTTCATTCAAAACAATTTTGTTAGATTGTATGTGACAGCTGTCATATCAGCGTGCACTTAAAAATTAAGACTTATCAAAATTGGTGAATTTTTGTGTAGCCATTTTAATATTGAAGGTGGAAGAAAACACCATTTTCAGCATATTATGCTTTATTATCTCAAGAAAGGTTAAAACGCAACTGAAATGCAAAAAAAGATTTGTGCAGTGTATGGAGAAGGTGCCGTGACTGATCAAACATGTCAAAAGTGGGTTGCGAAGTTTAGTGCTGGAGATTTCTCGCTGGACGATGCTCCAGGGTTGGGTAGACCAGTTGAAGTTGACAGAGATCAAATCGAGACACTAACTGAGAACAGTCAACGTTATACCACGCAAGAGACAGCGAACATACTCAAAATATCCAAATCAAGCGTTGAAAATCACTTGCACCAGCTTGGTTATGTTAATTCGCTTTGATGTTTGGGTTCCACGTAAGTTCAGTGAAAAAAAACCTTCTTGACCGTATTTCCACAAGCAATTCTCTACTGAAACGTAAAGAAGACGTTCCATTTTTAAAACAAATTGTGACGGGCTATGAAAAGTGGATACTGTGAAATAATGTGGAACGGAAGAGATCGTGGGGCAAGCGAAATGAACCACCACCAACCACAGCAAAGGCCGGTCTTCATCCAAAGAAGGTGATGCTATGTATATGGTAGGATTAGAAGGGAGTCCTCTGTTATGAGCTCCTTCCAGAAAACCAAACGACTAATTCCAACAAGTACTGCTCCCAATTAGACCAACTGAAAGCAGCACTCAACGAAAAGCATCCAGAATTAGTCAACAGAAAACGCATAATCTTCCATCAGGATAACGCAAGACCGCATATTTCTTTGATGACCAGGCACAAACTGTTACAGCTTGGCTGGGAAGTTCTGATTCATCCGCCGTATTCACCAGACATTGCACCGTCGAATTTCCATCTATTTCCATCTTTACAAAATTCTCTTAATGGAAAAAATTTCAATTTCCTGGAAGACTGTAAAAGGCACCTGGAACAGTTCTTTTTTCAAAAAGATAAAAAGTTTTGGGAAGACAGAATTATGAAGTTGCCTGAAAAACGGCAGATAGTAGTAGAACAAAAGGGTGAATACGTTGCTTAATAAAGTTCTTGGTGAAAATGAAAATTGTCTTATTTTTAACTAAAAAACCCAACGTACTTTTTGGCCAACCCAATATATATAAAATAATCAACAAGGACCTACTGTATAGCACAGGGAACTATCCTCAATATTTTGTAATAAGGGAAAAGAATCTGAAAAAAAATGGCTAAATGTATATGTATAACTGAATCACTTTGCTGTACACCTGAAACTAACACAACATTGTAAATCAACTATATACTCCAATATAAAACTTAAATTTAAAAAAAAGAGGAATAAGCTCTAGAGACCTGCTGTACAACACTGTACCTACAGTCAACAGTCCTGTATTGTACACTTAAAATTTGTGAAGGGGGAAGGTTTCAGGTTAAATGCTCTTGCCACAAAAACAACAACAAAAAATAAGTCTAGTATTGGCAATTTCACATGGTTTAACAGTAGTATCAGAAGGCATGGGATTGTTGGTAAGTATAAACTGGGAGGTGACAGGGGTCCGGGGTGGATGGAGAAAAGGGTGGGGCCTGCTCTGAATGGGAAAGAGACCTGGGATTCTCCCCGGGTCTCTTCCCTCTAGGAGAGAGCCAGGGCCAAGGCCACATGCATCCCAGGACTGAGGTCCATCAGCAGAGCCCAGGGCTGTGCACATGCAGCTCCAGGGAAGCAGGAAGGTCTCACAGTTGCAAGGACAGCTTTAAATAAGGACCATTGATTTTTTTTACACCAAAGCTCACTGCAGCCGCCACCTTGCATGCCATCACATTTCTGTGTCCTCAGGCTGAAATTCTCATTGCTCACGCCTTTGTTGGCCTTGTGCACTAGTGAGATTTAAAGAATACTGCCATTTCTTACCCAGCCCCATCGACAGAAATCAGGCCACCGAGAAGCTCTTCTTTCCTCCGGCCTGTGTTTTTATAATAAAGCAGGCTGGTGGCTCTGGATCTGGGCAGGAGCAGAACCACTGAGCAAGGTAAAATTACGTTCCTGATCCACCCGATTCTGTTTTAATGTGGGAGGTATGTCTACCCCAGTTTTGCAGACAAGAAAAGGGAAGTGTGGAGAGCAAGAAAGGCCCCACTTCCACCATAAAAATAGACTTCCAAAGGAAGTGTGGAGTAATAGAAGCTCCATATTCAAAGTCAGAAAACCTGTGTGCCTTCAGTTAGACACCTTAGGACCTTTGAGGAAGATCTATAACCTTCCCAAGACTCAGTTTTCTGATCTGTGAAATGGGCATAATATTGGTCCTTTCTACTGCTCATGTATCATCCAACACATATTTATTGAGTCTGTTACAAATAGGAATAGAGTTGGCTCTTTCAAGGCCCCTAGATCACTGAAATGAAAGAGGCACAGGCAAAGTCTGGTCAGCAAAATCTTAAGAACTTTGATGGCTAAGGCATCAATATATGAAGGGAAGTGGATAGAGGCTTTTACAAAGATTTTAAAAACTACAGAAATATACCTCAAAACCTCCTGTTCCTTTCCCCAGCACAACTCAAGTCTTCCATCTGTCTGACCTGAGGGCAGGAGGCTGGAAGGCAGAGGAAGGAACCTTCTCTGAAGAGACCATACTAGGCTTTCTGGAACAGGTGCCCTAAAAATCTATAGAGATGGGAGAGAGATGGGCATTTGGCAGGGATGTTTGGAGCCCCCTCCTCCTGTCAGGTCTTCCGTTCCTCAGACACATTCAGCAACACTCTCTCCCCACTGCTGGCCACCATCAAGGTGCCAAGGGAGTCCATGTCTGTGGAGGTGGCCCCTGCCAGGAGCCCCAGAGGGGACAGTTCCTTTTAATAAGCCTCTGGGGCACACTGCCATGGCCTCTCCGTCCCCGGCACACAGGTGAAGTTGATCCGCCGGTCTCAACCCCTCCTCAGTGAAAATGACCATGGGGAGAGATTTGCTGTTCATTTCACTTATAAAGTGGCTTTCAAGGGCCGGTCAATATTCCATTTGCTGGGAGCTGCCTTCTGCAGCTGGGAGGGTGGCTTTGCAGGGGCCACGCCTGCTGCTGGGCTGGACCCTGGAACACAGCTGGGACTGAGCGGCCTTCTGTAGAAGGTGTGGCCGCTGTCCTCCTGTACCCGGCTCCCTGACGGAGCCCGTGCTTGCAGGAGTTGGGAGAACTGCCTCTGGGATGTGCACACCCTGTGTCTCGTGCCCTCCGGTCTGTGGGAGGGGAGAGGAGGCCTTGCACCCCATCAGTCAAGGTGCGCCAGGCTAGTCGGCCTTTGACTTGGCTCGTAGGCACACCTTCAGGCTCAGGACCACACGATGGGGACCCACCTCTACCCATGCACTCCGTCACTCCACTAACATCCATGAGGATTTCTCTCTGTGAGCTGTACCCTGTGGATTTGAGGAAGGAGGCCTCCGTGGCACTTCCTCTCTGTTTCCTGTCCCTCGGTTTGACCTGGGTCTAAAGAGTGTCACCATCTGGATGTGACCCAGAAATGGCCCTGGCAGTACCAAGGGTTCCCTGAAGGCAGGGCTTGGCCTGGTTCTTCTTTGGTCCTCACAGTTCCCGACCCCAAAAAGCACTTGGTGATTTAACACTTTTGGATGGATTAAAGAGGACCACTGCTTGTCAGGTCTTGGGCTAAAACTTACACCGATTCTCATGTAATTTGCACGCCAGCCTTGTGAAGGAGGCGTGTTTCCCAGCTGGGGACATCAAAGCGCAGAAGCCACTTGTCCGGGGTCCCCTGAGCAAGCAAGAAGCAGAGGCTGGTCTTGAACATGCAGTCTGGCCCCAGAGCCCACAACTAGATGACCCAGGAGACCACACAGTCAAGCTGGGGCCGATGGTACGCGTCTGAGAGGCTGTGCCTTCAGCACAGACCGTCTGACCTTTGGAAACAATTGGAACTGCGGAGGGCGCATCTGTCACCAGGTGAACACAAACCCCATTTCAGTAAATCCCGTATTATATTCTCAAGATCTTTCGCACGTGCTTTCAATAGTGCTCTGACGTAACTGCTGCTCTCTGCTGACAGATTTTTAATAGTTTAGCTTTAAATTTTTCTACTCCAAGCTCTGGACTGGTAGTTGAATACGCACAAGTTAAATGACGGTAAAAAGAGAAGCGGGAGGATGTAGAGAGCCCTCGCATCATTAACAAACGTAAAGAGTAGTGACACCGGCTCACTGTAGGGGAGGAAATGGAACCCATACGTGCAGGTGTGAAGAAGGGGACAGAAATAGCCTGTAATCCTGCCCTCCGTGGACGACCACTGTTAGTGCAGGAGTGTAGATTTTTCAGGTCATTTTCTATGTGCATTTCTTATGGTGGATCTTTCAATATGAAAATGGTTACTTCCTAAATAAACCTGCTTTGAAATCTGATGGTCTTTTAAATCAAGGCATTCTGTTCATGGAATGACACAGATGTTGGTGATGTGGCCTGGAAAACAGTGGTGACAGTGACGATGTGTCATTATAACAGGTCTGTTCACTGCGGGCTTGCTGTGTGGCAGGTGCAGGGCTCACCACCGTTATTTTATGTAGCTCTCTCTCCCACCAACCCTGGGAGGTAGGGACTCTGTTTAACACGTGAAAACTCAAGAAGCTACTGTCTAGCATGGCTTCCTGAGCTGCAGGGACTTGTGCGATGTCACATGTGTCCTATGTGATACAGCAGGACACACACCCAGGCCCATCTTCTCAGCCTCTGGGCTGAGTGGCAGATGACAGGGCAGTATTGGCAGGAAAAAAAAGAAGGCCTGGGCTTCCCTGGTGGTGCAGTGGTTGAGAATCTGCCTGCCAATGCAGGGACACGGGTTCGAGCCCTGGTCTGGGAAGATCCCACATGCCGCGGAACAACTGGGCCCATGAGCCACAATTACTGAGCCTGCGCGTCTGGAGCCTGTGCTCCGCAACAAGAGAGGCCGCGATAGTGAGAGGCCCGTGCACCGCGATGAAGAGTGGCCCCCGCTTGCCACAACTGGAGAAAGCCCTCGCAGAGAAACGAAGACCCAACACAGCCATAAATAAATAAAAAAAAAAAAAAAAAAAAAAAAAAGGCCTACAGGGCTCTGGGAAGATGCTGCAATTTGTGAACTGACTCACCTTGAGCGAGCCTTTTCATGCTCCTCCCCCCAGCATCACTGCATCTCCTCTATCATCATCTATGTAAGAAGTTTCTTAGCCTGGTTCTAGGCAAAGTCTCAATCTATGATTGCCATCTGACAAATGGGGCTATAGGATTAAACAAGACAACACGGGGGGTGCTCTCTGTCAACGAGGGCTCTAGTGGCTGGAGGAGCTGGCAGGGCCTGAATCGTGGACAGAGGATCGTGGCGGGAGGGGCTGCATGTGAAGGTACAGCTTCTAAAGATCTCCCGACGGGGCCGGGAGCCATAGGACAGAGGTGAGCCCCAGAGACAGGGAGCCTCGTTGTGGGGCTGGTGTAGCCCCCCTGGGAGAAAGATCCTGAGGACAGACCCGAAACGGGGCAGTGGCAGTGCAGCAGGGGTGGGGATGGTGATCCAAAGGTGCTGAAGAGAGAGCATCCCTAGGGCTCCATGACCCATCAGACGGGGGAAGTGAGAACAGGTTTCATCTGTGCTTGGAAACTGGACTACAGGGAGTGCCGAGCTTGGCGGGGAAGGTACAGAAAGTGACAGGTGGATGGCGGCATGTGTATCTCTGGGATAAACCATGCTATTAAAAAAAGTAAAGGGCTTCCCTGGTGGCGCAGTGGTTGAGAATCTGCCTGCCAATGCAGGGGACACGGGTTCGAGCCCTGGTCTGGGAAGATCCCACATGCCGCGGAACAACTGGGCCCATGAGCCACAATTACTGAGCCTGCGCGTCTGGAGCCTGTGCCCCGTAACAAGAGAGGCCACGATAGTGAGAGGCCCGCGCACCGTGATGAAGAGTGGCCCCCACTTGCCGCAACTGGAGAAAGCCCTCGCACAGAAACGAAGACCCAACACAGCCAATAACTAACTAACTAACTAACTAACTAACTAACTAACTAAATAAAAATAAATAAATAAATAAAAAATAAATAAAAATAAATAATAAATAAATAAATAAATAAATAATAAATAGATAAATAAATAAATAAATAAATAAATAAATAAATGTAAAGATACGTTTGTCCCTTTTTGCCAGGAAGATCGCACAAGTCCATACCAGCACTGTACTGCCTACCTGTACTGCGCCCAGACACATCAGCTTTCATTACTTCATGGCTACAAACGATCATAGATGAGATTCTGATCGTTACAAATGGCGCAATGCTAACGGGGCCGCACCGGGTGCCTGGCCGGGAGCCTCTTCAGTTACAGCTCCTTGTTACCCAGAGTGGGGCTTCCAGGGCTCCTGATCTGACTCAGCTGACATTTCAGAAGGTCTGTGCATCATGTCCTAGGTTGGGGACCAGTACGTAAAAGGCTCTTCCGAAAAGGGGCTGGGTCATTCTCTCGCCCCCTCTAGTACCTCCTCTGCCAGACCCTCATCTACACCCCCTCTCTGAATCCTGCCACTGACCCCTTCTCAATCCCCTTCTCACAGGTCAGCCCTCATCACATCTCCATGGTAATCACTGCCCACCCCCTCGTGGTGCTCTCCCCGAGCATGAAGCCTGGCCAAACCCTACCCTGGTTAAGCCGAGCAGCAGACCAGGGAGGAAAAAGCCCAAGGTGGGGCCGGCTGGCTGGCCGCGTTTTCGGTTCACGGCTAACCCTACAGGCCCCAACGATCCTGCCCCAGTTCCCCACCTGGCCCCCCCCACCTCACTGAAGTAACTATTGTATTCCTTCCCTCTTCTCAGACCATCTCCATCCTGGACGCTCTGCCTGGCAGGTCACCCAGAAAGCAGCCGGGGGGGCTCCTCTCCTCTCCTCCCCGTGACACAGGGTCACGTATCCCTGCTCCTACTTGAGGCCAACCCCTCCATGGGGCCCAGGGGCAGTTCCCTCGGGACTTTCTCAAGGACGTGGCTCTGCCCTGTCCTGCCCCCTCCTGCACCGTCCCTTCAAATGTCACCATGTCCCGGTATCTCTCAGCTTAAAGCCCTCCTTGGCCTCGAGCCCCTCTGGCTACCTCCACGCTGTCAAAGCCAGCGGTCGCCCTGCCCCCCCGGCAGCAGCTCCATCCCCTTCTGACGCGCCTCCCGGCGCTGCTGCCTGGCCACTAAACTGTGGAGGGTCCCAAGGCCTCGGTTCTCTCCTTGTCTCTGTCTACAGCGCCTAGCTGGGGTCTCATCCGGACCCACGGCATCGCATACGTCTAAATGCCAAGGATTCCCATATTTACGCTTCAGCCCCGACTGCCCTCAAGCTCCAGAGTCAATGGACCCCGTGGACATTTTGGCATTTCCCCTTGGATGTTTGACAGGCAGCCCTATCTTGAATGTGGCCAAAATGGGAATTCTGATGTCCCCGTCCAACTTCTGTTCCTTCCCTGGTCTTCACTTTTGTAACTGGTGCAATTCCCTACCCCACTGCTCAAACCAGGACCGAACACATCCCCCTGGTGTCTCCCTTTCCCTTACATTCCACACCTAAACCATCCATGTGCCCTTTCGGCTCTACCTGTAGACACATGCTCGATACTCCACTTCTCTCCACTCCGCTGTGACCGCCCTAGGTCTGGCCACCATCACCTCTTGCCTGGACTCTCACGACAGATTCCCATGTGTTCTCCCTGCTTCCACTTGATTCCTCTGCAACTCGTCAAAGTTATCCCGTTATTTCCCCACCTCCATGGCTTCCCTCTGCATTCAGTCAAATTCTTACCAGGGCTACACCTCACCCTCACCTCCTCCAGCTGTACTGAGACCGCCTGGATTGCTCGGAAGTCCTCCTTCAAGTCTCACTCAAGTCACCGCCAGTCGTGCGCCACTGCATCTCTGTTTTGGTTTCTTTACAGTACCTGTCACTCTCTGAAGTGTCATCTTTACCCACCTAACCCCAGTGCCTAGAATTGGGCCTGGTCCACTTAACCTTTTGGATGAGGTCAAAGTGGCCTGCAAACGCCAAGCTCATCCCCACCAGACCTTGTCCTCACCCAGCTCAGAGGGGGAGGCCTCAGAATCGGAGAGCCCCAGGCTGACACCTGACTCTATAATGTACCAGCATGTGACTGTGAGAAAGCCATTTAACGCCTCTGTGATTCAATCCGAAAAAACAAGAGTAATAATCCATGTTCAATTCTCTCATAGAAAGTGGAGGTAATATTACTTTCATGACATTGGTAATAAGAAAAATAACTGCCTCCAAAGCATCACCCAGGCTTGTCCCATCAGGCAAAAGCTATAGTGGTTATAACAGTAGGGGTGCAAAGAGAACATTAAAGTGGCATAAAATTCGGCGTGGAGGGAACAGACCTAATACCATCTGCAGAAATACGTAAAGGAAAAGACTGAGAAACGTGACTCCTTTACATGACAGACAGACTGTGAGGAGCGGGGAATGAAATGTCCAGCGTGTGTGCAGGGCTCCTACAAACCAACAAGAAAGAGGCTACAGCCCAACAGCACACAGGGGAAGGATACAGTAAGCCCTTGACAGAAGAAAAATAAACAGGTTTTAGGTTTTTCAGTAATTCTGCTATTTGTTCAAGCCACACTACGTGCCACGTAGCAGACAGAGCCCCTGCTCTTGGGGAGGTGGCCTCGTGACCCCAGGCACCGTCTTCTCTCGCCTGAATCCCCCTACCTGCCCTCCCGTGTCCAGCCTGCTGCTACTCTCCTCCAGCGCTGAGCAATCCAGCTAACAAAACAAGCCCGTCGTGGCACTTCGGCTCCAAAATCTCCAGTCGTTCACCTACCGCCGAGTAAAATGCTTACATGCTCTCCCAGGCCACCCCCGACTGGGTGGTCCCCTTCCTCACTCCATTCCCTGCCTGGGGCCCCGCAGCGGGGGCTGGGCGCACGCCTGTCCCGGGGCCTTTGCAGTTACTGTCTCTTCACCCCAAAGCCAGCGGGGATTTCCTGCCGGCTTCTCGCCCTCCTCCTCCAGGTCTTTCCTCTTCTGGGACGTGCTCAGTGCTGCCTTCCTTGCCACCGCCCACCTCCCACCTCTCCCCCGCTACTCTGCGCTGTCATTTGGCGTGTTACGTTGATGTGGGTCTGGATCATGGCTGTAACCCAGCGTGTAGAGACAATGACACAGTAGTACTCAAGGATGATTTGTGGAATGAATGAGTCCTAGAGAAGGACCCAACACACCCAGAGAGAGTCCCCCTCATTAGTCATCAGGAGAATGCAAACCGGCCAAAGGGGAGAGAGCCGTTACCAAGCTTTGCTGGGGGTGCTGAGAAGCGGGTGGTCATGCAGGTGCAAACGTACAAACCGGTGAAAGCTTTTAGGAAAGCTGAGGGAGCTGTGTGTGCATGCGTGTGCGTGTTTACACACACAAATATACATGTGCAAACCCCCTGACTAAGGAACACTACTTCTAGGCATCCTCCTATGGAGACACTTGCGTGTGCAAGGGTGTTCAAGACAGCGTGGTTTCTAACGAGGAAGCGTGGAAATAACCTGCCTGCCCGGAGGCAGGAGACGCAGTAAATGCACGACGGCACGTGGGTAAACGGCAACGCTGCCATCACAGAGGACGCAACACACCAACGTGCACGGACAAGAAAACATCTTCAAGGTACAATTACATGAAAACAGGTTTCAGAACAAGACAGTGTAGGATCCTATTTTTATTTAAAAAAAACCTCAAAATGCATGTGCACATAAACATGCGTCTAAATGCAGAGACCAGAAGGATGGAGGTGAAAGGCCAAACTTGTGTTTTTCCTGTATATTCACTTTGTTTAAACTTTTTCAACTAGAATACATTACTCATTTAATAAAAACACAATAGCGGACTTCCCTGGTGGTGCAGTGGTTAAGAATCCACCTGCCAGTGCAGGGGGCACGGGTTCAAACCCTGATCTGGGAAGATCCCACATGCCACGAAGCAACTAAGCCCATGCGCCACGACTACTGAGCCTGCTCTCTGGAGCCCGCGAGCCACAACTACTGAGCCCACACGCCACAACTACTGAAGCCTGCACGCCGCAATGAAGAGTAGCCCCCGCTCGCCGCAGCTAGAGAAAGCCTGCGCGTAGCAACAAAGACCCAACACGGCCAAAAAAAAACAATAAGTTAGTAAATAAATAACACAATAAAAACCAAAACATTGCATAGAAGAGCCCCTGAGCTGCTGCCTGGAGATCCCCAACTTCACTGGGTTCCGTTTTTCTGTACGGGGATGGCGAGCACGGGCAGCTGCGCCAGGCTGAAGCCATCCAGAGCCTGAGTGGGCCTGGGGTGGCCTCAACTAGCAGGAGTGTCTCTGTGTCTGAGCTGTTTTTCAGTGATCAGATCTGCTTGTAACCAGTTCAATATACCCCCGTCCCCAGCAAGCTCTGGGAAGACTGTGTCTTCTCTGCTTCCCTTGTTGCTGAGTTTCCAGCCGTGTTGTGTTTCCATCCGTGTTTGCCCCACTCTCTCGATTTTGCCTTTCTGCACAGCCTGGGAACCTCCAGGCAACGGTGATCTCGAAGAGTCTCCCTACATTTTCCCGAGTCCCCATCCTCTAGCATTGCCCCTAGAAAGAAGTACAGCTGGACATTGACTAAGGAGTCAAAGAACCCCAGAGCCAGATGTCTGCTACCGCCTCAGCTTGCACCCCAAGGCGCAGCCCACACAATGGGGCAGTTCTGATGAGAGTCGGCTAATGGCATCAGAATGATCACCTCTAACTAGGCTTTTTTTTTGGCTGCGCTGGGTCTTCGTTGCTGCGCACGGGCTTTCTCTAGCTGCGGCGAGCAGGGGCTACTCTTCATTGTGGTGCGCGGGCTTCTCATTGCGGTGGCTTCTCTTGCTGCGGAGCACGGGCTCTAAGTGTATGGGCTAAGTTGCCCCTCGGCATGCGGGATCTTCCCGGACCAGGGCTCGAACCCGTGTCCCCTGTGTTGGCAGGCGGATTCTTTACCACTGGACCACCAGGGAAGTCCCTTAGATAACTTATTAAGACAGAAGGCTGATCACAGCACACTCCCCTGATGATAGCCCTTCAGAGGCTGCCTGCTGCGCTCTGAATAAACCCCACGCTCCTTACAGCCTGCTGCCAAGGCCACGCTCCCCCCGCCAGGGCTGCACACCACTGGACAGGGCCTCTGTATTATCCGGAAGTGTGCCAGGCCATCCGCTGTGCGGGCCAGGGCTGAGAGCCGCAAATGTAAAGACCAGCTAAAAAGAGAATGATCCCCTTTATCTCTGAAGTCAAAGGTGGGTTTCTGGTGGGTTGGCAAACTGGTGGAACATTTGATAGTGTCAGAGCTCTCTGGAGAAACAATTTGAACCATCCTTGGAAGAGGGCAGGTCTGAGCACGGTGCATGGACCTTTGCCGGTGGGAGCGGCTCATGGACAGTACCGAGGGCTTTCTAATATTTTCCCAGCAGCTGTGGGCCCTGGTTTCATCACTCCACACCGATTCAGGCCTCGTCACTGGAAGATGAAGATGCTCTGCTCCCTGTACCCGGATGCACCCGCTTAGGAGCACAGATCAGTTTGCTTGAGATGGAGAAACGCTTTCCACTTCTACGGGTCAACTGGAGATTTATTTCTATTTCAGTATAACTGACAATTCTGAGTTTCTCTTGCCGGCTTCTTCCCAGAAAGAGTCTGTTATGAAAATACCATTCAAATAAAAAAAAGTCCCGTTAAAAAAAAAAAAAAAAAAAAAAAGGTAGTAGCTCCATCTTCCCAAAAAAGTTAAAGAAAATAAGGCAAAAGATATTCCTTCCTCCACCTTCCTTATCTCAACTCTTTGGCCTCAACGTACTTTTAAACAAAATTATTTCATTTGTTTTGAATAAGGAACATATAAAGTGGTGTAAAATGAAAAAGCATGCAGAGGAAATGTATAAAAACTGAGTCTCCCCACCCCCATCCTCCAGGCAACCATGGTGACTTTTAAATGCATCTTTCTAGAGCTACCCATCACACACAGAGCGTGTACACAGGTGTGCATGTATGTGTATACACACACACACACTACGTATACATACATTTCTTGTTTGCTATTTCTAAAAATGGAAATGCATGCACTGTGCTCCATCTTGCTTTTTCCTCTTAAAGATGTATCCTGGAGATTTTCCATATCACTACATATACATCAGCCCCAACGTTCTAGTTCAGGGGTGGGCCAACTTCTTCTCTAAAGGGTCTGAAAGTAAACATCTCAGCCTTCGCGGGCCCTTTGGTCTCTGTTGCACCTACCCAGCTCTGCCCTTGTAGCACAAAAGCACCACAGACAGTCTGTGAATAAATGGGAGGGGATGTGTTCCAGCAAATCTTTATTTGCAAAAACAGGCAGTGGGTGGGACTTGGCTCGCGGGCCACAGTTCACTGACCCCTGTTCTAAACTCTCTGTGTCTGTCTGATCACAGCTGGATCCATCCATCAATGGCTGCATAGCACCGAGGGGGCGGGACCAGGAATGGGCCTTTCTCTGTTCTACGAGCACTTGACTGCAAACAGAAATCGGCCATCTGTTTATCACCCAACACGTTTCAAGCTGAATGTGGAAAAGATTTTGCTTGGCGACTCCGCTGGCCCCCTGAACAGCACCCAGGACGCCAAAATGCCAGGCACGGGGACTGCCTCGAGTTGGTTTAAGCAGCTCTGTTTTCTTTTCAGAGAAGCGTGCAGAGGTCGAAAGCACTGAGACTGCGGAAGGCCTGGGGTAGGAGAGGCCTGGGCTTTAGGACTGGGTCCTGGGGCAAGGTCTGAGCCCCATTCCAACCCTTCCCAGCCATGTGGGAGAATCAAAAATGAGACTAACGCAAAGCATCTTGAGGGGCCCTGGCCTGTAGATGCTCAATAGACAGCAATATGAGGATGAGGATGAAAGTTGTTGAATAAAAGGTCGAAATTCGACCCCAGGATTTTCCATCTACCATTTCCCCAAGAAATGACATCATTTAACACAAACCCAGATGCTACAATGAATAGACAGCTCCAAGTGTGGCCGTTAAGTTTCAGGACGTTGCAGGACCTGTTCACTTTTGCCCCCCGCTCTTTGCTTCATGTTGGAATGCCTGCCCAGATGTCCTGATGTGACCAGCTGTCCCTTCTTTGGACATCTCTGCTCTGACCCCTTGGCCTGTAGTTACAATCACCTGTTCAATTTTTTTTTTGCTGCCCTCAGCAGACGGAAAACACCAGGAGAGCGGGCACTCAACTATCATATTTTCTTTGGTTTCCCCAGTCACCTGGCCCATTGCAGGTCCCTGGAAAACATCAGCTGCTTGAATGAATGCGGGCATCTGCGGGACACACACCCAGGACCCTGGCTGGAGACTCAAGGAACTGAGAGAGAGCTGGCCAGGGCCATCCTCTGACCCCAAGCTCCCAAAGGTCTAGCTGGAGAGCAGGACTCACACCGACACCCTGCTGTGCTGGGACCAGATGGGGGCCTGGGCAGAGCACACTGGCCTGGCGAGTTCATGGGGCTTAAGGGGAAGAGACTGATTCAGGCCAACTTTATCGAGAGCCGACAGAAGGCACCAGACAGAGGTAATTCCCAGAGGGCCTCACCCTCAAGGCACACAGGTCAGAGGAGACACAAACTGTCGCCAACTGTCCCTACACTCCAGTATGAGCCAGACGATGACAGTGCTGTCGGAGAAAAGTGCCTCACCTGCCACAGAAGTTCAGCAGGAAGGGCAGGTGGGGCTGGTCACATAGAAGGTGACATCTGAACTGGGCCTCGGAAGGTAGGGGATTGCAAAAGAGGATCAGGCAGGGGAGACAGCAGGATCTAGGACAGAGGGGAAACGGTGGTGTATTAGGTAGCTTGTTACAGCAGCCGTACGACCCTAACACGTACTCCCTTCCAACAACACAGATGTATTTATTCTCTTAGAATTCTGGGGATCCTAAGTTCCAGATGGGTCTCACTGGGCTAAAACCCAGGTGGTGATACTGAGTTCCTCTGCTGAGTTTATGATTAACTTCTCTATCCAAAATTTTATTCCCTTTCTTGACCCTGTGAAGGTTGAGGAGTATCAAAGAAAAAGGGGGGATTAAAACCGTATATAAACCCCAGTGTCCCTGTCCTTTGAAGTAAAAGCTTTTGCTTTAGTTTCCTGGGCCTCCCCTGCATCTCAAAGGGCTGCTGGCTCAAGAGGTAATGATTAAGGAATGTGAAGGTGTAGAAACAAAGAATAGCTGTAGGGCCAGGAAACTGGTAGCAATTTAGACTGTAAATTATCTGTATAGAGTCACTGAAGTCCCAGTTCCCTGAAGGATATAAAGGCCTGACACACAGTCCTAAGTTGTTTTTCCAAGAAGCAGACCCTCACCAGATGGAAACTGCTGACTGCAAGCAGGTAGATCCCAGGCTGGTTGAAGCCAGAAGATTGATGATGCTCGAAACTTCACCCTGATGCCAACCAGTTGGAGAGTTGTACACGAGCTGATCATGCAACTGCAGCCCCCTCCCTCACACTGCCGTTAAAACCCCTTCCCGGAAAGCCATTGGGGAGTTCGGGTCTTTTGAGCACGAGCTGCCCTTTCTCCTTGCTTGGTGCCCTGCAATAAACGCTGTACTTTCCCTCACCACATCACTTTTTCCTTCACCACAATCCATAAAGCCAGTAGATTTGCTTTATTGCACACAGGTGTGTGGACCCCAGGTTCTGTAACAGTGTTGGCAGGGCTGTGTTCCTTCTGGAACTTCTGGGCGAGAATCTGTTATCTTGCCTTTTCCAGCTTCTAGGGGCCGCTTGCTATTCCTTGGCTCATGGCCTCTTCCATCTCCAAAGCCAGAAAGGGCAGGACAGGTCCCTGCCACATCGCATCACTCTGACACTGGCTGCTCTTCTGCCTCTCTCTTCCCCTTTCCAGGACCTTTGTGATTATGCTGGGCCCACCCAGGAACCTCAGGATCATCTCTTTATGTTAAGGTCAACTGACTAGCAACTTTGATTCTCCTTTACCACATAACACATTCACAGGTTCTGGGGATTAAGACAGGGACATCTGTAGAGGGATGCTCTTCCACACACCACAGGTGGGTAATTCAGTTTAACAGCAACCACCATTCACCACCTACTATGTGCTCGACACTTTACCCACAGTCCCATATTTAATCTCTGCAACAGCCCCATGAGGCTGATAACATTATCTCCATTTTATAGATGAGTCAGTGAAGGCTTGCGGGGAGACCTTGTTCTGGTCCCAGAGTTAGTAGCCGGTGATACTGTGAGTGGACTAAAGGCAGTCTGACCACTGACTCTGCACCCTCCACCTCTGGCCTAAGCCATCTCTGGGGCTGCCCAGCATGTGAATGACCAGCCCCCAGTAAACACCCTGGCTGCAGAGTCTCTGAAGAGCTTTCCTGGTTGGCTAGAGTTCATGTGTGTTGTCACAATCTGATGCTAGGGGAATTAGGTGCATCCAGTGTGAGCCCCCTGGGTGAGGACCTTGCAAGCTTGCACCTGGTCCTCCTTGGACTCCAGCCCCTGCGCCTTTCCTGTTTGCTCATCTTCCATTCACCAGAATAAATCAGAGCCATGAGTGCAAGTCTATGCTGGGTCTTTGAGTTCTCCTAGTGAATCACTGGACCTGTAGGTGGTCTCTGGACCCTGTACACCCCACCCTTTCACTGCACTTATCATGAGTTCTGGAAGAGCGGGGACCAAGGCTGCCTGGATTATTGCTCTGTCTCTGGCACAAGGAAGGGGCTCACTGGCCGCTGCACGAGGAAGCTCCTTGCCAGGACAGCCCGGCTCTAAGTCCAGCCTTTGGCCTTGTACATTAGGAGAGTGATGCGTGCAGAGTCAAGGTTAGGACACGGGTGCCCCAGTTCCCAGATGGGTCCTTGATTTCATGTTCCCCCAAATCCAGCCCGTGTCAAATGGGGGCACTCTGCACACCCCTTCCCCACCCTCTCTCCTCCTTCAGGGGGAGCCCAGCCTCCCAGAGGTGCTAGGAGTAGGAAAAACAAAAGTGAGAACCTTCTCCTGTGAGGGAGAAGGGGCCTCAGCGAGCAGCGGCTGAGAGCGTCCAGCTCAGGGACTTGCTTCAGGCTGATAACATCCTGCCTGGGATCCAGCCCGACTCGGTCTGGCTCCTCTGCAGGGAATAAGAGCTCAGCCCTCTGGGAAACCACTGTACCCACTTCTCAGACACCTGCAGGCGTCAGCCCAGCACGGTGTAAGGGGGCCTCCACCAACGGGGCGGCATGTCAGTCCCCTTGACCAGAAGACGGGAGCTGCAGGAGAGACCCCACACCTCATGGCTGCAGGCCCTGCCTGTGGGGAGCCCGTCAGTGCTCTGACACGCCTGGCCCGGGGAGGCTGCCCGCTGAGTCCCACGGGGTGCGGGATGCTGGGCTGAGGCCGTGGGTGTGGGGAGGAAGCCAGGAAAAGAAGGTTCTGCAGAGAATGCAGGCCCGATGCGTTGGCTGGGTGGCTGCCTGCGGCCTGGCCCGCACTCACTGTGCCACTCAAGCGGCTTTCAGCCCGGCTGGTCCGGCCCAAGGCCATGGAGAAGCTCTGGACAGACTCAGAGGGGACAGAAGTGCCAGGGGAACAAATTATCCTCAAGATCAACCTGGGCAGCGGACAGGCTGTCCAGCCCTCCTGTGGTAGCCTCTAGGAATTTCCTTAGAGCGCTCACTAAAGAGAAGAAAACTAACGTACATTGAGCACCTACTGTTTGCCTAGTAACATGCCAGGCTCTTAGAGCATCATGTTTAACTGAGTGAGAGGATCTGAAGCAAATGGCCTGGGTTCACATCCCTGCTCTCACAGAGAGGCTGAGGGCCTGGGGTGGGTTCCTCACCTCGCTGTTGTGCTGTCCTCTGTGAGGTGAGGCTGGTACCACGATGGCCCCGAAGTCGAGAGGGTCAAATGAGTGAGTACACGTAAGGTGCTCAGCGCAGGCTCTGATGCAGGGAAGTTCAAATGAGCTGTTACCACTGCTGCTTCCCTTTGAGGGAGGGTAATAAGAAGCCCGTCTTATAGATGAGGACACTGAGGGTCAGAGAAGACCCACGGTGAGAAGTAGCGAGCGTCTCGTAAAGCAGAACTGAGACAAAGTAAGTAGAGCAGCTGGCCCGTGACCAGCCCACAGTAAGGGCACAGTAGCAGCTGACGGCCGCTCTCACCTGGAAAGAGGCAAACCAAGGTGCAGCTCCCACGTTTTCTGCACTGAAGCCCTAATAGCAGTGAACTTTCTAGGTCAGGCATGAAAGGAGCGACTTCTCTCTGTTAGGATTTCCCTGCCACCCTCTTCCTATATATACAGCAGGCATAACAGGCTGCAGCCCCGATGCTACTTTTAGCTGCGATGCAACACGACAGCCCTCGTGTAGTTTTGGGGGTGCCCCTCTGAAGAGGGGCTGCGGCAGGGAATGGGAAGCCCTGGGCTCTGGAGTCAGCAGGGTCTGCTTTGGAATCTCAGGCAAGTCACTTAATCTATGAAGCCTCAGCTTGCTCACCTGTAAAATGGCAACAATGGTAGCTACGTTACAGGGCTGAGGATGAGAATAGAAAAGGCCTATCAAGTGTCTCTCACAGTCTCAGAGACAAGGGGCTCTCCACGAATGACAGCTACCATTACTATTATTACTACTGCCATTGTTTTATAAAAACCACAGATCAGTTTCATCTCTGGACCCAGCCCTGTTCCACTAGTACTGGCTGCCCTGAGCATGGTCTTGACAAGCATACTGATGCCACCTCTGGGCTCAGCCAGAGAGAGGCTGTGAGTCACCAGCAGTGTCAGCCTGGGATGGCACACACCAGCGTGCTCGGGACAGTGGTCCACAGTTGGACCCAAATGGATGAGCATTCTGGGTGCCAACTCAACACGGCCGAGGTAAAGCCACTTTGGGATTGAAGCCACCTCCTCCAAGGAGCCTGCCGGGCTCTGATAAATCAGCCTGTACGTGGCTGTGTTTCCTGTGACTCAAGGAAGACCCTGCTAATTCTCACCCTCTGCAAAACCTGCTCAAGGTAGGGCACGGGAGAGGGAGGGTCTTAGAGGCCCTTAGTGCAATATACCCATTTTAGAGGCCAGGAGCTGAGGCTCAGAGAGGGGAGGGACGTGAGGCATCAAAGGGTTCTCTCCAGCTATTTAAGGACATGTCCAGCACTTCCTTTGCCCAGTGGACCTTCCTCCTGCCCCTGCCTGGGCTCCTTGCCGGACATCAGATGCCCTTGGCCATTTCCTGGCTTAAGAGGGATCTTTACTAGTTTGGAAGCTGTAGAGGTAGAACGTGGCCCCAGGAGAGCATACTCTTGTTGATGTCACTGCTTCTTTCACAGGTCAAGGATACTATTTGGAAGAGAATGACGATGATGGAGCAGGGCATATATCTAGACAAAACTCTAATTCAAAAAGGTACCTGCACCCCTATGTTCATAGCAGCACTATTCACAATAGCCAATACATGGAAACAACCTAAATGTCCATCGACAGCTGAATGGATAAAGAAGATGTGGCACATACATACAATGGAATATTACTCAGCCATAAAAAGGAACGAAATTGAGTTATTTGTAGTGAGGTGGATGGACCTAGAGAATGTCATACAGAGTGAAGTAAGTCAGAAAGAGAAAGACAAATACCGTATATCACTTATATGTGGAACCTAAAATATGACACAAATGAACCTATCTATGAAACAGAAACAGAATCACAGACATAGCAAACAGACTGAGGGTTGCCAAGGGTGGGGGTGGGGTGGGAGAGGGATGGAGTGGGAGGCTGGGGTTAGCAGGTGCTTGTATATACAGGATGGAGAGACCACAAGGTCCTACTGTACAGCACAGAGAACTATATGCAGTATCCTATGATAAACCATAATAGAAAAGAATATTAAAAAAAGAATGTATATATATGTATAACTGAATCACTTTGCCATACAGCAGCAATGAACACAACATTGTAAATCAACTACACCTCAATAAAAAAAAAAAAAAAAGATGACGGGGCAGACCCCAGGCTGAAGCAGAGAGAGCTCCTCACATAGGTGACAAGAGAGAAGAGGCTTGCAGCTTTGTGGGAAGAGCCCCGCCCGGCTTGGCCGAGGGCTTCGCCAACCTCGTCCATCCCACCACGCTTCTCTCCAGATGCTCCGAGCAGCGTCTGGAGGCTGCTGGTTACTCTCGAGGGTCCAAGACTGGTCCCCTGAACGGTGTAACGGGGAACAGCAGCTCTGGGGTGTGGGTCAAGAGGATCAAGAAACTAATACAGAAATGGCGTCCTGTTACGCCTGTTAGCGTCCTGTTACGGACGAGGCTCCAGAGAGGGCCGCTGCCACAGCACCCACGTGGCTGGCGAGTGTGTGACTGCATCTCAGGCTCAGGGCTGCCTGACGCCCAAAGGCGGCTCTTCCTACTACATCGCAGCCTCCTGGACAAAGGTCAGAGGATGTTCCCGGTGCAAAGAGCCCGGCCCTCGTTGTGTCCGCCCTCCTGCCTGGGCTCATTCTCCTTTGGTCTCCAGTTGGATCCTGCTCAGAACTCCCAGGCTTCTCCATCTTCTCGGCTGGTCCCTCTCAGGTACCAACCTCTACAAGGTGGGCCGGCAGGGCCCCATCCTCCCTCCCTAGGCAACCTCCCCCAGGCTGGTGGCCTCAGGTGCCACCTGTGTGAGATGACTCCTAAGATTCCATCCGCAGTCCAGCCCTTCATCCTGAACTCCAGGCTCGTAGACTCAGTCGCCACCCAGATGTCTGACAAGTATGGCAAACCGAACAAGTCCAAGGCCGCCTCTTGATCCCCCCGCTACCCTTGGCCATCTCCACTTTGTAAATGGCAACTCTCTTCTTCCAGTTCCTCACACCAACGACCTTGGGGCCAGCCTGACTCCTCTCTTTCCCTGAAGCCCACACTGAACCACAGGCAAATCCTGTCTGCTCTACTTTCAGGACACATCCAGAATCTGACTGCTGCTCACACCATGGCCCCTCCTGGCTGGACCCAGCCACCATCTCCTCTCGCCTCGGTGACAACATCGTCCCCTGCTTGGCCTGCCTGCTTCTCTTCTGGTCCCCTCTGATGGCTCCCATTTCACCCCAAATGGCAGCCAGAGTGCTCCCTTGACTGTCCTCATCGCCTCCCTGACCTCACCTCTGACGCTCTCCCCCTTGTTCACTCTGCTCCTGCTATACTGGCTTCCCTGCTGTTTTTCAAGCAGGCTGAACAGGCTCTGCCTCAGGGCCTTTGCACTTGCTGTTTCTGCTGCCTGAATCAGTCCCTCAGGTCTCCACGTTGTCAAACTATGCTTGTGGCCTTCCTCCAATCATACGTGACACACCCCCAGCAGGCCTCTTCCCTTACACACCCCCTAGGGTGCCCTTTCCTGTTTTATTTTTCTCCATAGTAATTACCATCTGACATACATATGTTTACATGTTCATTTAAGGTCCATGAGGGCAGTGACTTTGTTTTAGTCACTGTTGAACTATCAGTATCTGAAATGGTGAACGTAGTAGGTGCACAATAAGTATCTGCTGGGTGGGACAGATGGACAGATGGACAGACTGAGGGATTTTCCTCCCCATCATCCCTGCTCCAATCCCACCATGACCTCAGTCCCCCTCCTGTACCAGCCGAGGCTGAAGCAGCTGTGATTATTCCTCCCTGGAACTCTGACAGATCCTGGGGAGGACCAAGCTAGCCTGAGTGTACCTGTTAGTGTTTAGACTAATTTTAGTCTCTTTATTTTTACATATTTTGAAAGCAGTCCTAATCGTTTATATTTAAAATCTCCTGTAATAAATGTACCTGCGTAGAAGGTAGCTGCTCAAATGTCTCTGTAATTCTCTCATCATGTTTTCTTAGTTCTCCAGTGAAACCAACAGCTTTAATCACAGTGGATCTATATGTATTAAGAAATAAAGTTTTCCCCCTTTGTTCTATATCATTTAATTATCGATCGATCAAGTTAGTATTTATACTCAACTCGTATCATCCTTCTTGGGTTGAACAAAGGATGGAGAAGGGAAATTACGTGTTATCGATACTTTATGGCATAGAGCACCTGCTACATGCCTGGACGCTTCATATTTACTGCATCGGTACCCACCGCCATGCTGTGAGGTCTCGGTTATTGGCTCCATTTTATGGATGAAGAAATATGAGGTGCGTAGAAGAGAATAAATTGCCGAAGGTCACGTAACTAAGTGACAGGCTGGGGACCTGAACCCAGGACTGCCCCACTCTTTCGAGTTGTATTTTACTGATATTCAGATATTCAAACTACAGTCCCCACCGAAGTAAAGAATAAATAAATAAATATCCCCAGATATCTGGGCTGCTCAGGCTCCCCTCCAAGATTCATCCCTTCCTGACAGAGGCACGCCTTGGAGATACCGTGGGTGCAGTGGTCCAGACCACCGCGATAAAGTGAGTATCGCAGTAAAGCAAATCACACAAATTTTTTGGTTTCCCAGTGCATATAAAAGTTAAGTTTACACTATACTGTAGTCTATTAAGTGTGCAATAGCATTATGTCTAAAAAATGTACATACCTTAGTTAAAAAATACTTCATTGCTAAAAAATGCTAACCATCATCTGAGCCTTCAGTGAGCTGTAATCTTTTCGCAACAGTAACATGAAAGATCACAGATCACCGTAACAGTTATAATCATGAACAAGTTTGAAATATTGTGAGAACTACCAAAATGTGACAGAGACATGCAGTGAGCAAATGCTGTTGGAAAATGGGCCAACAGACTTGCTTGATGTAGGGTGGCCACAAACTTTCAGTTGGTTAAAAAAAAAAAAGCAATACCTGTGAAGCTCAATAAAATGAGGTGTGCCCGAATTTCTTCTCTCAGAAGGGTTTCCCACGCCGAAAGGTGTCACGCCCCCTCCGCCCCCAGGCAGCCCTGCGGGGTCGGGGTGGGGGTGTCTGGAGAGCCAGACCACAGGGCCCCTGTGATGAGGGGGGGCCGGCCTCGCTCAGCAGCATACTGATGGTGCCCTGTGTCCTGCTGAGGCCGCGAAGTACAGATCTGGAAAACTGGCGGAGGCAGCCGGCCACAGCGGGAGGAGCCCAGGCCTGGTGCCCGCAAGACCTCACTGGCTCGGCAGAGGATGGTCCCTCCCCGCCCCCGGCAGCCTGCAGAGCGGGCGCTCACGGTCTGATGAGGAAGCCACCCAGAGCACCCACGTGCCCAGTGAAGGAGAGAGAGCTGGTTTTCAAAGGCTGGCCCTGGGTCTCAGGCTGGAATCTAAAGGCCGCACCGTGACCCCTGAAGCCCCGGCCTAGACACTGCCCTCATCTCCTCCACCGGCCGGCCCTGGCTCACCGCCGTCACCCTCCAGCCTCACTCCTCACTCCTCTCTCCCTCCGCCCTCTTTGGTTGCCTGACTCCCGTCATCCTCCTCATTCAGCAAACACCTCCCTGACCCCAGACCAGCCGAGGCTCCCATGTTGTGTCTTAGGGCACCGCATGTGGGTCCTGTGTGGCACCAACAGGTGTAACTGACCCCTTTAACCCTTCCCTGGGTAAGGGGGTCACGGCTTGCTCTAAGGGCGGCAGTGCCAAGGGGCCACCCTCATAACACCCATCCCCAGTGGTGTAAAGCACAAGTCAGACAGACCCCTCCACTGACGGTGCCTCCTGACCCCCAACTGAGCCTCCAGGCTGACCCAAAGCTCCCTGAGGACAGACTGTTGGTTGTGTCTTCCCAAAGCCCAGCATGGTGCCTGGGGCCTGGGAGGGGCAGAGGGGGCTCAACATGTAGCTTTAAATAAAGGAATTAATCTCAAAGCGGGGGGACTGCAAGTCTCCTTTTCACCCCTGCACCCCTGATTTGGCTATACTGATATCTGACAAAATAGACTTTAAATCAAAGGTTACAAAGAGAAGGACATTATAGGTTAACAAAAGGCTCAATACAGCAAGAAGAAATAACAATTATAAACATTTGCCCCCCTAATAACAGACCATCAAAATATATGAAGCAAAAATGGACAGGATCAAAGGGAGAAACAGACAGTTCTACAGTTACAAGTGGAGACTTCAATACCCCACCTCCCAACAGTAGACAGCAGCCACCAGAGGGAAGATGAGTAAGGAAACAGAAGACATAATATGATAAGCCAACTGGAGATAAGAGACGTACACAGAACACTCACCCAACCACCACACACATATGCTTCTCAAGGCCACAGGGGACATTACCCAGGATAAACCATATGTTAAGCCACAAACCAAGTCTCAACAGATTTTTAAAAGATGGATTTCATACAAAGTATCTTCTTCGACCACAAGAGGATGAAGTTAGAAATCAATAACAGAAGGAAAACTGGAAAATTCACAAGTTGTTGTGGAAATTAAACACACTCTTAAACAACAATTGGATCAAAGAAGAAATCACAAGGGAAATTAGAAAATGCTTCAAGAGGAGTGAAAACAAAATCCCAATATACCAAAACCTATGGGGTGCAGTGAAAGCAGTGCTAAGGGGGACATTTATAGCTATAAATGCTTATATTAAAAAGATGTAAAATCAGAACTCTAATTTTATGACTTCAGGAACTGGAAACAGAGCAAACTAAACTCAAAGTTAGCAGGAGGAAGAAAATAAGGATGAGAGCAGAGAGAAACAAAATGGAGAATAGAAAAGCAGTGGAGAAAATTAATGAAACCAAAAGTTGGTTCTTTGTAAAGATCAACAAAATTGACAAACCTTTAGCTAGATGGACTAAGAAAAAAAAGATAAAAGACTCAAATTACTAAAATCAGAGATGAAAATATGGACATTATTACTGATTCTACAGAAATAAAAAGGATTATAAGAGTGCTATGACATACTGTATGCCAATAAATTGGATAACCTAGGTGAAATTCTTAGGACAACCTAGGACAAATTCTTAGAAACAAAAAAACTACCAAGACTGAACGTATGAAAGAAATAGGAAATCCAAATAGATGTATGACTAGTAACGAGAATAAATCAGTAACCAAAAATTTCCTGACAAAGGAAAGGCCTGGACCTGATAGCCTCACTGGTGAATTCTGCCAAACATTTAAAGAACTAATGCCAATACTTTTCAAACTTTTCCAAAAAATGGAAGAGGAGGGAACACTTCCTAACTCATCTATGAGGCCAGCACTGCCCTGGCGCAAAGCCAGACAAAGACACTACAGGCTCAAATCCCTGAAGAATACTGATGCAAAAACCCTCAACAAAGCACTAGCAAACCAAATTCAGCAGCATAGAAAAAGGACTACATACCATGACCAAGTAAGATTTATTCTTGGAACGCAAGGATAGCTCAACATACAAAAATTGATCAATGTAATACAGCACACTAACAGAATGAAGGAGAAAAAAAGATCATCTCAATTGACGCAGAGAAGGTATTTGACAAAATTCGACACTCTTTCGCAATAAAAACACCCTTGCACCCTTGACTTCTGGAGCACAACCCTGTGCCTGACTGTGCAGCAAGGACTTTAAATGCATCAGTCTCACTCAGTCCTCTTAGCAGCCCCAAGAGGGAGGAACTACAATTGTGCCCATTCTACAAAGGCGATAACTGAGGCCCAGTGAGGTTAAGTGACTCACCCAGATTCACACAGCTATTAAACAACAGAGGACTTGGTCCATGCTTTGACATCATGTCCATGCTCCTGATAATAACAATCACAGCAGCAGTGGAGATGGCAAAAGCATATACCACATTTACCATGGGCCAGGCACTGTTCTAGGTGCAATCCTCACTACAAGCCAGTAAGCCGGGTGCTACTGTTAACTCCATTTTACAGACGAGGAATCTGAGACCCGGAGAGGTGAAGTAACTTGATCAAGGTCTGATGGCTAGGTGGGGGCAGGGTCCAGGCTGGAACCCAGACCTGGCTCCCAGGCTGGCCCATGCCCTTGGTCACTGTCCTATACGGTCTGCTGAGATGGGAACCAACCTCCCTCTTTAACTTGCACTCTGAATTATAAGGTCACCCTTCCCAGGATTAACCACACCCGAGATCACTGCTGGGGACTGTGTAGTGCAGAGGTCGTCAAGCTTTTGTGAAGGGCCAGATAGTAAATATTTTAGGCTGTAAGAGTCACACAGTCTCTGAACCACTCACCTCTGCCACTGCTGCGTGAAAGCAGCCACAGACTGTACATAACAGATGGGCGTGGCTGCGTTCCAATAAAGCTTCATCTATGAAAACAAGCAGCGAGGTGGATCTGGCCCTGGGGTTTTGTCTGTGGACCCCTAGTTTAAGCAATAATGGGGCCAATTTTGAACCATCCACTCTCCTTTATTTGGAGGCCACAGGCCAGAGAAGGGCCATAGTCTGGGCTCAGAGGACAGAAGAAAACAGCCAGACCTTTGTCTTCTATATATATGTACAGATTCTGGAGGACACAGGCACCTCAGTCTGTTTCAAAGTAGCTCTTTCCAAAAAGCCCCGGCTGGCAGAGGCCCTCATCACTAGCTCCGACTGGGAGCCGAACGCTGCTCTCTCAGGACACACCGTCTGCAGGAGGGCAAAGTCCTGCTCGAGGCTGCAGGCCCTAGAGCCAGCGAAGTGGCATTGTATCAGCCCATGAGCGGGACAGAAATAGTCCCAGGGGGTGGAGCCAGGCGGGGGCGGGCTGGGAAGGTGACTGCGTTCCTGGTAGGTGGCAGCGAAGTGCCGCCACCTGTGTGCACTGGGAGGCAATGTCGCCCCCTCCTTGGGGCTGCAGGGCCTCCATGTTTAAACAGGTCCACATGGCAAGCCAGCTACTCATCAAAACTCTGTGGAGCTATTTGGGACCAGGGGCTTTCTCCTTGCCCCCCCCCCCTTTTTCCTAATCATTCCTATTTCCCTGGGGGCTAGCAGAGTGTGTGCACTTGGTAACCGTGCTAGGGGAGCGGGAAGAGCACGCCTGGGCTGTGGAGGCCCAGAATGGCTATGAAAGCCCGGTTCTGCCGCTTCCTGGCTGTGTGAGCGTGGGCAAGTTGCTTAACTTCTGTGAGCCTCAGTTTCCTCACCTGGAAATAATGTGCACACAGAATGGTGATGATAATATCTAACAGCTGCCGATTACTGGACCACCCACCACGGGCAAGGGGCAGTCCACACCCAGGTGGTGTGTGATCGCCTTGATGCGTCAGGGTTCTTCTCTGAGGGACTAGCCGCAGTGACCTTCCCCACTTCCTGGATTTCCGAGCTTGATCTACATCCCTTGCTACACCTACCCCTTGGGATTCGTGCAGCTCCAAAATTCTTCAACTTGAATATAAATGAGTTAGTTATCACCCTTCCCTCGGAAGCTCTGGGCATCCCACCGAGGACATCTTGCTGAATTCCCTGGCACGAGGCCCTGGAAGGGTTAAGACCTTGAGCTTCGGAATCTCGGCTCTGCTGTTTACCAGCTGTTTGACCCACAGCAAGTGACCACATCTCTGGGCTTAATTTTCCTGCTCCTATGGAAAGGATGGTAAGTGAAGATAATTCGAGTAGTAGCTCTCTCAAGGGCTGTAGGGAGAAATAAATGGGATCTCCCACGAACCCACCAATCCCAGGGTCTGACAGAGAATAAGGAATGGCACTGATTAATAAACACCTGCAGGACAAATGAGCCACTTAATGGAGTATCCTGGGAGAACATCCCTGGTCCACGCAGTCCGCACATAAACATTCCATCCGGACCCCAATAAGGGACCTGCCTCTTCAGAAGACAAAGGCTAGAAAGGAAGTTTAGAGTCTCCACAGATGACAGAGACTCTGAGTTTCAGCAGACTAGCCCCAGGACCCCTTCCAATATCAGCTCCCCTTTCCAACACTCTTGACGTTTGCTGCCCCGTGACTACAGGGTCTGCCTCCCCAACCTTGCCTGAGTGTCAGGGGACACCTGTCCCTGGGAGCCCTGAGGCAGTTCTCAGGGACAGTCTAACACCCTGAGCTGTGCCCTGGGGGTTAAGGAACCAGGTTTCGTAGTTCCCGGTTGATGCACACACCTCCCCCTCCCTCCTGCCGTGTGTTCTAAACGACGAAACCTTATTTTAAAATCTAGGACTGTGGACTTATTTTTCACAACAGCCTTCAGCACCCGAACCTGCTGAAAGACCTTTGCCCCTGCTGACATGAGCAACAGGAATTCCTGTGGCTTCGGGATGTGACAAGTCAGAGCTGGAGGTCTGGAGTCCAGGGCTTCTGCAGTTGAGTTGTGGTGTGACCTTGGCTGAGCCCCTTCCCTCCCGTCCCCCACCTCTCTCACCGTCTCTGTTCCTCATCTGCAACAAGAGGGCACCGGATCCTACCTTTGTGACCCAGGGCAAAGGGACACGAGGGTTCCTGTAGCGTGGTAAGAGACCTTTCGGCCTAGACTGCCCTCCTCCAAATACAGAGAGAGTCCCTCACACCTCCACCCCAGGGGCTGGGAGGAAACTACCTGGGAAATCTACTCTACAATCCCAATCAAACCCATGCAACCCCCAAATCCACTAATCCATCCTGGTGAACATGTTACGCTCAGAATGCCCTACCAACACAGTTGGAAGCGTGTCTAAAGATAGATGACGCCTGCTGGTAGCGGTAAGGCACACCTCCCACTCCACGAGGAGTGATAAGCTGGGGCCATGCAGAAGATTCCTGCACAGAAGTGTGATCTCATGGCTCAGTGGGCGTGGAAGGCTGGTCCAGATTCAGCTAATCAAGGCACTCCATTCCCTGGGTCACAGTGACTGGCTTGGAGACGAGCCAATGACCCAAAGCTCGGCCAATCAGAATCTTCCCTAGGACTTCGGCAGAAGCCAGTGAATAGGACACTCATTCTTCAGGACCTGCATCTGTAGGGTCCGTAAGAGCATGTAGCTGCCAGGGGCCATCTTCCATCTGATAGAGAGAACCTGCTTGAAAATGAAGCCAACACAGTGTCCTGTTGACATTATATGAACCTTTGGATCCAGCCTTTGAAGCCACCACTATCCCTGGGCTTTATAGTTACGTGAGCTAATAAGTACTTCTTTTCAGCTGAAGACAATTCCAAGTAGGTTTCTTAAATTTTACAAACCAGAGTCCCTCATGACATATATCATGATTCTGGGGCCTTTAGAGACTCAGATATTTAGCATTTTGAATGCCTATCATGGGTCCAGATACCTTACAAGATGCCTTTACCTCATTTTTCCACTTAGCTAATAGCTTATTTTTGTAAAAAGCAGTGAGAATATAGTGTTTCCATGCATGAATGACCTTCGAGTCAGAGGCCAGGGATCAAAACCTGCCTCGGACCAAAGTCCACGCTCCTAATACTTTGCCTTCGAACAGCACAAGCTGAGGAGTTAGACCCAAGTTCAATGCCAGCTCTGAAACCTGCCAGCTGTGTGATCTTGGGCAAGTCCTTCAATCACTCTAGGCCTCAACTTCCTCATCTACAACCTGGGAATAAGGATGGGTCCCACCTCTCTTAGAATTGCAGATGAAATGATGTCCCGCCTGTAAAGTGCGTAACACAAGGCCTGACACACGGCAGGAGCACCGGGTGACGTGACTGACTCTGAAGTGGTGGCTCCTTTCAGGGATCAGTCGGTCTGGGAAGAGACAATATTGCAGGATTTGAGCTAACTGGTGACTAGGCCTATCTCTGCTATACTGATTTGAAAAAAAAAAAAAAAGAGAGAGAGAAAGAAAACAGAGAAGCAGCATCCCAAACAGGAACCCTTCTGGATTTATCAGATAAGTCTCCTTAAATGGACCTCTTGTCTGGGGAAGTCCCCACTGTGGGGAATCAATGGAAAGTAGCTTTTGGTTCGTTACAATAAACATTCACTGAGCATCGGCCATTGCCCAGCCCTGTGCTCCACAGCAGAGATAAAAGGCGAGGAGGGTTCCTGCCCTCTGGGTGGTTACACTGGAGCGGGTGAGAGACACACGTCCACATGGCAGGTCAGGATGAGGCACTAGTGGCCTCGATGGAGGGAAGCACACGAGGTGATGGGAATCAGGAAAGGGCCCCACCACCCCTGCCTGATGGTGGTGGTAACAGGGTGTCAGGACAGCTAAAGGAAGACTTGACAGGGCCAGATGGAGACGTGGCCAAGGTATGAACTCGGGAAAGAGGCCGGGCCGTGGAGAGAGGTTTGGCAGTCCCTGCTAGGGCAGGGTGGTTAACAACCGCGTGACAGAGTGGTTACGACCTGGGACCCTGGAGTCACACACATCTGAGTCCGAGATGCTGTCCCCATTACTCACTATGGACGGATCCTTTGGCAAGTTCATTAGCCTCTCTGAGCCTCAGTTTATTCATCTGTAAAATGGGCCTAAACATGGTAACTGCCCTCAGAGGGAGTATTACAAAAATTAAGCAAAATAATTCAAGCAGACAGAGAGAATTCTGGCAGGCAGAAAGTGCTCGATAAATGCTATCATAATTCCTAGTAACATTCCCCGGCACTGAGCATTCACTCCCTGACATAATACATGTTTACATAGCATACTCTTCTTTGCATGCACAACTATCCCATGATACTTTGGTGCAGAAAATGCAAAAGAAGGCGTCCAGATCTGGGGAAGATAGAGTAATCTCACCCCACCCTGGGCCTCCCACCAAATGTGGCTATAAAACCTGGAGAGAATGCACGAGGCAGCTATTCAAGGAGTCTGAAAAATCATAATAGCAGGTGGACAGGGGAAGGTGACCAGAATTTGATGAACCGTTAAACCTCAAGTGAGTTCACCGTTGTTAACCTCTGGAATCCTTCAGCCTGGACTCAAGGGAGCCGGACACCTGAGAGTGGGCAGGGTGTGGACAGAGAGCGCTCTGGGCAAGCCCTCTGGTTCTACTCAAGAAGCAGGAAAGGGGGTTCCTAATGGTCAGAAAGAGTAGGGGACACCCGTGTTTCTTTTCTTATTTTTTTATTTTTATTTTTGGCCGTGTTGGGTCTTGGTTGCTGCGCGCGGGCTTCCTCTAGTTGCGGCGAGCGGGGGCTACTCTTTGTTGCGGTGCGCGGACTTCTCATTGCGTTGGCTTCTCTTGTTGTGGAGCACGGACTCTAGGCACGCAGGCTCAGTAGTTGTGGCGCACGGGCTTCGTTGCTCCAAGGCATGTGGGAACTTCTCGGACCAGGGATCGAACCCGTGCCCCCTGCACTGGCAGGTGGATTCTTAACCACTGTGCCACCAGGGAAGTCCCCTGTGTTTCTTTTCTCTCCTTCCTCTATGCTCTCATGCCTCAGTCTGGGCCTGAAGCACCTAGAACTCTGAGGGACGGTGAGGTAAGATGAATAACAGTTCCCTAAAGATGTCCTGTATTAATCCCTGTTACTTTATATGACGAAAGGGTCTTTGCAGTTTAAGGCTTTGAGATGAGGAGATGATCCTGGATTATCTGGGTGGGCTCAGTGTGATCACAAGGTTCTCATAAGGAGACTGGAGGTCAGAGTCACAGAGCAGCTGATGGCAGCAGAGGCTGAAGTGATGCAAGGAAGATGCCACAGCACAGGCAGCTTCTAGAAGCTGGAAAATGCAAGCAAACAAATTCTGCCCTAGAACCTCCAGAAGAAACCAGCCCTGCTGACGTCTTGACTTCAGTCCTGTGTGACCTCTAGAACTCGAAGGCAATACACTCGAGCTGTCTTAAGTCACTAAGTTTGCGGTAGGTTTGTTACGGTGGACATGGGAAAATAATACGGGGGAAATATTCTTCAAATGAAAGAGCTGTGGTCCCACAAGGGCAGGACAAACCCTCAGTGCTTTTTATTTCTCTGTCCCCCTGCACTTGGCCCTGGACACGGATACAGTCATGGGAGGTATGTGAACCTTAACCCAATCCTCACACCTTATCCAAAAGTTAACTCAAAATGAATCGCAGATCTAAATATAAAATTATAAAACTTTTATCAGAAAGCCTAGGAGAAAACCTTTGTGACCTTGGTTTAGGCAAAGAGTTCTTAGACGTGACACCAAAAGCATAACTCGCAATAGAAAAAATTAAGAAACTGAATTTCAGCAAAATTTAGAAGCTTTGTAAAGAAAAAAAAATTTTGAAAATGAGAAGACAAGCTACAGACAGGGAGAAAATGTTTGCAAATTACCTATCTGACAAAGAACTTGTATACAGAATATATAAAGAACCATCAAAACTCAACATATCCAAAATATATAAAGAGCTCATACAACTAAATATCAAAAAAAAAACCTGATTAAAAAATGGGCAGAAGACCTGAATAGACATTTTTCCAAGGAAGACATACAGATGGCCAAGAGGCACATGGAAAGATGCTCAACATCACTACTCATTAGGGAAATGCAAATCAGAACCACAATGAGACATCACCTCACAACTGTCAGAATGGCTATTGTCAAAAAAACCCACAAATAACAAATGTTGGTGAGGATGTGGAAAAAGGGAACCCTCGTTCACTGCTGGTGGGAATGTAAATCAGTACAGCCACTGTGGAAAATAGTATGGAGGTTCCTCAAAAAATTAAAAATAGAACTACTATATGATCCAGCAATTCTTCTTCTCGGTGTATATCAAGACGACAAAAACACTAATTCGAAAAGATATATGCACCTCAGTGTTCACAGCAGCATTATTTACAATAGCCAAGATATGGAAGCAACCTAAGCGTCCATCAACAAGATGAATGGATAAAGAAGTTGTGGTATATACATACAATGGAATACTACTCAGCCATAAAAAAGAATGAAATTTTGCCATTTGTAACAACATGTATGAACCTGGAGGATATTATGCTAAGTGAAATAAGTCAGACAAAGACAAATACTGTATGTTTTCACTTACATGTGGAACGTAAAAAATAAAGCAAACAAATGAATATAACAAAACAGAAACCGATTCACAGATATAGAGAACTAGTGGTTACCAGTGGGGAGAGGGGTGGGGGGAGGGGCCAGATACAGGAAGGGGATTGAGAGGTACAAATGACTAGGTCTAAAATAAATAAGATAGGGATTTCCCTGGTGGTGCAGTGGTTAAGACTCTGCGCTCCCAATGCAGGGGGCCCAGGTTCGATCCCTGGTCAGGGAACTAGATCCCACACGCATGCCAGAATTAAGGAGCCCATGTGCCGCAACTAAGACCTGGCTCAACCAAATAAATAAATAAATATAAAATAAATAAGATATAAGGATGCAATGTACAGTGCAGGGAATATAACCAATATTTTATAACAAGTTTAACTGGAGCATAATCTATAAAAATAGCAAATCACTATGTTGTACGCCTGAAACTAATAAAACATCATAGCATGTAAAGTATATAAATCAAATATACTTAAAAAAAACTCAACAGTAAAACAACAAACAACCCAATTTTAAAAAATGGGCACAAGACTTGAATAGATACGTCCCCAAAGAGGACACAGCAAAGAAACATATGCACATGAAAAGATACTCCACGTCATTAGTCACTAGGGAAATACCAATGAAGACCATGACAAGATACCACGATGGATCCTTTCAAATGGCTAAAATAAAAGCTGTGACAACACCAAACACTGACGAGGGTGCAGAGCGTCTGACACTCTCACACACTGATTGTGGGAATGCACAATGGCACAGCTACTCGGAGACACAGTTTGGCAGTTTTTACATTTACCATGTAACACAGGCACCCCACTCTTAGGTATTACCCTAGAGAAATGAAAACTTAAGTTCACATAAAAAGCTACACACGAATGTTTATATTTGCTCCATTCAAAGTTGTTGACAACTGGAAACAACACAAGTGTCTTTTGTGAACAAATAAACAAACTATGGAATATCCACATGATGGAACACTACTCAGCAATAAAAAGGATCAGACAACTGATATACCTGCCAACCTGGGTGAATCTCAAAGGAGCTGTGTTAAGTGAGAGAATCCAGTCTCAAGAGCTTAGATACTACATGATTCCATTTAGATGACATTCTCGGAAAGACAAAACGAGTGATAAGAACAGAGCAGCGGTGGCCAGGGCTTAGGGATGGGGGAGTGTGTGACCATAAAGGGACAGCAGAAGACAGCTTTTGGGGGGTGATGGAACTGTTCTTTATTCTGATTGTGATGGTGGCTACTCAAATCTATACATGTGTTAAAATTCATAGAACTGAATACCAAAAAAAAAAAAAAAAAAAGTCAGTTTTACTATATGCTGATTTTTTTTTTTTTTTTTGGCTGTGCCATGCAGCTTGCAGAATTTTAGTTCCCTGACCAGGGATCGAACCCGGGTCCCGGCAGTGAAAGCGCCAAGTCCTAACCACTGGACCACCAAGGAATTCCCTGTATGCTGATTTTTTTTTTTTTTTTTAATAATGAAGCTGCTTTTTTTTCTTTCTTTTTTTTTTTAATTTAGGGAAGGCTCTTTTATTTATTTATTTATTTTTATATTTATTTTTGGCTGTGTTGGGTCTTCGTTTCTGTGCGAGGGCTTCCTCTAGTTGCGGCAAGCGGGGGCCACTCTTCATCGCGGTGCGCGGGCCTCTCACTATCGCGGCCTCTCTTGTTGCGGAGCACAGGCTCCAGACGCGCAGGCTCAGTAGTTGTGGCTCACGGGCCTAGTTGCTCCGCGGCATGTGGGATCTTTCCAGACCAGGGCTCGAACCCGTGTCCCCTGCATTGGCAGGCAGACTCTCAACCACTGCGCCACCAGGGAAGCCCTATGCTGATTTTTAAAAGAAGTTTTTTAAAAAAGTCAGGCAAGCGGGACTCTGGTCAATATGTGAAAGATATTAACTTGGCCCTTGCCCAGAATGCAGTGGAATGACCCCTCTCTGAGCCCCGTTGTTGATTTATGGGCTCCTGGGGCTCTCATCACTGGTCTCCCTTCCATCTTCGTACTAGTTGAAATATTATTTGTCGTAGAACTTTACAGCTGTGTTTCCCCCGCACCCTTTCACCTTCTACCTAGAACAAGTTATTCATCTGTGGTAGTTGAACAAATGGCCCCCATTATTTACCCTCTCTATTGTCTTGTCCTTTGCCCATGACTCTGCAGAGCTCTCCTGCTCTGACTCTGGTCTCTGCTGTGGACGTGCCTTGCCCAACATGGGATGTTAGCAAACGTGACACAGTCAGAGCTTGGAAGGTGCTGCAGTGTTTGGGTTTTCACTGTTCTCACTCTCTGCCATACATTCTCAGGCTGGGCCGCTGGTCCCAGCTGCCCCATTATTCCCAGTTAAGGCCATCCTGGACCAGCTGACAGCCAGCTGATCCCCCCAGACATGGAAGCAAATGTAGCCAAGATCAGCTGAGCCTCCTAGCCCATCACCTAATATGTGAGCAATACATTATTATTACGGTACGCCACCAAGGTGTCAAGGTTGTTTATTACACAGTATTAACACGTGGCAGTAGGTAACTGATACATCACCCAATTAAGTAACCATTCTCAGTTACCACTCAGAGATATCATTTGAAAAGTGCAAGGGGAAATGCAGAAAGCTGTGAAATTGTTTGACCCACTGAGAAGAAAGCTGTCACCGAGGTTGATTATGATGTAGTGGAACAGAATAATTCTGCCTGCAAACAGCAGTCAACTTCTCGTGTGTTGTGGTCTCACCCCCTGATATTAGAAAACTTTTATTACTATTATTTTTTTTTCACTAACACCAAATTGGATGGAGGTTATTGTGCCAAAAATAAGTTAATCGGCTTCCCTTGCTCCAAACTTTCAGATGCTCCAATGTCTAAGAATAAAAGACATGAAGTAGGACAAGCAATTGTAATAATCTCAAAGCTGCCAACTCAAATCATTTTGAAACTGAAGTGAGAGTCTGAACAAAGAAGTGAAATGTGACTGCAGCTAAAACCGCTCCCCTTGGAGAAGCTCCTACTAGGTGATACTTCATGTAATCCTCTTAGCAAGGCAGCAAGTTCTGTGCTACTGGCCCCGTTTTACAGATGGGGACACTGAGGTACAAAGAGGCCAAGGTCACAGGCCACTAGGTAGTGCAGTTGACATTGAACCCAGATCTGTCTGACTCCAAGTCTTGCTCTTTTTAAATATAAAAAATGTATATACGTGTATAACTGAATCACTTTGCTGTACAGCAGAAATTGACACAACATTGTAAATCAACTATACTTCAATTAAAAAAAATCTTGCTCTTTCAGTTAGATACCAAGCTGCTGCTTAAATTCTGTAAGAAATTAATAACAGAGCTCTGGCTTATCTGTTATCATGCTATCTATCCATCATACTGAACAGTTACTGGGGTGAACAGAAGGTCTGCTACTTTAGAGGAAACTGGCACTTTGCTGCCTGGTCACTGGGCTCGGCAATTTAGGGCTTGGCCATGGGGCTGCCATCTTTACACTAACATGGTCACAGAGCCTTAGCCTCCCAGATCAACTTGATTGATATTTGGGGAGAAAGGGAGTGACCATGGCTGGGAGAGTCACAGAGAAATCTATACTGTCTCCCACATATCCTCAATGAGTGTGCTTGCTGTGTGTTCCTCTGGCCATCATGCCATGAAAATGCCATAGCTCCAAGGTCTGCCCTGATTCTAAGGAGCCAGAAATGAGCTGTGTATCCTCCTGCTAACAATGAAAGCAATCACTTTCCTCCTGCAGCCACAGCTAACCCATTAAGTGCTTACTATGTGCCTGGTGTAAGTGCTTCAGCACTGTCTTGTCAAAGCTCTGAATCAGCCTTCTGAGGGAGGGCCTATTCTCAGTCCCATTTTACAGATGGGGAAGTCAAGGCACAAAGCCCTTAAAGGGTCTGATCCGAGATTACCGAGCTAGTAAATAGCATGGCCTCGAGTGGAACTCAGGCCTGCATGACTGCATCTCTTTCTCTTAACGATGATGCCATTGGCTTGTACCTTTAATGTGAAAGTCATAAAACACGCCGCATCCCAAACCCTGACAGAATGGCTTGCTTCCTGTCACATTAGTAATTTCTCAACCTGCCTTCCCAGAACAAGCTAGTGAGAAAAACATCCACAACTCTGTCACAGCAAGTTCTCATGTGTGAAAAAGAAAAATAAAAACAAGGGATCCTGTTCTTACTCAGCCCGTGACCTGCTTTATCTTCTGAGTGATGCTTGCTAAGCCAGCAGATGATGTGTTCAAAGGAGAGTGTTCCCAGGGCCCAAGCAGGACTTTGGTTCTCCTTTCTGGTCCAGTAAAAACATCCAGTGTTAGATTCATGAAGAACAAGAAGGGACCGAGGCTCGTGAGCAAACCGGTTCAGAATGGGGAGGGGGTGGAAAGTGTATAAGGAGCAGGTGTCTAAGACGGCTTTTCTCAACTGGGTCAAAGCCCTCGTGAGTTCCTGAACCCGCCTCGGCCCCATTTCCCTTCCTTTCTGCAACATTTACTTTGGGAGTTAATCCCAAAGAGGGGGAGAAGGGTAGGATCTTAGACATACCAAGCAGCAGCCCTACAACAGCTGTGCACAGTAAGAGGCCATGGTGGGGATAGGTTTAAACCAGTGGCCGTAGCCCATGCCAGAGACCCTCCAGAGGAGAGGCAGGTGGCCAAAGACAAGTGTGACAAAGCCAGGCTTCCTTTCCTAGGGGCGTGGAGGACCCACAATTAGAATCCTGAACTTGGAGACAGCCCATGAGAAGATACTTAGGAATGCTGTATCATCTGCTTAATTTTGACGTAATGGTGACACAGAGTGGAGGCTGCCAAACCATACAAACGCAGCTTACACTCCCCAGTCCACCGCCTCCAGCCGTGAGACTACGGCAGCTCACGTCACTGTCAGAGGCTCAGTTTCCTCCTCCGAATAAAAGGCAACAATAACACCAACCTCAGAGGGCAGATGTGGGGACTTAATGAAAGAACAGCTCCTGGCCCGCTTCCTGGTGTATCCTTCTTATCTCTTTCTTGGCAATGGAACCACACGGGTTTGCAGCTGGTTCTACAAGATCCAATGATAGACCAGCTTCTTGGGCTGGCTCAGGGTTTCCCAACCTTGGCACGACTGACATTTGGGTCGGGTGGCTCTCTGCTGTGGGGGGCTGTCCTGGGCACTGCAGGATGTAGAGCAGCAGCCCTAGTCTCCACCCACTAGATTCTAGCCGCACTGCCACCCACGGCGGTGATGACCAAAAATGTCTCCATTCACTGCCAACTGTCCCTGGGGTTGGGGAAGAAGGTAATAACGCCCCTAGTTGAGAACCATGAAGTCAGAGGCACAAGGAGACCCAACAGGGCTGAGAAGGGCAGGAGCAGTGAGTGAGAAGATGAGCAACGCAAACAAAATCATAGTAAAATGTCCTGCAACAGCTGCTCTGCACAAAACCCCTTCAGGTAAACTGTACTCAAGAACAGAATTTGTTCCTTGAACTTAACAGGTGAGATTACCAGACTTCCTTTTCAACCCTAACAACCTGTGACCAATTCCCTGGAATAGACACAACTGTCCTCCAAGGACCCACGTTCCTCTTACTAAGACGAAAACCACATAATTACTGGCTGCATTCTTTTTACAGGTAAATAAGCACGGCCTATGGTTACACAAAGATGACAAGAAACAAAAGAACCACCCTGGAGAAGACGTGGGAGACTCAGGCGGGCACTTTGCCCGGAGGAGCTGAACATCTGGCTGGTCAAGGGCCTCTCTGGGAACATGGTGCCTTCCATACAGAGGGAGAGGGCGGGGCTGATGGGCTGCATGCACTTGGACGCTGAGCTGACGTCTACTGCCCGTGGCCTGTTCTTGTGGACCCATCATGCATCAGGCCTCGGTCAGAACCTCAGTCCTGAGCGCCTGCGGTCAGAGCTACCCTGGCAGATATCTTGTCATCATTGTCCTCTGGAACTGAGTGGATTACTGCCTGCTTCTGCCCTGCATTTCTTCAGGTGTTAAACAGATTCATCTAATGCAGGCCCTTTGGGCTCTAGAAGGCGTGTGATACACAGTGGGCCACATGCGGCCCACAGCTGTTGTGTTTGGCCCACAGACAAACTAGTTGCCAACTAATTTAAAAGTCAGATTTTATAACAAGATATGGGTTTCTGGGCTTCCCTGGTGGCGCAGTGGTTGAGAATCTGCCTGCCAATGCAGGGGACACGGGTTCGAGCCCTGGTCTGGGAGGATCCCACATGCCGCGGAGCGGCTGGGCCCGTGAGCCACAATTACTGAGCTTGCGCATCTGGAGCCTGTGCTCCACACAAGAGAGGCCACGACAGTGAGAGGCCCGCACACCGCGATGAAGAGTGACCCCCGCTTGCCACAACTGGAGAGGGCCCTCGCGCAGAAACGAAGACCCAACACAGCCATAAATAATAAATAAATAGATAGATAGATAGATAGATTAAACCCCTTTAAAAAAAAAAGATACAGGTTTCTGCCATCTCTTGGAAAATTCACAGATCGGCAACCTGCAGTCTCACTTGATGATAATCAACTAGGTTGAGTAGTGGTCAACTCTTAAACGGGGTCTCTGAGCTCCACTTCACACCCCTCCCTATTGTCACAGCTCACTGGCTTTACTCACTTACATGACCTGCCTGGACCCTATAGCCATCTGAGTTTGCCATGGTCCTCCGGTCAAGAGGGATACATTTGGGGTACTTGTCTGCTCTGTTGACCCTGGATGCTGGGAAGGTGCCAAACCCAGATAAGCAAGATGCTGAAAGGTCACAGAACTAAGTCAGGAGGCAGCCTCCCACTGGGGCATACCTGTCCCATTGAGGGCGCCAGTCCTGGTGGGGAGGAGCCTCCTTTCCCAATAATCACCTGATTAATAATACAGGTAAGAGGTGGAAGCTAAGAGACAATGACAAAGGCTGAAATGGAAAGAAAGACGTGTACAGTTTATCCAAGGCTGTGCATGGTCCCCCTCTGAGCTGGGGCTGAGACATCAGTGCTTTGCCCCCACAGAACGCAAACAAAGCACCAACACATCAGAAAAGGAGTCAAGGAATCTGTAATCCCAGCTGACCTCGATCTGATCTGAGTTATTCCAGGACCCCTAAAGTGTCATGGTTCCTGAAAGGGGGGCCAGGTACCAGCCCCAGAGTCACCAGAGCTGACTCCCCAGATGGAAGCTTCGACCTGTGCAAAGTGCTCCACACCAGAGTCAACTGCCCCGTCCTGCGAGACAAGGCCGACGGTCCTTCAGGACCGTGGACAGCTGCCAGGCCCGGAGTGGGCTCCTGCAGAGCGAGGCCTGCCTGTGGAAGGCACACATCTCTAAGCAGGGCTGTGGAGCTGACCCGCCCCCTCCAGGAGGCCCGACAGGCAGCCGGGGCTCTAGCAGGCACTCCCCCCGCCGCCCTCGATGGCTGGTTCTCGGTGGCAGGGATGCCACCACAGTTGCGCCGCGCCACCTGCTCCGTGCTCCTCAGCCAGCTTGGCCGCGAGGAAGGAGGACAGCTTGCTATTCTTGCTGCTCTGGGACTAGGTGTTAATTTGGCAGCTCTTTCATGCAGAGGAAGCCTTCTTTGGGAAACGCTCTCTCCCCTCGCAACCCTGACCCAGCTTTCTCCAAGTTTTCGCCTCCCCTCCCCTCTGCCGTGCTGGCTCCCGGCCTACTCTGTCCCAGCTTCCACCCTGTCACCTCCTCCTGTTTCTCTGAGCGCCCTTCCCCACCTCTGTGATACCCATTCCCCAGTTCATATTAGGAAACTGTCTCCCAAGGAGTCTTTCCAAAATCCTGAAGGACATGACTCTTTGGGATTGGAGAGCAAAAGTCAGAATCCCTGGGTGTTTTCTCAGAAATTCCCCAAATCATAAGTTATTCTTAAAATAGTCCCAACATTCTTCATACTATTTATTCATTATTGTGGAACATGGTCTGCTTAATAAATAAGAAATATCAAGTTCAGTGGTATTTCACAAAGAATCGTAGCCTAGAGCAAATATTCAAATGCTGGGAAATGCTAGCGAACACTATTGGGTCATGTTCGGATAATAAAGCAACATGCGAAGCTCCTGTGTCGAAATTGCCCATTTAAGGACTTTTTGTGCTTCCAAAACGTATTTCTTGGAATGCCACTCACAGCAGTATACTATGTACATAAACTTATTAGTATTTATTTTATTTGCAAGAATGATTAATTGTTTGCAGCAGACAGAGCCATGAACACACTACTAATGACATGGCATCAGCTAACGGCAAGACTAAGTAAGTAGATCATGACCGTTCCTCTTCAACGAGCTCCTGTCCTGGTTCCTGGAACCATCGACCTTTGCCTTCAACTCCACATGTGGCACTTCCTGCTCTTGCTTTTACCTCATCAGCATGGATTCCTTCAAACCAGGGATTGTTACACTTTAATTTTCACAGGAGAATGACAATACTTTTTCCTGATTTCCTGACTGATTTTCCTTGAGACCTGGAAAAACTTATGTTTCCTGAGAAACACAGTCAGGAATTCACGGCTGATGCCAAGCCACAGGCTGCAATCCTAGGAGACGCTCACCTCTCTCTCCTGCCTCCAGGACCCCACAGAGCGTGGTTTCTACATCCAACGCCTCACGCTCACCTCGCCTGCTCCCAAACCAGTTTCCCCTCTGTCCCCTTTGCCTAGATATTTAGCCTCAAAATCTTGGCATCGTCTGGTTCAGGCCCTCCCACCCTTTCTCTCGACTCTTATGAAAGCACCCTGCCCCATCTCCCCACCACTCTCACTCCCCCGCTCCCAGCTGCCAGTGGGATCCTCCTAAAGCATGGACCTGAGCTCAGAGACCTGCGAGGGCTCCCTTCCCGGAGACCAAGGTGGTACTGGTTTCCAAGACCTTCCACCCCCAGCTCCCAGCCCTGCTTTCCAGGGCGTCCTGGCCACAAGGGCAGCGCTTGCTCTCCACTAGTGGAGGACAGAGCGCCCCCCGAGCTTTGCAGCTGTTCTGCATATCTGGACAGAACATCTCCCCCTTCATGCCTAACAAAATGGTGAGTATCAAATTGGTATGAGAGGGTAGGGGCTAGTGATATCTGTCAAAATTTAAACATGCACCTGCCCCGCTTCTAAAAATAAACTCTACAGACCTACCTGCCAAACTGTACATCTAGTACATCTATTTGAAACATCCCTGGCAATACTGTTTGAGGGAGAAAAATCTGGAAACCTCCTAAGTGTTCAGATGGAGCGACGGTGAAATAAATTATGAAACAGCCATTGCAGTGAGTACTCTGTAGCTTTCAAACGGAATGAGCCAGCTTTATTAAATTAAAAAGGCAAACTACAGAGGGCTGGGTAGAGCCTGGCTTTGGCTTACATAAGTATTGACGATTTCTGCAAAGTTACATAAGAAACTTGACAGCGATCACAGGGGTGGGGGGCACGAAGCACAGCAGAGTGGGGTGTGATGTTTACTTCTCCTTCTTATATCTTTCTGTTGCGTTTCAGGTTTTTTTTTTTAATACCATGATTTTATCACTTCCTCCAAAACGTCTGCTCCCCATACTCTCCTTTTCCCGTGCTCCCTGTCTGCTGGTAGAAAATAGCTACGCACATACAGAGCTTACTACACGCGAGGCGCTGCTCTACGAGCTTGACATACACGCGCTCGTGGAACCCTCTCGGCAGCCCCACGAAGGGGTGCTGGCAACATCTCCACTGTACAGAGGAAGACTCTGACGCATGGCAGGGCTTAAGTTAGTTGCTTGAGGCCACACAGCTAGTCCATAGCAGAGCTGGGCTACAAACAGGGCAGTATGACACCTGTCTAGGCACTCTGCAAATTCCGAGTGAATGAAAACAGGAATGAGGGAAAGAAATGCTGCCATGGAATGATAACATGACCCACACACCTGCTGACCCCGAGGGCTGGGGCGCTGTCTTAGTCATATGTGTAATAATACCCCCACCAACCTCCCCGCTACCCCAGGGGCCTACATGGAGTAGGGGCTCAGGAGACATTTGTTGACTTGAATACAGGGCTGTCTGTATGGAATAACTTGGTGCATCTCTATATCTATATCTTGGTGCATCTCTATCCTGGTGTGTCAGGACCCCAGGTGTGTCATAATTCTCTTCTCTCACTCCCGACAGTCAGTCCTCAAATATGTCCAGGGTCCAATCACCCTGGCCAAGCCACCACCCTCCTCCTGCTGGACCCTACAAAAGCCTCCCCACCCGGCGCCCCCTGATTCCATTCTCTACCCCACATCCAGAGTGAGGTTTTAAAAACACAAACCAGGTTATGCCACATTTCTGCTCCAAACCCTTCAGTTTGGAGTAAATCCCAAAGTCACTGTTATAGCCTCCGAGGCCCTATGTGATACGGCCCTGGTGACGTTTCCAGCCTCATTCCCCTGTTCTCTCTGTTCTGGCCAAACTGGCCTTATCTGACACACCAAGCTTGCTCCTGCCTCAGGGCCTTTGCACTTACTGTTCCCTCTATCTGAACACCCTTCCCCCAGAAATTCACAAGTTCTTCCCTCAGAGAGGTCTTTCCTGACCATTTGGTGGAAACACTGCCCATGTGACTGTGACTCTCTAGCCTCTAACTATGCATTACTTTTCTTCAGAGACCTTCTTGTTTAGCAGTGTATTATATGTTTATTTGTCCATTTTCCATTTCCCCAACTCCATAAAGGTGGTTTATCCTCTTTTTTCTGTTTTGTTCTCTGTTACATCCCCAGTGCTTGTTGAGTCCTTAGTAGGTGCTCGATAAACACTGACTGGATGAAAGAGGTGTTTGCTGAACACAAGCCCCTTTGACAGAGGCTTTCCATCTATCCGCTCAGCAGCGTTTCTGCCCTGGAGATGTTCCAGGCTCCTCCACTTTTTCTGGGACTTGTAAAAGCTGCACCATCATCCTCTTCTCCCTTCTCTTTGTAGAGCTGATCTCTCCCCACTTCACCACCACACAGAAAAGAAATGGCAGGAGTAGAACATAATTACTGTGACCTGTGGGATGCATAGGGGGTAGGGAGGCCACCTCAGTATCAGAGAAGAGTAGCTGTCACCCTGGTCATTTTCAGAAAGAGCGATTCATTCTGATCTCTGTGGGTGGGAGCCCTGAGGACGTGGAGGGCCAGTACCCTGGGGACTGCACTTTCTCTGCATCCCTTAACACGGCCCCTGAAATAGCCAGGCCAGCAGATGGAGGTGATGAAGTGCCATTTTACATATCATCTCTCCAGGCGACAAGGTGGCAGGTCTCCCTGGGGAGGGGCCTCCGGGTAACGAGCTTCTGAGAAGTGGGCGTCCTCCTGCAGGGGAGGCCTGGCCCCTAGAGGGGAGCGCTGCCATCTAGGCCCGGCTGAGCTCTTGGGCTCCCAGAAAAGCCAGAGCCTAGCTGTCGCACCCAGTTTCCCTGGGGCAGGCCCTGAGTCACTCCATCTAGATGAGAGATCCCCACAGGGGAAGGAGGAAGGGAAAGACTGACTTTCAGAATAATTCATGTTATAAGTCAGCATTTCATGAGCACCTACTATGTGCCCTGTATCTCAGGGAAGCACAGTGGACTCTTGCCCTGGCCTGCCACTTACTCTCACAAGGACCTTAGGCAACCCACTTAAATTTCCTGGCACTCCAGTTTTTCACATGTAGACACAGATGTATGGATGTATGGATGGATGGATGGATGGATGGATGGATGGATGGATGGATGGATGGATGAAGAGACAGATGGAGAAATGTCTGTAGGGTTTTTGTGGGGCTTCTCTCCTGGTCTTTCTCACGAGTCTCGCTATCAACAGCCACTGACACGGAGAAGCTGCTGTGTCCCGCTCTCACACAGAATCCTCACCTAACATCCCAGCAGAACAGTGATGTCAAATACTTATCTTCCCATTTTACACATAAGGAAACTAAGACTCAGAAAGGCTGGACCCTTGCCCGAGATCACCCTCCTCCTTCGTGGCAGAGGTAGTGGGGAAGAGCACTGACTCCCAAATCCCCACGCATTCCATTTGGACACCAGGGGCCTCAGACTCATTTGCCCTTGAGGGCCAGGAAGCTGAGGTGCGTCAGCGAAGCAGGTCCAGGGGCAACGCGAGAGGGAGCAGCGGGAGAGGCGCCAGCTGGGGCACACCCCTCCCATCGACAGCCACTCACGTTGGTATTTTATTTTAAAACACAGCCCACACCTAACCAGTCTGCCAGTCTGGCCACACAACTGAGACTTTCTGAACAGGATCTGCACCCCTTTCTGGCCGCTGGACGCGGCAGACCACTTTGGAACCTGAAGGTGTGGATCAGCCACAAAAGCAACGTGAGTCTAGGGTCCTAGGAAGGAACCATGTGACTCCTGTGAGCGCCCCTGGCAAAGCAGCATGTCCGCTCGGGTCCACGTGATCCTGGCGTTACCCAGGCTGACGCGTCTCAACCCCACGCCAAAGCCCCACTCGCTGGGAGAACATGGCAGCTCCTATTTCAGCAAAAATATATTTAACAGCTTTGAGAGTAAATATGGCAGCAGATGGGGGTGGGGAGTGGGGAAAACATCGACCGTGTTTTCTGCTGAGCATCCGGTGGAGAATTTGTGCTGTGACCTACATTACTCTGGCTTCCACCCCCGGAACTTTTCCTCTCCCCTCACGGAACGGCAGAACACGATGCATTTCCCAAGGATGAATGACTCTGCAGAAAAACGTTTTAATAATGTGCTAAATGACAGCACCACAAATCACTTAAGTCTTCACTGATCTGCAGTCCAGTTCCGCAGAATGAATCCTTGGAATCCTGGTCTCCCTTCGATAATGTACCTTCAAAGGAGCACCTGACATTTCCCTAAGTAACTGCTCACATCTGCCATGTGTCACATCTTGGGGTTCGCCTTTCCCTCCAACATGCCAGGAGGATGCAAACAACACGGGGCCCCCAAAGGAAGAGGGCATTAGGGGGTGTTGTCTGCTCACTAGCTTGGGGGCAGGTTCTGGTCCCCACGTGGGCCAGACATACACAGGGTTCAAAATGGAAAAGAAATGGCCCACTTCCTACTGTCCTACTTTCTAATTCAGACTGCTGCTGGCATTAGCAAGGAAGGCAATGGGCGGCAGAGAGATCTGGAAACAAAAATTGAACCTGCTGATTCTTCAACTCTCAGATTTGTGCAGATGGCAGAATCCTTGGAAGTCATGCCGCCCCTTGCAGAACACAGTGAAATACTGACACACTAAAAAGGAAAGACGAAATGGAAAAGTGTGTGTAAAAGCAGGTGCCATGGAATAGTGGATTCCAGGCTGCATGAGCCTGAAGGTTTTAAGGGTTTTGGTGAAGAAAAATGAGCAAATTCTACCCACTAGGTTTAATCCCCTGTACACCTTCCGTCTCCCGCCCCGTATGGGAAAGGCACCACCTTGACTGACACTCAGCAGTGGATGAGCTTGTTGAACACACTTTGGAGCACAGAGTGTGAGCAATGCATCATGGGTACCTCACAGCCAAAGCCTATATTGCTGAGCAGCGGGTAAGAGCCAGCACCGCAAACTCAGGTGTCTCCTGGGGCCAGACAGGTCATGCGAGTGACTATGTAAGAAAAACAGCCAAACACTAACAGCAGGTGGCAGGGAAGGCTCGGCTCAGTGTCCAGGAGGCAGCGGAGTGGCGGGCTCAGTGGGGAGAGGGCAGAACTGTCTGACTGTAGCCAAGCGTGGTCCAGGGGGAATGCGGGTGGGTATGTGTCTGCCCTGGCTGCCATAACAAAATACCACGGACCGGATGGCTTCAGCAGCAGACAGTTATTTCTCACAGTTCTGGAGGCTGGGAAGTCCATGATCAAGGTGCCAGCAGATTCAGTTCTGGGTGAAGGCTCTCCTCTTGGATTGCAGATGGCTGCTTTTTCACTGTGACCTCATGTGGCAGAGCAGAGAACTCTGGTGTCTCTTCCTCTTCTTCTAAGGACACTAATCCCATCATGGGGACCCACCCTTATAACCTCATCTAACCCTAATCACCTCCCAAAGGCCCCACCTCCAAATGCCACCACAGTGGGGATTAGGATTTCAACATAGGAATTTAGGGGGCACAAACATTTAGTCCATAACAGGGTGTGACCAATTCTGAGTTTTCAAGAGAAGCCTGATATATGATTTTTTTAAAAATCTGATACCTTCTAATTTTTTGATGTTGGCAACACTTTAATTAAGAAAAAGTAATAACATGGACCTAGACATTACCCTACGAAGTGAAATAAGTCAAGACAGCGAAAGACAAATATCATATGATATCACTTGCATGCAGAATCTAAAAAAATGATACAAATGAACGTATTTACAAAACAGAAACAGACTCACAGACATAGAAAACAAACTTATGGTTACCAAAGGGGAGAGGTGAAGTGGGGGATAAGTTAGGAGCCCGTGATTAACAGATACACACTACTATATATAAAATAGATATTAAGAAAAGAAAAAAAAATAACAAAACCCCACCGGAATAGTCAAATAAAACAGGTTGGAGGGTCAGGCTCCATCCACAGGCTGCGGGTTTGTCACCCATGTCCTCAAGCCATGGGCTCTGGCACCAAACAGCCCAGGCCCCCCATGTGCTGGTAGGTAACCATGGGGTCACAAAGTAACCTCTCTGGCCTCATTTTCCTTGTCAGTATTAGGTGGAACCTTATGAAATTACCCTTTCATTGGCAAATTTGTAAGCCTCCATGTAATAAAATGAAGATAAGGTGTCCACCTAATTAACAGGCTCTCAGGAAGACTGGATGAGGTGAAACCTACAGCCAGAGCTTATAGTAAATGCTCAATAAGCCAGGGGAGGAAGCAGGGCAAGGCCATCCTTAGTCAACAAGTCCACTCATGTTCAGTCGCTGAAAGGGATGCTTAGGGCCCTGAATCAGCATTTGAAAGACCTGAGGAAATCTGTCAAGATCATAATAATCACGCTTTGGGGAGTTTATTTCCTTAGTTGAGAGAGATGTGTTTTTAAGTAGGAATCTCTCAGGGTGAGATTCTGAGCTGAGACACCAGACCTGCTGTTTGCTGGGGCTGCACAGACAGAAAGTTATCATTTGGAGGCTCACCAGCATGGACAAACCGGGCTGCAGCTCACCTTCCATCACCCCCAAATGAAACAATCTGCAAGCTCCCACCTGGAATCCCATCTCACTCAAAACAGACAAAGGAGGAGAGGGCAGCTAACCGTGGAACTGCAAGGAAAGCCGAAGGGCAAGCTGTTTAATTTCAACTGGGGTCGAGACCAATGTTGAGTCCGGAGTCTCGTGTCAATATTGTGTCCCTTGCCACAATCTCCTACCAAAATGTTTTGTGCTTTTTAAAGCCCATGAAATTGAACCTCACATTCTCTCTGCTAATTAGGCACAAAGCTTTCTCTCTCAGCTCTCATCAATGGCAACCAGAGTGGCTGGGACTGCACAACACGCCGAGACACTTGAGTTAAAGTGCAGTTGTCACAATTCGGCAGGCTCACGTTTGGTACACTCTCCACCAGAGCTGCCTGGACCCCCTGACCTGGCAGTAGGGGCACCAGCTCTCCCGTACGAGGCAGCCTCTTCTTCTCACACGTGAGGTGGGCAGCCTTTCTTAGCACTGGGGTCTCAGGACTACCTCTCGGATTCAATTTTCATCAGGAAATTTGGCCAAAACACACCTGACTCAGGGAGAGGTTGATTTTCAACACTCATCACAGGCCAGGGGGCTGCCTTTAAAAGATGAAGGGGATCTCCTCTCATGAACTATAGTGGCATTTTCAAAACAGCAAGATCAAGGCCCTAGCATCACAAATAAGTGAGTAAAAAAAAAATACAGTTTTCCATATGGTATATTCTATTTGGGGGGGGGGGAAAGGCATCCTTTTATCACAGATAGCACAGTACAATTATATCTTTTCATAAAGGTCCTGAAACAATTAGAAAGACATAAGCAAGTGTCTTGGCTGCAATTTCAAAGCCCTAAGCAGGTAAGAGGGGCAGCCCTGCCGATGTCTGTCTGGTTGGAAGTTCAACTTGGAAATTCTGGAAAGTGTGATGCCAAAGGCACACCCTTCCCCCCACAGACAGACGCAGAAATAAGCCCCGGCTTGAGTCATAGCATCACCGTTAGGACAAAACAGATCCCCAAACCCTCAGCACGCCATTCTAAAGAGCTCTGGGGAAAGGAAACTCTTGCTTCATCCCAGCAAATCAGTGTTTTTCAAGTGACAAGTCCCAACCCACTTTCAGAGGCCCACAGGTTAGCTATACGGATTCTTATATCTATCGTTTCCACTGTGATGATAACGTTTTAGAAATAATATAGAGTTGACCCGTGGACAACATGGGTTTGAGTTACACAGGTCCACTTACACACAGATATTTTTCAATAAATATGTTGGAAAAATTTTTGGAGATTTGCAACAATTTGAAAAACACTTGCAGATAAACTGCATAGCCTAGAAATATTGAAAAAATTAAGCAAAAGCTAAGTATATCATGAATGCATAAAATACAATGTAGAGATACAAATAACATACAAAAGATATGTTAAGTGACTGTTTATGTCATTGGTAAGGTCAGCAGTAGGCTATAAGTATTTACGTTTTGAGGGAGTCAAAAGTTATAAACAGATTTTCGACTACATGGGGGGTTGGCACCTCTAACCCCTATATTGTTCAAGGGTCGAGTGTAATTATATTCTCTGGCATCTGAAGACTTTATAAAAACCAAGGATGCTTCATCATTTGGGTTCCCTGAATCCAAGGGTGTAAATGTCGCGGTGTGATGAGAGACTTATGAGAACAGAGGGGACTGATCAGTGACAACGTAGTGACACCAGTGAGGCCCACCTGCCCCCAAGGTGAGGCCCGAACACATGTTTCCCAGCGACGTGACCCAAGGACAGTCATGGCGGGGGAGGTGTGGTCAGCACGCGGACCACCCGGCGCGGTACACGGCATGTGGCGAGCTCAGGAGAAGCTGCGGCACACCGTCATGAGCAAAGATTTGGTTTCAGAAAAAGTAGCATTCGCTCTGTTAACTGCTGATTCTGAATTGCAATGATTTTGTAAGTGCTTAACATGTAAACTTCCTTAATTTTCTTTTTTTTTACTTTTATAAGACATATAAGAACAAGGAATTTATACCTAGTTTTAAGTTGGTCCATACTTAGGTCATATTAATATGAAAGTAATCTAAGTCAGCACCAGTGGGAATCTGCGAGACGTTTCCTTGGGTTCACTGCCCACATGCTGAAGAAAGCCTGACAGAGACCACTTTAGCTCTGGAACACCTGTGAGCTGCAAGCTTTCCTTTGATCAAAATGTACCAAAGTATAAAGCCACAGAGCCCTGCGTTTTTTGCAAGCCTCAAATCAACAACGCTCACTTGCGGGCTCATTCTCTCGTGAGCCCTTTAAACTCCCAGATGCCTTGACCCAAGTCTCCACATCAGCACCTCGCAGGCTCTGGGGCACAGCCGGGTCCCGGGGTGTCCAGGACGCAGACACATGCAACCGCAGGAGAGAGAAGGAAGGACGTGTGGGGCGGAGCACGTGAACGTGACCGGTACTCACATAAAGAAGGGCATCAGCTGGACCAGGGTCTCTTTCTGGGGGCTGGCAGCAAACTCGGGGACCACCTGGATGACTTTGTTCATGACGCTGCGCAGGTAGTTCTGGAGCTGCTTCCTGCGTTCCTCCACAAACTTGGCGTCCTGGGAAGACGGACAGACAGGTGTGCTCAGCTATGCTTTCCTCACCCGCCCGGAGACGGACGACCCGGAGAACACGTAACCATCAATCATCACCACCCACAGCGAGTGCAAGTGGTGCCTCAGGCTTTACACGTGTGATCACGTTTAATAACGGGAGATGCTCGTGATAGTATTATTGTTAAGTGGGGGAAGGCAGGTCCATGAAACTTCCTACAGTGTGTTCCCACGAATGAATGAAATCTCAGCACCTGCAACGTGTCGAGTATGGTGCTGGGACCTGGGACAGACCATAAACACACAGGGTCACTGCTGTGGCCCTGGTGGAGGTCACGGGGCCAGTGGGGGAGACACCAATAAATCCAGTGACCACACAGGTCAGCATATAACTATTCATCACACTCAATGCCACCCTCCAGAGAGGATGCTTAATTTTGCCTTCATGAGAATTTTCTGAAATATGAATCAGTTGCCACTATTTAAGAAAGATTTCATTAACAAACAAATTCCATTTTCTCTGAAAAACCAGGAGAGGTAGCAGTGCGGCCCCACCCCCAGGGCTACTTGGGGCCGGGGCTGCTCGGTGCTCCCCGAGGCAGGCGCAGGGCCCCAGATCCGCGCTCAGGACCCTCCTGACTCACACCGCCACCCACCCCTGTGTCTGCCTGGCCCTCGTAGGCAGGGCCAGCTCCTAGGCGTGTGCTCTGGGCAGTCCCTCAGGGTCAGAACTCGACCTGTGTGGTGATCTGCTGTCCTCATGTTGAAACACAGTAATTTTGGCATGAGGGACCTCACATCTGCCTGCTGCCCTGGGACCCACAGAGCCTGGAGCCTGTCCTGCCCATGCGCAGCTGCACTGGGGGCCTGGCTTAGAACCAGGAAACCAGGGCCGGTGTGGGGCAGCAAAGGCTTTCTCTGAGGAAGTAATGCTCCTTCCAGACTGAAGGCGGAGTGGGGTGAATAGGGGAGAGCAGAGCGAGGGCGGCAGGAGGAACAGGGTCACTCAGCCTCACAGGGACACGAGAAGCCTCACACGACAAATGAGGAAACTGTGGCCCAGAGCGGGGCCGGGCCGCTAGCCCACGAGGCCCCAGAGACGGAGCAGTACAATCATCCCCCCGCTCCACCTCCCGCCAGCCTGGGGCTCGGGAACGGGGTGCAGAATGAGCCCATGTGCTCAGAGACACCCGAGGACATGCCCGTCCCCGCAAGGCCCTGCCAAGGGCCGGAGCACAGCAGGGAGATTCCCTCTTAAATGTTGTCAGATTTAGCGAATAAAAAGCCAGGATGCCCCGTGAAATCTGAATGTCAGATAAACAATGAATTTTTCAGTATTCATAACTCCATATTCAAAAATTCATGACTCAATAATTTTTCAGGGTTCAAGTACGGCCTATACAATAAAACCTTTCCATGTAATATTTGGGATACACTTATACTAAGAAATTATTCATTGTTTATCTGAAATTCCGATTTCACTGGGTGCCCTGTGTTTCATCTGGCGATCCTCCTCCGAGTACCGGGGGGAGGAAGGAACACAGAGCACCTGCTGATCCCCGGGGGCCACTTCAAGGTCACATCAAGGTCCTCTCACCCGGAACCACCCCCTGATGCACTGCCTCAGCCGGACGTTTCTCCAGAGGGGGATGGCGCTCAAACACTGTTGCTGGCCGCTCCAACTTGACCGCCAGCACAGTCCCAGTCTGGGGCTGAAATCTCCTGCAGCTTGGTTGGAGGGGTGCTGAGTGCGGGGGGTGAAGGCACCAGGCTAGGAGAGCCGTGGGTCTTCAGCTGGAGCTCAGCCAGTCCGGCTCCGCTCTCCCATCTGATACCAGAGTCTGCTCCACGGTCTCCAAGTTTCAACCCATCGTTAAGCAAGTAGACGCTCCTCCTTGGGAAGGTGGTCGATATGCCAGGTTAGTGCCCAGAGGAGCTAATCAGGCCTGGTTTTCAATCTGCACAAGATACCCTCCTCAAGGATGGCTTGAGAGGCTTTGCTGCAGGAAGGCAAGAAAGGGGCTAATCACCCCTGGAAGAACTCGTGGAGATTTCTCCTTTTTCGGGGGGAAGATGCTCAAAACACTGTAAGCACCAAGGGAAGGCTGGGGGTGGCTCCCTGTGCTGCTAGTGGGGCTGGGCTGGGCTGCGGGGCCCTAGGAAGCTGAGGATCCCCCAAAGTCAAGGTCAGAGGATCCTACCCAGGAGTCCAATCTGCCCAATTTCACTTGGGCCTCTTCTCGCCCAGGTCCCAGGGCCGACAGGGACTTGGCAGAAAGGTTATCATCACCCTGGAGGAATCACAAATCCTACTGATTCCTCAAGCTAGGCAGTCCCTGGAAACCCCGGCCAGCTCCTGAGAAAACCCAACATGGCAGTAATCTGAGTTTGACAGCCGAGCAATTTCTACCTGAGCTGTTCAGAACAAGCGATGGTATTTGTGGAGTCTTTATTCACGTTCTGCGCTCAGCACTTTCCTAGCACCACATCTTTACAGCACAGCGGAGGCTCAGGGAGGGTAAGAAACTTGCCCTAGGGCTCAAGACCTGCAGGGTCCCAGGTCATCAATGGGTGAGCAGTGAGAGCTGCCCTCAATCCAGAAGACACTCTCCAATTTACGTAAGAAAAATCTACAGGTCCTCTAAACTGCAGGTGTCACCCAGCCAAGATGCAGTTCACAGAACTTGCACCTGCCCGCCAGCTGTAGCAGAAGGAAGCGAGTCACTGCGGGGATGGGGGTGGTGGGGTGGGGGAGGGGGGGTGCTGACGGCCAGCCTCTGCCTAGATGTCCTGCCTTTGGGGCTCAATCTGATCCTGGAGGTATGGACACCTCGAGTGGCCGCACACAACTTGGCAGGACGCAATGGGGCCGGGAAGATCTCAGAACAACTCAAGGAAGCCTATATTCTTTCCCATTACTGTCATTTCATTTTTTACTATGAAAGTTTCAAATTAGGGCAAAAAGCAGAGCGAATGGTATAATGAACCCCCATGACCCTTTATCTAATAAAGTCTTAACCCTTTTCCACATTACGTCATTTTTACCTTTTTGCAAAGGTGTTTTAAAGTAAATTATACTCATCATGACATTTTACCCCTAAACACTTCAAGGTGTATTTCTAAAATACTAAGAACATTTTCCGATTGAACCACAATACCATGATCACCTCTAACAAAATGAATGATAATTTGTTGGTGTTACCTCATACCTAGTCGGTATTTGAACATTTGAATTTTCAAATGTGCCTACTGCTTCTGGGATTTTTTTTTAAAAAGGGGAGGACTCCATCCCAGAATGAAGCTGGCAATTCTCCAGCAGGTTGAATGCAGTCTTGTTCAGATCAGATTCCCCCTCGGGGATCAGTTGGGTTCTGACCAAAAGGTGAAGATGGTGGTGCCTTTTTCACCACAAGCTGCTAACAGCTTGAATGGCCTAAAAACATTAAAACCAGGGTGTATCTGCCTCAGATCCAGGTTTCTGGCCTCCCTTGAGAAATGGTCCTCATTACTGGAAGCACAGGGCTACCATCCCACCCAGCCTCCTCCCCTCAGTCCCGTCCCCGGCCTGGCCTCTGTGGGACCCCGAATTTGTACCACTTGGATTGCCTGAGGCCCTACAGAACCATCCAAGAGCTACCCTGTGAGACGATCACGTTCCAGGTGACCACGTTCCAGGGGACGTTCCCTCAGGCAGAAGAACGGCCTGCACTGCCATTGGCCAGCTCTACTGTCTGGCAGCTAAACCACGCAGAGCTGGGGTTTCTCACCTGTAAAATGGGGATAAGGATGGTGCCTACGTCATTCATGGTAACCGAGGCTACGCGCCCGGTAGCCAACATCGCCTGCCAGGCTCTGCGACAGAAGCTGATGATTCTGGATGTTCAGCCAGGAAGCCTTCCTCAGAGAGTTTCTATGTGTACGGGGTGGGGACAGGCAGGCAGACAGACAGACAGTGGGTAGCCAGGCAGGGGCAAGTGCTGGGATGTCGCCATCCATATGTGATCAGGGAAGCGCGCCAGAGGTTTGCACGAGGAACAGAGAGAGCGTTTCACTCAGAGGAGGCGACTCCTGGAGGGGCTGCTCCAGCACCTCTTGGAGGACAGACACCTGTCAGGGGTCTAGGTGGGTGCCCTCAGTGGGGGAAGGGCATGCCAGGCGGAGGGAACAGCAAATGCAAAGGCCGAAGGCAGAAGGAGTGCAGCCTACGGGGGCAGCAGAAGGCAGGCCCGCGGGGCTAGGCTTAGTGGTTCCCCAGAGCTGAAGCCGTAGCAGCAGCAGGATCACGCACAGCCTTGTGGACCAAGAAAGAAGCTGATGGGGGTGGGACCCAGGAGGGGCATTTAGAAAGACTGTTGGTGGGGAATGAGCCATAGCAGCCTGAGGCAGAGAGATCTATCACGCCACTCCCCTGCTTGGAATTCTTCAGTGGCGTCCCATGAGCTCTGCCCCCTCCCAACACGCACATCTAAACCCTTAGCGCTCGCAGGAACCTTCTCCACGTGGCCCCAGCGTGCCCTGCGGACCGCTTCCCTTCACGGCACCCCCCCTCCCCCCGACAACACGCCCCGCGTCCTGGAGATCACAGCAGCCCCATCAACATTTGTTGTAGGAACTTAGAAATGTGGGAGGTGGACTGAGGGGCAGCAAGGCAGGCCGCCGGGGAGAACAAGCCCAGAGCAGAGACGACAAAGCCCCCTGACCGGGGAGGAAGAGGGACAGAAGCAGCTGCGAGCTCGCTCCCTGGCTCCCAACTCCCCGTGGGCGGGGAGTAAAGGGCAGACACGGGGTAATGAGTGAGCAAAGACAGCGAGCTGGTCCTGCAGGGACCCCGTCTGCCCCCCAGGACCCCTGGGAGGACAGGAGCATCCACACAGGGCCTGCCCCGCTAGGGAGGGGCCAGCACTTAAAGGGCCAAGGAACGTTTGTGAGTTTTTTGGTTGCGCTCCTAGGCGGCAGCCAAAACGCAGCATTAGAAGCGATGGGCTGGACCGAAGCCCAGCTCGTGGAATCTGCCAGACGCCTCTGGTGGCCGCTTAACGAGTCCTCGCTGCCCGTGGCCCTGCTGTCGCCTTGTGCGGCACTCCTATCATAATACTATTGTCAATTATGGTTGAGGACTAACAAAAGAACTGGGAGTTTGTCCTAGCTTTAAAAAAGAACATTCAGGACTATTTTCATGGGAGTGTTTTTTTTTTTTTTCCCTCCAGAAAAGGTTAATTTTATTTTGAGCTTCAAGAAGATAAAGATGCCGTCAAATGAAGAAGAGCTATTTTAAAAACGATGTAATGTTGTGAACAAGATGACGAGCTGCAGTTCCTGGAACCGATGCTCAGACCCCCTGCCCCCTGTGCTTTGTGACATTTTCTTTCCTGGGCCGTACCTGACAACAGTGCTTTCCAGACCACATTCCGCCTCTCGAAGGGGACCTTCCCCACGATTCTGCACTTCCAGAGTTCCTTTCTATTTTCCTCTAAGGATATCATGGTGTTTTATAAAATAAACGGAAGGTCCTGTCCATCAGGAGCAGCAGGCAGCTCAGGGCCCTGTCGAGAGAGGCGGCTGCAGAATCAGCTGATCTAAGGGCACCTCAATGGCTAGAGAATTCCAGAACAATGACTAGCTTCCCAAGGAGCCCAGCATTAGCGAATGACTTTGAGTTCTAGTTTAGAGTCAACGACCCAGGTGGGACGTGCTGATGGGCTGGAATCCTGCATTCGTTTATTCAATGCACTTATTCATGCGACAGATACTCCTGGGGGGGCCCCTGTGAGCCAGGTGCTGTGAGTGAAGGAATAAACACAACTCGGATCCTGCCTTCACAGAGCTTACAGTCGATGGAAAAGACAGACAGATCATTACAAAACAGCGCGATAAAGCCAGGAACACAGGATAAAGGTGCGCACAAGGTCTGCTGCGGGGGTGTGTGGGGAGCACACAGGGGCACGTGGGCCCTCCCCAGGGGTCGTGTGATGTAATAGTTATCATAATAGCAGCAGCAGCAGCAGGAGAAAGTGTTAATAGTAACTTTTACCGAACATTTTCTCTGCCGGGCACTGGGCTGGTCACACTTATATGTTATTTTATTGAATTCTCAGAGGCCCACTGAGATAGGTACTTTTTAGTACTCCCATGTCAGAGAGAGCAGATGAGACTCAGAGGGGGTAAGGGCCAGTGCCCAGACACTAACGACTGAGGGGTGCAGACAGGACTCGGCCCCAGGAAGCCTGTGCTCTGCTCTAAGACGGAGGGAGAGAACCGCCCGGAGATTCCAAAGACCACAGCCAGAAGGAACCATGGGAGTGGGGATCAGAGGGGACACTGAGAGAGGGGGAGCTGGGGGAGGGCAGGGGCAGAGCTGGGAAGTCACTTCAGAGAATCTGGACTCTGCCCTCAGGGCCACGGGTGTTTCAAGCAAGAGAGTGGCAATCAGCTCTTCCTTCCGTGAGAATGAAAAGAAGATGCTTCAGTTTTAAAAAGCCCTCTTTTGTCCCGGTCACTCTATTCTGTCCCTGGAATGCTGAAACCTGCCCTTCCTCTTTCAAGTGTGGGTCGGCTGTGAGGTGTGGATGCAGCTCATCTGAACCGCAGGCCCAATCCTGTCATCCTGGGGCAAATGCTGCAACCCACGAACTCGGCTTTGTTACAAGGGTGATGCCTGGGTTCCCAACCCTGACACCTGAGGGTGGTTTCTAGGGTGACCGTCATGCACTTGTTAATGGGAACCTGAAAAGAGACAATGACTGTTGTTGCCACTCTAAATGCTCTGGACGGAGACCTCTGACAGCAATGAATGGCCGGGCGTGAAGGACCCTCGTAGCAGCTTCCCAAACATCACTGAGCCCCTCTGATAAGCGTCTGATTGGGTGATTTTAGCAAAACTACACCAAATATCTTCGCTTGCTGAACTCAGAAATAATAAAATCGTGAACTTACAAAAGGAAACTCTCCTAATGTTTACACGGCAGGTGGGCTCCAAGGGGTCAGGATGGAGGTCCTGATGTTCTCATCCGGGTCAAACAGACGGGGGGCAGCCTGGTTGCTTTCAACAAGTTTCGTTTAACAAGTTTTCTTCCAAGTAATCATCAGCTGGGTGGCACCGGGTGTGAATGAGAGGGGAAGGAGGAGGGCTTTCTTTGGAGCGGTTTTGGGGAGGGGATGTCAGGGGAGGGGAAAGGAAGGCCCGTGTGTCTCTAAGGCACCCTTGGTGAGAAATTCAGGCCCTAAACCTCAACAGATACCCACTAATTTAGAGGCCAGAGTCATTGCCCCTCCTGCAGGGACAGGGAAGCAAAGTCCTGTTAATTGAATTACTTTAGCCCTGGCGACTCAGCTGGGCCACCATTTACCAAGCAAGTAGCTTGGTAACGGGCTGGGATGGACAGAGGAAGACAGGAAACAGGCCTAGCCCCGGGGAGCTCAGCGTCTCCCGCTTGGAACATTTACTGAGTCCCGGAGATATTACACAGTTATCCATCCAAGCAAACATTTATCTGACACCTCTCCTGCCAGGCCCAGTTAGTTGGGATGAAAAAACACCCAGTTCTTGCCCTAAAGGCATGAATGGCATCTCACTCATTTATATGTTCCAGCATCTACCAGACACCAGAGTAGAGGAGGGTCCACCTGCCCATCCACGCCTGCCCCGGACGCCCACCTCACGCCAGGGCCTGTGATGGTGAGCAGGTGCGAGAGAAGGTGAGCAGGACAGACGCCCTCACGGAGGTCGCGATCAAGAACCCCTTCCTTCTTCCAACAGTGACAGGCCAGGCCCTGTGCTGGGGGCCCCAAGATGAGATGACAAGTCCTGGTGTCAGCTCATGGGCCAGTGGTGGACAACAGGCCGGGAGGCCAGTGACAAAACTGTGGCAGAACAGGAGGAGAGCTCCTGGGGCCGGGGGGGCGGGGGGGTGCTCCCTCTGAGCTGGGCTGGTGGGAATCAGCAGGCACCTCCGGCCTGGGTCTGGAGGGGTGGGTGGGATTTCAGCAGACGGTGATGGGAGGAAAGGCAACCAGACGGAGTGACTGAGGGGAGTGAGGGGAGCCCGGGCTCAGGGTGTGGGGTGAAATCCTCTCAGTGGGTGGAGGGCAGTGTACGGACTGAAGCAGCCAGGCTTTGGAAGGAGGCCGATGGTAAGTCATGAAGTCAGTGCAAAGGGTCTGGGAGAGAGACCAGGTGCACACACTGGGGGTTCAGGAGGCCCGGAGGTCAAGACTCAGGGGAGGAATAGAAAGGAGTTGACGATTTGATGCCTGCCATGTAACATGGATCCCTCTATGTGCTTTCCATGAGTTTAGCTATTTACTCCTGTGGCCTCCAGTGAGGCTGGAATTATTACCCCCATTTCGCAGCTGGGAAAACTGACGCTCAGATATGTTACATGCCATCAAAGCCCAAAGCCAACAAGGAGAACGTGATGGGGCTGGGGTTTGAGCTGAGGTGGTTCAACATCAGAGCCCTTGCTCCTATTCACCTGGTAACATTTTCAATAATATTTACTTAAAAGAGAAGAAGATCAACATTTCTTAAAGGCAGTGACCTCTTTACAGTCAGGAGGGACATTTACAGCTGGGAGCGCGTATAACCCCGTAAATCACTGAGCACCCCAGGCAGGCTCATCCCTGCTGCACAGGGACGGGGTGGGGGGCGGGGGGAGGCGGTGACAGACAGTCGAAGAGGCTCCTCACCCTCTGCAAGGCCATACAAAAAGGGGAAGGGCCAGAATTCAAACTGTGGACTTTGTGATCCAAACCCTACTCCTGTTTTTGCACTAAATTGTTAAATCGCCACCACCTATTTTGTGTAGAACATTGTGTGTGCGGAAGGCAAAGAAAACCATGAACCCCCCCCTTTCTAGCGGGTAACAGAAACTCCCAAGAAGCTAGAAACATCCTCACAATAGATGCATAAAGAACGACAGCAAGAACAACAATAATAACAGCAGCAGCAGCGGCTGACTTTTGAGTGCCTACTAAGTCCTTTACACCTATCAATCTGGTTTCATCCACAAAACGACTTTCCAAGGTAGGTTCTACCATCACCCCCATGTCATAGATGAGGAATCAGAGGTGCAGAGAAAGGAAGAGCCTTGCCCAAGCCCGTGGATCTGGAAAATTCGGGGGCCAGGATGTGGAGCCAGGTCCTCTGGCTCCATCAATGGCATATGCTAATGCTCCCATGGGAAGGGCAAGGGGCTACTGAAGACCTAACTGCCTCTACCTCCCCCATCTGAAACAGGACTTCCCATACGACACACAGGAAGCTGTACGACCCTGTTGGCAGGCCCAAGGCTCTGATGGCCTCTGGGTGAGACGCTGCCTGTGACAGGAAGAGAAAGGGCAGACTCAAGGGGACACCACGGACCCCAAAGTCCTCTCCACACTTCCTTCACGAAAAAGGCCAGGGGCTTAGTGCCACACCAAATCCAAGCTTGTGCTTCCCGTTGACCCAAGAGACCCTCCTCTTCTTGTTCAAAAAGCCTCGAGTGAGGCTATGGACAAGCCCCACTGCTCACGATACCTTACTCTAAAACGGGGGAAACAGATCAGACCCTCAGGGCTGGGCAGCTCAAGGAGGGAATACAACGTGTGACAGAGCTTGGAGACTGTAAAACAGCACTTGCGTGATGTCAGTGAATTACGCTAAATGTCAGAACAGAAGATAGATCCTGACCCCCACCGGCAATGAAGGCATGCCCATTCCACACCTTGACTGCAAACACAGGAAAGAAAGCAAGTCTCTATTTCAGAAAAGCAACACGCCCCCACGCCCCCATCCCCGCCTCCAGGGCTCAAGGTACATTGACATTCTCCTCCCATGTGCTTCTCAACATGACGATAATAATAATAATAATAGTAATACCCTTTATTGCAAGTTTACTATGTGCTGAGCACTATGTGGAGTGTTTACCTGGATTATTTCAATGTACCCCTGTTACAGCTCTGTGCAGTAGATACTAATATTCCCATTTTGCAGATGAAGAAACTGAGGCTCCGAGAAATAAGGTGACCCAGCTAGGGAGGAATAGAGCTGGGATTTACAGCCAGGTCTGTCTTGAGTTCAGCTCATAACCAGGATGCTGTTCTGGCTCTTAGGGTCAATGTATTCACAACAGCAGGAGCCCTACAGCTTTGTTAAAAACAGGAATTAAAAAAACAAAGTAGTCCTTCAGTTCACATGGGGTGAACCAAATACCATAGCTCTAAAAACTCTCCTCTTAGCATAGAGCTACATATTTGTGTCTGGATGAAGTCTCGTCTTTCTATCATCAGAACCCCACCTTCTGTGGGAGGGGGGGATTATGGACAGAAGCTTCATAGCAGCCTCTGTTGCTCAAGATGGGCTGGATAAGGTGGCCTGTCCCCCACAGGTGGGAGCCCATCTGCAATGTTTCTTCCACCCTCCGCGGTGCCTGGCACAGGCTGGGTTCCAGATAGGACACAACAAATGATCTCCTGGCAGGACAGCAGCAGGCTCTGTCACAGCTAAAGCCTATTTTTCTCTGTTATTGACTTTACAGCCAAGGGAAACTGCAGGCCGGACAGCTGAGTCAGGGACGGGCGAAAGGCTGGTTCATGCATTTACTGGGAAGAACTCAAGAGCGGAAAAAAAAGTCCTTGCCCTCATGCAAAAATGTCTCTTCCCAGAGCTGCGAGCTCCAGGGCCAGGAGGGGCCAGTGGGGACAGGGTCAGCTGGGAAGATGCAGCCACGACTTTAATCCCAGCAACTGCTGCCTCATGGGAAAGTGGGCCCACTGTTGCCAGATCGCCTCGATTTTTAAGTGAAATCCCAGATTTTTAAACATTGAAAATTATAAAAGATTTAAAGACAGGTGGATCAAACAAATCAGAGTGCAGGCCACACAAAGCCACCAATTTCAGACGTCTGATCTAATTAGATGCTCCTTAACTTAGAATGCTTTCTACAAATTTACGGAAGCCAGGCCTAGGACCTGGGATTCTTTAGGAAAGCAGCATGGTATGTCCACAAGAATCACTCAGAGCCAGGCTCAGCCCCAGGGACTGTCTAGCTGGGTGACCCCGAGCAAGTTACTCCACCTCTCTGGACCTCAATTTCTCCACCTGTGCAACACAGATGTTAAGAGTGCCTGTCCCAGAGGATTACTGTGTGATCAAATGAGATAATGTGTTCCCAGGACACAGTAGACACTCAACACACGTGATTTCTTTTTTAGAAGTAGGCACAATTCAGGTTCCTCTGCCTTTAAAACTACCATATTCTTTAGTCTGGCAGTATTTGGTCAAAGTAAATATAGCACACTACATGACCCACTGTAAATCTATGATACTTCAATAAAATTTAAAAAAATATATATGGTACACTACGTGGCCCAGCAATTCCAGCCTGAGTATCTATCCCAGAGAAATTCTCACATGGACCATAAGGGTCACACACAAGGAGACTGCCTGCCGCGCTGTGTCTGAGTGGGGAGGAATCAGGAGCCACTTGGCGGCATCTCCGGAGTAAAGGACAAGTGGTGGGTGCGCTCCCCAAAACATACTGAACAGTTACGGAAGCAAAGCACAGGCATATGCGGCCCCACGAGCAGAGCGTAAACAGGATGCTGGGTGAAAACAGTGAAAGAATGAAGACTCGAGCACAATGCCATGTAGATCAGTTAAGAACATGAATAATGCAACATATTCTAGAAGGAAACACACAAGTTTATAGCTTGAGCCAAACATGCTGGAGCGGCTACTTGTGGCAGCGAGAAGAGCAGGAGGCTGACGGGATAAGAGGTGATGAACTTGAGGCTTCAGGTTTCAGAGTGAACAGTGAGATCCACGTGTCAGGAGCTGGGCAATAGCATGAACTTGCTGTTTTGTATCTGAGGTCCAAAGAGGAAAATCAAAAAGGAGAGATGTGGTATTTTCCTGTCTGCACCTGTTTACTGCCAGGACCTCCCTCCATTGGACCCAAAGACCCCAGCGGGATCCTGGGTTCAGATGTGCCCTGCTCTGAAAAGCTCCAAGTCCAACAACTCCAGAGGCTGAGACTGAGCTGTAAAAGCCCAACCAGAAATTCAGAGTGCTCGCATATATTTTATGTCCAGTCCTTCCTGCGGGCTCCATGGGGCCCCTCTCTCTCCTCCATGCAATTGTTTTGCCTGTGCTGGCTCCAGACCACACAGTGATCGCCGGGCAGACAGATGGCACCCACACAGCCACTTCCTCGTTATCGACAAGAGAGTCCCCCCGCAATGCCCAGGACCCTTTCACAGCCCATTGAAAGTGTGATGGTCATACAGGGTCTGGTTTAGAGAAGGTTTTAACAGCAGCAGCAGCAGCGGCATTACGTGGGGCCGTCTCTGTCTTAAGTGTAGCCTCTACGATCAGTATAAATCCTTAACTGCTGATGCCACAGGCTGATATGGCTGTTTGGGCAAAGAGAGGCATAAATGGAGCCAAAACGTTAATACCAGCCGGTGCGTGTCGAATGCCAGGACTTGAGTGGAGACGCTTATGAATATCATTGCTGACTGCAACTGCGTTTCATAGATGAGGCTCAGAGAAGTTAAGCACCGTGGCCAGGACCACACAGCAGAGGAGGAGCAGTGCCAGGACAGGAACTGCCTCGAGAGCCCGTCTTCCTCAGCTCTGCTCAGCCATCACGCCCCCCGGGGAGGCCCCTCACGTGGGGCACGGCTGCGAGGGACACGCAGGCGTCAAAGCCAAGGAAGAGAGGGCGGTGAGGCAGCTGCATCCCTCCCGAGAGCAAGCGGACAGAGGCCAACACCTGCCAGCCACACACCCACACTTCAGCGGCCGGGGGCGCAAGCAGGGCCAGGGCCGAGGCCTGACGCGGGAGACACAAGAGCGACAGCAACGCTGGCGAAGCAGAGGGCTCCCACAGACCACTGCGACGCGGGGATGGGGGCCTGCAGGGCCGCTCCCCGCTTTTTAAGGGAACCTGCAAATCTGGACCGTTAGGTGAAATCTCTCAATTCTCAGATCAGTTGGCAGCTAATTCACATGCTTGAATACGATGGTGCAGACGACATAACATACGTCCACAGGCCATCCAGAAGCAAGAGAATAAAATCATTAGGTCTTCAAAAACAGATCTCTGCAAAATCAGTCCCCCCAAGCTGTGCTACTGAGGCGGGGTGGGGATGGTTCCATGCTTCGGAGGGCCCAGCATCTTTCTACAGAAACAACCTAGACACCTGGGAAGGGGTGGGGCCCAGGAAGGGGTGGGGCCCAGCCCACCTTCCAGAGCAGGGTTGGGACTATACACAACGGCCCGCTCCTTGGGACTCCGACCCTTGCTTGTACTCCTAGAGACTGAACACCCAGCACATGCACCTGGGGCTAGACATTCAGAATACAGAATCTTTCTTAACTCTCCAAACACATTTCTCAGGGAGGTGGTGGTCTCTCCATTTTACAGGTAAGGGCACTGAGACTCATAGAGATGAGTTAACTTGTCCATGGTCACGCTAGAATGCTCAGAGCTAGAATTTTAACCCAGGTCCAGACAACTTCCAGGCCCAGCGACTCTGCTGTTCCACACTGTTCCTTTGTTTACACAGGGGAAGTTTACAAAAAATCCATCCAGGGACTTCCCTGGCGGTGCAGTGGTTGAGACTTCACCTTCCGATGCAGGGGGTGTGGGTTCGATCCCTCGTCAGGGAGCTAAGATCCTACATGCCTCACGGCCAAAAAAACCAAAACATAAAACAGAAGCAGTATTGTCACAATTCAATAAAGACTTTGAAAACGGTCCACATCAAAAAAAATCTAAAAAAAAAAAATCCATCCATTTCAAAAACTTTCACTGAGCCTCTACCGTGTGCCCGGTGCCACGGTGGATGCTGGAGGGATGAGGAGGTAGAGGGCAGGGCCCTACTGCTCAGGCCATCTGAGCTGAACACAAGCCTCCCCTGTTTTATCTACAGTGCTCTGACACCAGATATGTGGAGGTTTTTTTCACACCAACAACCAATTGTCAAACTTTCTGGACACCAACTGGGTGTCCAACGATTCAACTGAATTCTGACACTCACTACCTGAAATTAGCATCGGATCTCACAAGCTAAGGGCTCAGCCCCATGAGACTGCCCTCGCTTCGGAGGCCAAGGGCAAGCCTGAGCCACTGGGACATCTAACCAACTGGTTATAAATCAGTGGTTCCCACGACCCCCTTGTCAGGTTCGACAATTTGCTAGAATGGATCAGAGAACTCAGGAAAACAGCTTACATACTATTACTGGTTTATTATAAAGGATACAACTCAAGAACAGCCAAATGGAATAGATGCATAGGGCAACGTATTGGTGATGGGGGGGGGGGGAATGGGGCTTCCATGTCCTCTCTGGGTGTACCTCCCACCCAGCACCTCCATGGGTTCACCAACTCAGAAGCTCTCCAAACGTCAGAGTTTAGGATTTTTATGGAGATCCCATTACACAGCAGTGACTGATTAAATGACCGGCCACTGGTGATAACTCAATCTCCAGCTCTTCTCCCTCCCCAGAGGCTAAAGGTTCCAACCTTCTAATCATGCCTGCGTCCTTCAGGGGACCAGACCCCATCCTGAAGCTACCTGGGGCTCCAGCCACTAGTCACTTCATTAGCATACAAAAAACCCACTCTTATCACTCCAGGATTTCTAAGGGTCTTAGAAGCTCTTGTGTCACAGCAAATATTGTAACAAAAGATGCTCCTTTCACCCCTATCACTCAGGAGATTGCAAGGGTTTTATGAGCTCCCTGCCAGGAACCAGGGACAAAGAGCAAATGTGTGTTTCTTATTATATCACAATATCATAAAACCAAATGGATAAGATGAAGTTGGGAGGATAAAGGGATTATTTTAAAGTTTTACTTGGGAACTTGATTTACTCTGGACAAGGTTTCTGGAGTTTTCCTCTCCGAAGCAAAGTAAAAATAAAGTCAGAGTCAAACAAGGAACCACATGTCAAGACATGTCCCGACTCGAGGTCTTAGCATCTTTATCTGTAAAATGAGAGTGGGTGCTGTCATCGTGCATTTATTCAACCAACACGACGTGCCAGGCACTGTGCCAGGAGCTGAGGTCCAGTGGTGACTAAGATTACTGCATAGGAAGTTGGTGCTCACAAAAAATCTATACGCTCTGTTCCATTTCTCAGTAACCTCTGCAGTGAGGCGGGGTCCCAGGACCAGTTCTGGCCAACGGGCGGTGAACAGAAGTGGTCCCTACCAGTACTGGGAGGGGGCGGCTCAGGGCTGGTGTCTCTCCCACATCTCCCTGCAGGGGGTGCTGCAGTGACCTGGGGGCCATTACTTTGCCCTCCTCCTCTTTCTCGTCAACGCTCCTTCAAAATGTGCTCCGCCCTTCTCCCCTCCAGCCTCAGCTGACCAGCTGATGGCAGAAGAGCTGCTGCCAACCCCACTGCACAGATGGGGCCACTGAAGCACAGACCTGCCTGGCAGCCAAGATTTAACCCAGACTCCTAGACTCAGAGTCCCTGAGAATCAAAGGGCCTTCTGATCTCATGGAGTTCAGGGGTCTTCAAAGGAGGTTCCTGAAGGGTTCCTGGAAGTGTCTTGGGTGGCAGCTCCCCTTGTGTCTGTTTAGAGAATTGCAGATGGTGATGGCGGTGACAACAACAGCTGCCCTGGACTGACAGCTCACTCTGGGCCAGGCTCAAGGGTAAACAGTTTTCATATATTACCTTGTTTAATCCTCACATCCTGGGTGGTGGGCACTATTATGAGACCGATTTGACAGATTGGGGAAATTGAGGCACTGAGGTGAAGAACTTGTCCAAGGTCAAACATCCATTGAACAATGGGAACCAGAAGTCCAACCCTGGCCTGTGTACTTAATAAATAGGCAAATGTATCTCAAACTGGGGGCCCATGACATTCCCAGTTTACTCACTGCAGCATGGGGAGGTGCCTCAGGGGTATGGGGTAGAGACTCCAGCTGGCTGACCCCCAAATGCATGCTCCTCCTCCAAGAGGGAGACTTGTTTCTGGAAAGCAGTGACCCAGACAGAGGCTCCACTCCCCAGCCCCTCTTGCATCTACATGAGGCCGAGGGACTAGCTCCTGCCAATCAAACGTAAGGAGAAGCAATGCTCCACTCTTGGGCCGAGGCACAAGTGGATGTGTCTTTTTCATACTCTCTCCTCCCTTCTCGACCCCTGGTGAAGTGTTCCAAGGCCCCAGGGGTCGGCAAAGTAGAGCTCGTGGGCCACTCCGGCCCGCTGCCTGTTTCCGTGGGTAAAGTTTCCTGGAACACAGTCCACTGGTTGTTTCTGCACTGTCTGTAGCTGCTTTCATGCTACAACAACAGGACTGAGGAGCTGCTGCTCAGACCATCGGGTCTACAAAGGCGAAATACTTACTGTCAAAGCTCTTTACAGGAGAAGTTTGCTGAGCCCCGCCCCAGGACATAATGAAGGCTCAGGATGGAAAGACCTTGGGCCCAGGCACAAGCCACTCCTGACCACAAACGTGGGACAACAACATCAACGAGGAACAAACTGAGAGTCTGGGGTTTAAATTTGCCACAGCAGCTGGCTCTGCCCCAACTAATACGTGCGGAGAAAGGCATGAGGTAGAGGGCTCCTTGCTACCCTGGTCACTGAGGGTCCAGCCCTGGGACAATGGGGCCAGTGCACCAATATCAGCAACTCTGCACAGTAGTAAAGATTCTCCTTCTCTGACTACACACAGCAGCCAACCCGTATTGAGGGCTAGCTCTGTGCCAGGCCCTGTGTTAGTGCTTCGAATCGGTGGTGAAGAACCTGAGATGGGCGGGTCTGACCACCTGGGTTTGAAGCCCAGCTCTACTGCTCCCTAGATCTGTGGGCTTGGAAAAGTTACTTCAGTTTTATAATCTCTGAAAGAGGGATAATAGTAGTAGTTGCGGTACCTGGCACAAAGCAAGCACTCAGTCTGGGCTACCTGTTACCATCATTATTATCTTCTTTGTTGGACCATTTAATTTTCACAATAACCTATGGGTTCAGTGTGATAATTATCCCCAGTGGCTGATAAGCACAAAAGACGTGGTCTTCACACTCTAATCAGAAAAATAAATGCAAAACTGAGTGATAATTAGAAGGAAGATAGTGTGTTGTGTTGACAAGCCCCAGGAAAGGGATCAAAGAATGAGCAAGTTTCAACTAGATTTGGTGGGTTGGTTGGGAGGGAGGTGTGGTTAGTATAAGTTTTCCAGGCAGGAGATCCCACCTCCCCAGCTAACTCTTTGTTACTATCCTCTTAAACTGGCCTTGTCTTAAGCCCTTGATGAAGCCTTGATGTCTTAGGTCTTTGCTGAACATAAGATTCCAAAAACAATCCCTTCTGTACCCTAAGATCCTGGAGATGGCAGTGATTTCTTTTCATCTCTTCTTTTCTGGGGTAATCAACTGGACAATGGCCTTTGAAATCCTGGCTCCATTGCCTCTGTATCCCTTTAGATGCCTTTACTGAGGCTGTGATTGTAAGAATTTATAACAGCCAATTTTTCTTCTTTCTTACTTTTGCCTGCCCAGCAACCATCCCCTCCACGCCTCTGTTAAGAGGACTATAATAATCCTTTCAAAGATCTCCTGTTCCTCATTTTCAGTTCATGTAGTTGGGGAAGGGCTGCCCTCCCCGCTCCAGCTGCAGAAGCCGGCACATGAGACAGGTCCAGCTACTGCAATATTCCCTCTGGCCACAGAGATTGGCTGAAGGATAAGCACAGAAACAAAAGAAGTACAAAACTTGTATTCCAACAACTACAAAACATTGTTGAATGAAATCAAAGAAGACCTAAATAAATGAAAAACATCTTATGTTCATAAAAAGGAAGACTTAATATTATAAAGATGACAACAGTCCTCACATTGATCTACAGATTCAACATAATCCCTTATCAAAATCCCAGTTGCCTTTTTTACAGAATTGACAAGCTTATCCTAAAATTCATATGGAAATTTAAGGGACCCAGAAGAGTCAAACTGTCTTGAAAAAAAAGAACAAAGCTGGAGGACTCATTTCCCAATTCCAAAACTTACTACAAAAGCTACAGTAATCAAGACAGTATGGTACTCCCACGAGGACAGATATTTAGATCAGTGGAAAAGAACTGAAAGTCCAGAAATAAGCTCTCACATTTATAGTCAGCTGATTTTCCACAAGGATGACAAGATAACTTAATGGGGGAAAGAACTATCTTTTCAACAAATGGTGCTGGGACAACTGGATATCCACATGCAAAAGAAAGAAGTTAGACCTCTTCTTTACACCATACACAGGAATTACCTCCAAACAAATCACAAAACTAAATGAAAGCACTAAAACTGTAAAACTGTTATAAGAAATCAGGAATAAATTTTTGTGGGCTTAGGCAAAGCTTTCTTGTATATGACATCAAAAAGCATAAGGAACGGGCTTCCCTGGTGGCGCAGTGGTTGAGAATCTGCCTGCCAATGCAGGGGACATGGGTTCGAGCCCTGGTCTGGGAAGATCCCACATGCCATGGAGCAACTGGGCCCGTGAGCCACAATTACTGAGCCTGCGCGTCTGGAGCCTGTGCTCCGCAACAAGAGAGGCCGCGATGGTGAGAGGCCCGCGCACCGCGATGAAGAGTGGTCCCCACTTGCCGCAACTAGAGAAAGCCCTCGCACAGAAACGAAGACTCAACACAGTCATAAATAAATAAATAAATAAATAAAAGAACGTGAATTTCTTTAAAAAAAAAAAAAAAAGCGCATAAGGAACAAAAGAAAGAATAAGTACATTGGATTTCATCAATATTAAGAACTCCTGTGTTGCAAAGGATATCATCATGAAAGTGAAAAGACAACTCAGAATGAAAGAATATATTTGTGAATCATCTATCCGATAAGAGACTTGTATCTAAAATACATAAAGAACTATTGCCAACTCAACAATAAAAAGACAAGTAACCCAATTTTAAAATGCAAAGGATGTGAATAGATATTTCTCCAAAGAAGATATACAAAGAAGATAAGGACATGAAAAGATGATCAATATCATTAGTCATTAGGGAAACACAAATTGAAACCACAAGGTGATACTACTTCACACCCACTAGGGTGGCGATAAAAAAAAAAAAAAAAGGAGATAATAATAAGTGCTGTTAAGAATGTGGAGAAATTAGAACCCTCATACATTGCTGATGGGAATATAAAATGGTGCAGCCATTCTGGAAAACAGACAGTTCTTCAAAATGTGTCACAAAGACTCGCCATATGACCCAGCAATTCCACTCCTAGGTGGAATGAAATGAAACAAAAGAATGAAACGAAAGAGAAAGGAAAACATATGCCCACACAAACACTTAGACGCAAAGGTCCATAGCAGAATTATTCATCATAGCCAAAAAGTGGAAACCCAAATGCCTATCAACTGATGCATGGATAAACACAATGTGCTGTATCCATACAATGGAACAGTACTTGGCAATAAAAGGAATGAAGTACTGATACATATGACAACACAGATGAACCCTGAAAACATGCTTCTGTGAAGTCACAAAAGACTACATAGTGTATGACTCCATTTATATAACATTTCCAGAATAGGCAAATCTGTAGATAAAAATGTAGATTAAAGCTGTTAAAAAAAAAAAAAAAAAAAAAAAGAATGAGCACAACATCCAGGCAGATAAATGAAGTCTAATTCCAGAATTTTTGCTGGAACTACTGGAAAACTCTTTCTTCTGGGGTTGCTGTCGGGATGATATAAGCCTAGAACTGCCAGAGAGTCCATCTTGGAGAAAGCTTGTCTGAGAACGAAGCCAGCACAGAGAAAGCAAAGGAGAGAGGGAAGGAGGGAAAGGGGGAGGGAGAGACAAGGTTCTGATGGGATCCTACGAGCCCTGGACCAGCTATGTCTGAAGCTGCAATCCATTCCTGCTCCTTTCAATCACATAAATCAAATTCCTCTCCCGCCTTTGCCAATCTGGGACGGTTTTTGCTCACGTCCTCACTGAAACTGTGGCTCTCCTTTGACATCCTCCGCTCGCTGTTCAGGTCACAGAACTCTCCTTCCCTGGGCTTCCCACCCAACCCCTCAACCCTCCCGGTGCCCAGGCTTCTCCAGAAATCCTCCGCCTCTTGCTCACAGCAGCCCTCATCAACCTCACAGCACCTCTTTTTAGCCAAAGACATTTTCCCCACCTAGACTGCACCCAGACCAGGGCTCTATAACTCAGCTGCTTAAAAATAAACATGAGCTGTACTATTTCCAACAAGTTTTCCCACCCTATTATTTATCCAGCATCTGCTTGTACAAAAAAGGAACCTGGTGGGGAAGGAATAGAGAGGAGAGCCTGGAAAGAGCAAGGCGGCTGGAAACAGCAGGGTGGGTGGCAGCCCTCCGCCAAGGCCGGGAGCGACGGGGTGTGGTGGAGAGAGACCCTGGGGACGCGAGGGAGGGGCCCTGGCAGGGCTCTCTGTATGGCCTTGGTGAAGCCCACCACCCCTTTGTCAGAAATGTGTTTTTAAATTCCCGAAACAAGATACATAGGATTAGTCAGAAAAGCTCAGCTTTTATATTTTAGGCACAGCTATCACAATTGTGATAAATCAGTGCAAGTGTTTCTTTGCTGGGGCATTAATAATAAGATCTAATGGCAGGTCTAATCACTGCCTTCAAAGTGATGATGAGCTCTAGGATAGTGAGCCATCTGCAGCAACTGTCACGTTACAGGGAAATACACATGACTGATTTCTGTTGGGGACAAAGTCACAGATACCACAACCACCGTTACAGCTTGTGGCCTAAGTTCACATGTCAGTTAGATAGTAGTGAAAATAAAGTGTGATCATTGTTCCCTGATCACCTGGATTTTATCCTCAGACACTAGGATAAGAACTCCTGGGATAGATCAGGCTGAGCCCTCGAGCAGGCCACTCTGAGCCAGTTTCCCCTCTGTAAAATGGGGCTGGGAATGGTGCCCTGCCCACTGTGGGGAGGGGATGAGAGTGGGGAGGTATAGGGGAATGGCATTAAGAGGGCAGTGTCGCCAGGAGACCCAGGAGACGGCCTAGTACCAACCACCACCAGCAGTTTCTGAGCTCACTGTGGGCCAGGCGTGTTCTAAGCCTGTCCTGTTACCTCCCTTAACCCTGGCAGCAACCTCAGGAGGGAGATGCCAGTACTTGAGGACACCAAGGCACAGCGAGGTGACGTGCTAGTTTGCACCAGTATATCAGGGTTCAGACTCAAGTTCAAACTCAGGGGACCCCAGACCCATGCTCTCCTCCACCGCCTCTCACTCCCACCACCCCAGAGACCCAAGGGAGATAAAGGCCCAAAGGCTGAGTTGGACTTGATTTTGAGCTTGAGGTCTTGGTTGCAAACCTTGCATGTCTATATGGAACACATTTTCAGCCCGGGTCAGGCAGTCCTGAGCCTGGAGACAACAGAGACCCTAAGTTTTCACCAAGGACTAGAATCTGTCCAGCCCAAAGAGAGGAAAAGCCAAATGAGCTTAGAAGAGAAGAGACTCTGACCCAGTCCCTAGGATAGAGCTGCCTGCAGGCCTGAGTTTGCTGCTGCCTCTGCCTGGAGTGGGCTTTCTGGATTGTTTCCCAGCTAACTGCTACACGGCCCCCTTTATTTCACTTTAAATGTTCCTACCCGGACCCCTTGACTAAATCAGATCTTCTCTGTTATAGCTCTCTGCACTGCTCCTACATAAAAGCTCATTAAAAGCACTTGAAAGTATATTTCTTTACAGGTTTGTTTGTTAATGTCTGCCTCTGCTAAACTAAAAGTTCCACAAGGGCAGGGACCACGTCTTTCCCTACTGACTTAAACACAATTACTTAATGAATACGAATGAATATCACGTAAGAAGAAGGAAAAGCAGCAAGGGACTGAGCCGGCCTGCTTCTAGGGAGCTTCCTGTTTCAACCTGGGAGGTCGAGGCTGGACACAGGTACAACCTGATGCACCAGCTTAACACACGGTGACTCTGCCCACTGACAGGTGTGGCTCAGAGCCAGCCCATCTGACAGCTTGAGCAGCGATCTTCCCCCTGGAGGGGAACAGGAAGGAGTGGTGAAGAGCCCTGCTGGAAGCATCCAGGTCAGACAGTGAACAGCAGAAACCCTGGAACATTGCTTCTCGAACTTTGGTGTGTATCAACTCACCTGGCAAGCCCGTTAAACATGCAGATTCTGAGTCAGTTGGACCTGGGAGGGGGGGCTGGGTTTCCACATTTTTAACAGGCTCCCAGGTGAGGTGATGTCGATGGTGCAAAAAACACACTTTAAGTAGCAAGATCTTTAGAAAAAATAGATATGAGACAGAATTTGAAACCATCCTTTGAGGTCCTACTTGATATCGTTAATCTCAAGCCAGATATTGGTTGGAAACCCTGGCACAGAAACACAAGGTTGAGAGTAAGTGAGCCTGCTGAAGCCACAAAGGGGAAATGGACTCATCAGAAGTTCCAGTCCTGGCTCTCTGAATACCTCATCATGTTACCTCGAGCAACTTATTTCCTCTTCCTGGGCCTCTGGCCAGTGGCACCCCCATCACTGATCTGCAGACCAGCTGTGTCAGCACTTTCCAAGGATTTTTCAAAAATACAGATTCTAGGGCTTCACCCTTAGAGATTCTAATTCAGTAGGCCTGAAGTGTGGTCTGAGCATCTGAATCTGTTTAAACCCAAGGATTCACATACACATCCAGGGTGGGAAACCATCAGACAAATGACAACCACGGTGGAACTCTCCGTGGTGCTGACCAGTGCCACGCAAAGTGGACTAAACACAGACTTAGGGGATCGCTGGGAGGCAGTAATTTCCCACTTTGTTTGAGAATCTGAAAAGATGCAGCCATCTTTTGCCCTGCTTGGTTACCGGCTGTATTGGCACAGCATCGGTCATCTGGTGCACAGCAGTGACGCCTAAACTAAGGGAAAAGGGAAAACAGTTATGCCCAATTATTTCCAAAATCAATGCATTTGAGGCATCTGCAACAGTCCCCGAAGCAATGGTGAAAGACATGATTTACAGCTCTCCAGACCTGCCTGAACACTAATGGTATTACTGAGGGAAAGGCCCCAGACAGCAAAACCATTCCTTATTTGATGCTCTAGTTTGAAGAATGCCCGTGGGAAACTCCAGTCTGCACTTTCCGTGGGGATTCCCCACTGTAAGAGGCCAGAATGAACAGAGGACGAGGGGAGAGGATACAAGGCGGAAAGGAGGATGAAGCAGAATGCCAGGGCTGCCTGGCTGGCTCATTTTTCTAGCTTCCCCCAAAGATTTATGCACCTGTCTAAAACGAACTACGGATCCATTACCCAGTGCACTGAGCTGCTCTGAACATCAAGCAGCAGCAGGTCAAGCCCAAATGATAGTCCATTGCTAGCTGAAAACCTACCACCTCTCTATTTTTACCCTTGTCTTTTAAAGGGAGCCGAGTAATTTTACTTTGGTTGGCAGCAGTGGGCAAAAAATTTTATTTCTTTGCTTGTTTGTTTTTTAGTTGCAGGCCAAAGAAATTCCATACTGTTCAGTTCATAATTTAATATCTCCTATGACCCGGGTAACCTTTCCAGCACAGTTCTAGTGTTAAATCTCTTCTACTGAGTATGTTATTCAGAGATCATCAGAAATTATCCGTATGTTTGTTTAAGTGTATGTCATCTGTCTTCCCTCTTCATCCCCTTCTCCCCACCCCCCGAATTGTTAAGCCCTATGCAAGCAGGGCCCTTATCTGTTTAGCCTCAGTGGCTGGCACATAGTAGGTGCTCAAGAAAGAGCTGTTGAGTGAATGAGTGAATGCATCATGCTCCTCTCAATGAGTCTGTAGACCTCTGTGCAGTCCTCTGGGCCAGTGTCTCCTGCTATTCATCCTCCACACTGCTTCCCAAGAAGCCTGAGGAGTCAAGCTGCTCCACGAGCTCTGCCTTCCAAAGTGCTGTTTCCTTTGCCTGGAATTCCCCACCTCACTCAACAGCTGGATCCTGTTCATCCTTCAAGGCTCTGTTCTGAAACTTCTCTGATCTCCCTCTTTCCCTTCTCCCCCAGGCTGGTCCCCCCCCCCTTGCTGTTTTGCCTACACACACCACCCATGCCCTTTTCTCCTGGTGACAGTGCTATAATCTTCCCCTGGGAAATCAACCTTTTCCCACTCTCAGATCATGGGGTTGGGATGGGATTGATTCCACCCCTTGACTCAAGGCTGAGCACATGACCTGGCCAATCACAGTCATTATTATTGACCCTGGAATAGGCACAGGACTCAGTGAGTCCCCAGTGGCACTCACTGGGCCAATGAGCATCAGTGCTGAGACCAGAACACTGAAAAGAGATTTACTCTTTCTGCCTGAGCTGTTAAGGTGATATAGAGAAAGCCTAGAGGTGTGTGACTATCTTTGCCATGAGAGGGGAGCCTGCCTGAAAATGCAGCCAACTCAGAAAAAAAGCAGATGGAGAGAGAAACAGATAGGCAGACAGATAAGAAGCAAGAGAAACAGATAGGCAGACAGATTAGAAGCAAGACAGCAAAAGAGAAAATGACTGGCCAAAGTACTGACCTCTGATGATGTCACTGAGCTCCCGAATCCAGCCGTTCCTCAAGTCAGACCTCAACTGCTCAGTTACAGAAGCCAATGAGACCTCTTTTTAAACTAAAAATAGTTTGATTTTGGTTTCTATCACTTGCAGGGAAAAGCATCCTAGATGATATACTCTCCCCTTTGCGCCCACAAAACCCTGGATTTAACCTTCCCCATAGCACTTACTGGGGACGGGGTGATCTACCAATTGCCCTACAAAACTGTGAGCTCCCTGAGGGCAAGAAACACATCTCATTCACCTCAGTAGCCATAAGACTTGGTGTACCATAGATACGCAATAAAGATCTGTGAAATGAAAGAGTGAAGGAATGTTTATCTGGAAATTAACGAAGCTTTCCATTTATTTGTTTTACATTAAGGGCATCTCTGACAAGAACCCTTAGACTTCTCAGGGTCTTGGCTATTTCCAGTCTGCTCTACTCCCCTGAGTGGTTGTTTTTCCGTTCTCCAAAGTCAGAGATTCCAGAGATAACAGGAAGGGGCAGATCCAAGGTGTTGAGAAAGCACATGGCCCAGGGTCCTAATGTTACTGTGCTTCTTGCTCACCTGGACTTCATCCAAGGCTGAAGTCATCACTGGATCCCTACACTGTCCAGGTGAGGGGCTGGAGCACCAGGACATAAAGGATCCAACACATGCCTGAACCCATTAATTTTTCATGCTTCTGTACCTTCGCTTTCCCCTGACTGAGTGCCCTTCCCTTTCCTCTCTACTTAATTCTTCAAAGCTTACATGAAAAATTATCTTCTTCAAGGAGTCTGCCCTGAACTTCCAGGGATGACAAGTTCAAAAGCCTTCAGAGACCAGAAGCGAGAGAAGAGAGTCAGGCTGGTGACCCAGGGAGCACATGCCCCATCTTTCTTCCTCTGCTTAAAATTCCTAAATGGCTTTCTCCCCAACACACACACACACACACACACACACACACACACACACACACACACACACACACACACCCCTCCACACACACACCATGTTTAAACAAATCACTATAGTTATAAAATGTACAGATGCTACAAAGGGAAAAAAAACCCCAAAACATTGGGCTGACAAAGCCCCTAATGGAGGGAGAGCATTTATTCTGGGTAGCTGGGAAAGGGTTCCCTGAGGAGGTAGAATTTAAGCTGAGGGCTGACAGATGCAAAAGACCAGTCATAGGAAGGGTGGGGGATGGAGTATTCTAGAGGAACTGTATGTGCAAAGGCCCTGAGGCATGGAAGAGCTTGAGGGTTCAGGATCTAAGAGGGGGACATGCACAGTGACATGAGGTGGGGCAGGGATAACAGTTCCTCGGCCACCAGGACACTGAGAGGATTAGATGAAAGTGTGCAGGCCAAGTCCTCGGCACCAGGCCTGGATGGAGTTAGTGCTCAGTGAATAGCTGCTGTTCTTAGTAAGATGGGTGCTGATGTGAAGGAGGGCTTGTCTATCTCCTGCTGCTAGGAATAAGGCTGCCCAGGTCACAAGGGAGAGCTAAAAGCCAGCATCAAAGCCTTTATGATACAAAACAGTTCCCTTTTCATGGGCCTATGAGGATCAGGCACTTAACGCAAAAAAGCTTCTAAACTCAATACAAAAAGAACTTCGCTTCCCACGGAAGGCAGAAGAGCTGAGAAAGTAATGACGAGAAAGTTCCAAGGAGGTGGCTAACCTTAGCGTAGTAGTAGAGAAGACCAGCTCCCCAGAGACGCAAAGGAAGTTGTGTCCAACACTTCTCAGACACTCAAGGCTTTCTGGACCCCACCTCAGGGAGAGGAGCTGTGGAGGGGTTGACCCTGGGTGCACATTAAAGAATGTAACCTGGGGCCTCATGTTCCCTCGTGCAAATAACCACACACAGACACACACACGACACACCCCTCCACACATACACATACACCTGATCCAGCCTCTACTGATAGCGGACTTCATGCTAGTGTCTTGGAGTGTTGTATAGAGTCTGATGAGAAGTCGTTGCTCCTCTGGGAAACTGGACCAGTGAGGAAGCAGACGTGTAAACATGTGTACGCACTAAAGCATTATGGGGGCTGTGAAGGAAACGGGTGCCAAGCACGCGGGAAGCACAGGGAGGAAGAAGAGGTGGTGGGCTCTACTGTGAGGGGAGCGAGAGAGGCTTCTTGGAGATGAAGACAAGAGTTGTATCTTTTTAAAATAATGCACAAAGGGACTTCCCTGGTGGTCCAGTTGTTAACAATACACCTGCCAATGCAGGGGACAGGGGTTCGATCCCTGGTCTGGGAAGATCCCACAAGCTGCAGGGCAACTAAACCCATGCGCCACAACTACTGAGCCGGTGCTCTAGAGCCAGTGAGCTGCAACTACTGAGCCCACGTGCCGCAACTACTGAGCCCACGTGCCACAACTACTGAAGCCCGTGCGCCTAGAGCCCATGCTCCGCAACAAGAGAAACCACCACAACGAGAAGCCCATGTACCACAACGAAGAGTAGCCCCCACTCGCTGCAACTAGAGAAAGCCCACATGCAGCAACAAAGACCCAGCACAGCCAAAAGAAAAAAAAAAGACTGCACAAAGGGTGGCATCCAGAAAACATAAAAAGATCATAGAAACCAATAAGGAAGATACAAGAATTCCAGTGGAAAAATGACCAAAGGATATAAACAGGCAAGAAAGGGAAGAGGAGATATGAAGGGCCAAAAATCATGAACAGATCATCAACCTTATCAGTAATCAGGCAAATATGTGAAAACCATGACAAGGTAGGTACCATCTTGTTCCCATTGTGTTGACAAAACATAAATTACAAGTGTAACGATGCCAAGTGTTGTTGAAAACAATGGGAATTCTCATCCACCTGGTTGGGAGGGAACACTTGGTGCCACCACCTGGGAGCGCAATTTGGCAACAGCTAGGGAGGTTGAAGACAAGCATGCCCTATGAGCCGGCAATCTCACTCACAGGTACATCACCTATCAGTCTAAAACACGTGTGCCAGGAGATATGGAAGGATGCTCACTGCAACACTGTTTGAGTAAGGAAAATCATAAACAAACTAAATATCACCACTCTGGGAAACTCTCTGGCAGTATCTCCTGAAGTGGAACATATGCCCATCCTCTGACCCAGCAATTCCATTCCTAAGTATAGACCCACAGAAATCAGGGCTGATCTCCACCAGAAGACATCTACATATAAGAATGTTAATTACAGCACTACATGTAACTGAGCCAGACTGGAAGCCACACAAATATCCACCAACAGTCAAAGATTAAAAAACGTTGTGGGGCTTCCCTGGTGGCGTAGTGGTTGAGAATCTGCCTGCCAATGCAGGGGACACGGGTTCGAGCCCTGGTCTGGGACGATCCCACATGCCACGGAGCAACTGGGCCCGTGAGCCACAATTACTGAGCCTGCGCGTCTGGAGCCTGTGCTCCGCAACAAGAGAGGCCGCGACAGTGAGAGGCCCGCGCACCGCGATGAAGAGTGACCCCCGCTTGCCACAACTAGAGAAAGCCCTCGCACAGAAACGAAGACCCAACACAGCCATAAATAAATTAAAAAAAAAAAAAAAAAAAGAGGTCTAACCTCATTTGAAAAAACGTTGTGATATATTCATACAATGGAATATTCTCAATGGAATTTATACAATGTGACTTACTCATACAATGGAATACTACACAGCAATTAAAAAACAAATGACTGCTCCTTGCAAGAGCACGGATGAGTCTTACAGATGTGATGCTGAGAGAAAAAAGCCAGACACAAAGGAGGACAGAGTCTATGATCCCATTGATGTCAAGTCCTAAACCAGGCAAAACGAATCTATGGTACTAGAAATCGGGAGAGTGGCCACCCCTGTGGGGAGAGTGACGAGGAGGCTTGGAGTTGAGCTAACAGCCTATTTCTTGGTCTCCGTGTTGTTAGCATAGGTGTGTTCATTTTGTGAAAATCCATCAAGCTATACACTTAAGATTGGAGGTATATTATACCTCAATTTAAAAAATAACAACAACAACAAAAAAACCCACCACCACAACAATAAGAGAAATGAAGAGGGAGAGGAAGGAGAGAGAAGGGAAGAAAGAAGAACCCAGCATGCATATGTCTGTGTCATCACAGGTTACAAAAGAATGGCAACCAAATTAGTGAGGATTCTCTGTAGACCTCTTATTTCAAGATAGCATTTGAGGTGTTGTGCTAACAGCTAACTGGCAGCATCTCATTGGATCATCATGGGAGCCTGTGCTGTAAGCACCCTCGCCCCATGTGACAGCTGAGACAACTGAGTCACAGGCTTGCCTGAGGTCACGCAGCCAGTGTGTGCCAGAGACGGGGTCTGAACTGCGGCCAGTGAAATGCCACAGCCCACACGCTTAACCCCTTGGCCTCTGGCAATTTAGAAGCTAAATTGCATGGCTTCTAAAAATGCCCATGGCCCGTGGAGCTGCAGAGAAAGTCAAGGGGAAATGGATGGCTTCCTCCATACATGAAGGATTCTGACCCCAGAGACCTGGTAATGGGGACAAAACTAAAATGGCAACAACTTGAGAAATTAAAGCTGTTTTTTCCCCGGCTTGCTAAAGATGAACCAAGATCGCAATACACAGTTCTCAAATGTTAATGGGAGTGCTGAAGGGGAAGGTAGCGATTATTCTCACTTATTGAAGACATGAGTAAAAGCTGAGAAGTACTCTTCCGAGTTGTAATTTTTAAGCAGTTGTCCAAAAATGTGAGGGGGAAAAAGCAGATATAACGTGGGTTAAGTATATTCAGAAGGCCTTCAGAGCTAGAAGGAGAAGTTAAATAATGATGTACAGCTTATTTAACAGCCCCAGAAATATTTGAGGCAACACTTAATGCCCAGGAGTGAGTCCTGGCATTATAAGTGTGTTATAATTCATGCCAATTTCCAAACCAATGGGTCCCACACTGCTGCATCAGGGGCCTCACCAGAGATGAGTAAGGGGGAGCTGACCCATTCTGGCTGGTGAACTGGGGAAGGGGGGGAGGCCAGAGCCCAGGTGTGTCACACGGCACGGCTAATGCAACGTCACTGTAGACCCCCCTGCAAATATTCTGTGTTGGGTCTATATCCAGCTGGCAGGTAGGGCCTGAGAATCTTTCTAGGAGTAATTATCAAAGAGCTGTAAGTGTTAAGTGATGAAGGGAACTGAGGAGAAAGGGAATTGGAAGTCGTACAACGCTGATGTCACACACCGATTTCTATGTAGCTTGAGTTCATTTGTTCATCAAACATGTTTAACTCAGCACCTACTATGCGCCAGGCACTGGGTGAGATGTTGAGAAGACAAAGACTCATGAGGCCTGGTTCTGCTCTCTAATTCCATGGGCTAATGGGGGTGGGGGTGGGGGTGGGGGAGACGACTGTGCATCAGGCAGCCCAGAGGCAGCCTGGGAAAGGAACCCAGAGGAAGGATGGCTAACACTCTGAGTTCAGGTAAGGCTTCCTGGAGTAGGTGGGACCTGCAAGGTCTGTGACCTGAGACCACCAAGATGATTCTCTTGGAATCAAACTTTCCATATGCTACATGCAGAAAACACGGGGGATGGGACCAGAGCAGCAAATACACCTCTAGCTGCTGGCTCGGGATTATTCGTTTATAAAATGACCTTGATTTTTTTAAAAATAAATTTATTTATTTTATTTATTTATTTTTGGTTGTGTTGGGTCTTTGGCTGTGCGCGGGCTTTCTCTAGTTGTGGTGAGTGGGGGCTACTCTTCGTTGCAGTTGTGCAACTCTCAGGGTTGGCAAAGTCCTGCAGAATGAATACATACACAAACGAACGAATGACTGACTCTCCATACACTTAGGTTTATCCGGAAAGTTTATAAGCCTTCGGGTCAACTATGAAGGCAGCAGCTCCTGGCTCTAAAAATGGTCCCGAAGTGAGGGCAGGCGGTATGTGAGGCCTGCATGGTTCAGCAGAAGGGAGAGGCAACCGGGGCCCCGGTGTCACCTGCTCCCTGATTTCTACACCAACGAGGTTCAGAAACTGAATTATGGAATCAATGTCAATATCTACCAACTGGGCAATGGCTAAATAATCTACTCACCCACCCTCCAGGATCCTCTGCAGCAGACCTGTGGTGAGAGGGTGAAGGCTTAGGGCTCTGCAGACTGTCTGCCTGGGCACACACATCAGCCTTGACACTGCCGAGCGAGATGACCTTGGACAAGTCACTTCATCTCTCTGTGTCTCCATTTCCCCAGTTGTAAAGTGAGGTACCGGTAATGTTCTTTTACTACAGGCAAGGAAAGAGGCACGAGGTAGGCAAAATAATGCCTCCCCCAGAGATGTTCTCACCTTAACCTCCAGGACCTGTGACTACATTATCTTACATGGCAAAAGGGACTTTGCAAGGTGTGACTAGGGACCTTGAGATGGGGAGATGATCGACCACATCTAATCTCAAAAGTGGAGAACCTTTCCCTGCTGTGGTCAGTGGAAGATGTGACTATGGAAGAATGGTCAGAGAGATGCAGCGTGGAAGAAGGCAGAAGGGGCCACAAGCCAAGGAATACAGGAAGCCTCTAGAAGCTGCAAAAAGGCCAGGAAACAGATTCTTCCCTGGAGCCCGCAGAAGGTACCGATCTGGCCAACACCTTGACTTTAGCCCAGTGAGACCTGTGTCAGACTTCTGACCTCCTGAACTACAAGACAATACATGTGTGTTGCTCTAAGCCACCAGGTCTGTGGTGTTTGTTAAGGCAGCCATAGGAGCCTAACGCAGATGCACTGAGGAAACGGGCACAAGGACAGGAAGGACGTCCCCTGAACTGCCTGCGTCCCCATCTGCTCCCTCATGTGAGATTCAGCACCGGGGCTCCTGCTGGCCCTTCGAGCATTTTCCCTCCTGCAGCAAGCAGCTCTGCTTCCCCCTCCTCGCTCTTCTCCAAGTGCACTGGAACCCTCCGCCAGCCCACAGGATTCACTAGTTTTTCTCCCTACAAGAACCTGAAGTTTGTGAAGGCAGAGACCGTACTTTAAATCCTCTTCGCCTCCCCACACCTAGCAGAACACCCCTGCACTTGCAACATGTTTGCCAAGTGGGAGAATTCATCAGCCTCCGCATTCCTCCAGATGCCTGCTCATTCCCACTGCTGGCTGGGGTCCTGCCATCATCCCTGGGGCTGCATCGCGATCTATGCCTCTCGGGAGCTGCAAAGGCGCTTTCCACGGCTCCGCGAGTGCCCCTCGGTTCCTCCACCGCACACTGGCGTGTGTCTTTTTAATGAGAGTTTTAATGCGTAATTTCTCCAACAAGTTGAATTATCTGCAGCCCGGGGGAAAGCGATTTGCCTTGCCTTTGTGGCAAATGAACTTTCAGAGACCGACTCCATTATCCTAAGAAGGCACGACAGTCCCTCAATTCTCATTTGCTCACTGAGCAATAATGCAGACTTTCAGTAGCAACATCAGAAACACGGCCTCCACCTCAGCCCTCACGCCGGCGAAGTCCCTTTGGACAGCGAGCTCCAGCCCACACCCTCTGGTTGCCAGGCAGCCGCTTTCCTGTCTGCAAAGGCTTGCCAGGCTCTTGCCCATTCTGCCAGAAATATTCAGCCAAAAGTGGAGTGGGAACAACCTCCAAAGATACCCTGCAAGTTATTCTACTCACTTTTGGAATTCAGATTTTTCTGAATTTGTGCCAAGACCCAGTGAAGTAAAGAAGAAAGTAAAAGGGAAACTTCCATTTAATTTCTGTTCATTTATTCATTCGTTCAAGCCACGAGTGTCTCTGGTGTGTCAGATTCTATACTAGGAGCTGGAGAGAGCAGTGAACAGAAACAGACCCAGGCCCCGTTTCCTGAGCTTCCATTCCAGGGCAGAGAGATGGACGCTACTCAAGTACACAGAGAAATCATTTCCACTCGTGATATGTGGCAGGAGAGGCTGGGAGAACATGAAAACAGAGTAATGGGCTAGAGAGTGGCACTGACAAAGGTGCTGGGGAAGGCTTCTCTCTGAGGAGTGGAACTGAGCTGAGACCTCACTAGCTGGAGGAGCTGTCCACGCAGAGACGGGGAAAAGCTGTTCCAGGCAGAGGGAACAGCAGGTGCAAAGGCCAGAGAATCCTATGGAAGTCTTAGGAGGTCAGAGTGGCTGGGTCTGTAGAGGGAGAGGAGGGGGGCACGAAATAAGGTAGGGGAGGAAGTGGGGGACCTATCAGGGGACGCCTCACAGGCCACAGCAAAGAGTCCTGAATTTAACTGGTGCCGCTGGTGGGTTTTAATCAACAGTGATACAATCTGACTGATGTTATACAAACCTCACTCTGGCTACAGTGAGGGAAAGGGACTGTAGGCAGGGCAAGAATGGAAATATCTTTAGCAAGTGCTCTGGGCACCCTGCCCATTTATAACTAAACACATACGTGGCATATGGAGGTAAAAGAAATGATTTGGTGAAGACAAATTTTGCATCCAGAAACTATAAAATGTGTAAATTTAATCAATTTTTTAAAAGTTCAAACTGGGGTTAAGATCACATTTTACTTCTAAAGCTGGGGAAATATCTAGAAATTCAGGCTAGAAAGATACTCCTCTGATGAATTTTAAAAGGCTACACTATGTTTAATATGTCCTTGAATACTGTCCAGGACTGTGGATTCTGGAGTCAATCATTTAACGGGTCCAAGGCTTAGAGCAACAAGGTGCATGTAGCTCAATCCACCCAAGGATGTTGTGTCAACGTGCCTTAATGGTCCAAGTGGGCAAGCGTTTCACTGGTGAAGTGATCCAATCAAAGAAAAGATTTTGATGTAGTACATTTTTCTGGGTCAATTTAGAATCAAAGCTCTCTAGAAAATTTGCCCTCAGGGTATCAAAGCAGGTACCCTGAGCAATCAGACCCAGTTGTGGCCAGCGCAAGCTTGGTCTCTAAAGAAGAGTTCATCGTTGGCCTCTGTTGGGCGCTGAAGTCCTGAATCCTGACTCATTCTGCCCTTGAAAATCAGACAGATCCTCAGATCTGTCCTGGGCATCAGCCAAAGTGTACTCTGGTGGGGGATGGGGTGTGGGGGAGTGGAGGGAATCAAACTACAGTTGGACCCCGACCAGCCAATTAAAAGCTAAAGGGCCGCACAGACGAGAAAAGAGGCTGAGACCCCAGGACAGCTCTGAGCTGTCAGATTCCTGAGTAAGAGAGGAAGCTGTCAGATCCGCCCCTGACCATGCGGGACAGGACCAAAGACCTAGTTAAGAATCAGCCAGTGCATGTGTACGAGCCGGTCATCACTGGGCCAGACCCACCAAGATGGTACCTTAATGCCAAGCTCATTTATTTGCAAATAGGGTTGTCCTGGGTGCCCTATTGATACAGATTTCACAGGCGAAAAGGCCACTGCTGCTGTAGGTCAGTCCCGGATTGACGGGGATGGGAGGACAGGGGAGCAGGGCCGCAGGTGACCCACCTCAGAGGGGAAACTCCCTCGCGGTCCCTGCTCCTGGCACAGCAGAGACAGGACTGCTTCACACTCTTTCTCAGTCACGGAACTCCGGGAAGCCCCTCCTACCCCTCAGGCCTACGCTTCATCTCACTAAACCTGAGCCTCGAACACCAACATCCTTAGGACTGGTGTTGTTCTTGGCAACTTTGTCTTGTCTTAGTAAGTTTTGCGTAACTATAAGGCTTGAGGAGAGAAGGAGTGGGGAGGGCGTCCCTTTGGGCTGCAGAGAAATCATTCAGCAAGTGTGGGTCCCAAAGGTGTCCGCATCCTAATCCCAGAGCCTGAGAGCACCTTACCTTACATGGCAAAAGGGACTTTGCAGAACTTGAGGTAGGAGATGATCACAGATTATCAGGGGCAGGGGGCTGGGAGGGCACTGTGGTCACAAAGGTCCTTATTAGAGGAAGAGGAGTCAGAGAATGAGATGTGACTATCTTGGTAGAAGCAGAGACCAGAGTGATGTGATTGCGGCTTTGAAGACAAAGGGGGCCACAAGCCAAGGGCCTCTAGAAGTTGCAAAAGGCAAGGCTCCTCTGGAGCCTGCAGAAGGAACGCAGCCCTGCCTGCGCCTTAATCGGAGCCCAGAGAGACGAGTTTTAGATAATAAACCTGAACTGTTTTAGACCACTAAATGTGTGGGAATTTGTTACAGCAGCCATAGGAAGTGAAAACACAGTGAAAGACAGACATGTCCCCAGTTCAGCCTTGTATAATTCCCTCAGTGAGACACAGACGGGCCGCGTTCCCTGCAGGTATCATGGAAGGGCTGCTTCCGTGCAATGAATGCTCTCTGCAAATGAGAACATCTTATAGGGGTAATACGCTGGTTATGTAGAATTTTGTCCTGTGACATTTTAAGACATTCTGGATGGGTCCCGAGATTTGTATGAGCCTGCAAGTCATTAGATTAAATCAGTATATAGTCCCCCCACCTTTTTTCATAAGAATTATTGTACTCCTTGCTATGAACAAGTATAGAATTTCTAAGTCTTCTGTTTTTATGGGCTCAACTCTACTTTTCTTCAACAGAAAAAAAAAGAACAACAGGTTTTATTCTGGGTCTGAGATAAACCTGCTTTATAACTATTTAAATTACGTTCCAGCACACCCTGATGTGATCAGGTTTCTAATCTGGTTTAAACACAGAAATCTCTGAAAATGTAAACAGAACGGTCAATGACAGTTTTCTCTCTGGAATTCCCAAGCGTGGGGAGTGGATTATGGAAACTCTTGCTCTGGGTTTTCTATGATAAAGACTGTAGGAAATCCTAGGCAAGGCGCCTCCTCCAGAGACAAACTAGGAAGTTCATGGCTAGTGGAATCTGCACAAGCTTTGTCAATGTGATGGCGCTTGGTTCCCTCACTTCCTGTGCTTCAGCACCACCCAGAGAGCTTGTTAACCCACCCTGCTGGGCCCTAGCCGCAGAGCCTGTATTCCAGCAGGTGCGGGATGGAGCCTGAGAATCTGTATTTCTAACAAGCTCCAGGTGAGGCCCACGCTGCTCATCAGGAGCCACACTCTGAGAACCACAGGAGGAGAGCGATGCCTCCTATCCAAGGCCCGTTTTCTCCCAGGTCCTGAGAAGGGTCCACGGTACCGCATCTGATTCGACTGCCCCTGCCAAGCTAGTTAACACGCTGCAATTGATGAAATGTCTCTGTCTCCTACTTGACAGGAAGCCAGGGGTTCTCCGGCTTGGCTGCATCCAGGAGCCACCTGGAGAGCTTTTAAATCCCTCAGTGCCCAGGCCTCACTCCAGACCAATGAACTCAGGATGGGGCTTGGGGGGTGGGCAGGTCTCAGAGTTTTTAAAGCTTCCCAAGTGATCCAGAGCGCAGCCATGATGGAGAACGGCTGCAAACGTGATGGAGGGCAGAACGATGCTGGCCGGCTGAGGCAGACAACACAATGGGGCCCGACGCCCGGCTCGGCTGTCATCTTCGGTGCCTCTTGCACTGTGACACTTAACTGGTGCTCAATAAATGCTGGCTGGATGAATGAATGAATGCTAATCGACCAGCAAGCATGCGCGGGGCAAGCGCCTCCTTTCTCCAGGGTACTTGGAGAATACACAGAAACAAATTAGGTCATTATCAATGACTAAACTTCATGAGGCAGTAATAATAAAAGGAGCTCCTCTGAGAAAGCCTTGCCTGGGAAATAACTCCATATTCTTAAGTCCAAATAAATATCATGACAACCATGGATAAAAACTAGAAAACATTTTTTTTTTTTGGTCCAGAATAGGAGCTGGCAAACTATGCCCCACAGGCCAGATCCAGCTGACACCTCTTCTTAAAAATAAAGTTTTATTGGCACACAGACGCACCCACGTGCATCCATACTGCCTGCAGCTGCTGCCATGATGGCAGAGCTGGGTATTTTTGGCTGAAATGGTATGGTGAGCAAAGCCAAAATATTTACTCTCTGGCCTTTTAACAGAACAGGTTTGTCAGCCCCTGCCTTAGAGAAATGAGAGGATGGACACAGACAAAACATAACGCGACTGTCTTTAGGCGGGCGGAATGATGGGTGACTGTTTTCTTCATTCCTATTTTTTCTCATATTAGCCAACTTTTTGAGTTAAATAAAGGAGCACATATGTTTAAATCACCAACGGAAGGAGAAGACAGAGGCACCAGTTGGAGAGTTGCCTGGCCCCGGGCAGTGACGGTACCTACCTTGTTTCCAATGGCCTTTTTGGGTGGGAAGTTGTAGGCCCTCACTTGAGGGTATTTGTTCTGTAACTTGTGGTGCAAACTCCTGAACTCCGTGTACCGCCGATAGACGTTCCACTCATTGTCTTTTATCCGGATGTAGACCTTTCGAGAAAAGGAATCTCATTACAAACGGGTGGGATTCTGGCAAGGCTCCCCCCAGGAAAACCAGCTCTGCGAGAGCAGGGCCACACCCCACCTCCCGTGTCACTGGAGGCCCAGCGCCGGCACGGAGGAGGGACTCAGTGTACTGAGTGTACCAATGGGTACACGAGAGAATGACTCCATCAGGCAGGCTGCATATTCATGAACATCAGTTTTCTAGTATCAGCAGAAATCGGCAGCCCAGGGAATCTTAGAGACACATTTTTCACACTTTTGTCACATGCATATTGTAATGGTGACAGATTGCGGGGGAGAGGCCATTCATCCTCGCTGGCCATGTGTTTCCTCTTCTGTAAAATGGAGCTAACAGCACCTCCTCCCAAGGTGGTGCAGAGAACAGTCAGACATAGAAGCCATGCAGCTGTGCCTGGGATCACACAGACCAGCACGCGGAGGGGGCGGGATCAATCTCGGGAGGGAAGGAAGGAAGGGAGGGAGGGAGGGAGGGGGCCAGAGCTGAGATCAGCCCAACTGGATGGAAGGTCACATCAAGATGGATGAACACACTTGGGGCATGAAACTTCTTTATTATAATCAAGATGTGACTCTCAAGAGAACATTCTAGGGGTATAAAATGTAAGGGCTATTTCACCTCCTTTTTTTTACACGCCCTCACACCTTCCAGGCACACACAGCAGCTACGTCTCAAGGCAAAACAGAGAACTGAGAGAGAGATCAATGCATTTTAAAAAAATTACGTGAGTTAAGAATAACCCAGAGAGTGAAGTCTCTGATGATAAATAGCTATTGTAATCTGCAATCAGCAAATGTCAATACACATCTTAAAATTTCTTTAACCATAAAAGTAGGCATCTCTAATATGAATGATAAATTCTGCCTCTACATAAAAACCACCCTGTATCCCCAAATGCAGACATCATGTATTTGAACTTTGGTAAGGCAACCATCAATGTCTCTCACAATATTCTTGTGAACACGATGAAGGAAGGATAATTTAAACTAAAGAATTCCAATCAATGGATGGAAGTTTCCAGTGGAATTAGATGGAGAAACAGAGGCCTATCAAGTTTGTTAGAAGCCCCCAAGCTTCTAACAAAGAGACAGTAAATACACTGAATGACAGACATCAAGTGATCTCAACTGGCCTAAGGAATGAGTTTAATGTAACATGATGAAATTTTAAAAGATCAGTGTCAGATTTTACAATATAATCCAAAAAGCCAACACTGTAAGTATTAGGTGAGGGAAATACGGCACAGCAATGGCCTGTGGGACAAAGACTTATGGATTTTAGTAAATTCAAGCTAAGTGAATAATGTGAAAGGGCCACCAAAAGAGCCTATGTACTATTTAGACCTCATTAAAAGGTATAGTTTAACTTCTAGAATAAAGAGGTTGACAAGTCTTGCTCTATTCTAAATCGACCACACCAACTTAGTTAGGTTTTGGTTGCCACCTGTTAAAAGATGAACTGAAATAGGTTCAGAAAGGCCCAGATCACTTGCTACTCAAAGTGTGGTCCGCGGACCAGAAGCATCGGCATCACGTGGTAAGATGGTAGAAATGCAACATCTCAGGCTCCACCCCAGGTGCACTGATTCAGAATCTGCATTTTAACCAGAACCCCCAGTGGTTCATACACACTTTAAAGTTTAGAAGCACAGGCCCTAGGCGCTGATTTGCAAACAAATTATCAGAAGGAAGATGGAAGACATTGGAGAGCGATACCCTGAGTGTCAAGATGGAGAAGGTAGAGATCTCTGAATTCCTGGGAAGGCTATAATGAGGAAGAGGAAAGACCAAGATGATGTGTCCTGGATGATTCCAGGAGACAAACTTCCAGCAGACAGAAACTAGAGAAAGACAGATTTCATTAGGAAAGAACTTTATAGCAGCCAAGGCTGCCCAGAGAGGAAAAGGTATGTCTCAAAAGGTTTCTTGGCACTAGGGGTTCAAGCAGTAGTATGATGACTAATAGGACTGCTAACACAGTTATGCAAGGATTTGCTTTATAACAGTGAAGGATACATTAGACCCCAGAAGCATCTGGAAAGGCCTGGCTAATTGTGGAGAAGAGGGACTTCAGGCATTCAATCTCCAGAGACTGAGACATGATGGATCAGTTAGCAAATAAACACAGCAGAGCTCACGGGACTTTAATGCAGCTCATTTGGGGCATTCTTTGGGTCCTCCCACGTCACAGCAAGTGCTAGCTGCCCACTCAGTATCCATTTCCCTCCAATATTTCTGGGGATAGCAATGTGTTCAGAAAGCAAAAAAAAATTTCATTGCATTTTCCTGTGTCCCTTGCAGATAAGAGTGGCTAATGAGATGTAAGAAAGCTCTCAGGAGAGAGCTGACTCAGCTGACAAGTGTCTTTTTACTCTTCTCTCTGTCCTTTTCTTTCTTTCTCAAACACAGATGTGAAGACGGGAGCTGCAGCAGTCATTTTTTGATCATGAGGTGATCCTGAGAATGGAAGTAGAACGCTAGAAGGACCATGGGTCTCTGATGACATTATGGAGTCACCACACCAAATACTAGACTACTGATTCAAAACTTTCTTTTTTTAAACAAGAGAAATATTCACCTCTAATTTGTTCAAGCTAATGTCTTAGAGGTCTTTGTACGAGTGGCTGGATACAATTCTGCTCTGATACATCTTGAATGGACTGTATCTGCTTGTAGCATATTCTTACACAAGTTCAAATATGCCCTGGAGAGTGGCAAATTCCATTGCTTATCTGATCATCATGCACAAAACTATCTAGATCAGAGGAGGTAAACTATGGCCCGTGGTTCAAATCCAGCCATATCTACTTGTTTAGCTATTGTTTACAGCTGCTTTCGCAACACAATGGCAGAGTTGAGCAGCTGCAACGAAGACCATATGGCCTGCAAAGCTGAAAATATTTACTTTTTGGCCCTTTACAAAGTAACTTTTCTGATCCCTGACTTAGATACTCAGAAAGTCCTCATTCTTGTTATTTTTCTACCAACATATCCAAATCTAGTGTGGAGAGGGGCAGTGCTTTCCAAATATTACCAGCCCTTGGGTGGGCCACATTAACCATCTGGGAACCAGGAATCGTGTTCCAAAGCTTTCCCGGTGATTCTGATGAATGGGTGTTACAGTCTGAATGTTTGTGCCCCGTCCCCCATGTACATGTTGAAATCCTAACCCCCAGTGTGGTGGGGCATCAGGAGGTGATTAGGTCATGAGCGTGGAGCCCTCATGAATAGGATTAGCGCCCTTATAAAAGCAATCCCTTGCCTCTTCTGCCATGTGAGGACAGTGAGAAGACAGCTGTCTATGAACTAGGAAGCAGGTTTTCACCAGACTCTACATCTGCTGGTGCCTGGATCTTGGACTTCCCAGCCTCCAGAACTGTGGTCTATAGTTGTTACAGCAGCCCAAGTGGACTAAACAATGGGCAACTTGGGGAACCCCTGAGGTAAAGCACAGACTACTCCTCCTCTCTATGTGTTTCCACGTCTATAAAATGGAGCTGATTAACAGTGCCTGCTTGCAAGGCAGTATGGAGAATCTTCAGGTATATAGGCCATACAGCTATGCAAGGCATCACAAAGACCAGCAAATTGATTTGGGGAAAGAGGGAGAGGCCAGAGTTGAGATCAGCCCAACTGGATGGAAAGTCACATCCAGATGGGATAAGCATAACTGGGGCATAAAATGTCTTTACTTTAATCAAGAGAACACTCTGGGGGTACAACATATGAGGGCTGTTTCATCAGCTTTTTCCAGGCCCTCGCACCTTCTAGGGACACCCAGCAACTACATCACAAGGGAAAACAGTGGGAGAGAGATCAATGCATTTAAAAAATTACATGAGTTAAGAACAGCCCAGAGAGTAAAATCTCCAGTGATAAATAGCTCTTATAATCTGCCATCAGTGAATGTCGATACACATCTTAAAAACCTCTCACATAACGATAAAAATTGGCAACTCTAATGTGGGTTATAAATTATGATTTTACATTTTTCATAACACATTCAAGAGCCAGATGCTTCACTCTGTGAAAGCGCTGAGTCCTTCCTGCTTCTCCGACGGCCCGTTCCTGGCTTTCCATGTGGGCACCTCTTCTGCCCATGCCTTAAAAGTGGAGGTTTTCCCAAGGCCCTCCTCTCCCCTACACAAGTGGTCCACTCCCACGTCTGCACATTTCACTCTTAGGTCAATGACTCTCAAATTTTTATCTCTAGTCTGGACCTCTGATGTAAACTCCAGATTCAGGCTTGATAAAGCTCTTCGTGTCTACATCTGCACTCAGGACCTGCACCTCGCTCTCTCAGCGAATGGACCACCGAGTTGTCTGAGTCAGAAATCTGGGCATCAGCACTGACCAGTGCTGCTCTTCACCCCCACCGCCAAGTACTGAACAGCAGGGCCTGCCAAGCCCACCTCCAGAGCTAGCCCCGCCCCTGCCTGGACCACTATAGCAGGTTTCCAGCTGCTCTTCTGGCCTCCCTTGTTTCCCCATTCAATTCATTTTCACCTCCCTATTCAAACTCCTTCAATGACTGTCCGTGAAGAACGCTCGTGCCAGAGACTGGGTTCGGGGGTAGGTACAGTGGGCTTGGAAGGCTCTTGCGTCATTACAATCATCTTACTTCAGGCCCCACCCCTCGCTCTGGCAAACCAGGATCATGCCAACTTGCCTGCATTTTCTTAAAATTCTTTAATTTCTTCAATTCTTATAATTAAAAAAAAATCCTTTAATTTCTTAAATCCTTAAAAATTTCTTTACAACCAGGATGCTGCCAATTTGCTTGCATTCTTTAAAACATCCTTAAAAATGTTCAGATCAGAGCAAATATCCTGTCCTAGAAATAGCATCATCCCTTGCCTTCCAACTCTCTCCGAATTGTACCCCCTGCTCTGGGGGACAGCAGGCATTCGAGAACTCAGAATTTCTGAATGTCAGGATTAGAAAGGACCTCAGAAACCATTAGTTCAACCCTTCCTTTCACAAGTCATAGGACTGCTGTGACAAATGCTCTCTCCTCATCCCATATCCTCCTTGATGTCTGGCTCCAGAGGGCCAATGGCTTGGGGAAAGCCACCTGGACTGACGATTTGAATAAACACTCCGGAGAGAGGGAAGGTCACAGGCATGATGACCAGGGCAGGGAGGGGAGCAAGATCCTGGTGGTGGACAGGAGGGGATCTGACATCGTAACAGTGTGATCAGTAAGGAGACACAATGCATGGAGGCGGCTCAGAGCACAGACTCTGCAGCCAAACTCCCGGATTCAAACCCTGGTGCACTAACTGTGTGCCTTGAGGAAGTCACTTCACTTCTCTGTGCCTCCACTTCCTCCTCTGAGAAATGAGGATATTATCTCCCTCGCTGGGTCTTGGGAGGATTAAATGAATTCACACATATAATGGGCTTAGAACAGGGCCTGGTACATAGAAGATGCCATGTAAGTGTTTGATAAATAATTTAAAATGTAACCTATTGGTTAGGTTGACACTGGGAATTGACAAAGATTTGGATTTTGTAAGTCTCTGATCTTGGTGATCAGCTTTAACATTCATCCCCTCCAATGGTTTGACTGATGGGAACTGGGCTCTACTGGGACATCGAGATGGTCTTGGCTGGCTCATGAACTGTAGGGGGATCCCAGAAACTCAGCATCTCCACCACCTACCAGTTATGTGATGTTAGGCAAATTGCTTCTTTCTGAGTCTCAGTTTACTCATCTGAGAAATGGGTATAATCCAAAAAAAAACAAACCATGCCTGAAAGCATTCATAAAAATGCCATAAGCATTAATTGCTGTTGCTATTATTATTATTACTGTTATTGCTACCACCACCATCAAAAGCATGAAATTCTGCAAAGTGGAGGAAGCAGTGCCACTGAAGCCACACCTGTCTAAGCTTTACGATCTCCACCTAGGAGCTCTGCTTAATAAAGGACAAGTATGCAGATTACTGCTGAGCCTTAGACCAAGAGCTTAGAACAAATTATGCTGTGGGTCATTAAAAACTTCAAATAAAAATACAAATTATCATGCCCCGCCCCTAAAAAGCTCCACAAACATAAATCCCCAAACACATTATATCTCAGGAGTACATGAAAGCAGCTCTGGCCCTGAGACTGGATGGCATGGCCCCTCTAGCCACCGTGTGTGCTCCTGGAGGACACCTGCTTCTCCCGGGCCTCACTTCCTCCTGCATAAAATGCAGGGGTTGAACTAGATGGCCTTAGGTCCCTTCACAGGCCCCCAGTTCTGGTCCTCTGAGTCCTCAGGTGATTCATAAAGCCCCATGGACTTCACTGGGCCTCTTCCACCCACATTCCACTCCCATTTCATTGCGGAGACCAAGGTATTCACGGTATCAGGCAGGAGGTCTGACCTCGGGCTTGATTTAGGAGGATTCATACTCAAGGGGAAAGGCAACAGCAGTACCATCCCCGGAGCCTCTTTCTTGAAAGCTCAGCTGTCTGGGTCTCCCTGCCAAGCCGAAGAGCAGCCTCCTGGGAACACTGGGTGGGGAGAACTGATGCCCAAGGGGGAACCAGGGGCAGAGAGGGTTCCAGGTGCTTCCATCAAGTTTAGTGACTGTCCTGCCTCTGCTAGCATCATTAGACTGAGTCTCTCTCAGAGGTGAAAAGTGGCCAGTGGGCATTTCTGGCACCAGCCTCTGTTCCAGCTGGAGGCCATTTGATAGCGAGGGGAGGGGAGCTAGTCACGGAGCCCGTGGAGACCAGCAATGCACTTCCAGTCAAGCACCCCCGTTCTCAGCTTCTGCTGTTGTCTGGATGTCGATCAAATCCTGACCTCTCCGGTTAGCAGTCAAAGTTATGAAGCTTGATGAGAAATCCAGCAAGAGCCAAGTACACTGACAGACCCAAGAGAGTAAAACAGTGTTTTTCAGAATTCCAATAAGATAAATACCTTCAGCGCTAACACTTGCCATTTATGAAGCACCTACTATGTGCTGGGCACTCCACACGCCTCACCTCTTATCCTCACATGAGTCTGCAAGGCACGGTGTGAACTTGCCCCTTCTCCAGATGAAGACGTGGGCTCAGAGGGGGTGTATCACTTGTGCAGGGGAGGTGGGGAAATGGAGGACTGAACCCAGGTCTGCCTGATGGCTAAGGCCCGGCCCTTTCTATTACAGCACATCGCTGCAGAACCCAGGCTCCTGAGGACCCCAGGGACCCCAAGCCATCAACGCTGGCAACTGGCAAGGAAGGTCCCTGCTCAATAGGTCTGAGGCCCAAACGCCCCTCGCCTGGGCAGATCACGTGTCCTCACAAGAGTCTCCTTGGTACCAGACCCTTCAATTGTGCTTTCTCATTCACGCCTCTCCCTTCAGGAACCTAATGCCATTAAAATCGCCCAGAATTACCTGAACTATCCACCCTCAACAGCCATGCTTTTAAGCATCTGAAATCGGGAAACTTTCTCTGCAAATTAAGTTGTCCTTGAATTATACTTAACCAACTGTGCACTTATTTCACTGAAGAATTCAAAGGGCTTATGTCCAAAATTATCAGGTTTTTGTTCTTGCTTTGTTTTGTTTTTTTAAAGGGCTCACCCCCTCTAAATTAAGTTTGATAGGCCCCAATTCCTGCTGCTTGAGCCGTAAGGATACTAATTCCTTGGAGGAATAAAAAGAGTTGACCTCTTCTAGCAAAACCAAGCTCCCTTTTAAAATAAGCAATAAAAAGACACTTCAAGTCCAATATCCTCGACTCAGCAAAAGAAAAATAAAATAGGAGGGTACTATCTGTAATCAGGAATCAGGGCAAATTCTCTTTTCTCTATTTTAAGAGGAACTCCGAATCTTGAGGTTTCTTTCCCACTGGGAAGAATGAGCCCAGGGACGCCTGTAATAATCCTGGGGGGGGGTGGGGGGAGAGGTTAAGTGGGGGAGGAGGCAAAACCTCAGCCTGGGGTAGCTGAATCCAGAACGAACTCTTGTGTAGACAGTGCCTCTGGGAAACACTCTCACTGAGAAGATGAAGACCGTCTGCCAGGGTGGGGCATTCCCATCAGCCCCTGTGCCCCTCACCCGTCAGCACCACCCATCCGCTCTGCGGAGCGCTCTCCCCAGCTTCTTTCACCTGCTTTTGAACTTCATCTAAATGGACTCCCACAGCGTGTGCTCCTTGGTGTCTGGCTCCTTTCACTCCATACTGTGTTTATGGGATGTTTCTGTGTGGCGTGGACAGCACTCACGTGTTCGTGCTCACCGCCTGTCCACAGTACAGATACCCCACAGCCTACACACCCGCTGTGCTGGGATGGGCATTTGGGCTGTTTCCAGTTGGGGCTGTTATGGGTAAGGCAGCTCCGGGCATTGATGCACTTGGCTTTTGCACTCATTTCTTTTGGGATCATAGATCTAAATGTGAAAGGTAAAATCAGAAAGCTACCAGGATAAAAACCTAGAAGGATATCTTCACGACCTTGGGGATGGGTAAGGATTCCTGCTCACAGCTCAGAAGGGCACAATTCTGGGTGCTGGAAATGTCCTATATCTCTGGGCAGTGGTTACACGGATACACACAGAAGTAAAAGTTAATTGAACTATAAATTTAAGATTTATGCATCTATGGATAAACAACAAGGTCCTAATGTCCAGCACAGGGAACTATATTCAATATCCTGTGATAAACCACAATGGAAAAGAATATAAAAAAAGAATGTCTCTATGTGTATAACTGTGTCACTCTGCTGTACAGCAGAGATGGGCACAGCATTGTAAATCAACTAGACTTCAATAAAAAAAAATTATGCATCTGATGATATTTATATTAAACCTGGATGTAAAAGGGAAAGTCAAAAAAAGCCATGCCTACACTATCCTCAGGAGAGTGAGTTTTACCCTAATTTATGATGGTAGGACGTCTAAGCTAGTCTGTGAGCATCCACGTAGACCTGACACACAGTCAGATGTCAGTGCTGAGGGGGGTCCAGGGATGGGACTCTGGCCTCAGGGAGACCTGAGTCCGAATCCCAGCTCCACCTCTTGTTAGCCAAGCCATTCCGGGTAAGTTAATTCACCTCTTCAAGCCTCGATTCTCTCTCTCGCGCGCGCTCTCTCTCTCTCTCTCTCTCTCTATATATATATATGAAGAAGGGAGGGAGCAGGCAGAGAAGGAAGAAGGAGAGAGGGAGAATGAAGATTTAAGAGCTTGTTCTTAGTGGGCTGAAGTCCCAGATCTGCTTCAAGGGTCTGCCGAGCACAGGCTCTTTAGCCAGCAGCATACTGGATGTTAGGCACGTCTGAGGCCTGTCCTGCAAGGCAGAAGAGCACAGAGAAAGGGCGTGGGCTATACAAGGAGGGAGGCCTGGATTCAAATATTCCACCTCAAGCCTCAGCTTCTCAATCTGTAAAATGGGGCCAAGACCAGTCATGTCGGGTGGCTGTGAGATGCTGTGCCTGGCAGGCAGGAAGCAATGGCAGCTGTTAATATGGTAACCCCATCACCTTCATCATCATCTGCCTTTGTGGACATGAACTTCCCCATTACAGAATTAGGGGTAATTATAGGATGTGCAATCATGAAATTAAAGCAGGTAATTACCATGCCTAATTAATTGTCAAATGCTAGGCAGGCGAGGAAACAAACATAACGCACGGTCTGTGGGCTGGGCAGTTAAGCATCCCCTCTGCTTCCAAAAAACTGTCAACAGAAACAGTGGAGTTCAGTAAATGACTTTCTTGGGCGGGTTTTCAAGTATGCAAACAAAACCTATAACGCGCCGCTGGGGCTTCTGACTCAAGGCGAGCTCGGTGCACAGGCATTTATACAGCCCCTGTCACACAAGCACCAAGGTTCCCAGACAAGATGCTATTTTAGGACAGGGACCTCATAGGAGATACCTGATGGACGCTACTAACCTCTGCAGAAAAACCTGCTGCTGTGAACGCAGCAAGAACCCTGAAATACATGTTCATTTACACACTGCTTGTTTGGAAACCTCCTTCGTCATAGATCAAATGCCCGCCTCTCCGTTTCCAGCTTCAGGTGACTTCTTGTTATCCACACTCCTCCACCTTAGAACCAAATGCTTTTTTTATGTGTACTGTGATATTCAAGAGTGAAAGCTAAATTATGTGAGCGTCCTCAGACTTAGAGAAGATGATGTACCATTTAGTAGTGCCAATCACGTGCCAGACATTTTACTTACAATTTTCACCAAAGTCCTGAAATTTTATATGCCTAAAAAATGGAGTCTTGGAGTAACTAAGCAACGTGCCCAAAACAACCCAGGGAGTGAGGAGCAGAACCAAGCTGGGCCTTGCTTTGCTGCTGCACCCAAAGCCTATGCCGCGTGGTCTCTGCCCCAGAGAAAAGCAGGCGCTATAAACTCTAAGCTCAGATGCCCTTTATGAGGATTGTTAAATGCCAAGAGTCAGACGACATGAGGATAAGAAAAATTCTTTTAAAAATGGCTTTAGGTTCCCAATTCATTTTGCTTCCTTAATATCCAAGGAAGGAAATGATTTGTGTTTTGGTTGGCGGCCTGTGTTAATGGATCCGAACAAAACTTTCCTCTTAGTGAAATGGCTTCATGTGTTATTAACTATAAGTGTCCCTGTTGCTAGAACAAAATGCCTGAATTACCGTATGACCACGCTGATGGAGTGATATTACTGCAGCCAAATGCCGAGAATAAGATGAATAACTTAGCCAGAAAAAACCAACTTTTTGGTTCACTGGGTTATGTAGATGAGGCAGACTTATAAAGGTGAAAATGCATTATTTACTAAGAATCGCCAGCATCACCCCACATTCCTTTTAAAGAAGGATAGAGAATGAGCAGCTCAGAAGTGGAATAGACCCCGCCCAGTCTCTGCTCCACCTGGAACGGCGACACTACAGTGATGACTGATGCTGGCTGAGGGGCAGACGCTTCGTTTCAGGGACTGCATCACGGTGTACACGCCACGTTCCAGCCTGAGCTCTACTGTCCCTGGACATGACCCCAATCTCTCGCATGGCCCGGAGGACCCTCTGCAGCAGATGGCACCTGACTTGGCTTCGGAAGTGATGAGAGCTGGACGCTGGGATCAGGGCATCGACTCTTTCTTCCAGACCCTGCTCAGGGCAGTTGTCTTCTTCCCCCACCCCCTCTGGCCCCTCATCAGAACTGGGCATTCCCTCCTCAGAGTAACCACTGGTGCCTCTTAATGTACCAAGCTCAGGGCTGGGCCCCAGGGATATCACGGAGAATAAAACCAGGCATAATCCTGCCCTCCTGGAGCCTCCAGTTGGCCAGGGAAGACAGCTGCCCTTACGCAAATAATCACACACATGAACATATTTCACATGGACAAAGAGCTGTAAGGAAAGGGACATGGTTCCTGCAGCTATGCCAGGCCTGGGAATGGGGTTAGGTCAGCCAAGTAGGGAGGTTTGGACCTGGGACAAAAAGCAACGAGTCAGGACGGACCAGTCATGGAAGGGAAACAGCTCTGGGGCAAAGGGCGGGGCACGTTCAGAGGCCAACATCTGGCAGAAGGAGAAGTGAAAGGAGGCCGGGGCAGCCGGGCAGGAGAACAAGACGGATGTGAAAAGATGCTGGAGGTGGGTAGAGCTGGCTTTCAGATGTCACGGATTAGCAAAGCGGCTGGAGCCTCAGGGCCTTTGCTCCAGCTGCCCCCTCTGCCTGGAATGCCTGCTCCCTCCCTCCCGGAGGCTTCGGCATCAGCTGTCCCCGCTGTCCCCCAGCACCAACCAGCACCGGCACACTAGGCATTCACCTCTTCATCTGTTTGTCGTTTGGCTCTCTAAGCCAGAGGGGACGCTCCATGAGGGCAGGGACCTGGCTGATTTTACCCACTGTTGTACCCACCGCCCCAGGACAAGGAGGCCCTCAGTATACATCCACCGACAGAAATAAACTTTTAAAAAGAATGGAATGGGTGGATGGATGGAAGGACAGGTCCGACTGGACACAGGTGCTGTGCTCAGATGTCGGTGAGAGCACTGCCAAGCTCAGGCCCACAAAAGCAGGATGCCTGTCACCTCCTGCGTCCGTGTGTGTCCTTGATGGCTCTGCGTCCAGTACACGAAGCAGGGGCTGCTCAGAGCACAGGACGGTCATCTTGATCTAACAGATCTGGAGGGGGGATAATGAGAGCACCGATCTCCACCGTAGTGAACAACGGCAATTTACATAGAAGTGAGGGCTCTTATACTACTTTTAGATGACTGGAGGGAGAACACAGACGTAAGTCTCTAAGAGGAGAGGAAACTTTTTTTTTTTTTAAACACTACAGCCCAGGAACCACGGCTGGCCCGTTCAACTGTACTTTCATTTGCCATCTTATCTTAGGGAGGCTGAGCCACTGGTCCAACACGAGCTAGTCAGAAGGGGAGTAAACTCTGGCACCCAGGTCCGCCTGACTCCGGGGCCTGTGTCTTCCCGTTCCCACCCACTAAGCTGGCGACAAAAGTGGGGACTCTGGTCCCTTTGACTCGCTGAGTTCCTGACCCTGGAGCCTACCCTCTGCCTCTAAAATAAAGTCTCTGACTAGATAAGTCATGGGCAGGACCACTTCCAGTGAAGGTCAGATACAGACGGATTCTCACAGAGGACCCATGGGGACAGTCTCCACGTTATGTCACGCCTGCTACGTTAATGGACCTTCCAACTCCCTAGGGCCCACCGAGGACCCTCTGCTCTGCCGGACGCCCACCGCGGCCCCCTCAGCCCCAATCACTGCTAACACCAGCCTCGGCCAGAGGAGGAGACAAGCGTGAAACTGCCTGTGCTCTGGGCTTCATGGCTCTGACCCCGTGCTGGGGCAGAACCCTCCCCGCCTGGGGCTGTCACCTGCCCTTTCAAGGGAGTTGGAGAGCAGAAAGAAGGCAGAGTCACCCTTCCGAGACCCCTGGACTTGAGGGCAGCTGCATCCAACAGCCGCAACTGTGAGTTCTCCCCTGTGCTGTATTCCTCTGCCATAATCCCTACACTGTTGGCCCAATTTTATTAAAAGTTCTAGCCTGGTCTCAGTTGTGCAGAGGGGACACAGGCAGCAGGCCCAGCTGTCTTTTGGGGTTTCAATAGCAGAGTTAGAGAAAGCACCGTACCACCCTCCCCCACCCCAAGCTAGAGCAAAGGTGACCACAGGTGGGCCAGGTGCCCAGGAGCCCAGCCATCTATGAGGGTCATCTTCAGCACAGGCAGCAACGCCAGGGGCCCCAGAGAAAACCACAAGGGGCAGTTCCCCGTGTGCACGTGAGACAGTTCCCAGGAAACTCAGAAATAGCTGGAGCCATTGTGATGGGAGCTCATTTTCAGCAATCAAGCTGCCAGGGGCTCTAATGATCACGTTTGGGAAATTTTAAAAGGAACTATGACTTCATCCTGCAGTCACACACTGCAGTCTGGATATCTGAGTCATGCACCTCATACCCCCTGGGCCATGTGCACGGCAACAGACATCTATTTCTAAAAGCTGGCTACTCTGTAGCACTGAAATTACAAACGGAGTTTTAGACTCACTGAAAAAGCAGTGAAGTCTTCTGCTTCTCTCTTCACGGATATAAATACAGCCAAGTCTTCTGGGGTGTAGGGGAAAGGGGGAAGCAGAAGCTGGACATCTGTTTACTCTGAAATAATTTAATTTAGAGACCACTTATGATATGACAAGTATGATTCTAATCACATGTGTGTATGTGTGCAATTATATCACTGAAAATAACCAGAAGGATTCGAATCAAAACATTAACAGTGGTTGTTCTGGAATGTTGGTAAATTTTTATTATCATTAGGGTTTCCCCAGTTTCTCAAATTTCTTGCTTCTATTGAATACTGACTTTGATGATAGAAAAATTAAATGATATATTTCAAGTAAGCGGGACTTCTGGTGGGCTCTGAGAAGACAATGAAGAGCTCACCCTCCCTCTTCTCTCCAAATGCAACTGGATAAATGTTAGTTGTTTTGAAACGCATGGCCACAGACGCAAAAACAGAATAATCATCTCTGTCATTTAGGAGGAAACCTGCACGAGTGAACGGGGTGGGGAAGCAGGGTCCAGGCCTGGGCTCCAGGGCCAGGGTGTGAGAGGTCGCCGGGGCCCGAGGACCAGGCGGCCCTGCCCATGCAAGAGACCAAGCTGGGCATGGGTGTGAAGGCAGAACCGGGGCCCAGGATATCTGTGATACTGATCTCCATATACTCCTGCATTCTGCCAATATAACGAAATTGAAAGGAAAATGCTCTTGGAAGATATGATGTTCCCAATTGCTTCCCAGCCCCAAACAGCTGTGATATTGCTGTGACAGATGGGAAGTTATTTGTCACTCTGTATTCCCAGAGCTAAAGCCTTGGAGAAGGCTGCTGGTTGAGGGAAATAGGTTTTAAAAATAGAGTAAGTCCCTTTGCCTCAGAGAGAAGGGTCCTGGTGAGAACTTGCTCTCTGGCTGCAAAACTCTGTTTCAGTAGGAAACCAATCCTGCCTCTAACTCTCGTCTCAGCGATAAAAGAAGCAAAACCACCTGACAATGTCCTTCTAAGCTGAGCTGCACATACTCAGGTATTCAATCTACTTCAGCTCACCCAGTGTATACTGAGCACCTACTAAGTGTCGGGACCTGTGCCGGCTGCAAGGAGACGGAGGTGGACCAACAGTTTGGAACTAATGCTGCCTGGGTTCCAATCTTGATTTCACCATCTTTATTAGCTGTGAACTTTAGTAATTTGCTAAACCTCTCCACGTGCCTTAATTTCTCAATGTAAAAATGAGGGCAATTTTAGCACCCACCTTCTAGGATTGTGTTTAAGATCGACTACTTTGCTTGGCATGTAAGTATTTAACAAAGGTTGGCTCTTACTCGCCAAAGCTCTGGCCTGCTCTAAAGGTCACACATTAGTGAGGCCGACAGACAAATAAACAGACAAAAACTATAGTCTGGTGGAATCAGTGCTACAACAGAGGGAAGCACAGAAGGCTGGGAGACAAGGAGAAGCAGCATGGAATGCAGTGTGGAGTCCATCAGGGAAAGCTTCCTGGAGGAGGTGATGTCTAAGCAAAGCCTTGAAGGGTGAGGGAAAGGAGGGAAGAGGACAATCCAGGTCAAAGCTGCCAGAGTTTTCTACTTTGCTTGATTACACGGAGACCTTTCCAAATCAAATGTTCTCGAGAATAGAGAAATAGTGAAAATGAAATCGTTATAAAAGAATTTGGTATCTGAACAAGCACTACACTCAACTCTGAAGATACCAAAGAAATGGCTACCCCCAAAAGATGGTTTTAGGGTTTCCCCTTCTGAATGAAGAGTTTCAGACACATCAGGACTATTCAGCCACATTTGGCCTCCAAAGACTTGGGCTGCGTGATCAAGCATTTTTCAAGCAAGCAGTTCTCGTGTAAACGAATGGGCTAGGGAGGCAATAATTCAGCAGCGACAGCCATGAGTGTCACTTTCTAATGTGACTAAATGATCCCCCTCCCCCTCCTCCTGCTAGTTGTCCTTCAAGGAACTGGAATCTGCCCTCGATGTGCAGAGTTCCATCCACAGCAGCCGCAGCTCCATTGCATGCTGCCTCTGCCCCGGGCACATCAATCCCCCGCAGAAGATGGGCGCTTCTCTCCTGGAGGGAAACCCTGTAGGCTAGTCTAACGCTGTCCCTGGTTTTTCTCTTCCCAGTCATGGACGCTTTGACTGCCAGAAAGAAAAGCCAATGCACGACAGCTTCAGGGAAATGGGGACTTACTGGAAAGATATAAGGGTATCTCAGACAACCAAGAGCTAGACGTGCTGCTGGGCCCTCCGAGGGGCTGGACCAGGAGCCAGAAAGACGTCCAGAACCAGGGCAGGGGGCTGTGCGTCCCACACTCTGCTCATTCTCTCTGCACGCTTGCTTTCTCTACTTTTTGAGCGCATGGTCCAAACATGACACCCCTCAAACCCAGGCCCATATACATTCAGACTGACCCATTCATGGCTTGCCCAGTCCCAAATGTTCCAGGAGAGAGCCTCCACAGTTCCGCCAGAGAACACTGGGCGTTTCTCTCTGCTGAGCACCCATGTCCCCTCCTTCTGGCAGCAGCACCTCAATTCTCCTCTAGGGACCCATTCTCTACCCAACCTCAGTCCCTGGGCTTCCTGTGGACCCCGCTCCGGCTCTCACCCTAGAGGCAGGCATGAGATCAAGGTGTGGCCAATCAGAGCCCTGGGGGCACCACAGGAAGGGCATGTCACCTAAGCCAAGCCAACTGGGAGCTTGTATGACTGGGAAAGAGGTGAGGGGTGTTTTAGTTATATTTGGCCTATGAGGATGTAAGCTCAGAGCTGCTGGAGACACCACAAGAAAGGGAATCTACTAGAAAGTAAAGCCATAAGAGAAAGGGAGGGAGGGAGGGGAAGGAGGAGGAGGATGGAGAAAAGGAAAGGAAGGGAGAGTGACTGAGCCCCTGGATCAAGCCACACCTGAACTCGTTAGTCACTTAAGCCAATAAATTCTGTTTTAAGACAACATTTTTTGCTATTTGCAATCAAAAGAACTCAGACCAAAAGAGAATGTGATTACCAGTATCTGTATAGTTTTCCCCTGGGTGGGTGTCCACTCTGGGCCAAGTAGCCTTGGCAAGTGCCTGCCTCTGTGTATCTGTGCAGTGTGTATGTGGGAGGAGGGGGGCAATTCCCAGAGAAGTAGAAGAAGATTGGGAAAGCACCTCCAAGGATCCCTCCTCCTTGGAGGCCTTTAGTTTATTCACACAACACGAAGCTTCTTCTGGTGCCCTTTGCAGTGACTCAGGCAAGTATGGGCTGGGATAACCTTGGAGCCAAGCCAAGAGTACAAATAGTTAGCCCCTCAGTCTAGAAACAGGAAAGTGGTGACTGCCTAACAAAAAAAATGTGGATAATAAATATAGGACTCTCCAATTAGAAATGATCCTTAATCACATAGCTACGAATTCTCAGGCAGTCACTGCAAAGTATTTTGGTGAGCATGTCAAGACCAGATTTCTCTTCCTCCTGTGCATTCATTCAAGGCCTCTGTCTGGGTTTCTTCAAAATGCCTCAGCATCCTTGTCTTGGTGTTATGGAAACCGATCCCTCATTGAAATGCATTTAGGAGGCTTTAGTTAAATAACGTGAAAAAGATGGCGTCGAGCTCGGGCAGAAACGCTACCAGCTGCCAACTCAGCTCCACACAGACTCACGGAGGGAGCGTGGCAGATGCACCCCCGACAGGCCTGAAAGTTCCTTCACATGCTATCCACAGCCCAAGGTGAAGCCGCTGAAGCTCTCCCCAAAGCAACCCAGATGCATGTTCTTTTTTACACAGCTGTGAGCCTGTGCTTACGGTCTTTAATCTTCCTCTTTGAAAAGCTTCCAATTTAAGAATTTTTGCACTAATCATTTCAGAGTAATGAAAAAACAAACAGAACAATAGAACATTTCAGATGAGAACTCTGTGCACCTCTCTCTAATGTTCGCTTAAAGAGGCATATTAGTCATTAGGAAGAACCCTCTTTTATCTCCCTACACAAGCAAATTTTGCCTGCTTGCAGGACACAAATATGGTAATACAGCTAATTAGGTCCATGTACTCATTTCTTCCTCATAATGATGCCAACAAGATAGCATTTTTTAAAAAGTTTCTGATGTTCAAGATGGGGCTGGGATGAACATTTGGGAATACCAGGATGTGCTGCTACTTGGTAAGGGAAAGAAAAGAGGGAAAAGGCCTTGCCTGATAGCTCAGCTTACTGCCCATTAAAGAGGGTGGCACGATGGCAAAGGAGTTGTCACAATCAACTCTGGCAATTTGATTCAAACATCCCTTTGGCACCAAGATGCACAAAGCATTTTCTCTAGAGTTGTTTGGTGGAAAGACGATGAAGGTCCCCCGCCTTCTAGGAGTTCATATGCAGGGAAGCCTCGAGCAGTTCTTATCTACTCAGCCACGTCTCCCTGCAGCTAGGATTCGGACTCCTTCCCCCTTTCCTGGGTCACATACTCCCTGAAATAACTCGTAAAGCCTGGGGATTCTTTCCTGAAAAAAGACAATTATACACACATTCCACTAGGTGCACACGCGCATACACACACACACAAGCACACACACAGCCCTACCACGTACATACATACATGCACACACACAGCCCCATCAGGTACATACACTTTTACAAATCATCTCAGACCATTCAACAAAGTTGGGGCCCATCCAGACCCCACAGTGAGGAAGTCACCGCCGGTCAGATCTAAGAACTAGAATTCCCGAGTATTCCCCACCCTGCTCCTGTGGGCCAGCTCAGGGACATTCACACATTGGCTCATTTACTCCTTGCAGCAACCCTGCAGGCCATGTCACATCTCTACTTTAGAAAGGGGGACACACAACTTCTGAGAGATGAGTGGGCACTTCTGGCTCCAAAAGGGTCCAAATCAGGCCCTACAGCTGCCTGAGGACACCTACAGCCCTGCTTCCAGGAAATCCTCAAGCTCCAGGTCCTAGCTGCCCACCCAAGCCCTCCCTCCCTCTATGCACGGACGGGGAGCGGGGAGGGAAGGCCTGTGCCCTAACCCCAGAGGATGGCCCGGCAGCCTGGTGCGATCTAGTGGCTGAGCACCAAAGACTTCTTCTTCGGGTCCTCCTGAGATGTGTCTTGAGCCCACAGCAGCTGGCAGCTCAGCTTTCTCTACAGAAAGGAAGTGTGAAAACCACTCATCTGGTACCTGCTGACCCAAGTCAATGGACTTGGGCAAAAACATGTCCTCAAGTGGCCCTGGAGCGGTGGGCTGCTCCTAGGGCCCAGGACTGTGTGTCACTGGGGGGCATGTCAACAACAGCAACGTTAACGGGGGCCCAGCCCCTCAGCCACAACCCCCATCCTCAACTCCCAAAGCCGAAAAGCTCTGAAAACCACACGGCTCTTACTGAGTTTAGTGCAAACTCATTTGGCAGTGAGACTTGACTGAACTGAAATGAGGGTGTTTATAAACTCGACCCATCCCACTTCGTATGAATGTAACTGTTTCACTGTAAAAACACTGAAATGTCTGATTACAGGTGCTGCCACAGACCACTTATTATGCCCTTATTCCTTTCTCAAATTCAAAAAGAAAAGAAAAATGAAAACCTGTATCTTGAATTGTGTTGATCTCAAAAGAGTTTTGAATAATGGGTTATGGACCTTTAATAGAAGAGTCCATTTAAATGAAGTTGAACTTTATGTTTTAAAGTCAGCCCAGAGGTAAAAAGTGAGCTTGGTCAAAATTACCACCTGGAGATGTCTTAAATTGCCCATAAAGTACAGTGAACTCGGTTTGGTGTACAACCCTGAGCGGTAATTTGGCTGTATAACCGTATAATGCACAGAGTATTATATACTATGTAAAGGCTATGCACAAAATGTAATTTTATAAGATTTTTGATTATATAAAAGAGGCAGCTCTTTAAACACTACATTCTGGGAGCAGCTTTACATTGAAGACCAAGAAAAGGGCCAGCAGATTGTCTCCTGTATTATGCTTCTTTGAGGATACTTAATGAGAGAGAAGTAGGCTGGCTACATGATTGAAATTTTTTCTCCCTTTTTTTTTTGCCTACTGTGGGCCACTGAATTACTGGCCAAGTTCTTCATCACCTCCCTGCCCCACACACATACTCCAAGTCATTCGCATGTGACTTTGCAGGTCCTTCTACTAGAGGCAGACTGTACTTCCTTTGACTTTGGGCTTGGCTGTGTTACTTGCTTTGGCCAACAGAAAATCAGCACATGTAACTCAGGCAGAGGCTTCTGCACATGCATGGTTTGGCTGGTCTTTGCACCTCTGCCTCCACCAGGAGGGCACACCCTAGTCAGTCTGCCAGTTTGAGAATGATGAGAGACACGAGGAGAGTGGACCAACTGCAGCTTGGAGCCAAGCCCAGCCTAGATTAGCCAACCCCTAGATAATCCACAGACATGTGAGCAAGAATTATTTTAAGCCACTGAGTTTGGGGGCTGTTTGTTACACCATATTACTGTGGCAGTAGCTGACTGATACACTTGGTTGGAATAGGTGAAACTGGATAAGATGAATGCATATGAAGCTACTCTGCTGAGCACTTATGATGTGGTCATTGCTTTCCACTGTCCTAACTGCTTTCTACACATCTTACTTAATTATCCCAAGCATTTTACAGATTGGGAAACTAAGGCTCAGAAGAGTTACATGACTTGCTCAAACTCACACAGTAGAAAGTTGCAGAGCAAAGATTCTACCTCGGCCTGTCTGACCCTTCAGAGCCTGAGCTTTTTAGCTACTGTGTTACACTGTCTTTCCTCCAGCTTGCATTTTGTTGGTTGTGAAAGAGGAACCAGGGGACGAGATCTATTGCCATGGGATCTGGGCTGGAAGGAGAAGAAATGACAACTAATATTAATTTTGTGAGTGCTGACTGTGTATCCAGAACTATGCTAAGCAATGGAGAAGAAGCAGGAAAAACAAAAGACATGAGAACTAATACTAATTATAACAACCACCACCATTTACTAAGCACCAACTGTGTAACGAGCACTGGTGCTAAGCATCTTACTCTATACCATGTTTAATCCTCATAAAAACCCCAAGAGGCAGGTGCTATTGTTTATCCCTATCTTACAGATGAATAAACTGAGCCTCCAAGAGCCAGATCTGACAACAAAAGCCCACCGGGCTAATAATTATGCTCAACAAAAAAATCTCTCTCCATTCTCACTCTTAGTTTTCAAGCATCCCTTTTAGCAGCCAAACCCCTTTTTCAAACCAAATCCTAGGTGTTAGACCTAGAGGAGCTCTGGTAAAAGCAAGGAGGAGGTCAGGGCCCCACCTGTCCCTTGCTACCTAGGGTGGATCTGAGGCACCTCAGTGGAGCGTTAGGTCATCACAATCCCAAGTCTGGAAGACCCCAGACTGGAAGATCAAGTCCACACTCCTTGATAAAGCACTTGAGTCCCCTCCCAATCTCCTCCCTGCCTGCCTCGGCAGCCCCACCCCCTCTCATTCCATGTGGTGGCCTGGACCACACACATGCTGAGCGGTCCAGAGACCCTTGAATCTTCCCTCCTCCACACAGATGCTCCAGCCCACGTGGCCTTTGTTTACACCAGGCTCTCTGCCTGCAAGGCCTTTCCACCTTCAGTGTGCCAAGCAGAAACCCACACATTTCCCAAGACTCAACTCACTCAATGCCTGTTACCCCTCTGCAATTCTACCTCCAGGTAAAAGTGACTCGTCGGTGACTACCTAACAGTGAGCAATGGACTGATGTCTTTGACAGTGTGTGTATGTCATGTATGACCAAGGTGTATACATGTAGACTTCTGTGCATGATACCCCATCTAGCCCTCTGTGCAAATAAAGATTTTGTAAAGATGACCCATGATATCCACAGCAGTGAAAACTTGGAAGTCAGAGGGGTAGCATAAAAGAGAGAGAAAGAGGTGGGTACCTGGGTCCAAACTGCAGGGAGGAAAGAGACAAGGAACACCGGCTCCTGTGGAGGAAAGACTTCCAATTGCCACGGTGCCAAGAGCCAGAGCGGCGGTGGGCAGCCACCGCCACCTAGAGGTCAGTTACAGACACAGCGGATGTTGGCCAAACTCTTCCACTGTTTGCTTGGCATGTGGCTGACCAGGAATAGAAATTCTCAATTAAAGGGCTTTTGATAGGAGCAGACCAAGGGTCTAGAAGGTCCAGCCCAGAATGTCAAGAGCTGTGGGTGCTTTAGAAAACGCCAGACATACACCAAGGTCTGACTGGCCGCGCAGATTAGACTTGGGGCTCTACTGTGGAAAAGGCAGTCTTAGAGCTGGCTGACAGGCTCAGATCTTGTAGGAGGAAGAAGAACCCTGGGCAGGATAGATGAAGGCAGCTCTCTCCCTTCCCACCCCTTCTCCGTGCCACAGACAGAGCGACGGTTCCAAAGCACGAATCAAAGCCCTTTAATGGCGCTCCATGGAGCTCAAGTCTAATCTTAATCTGGACATGGCTTAAAGGGCACAGCAGGATCTTCCCTTGCCCATCTCTCTCTTCAGATTCTTGTCTGGCTATTTCCCCTGGGCTATTTAAGAACCCAGCAATGAGCTGTACTGCCTAGCAGCACGTGACCTGTGTGGGAACTCATAAACAGCTGGCGAAAAAATGAACTGAACTCCAAAATCCTTAAATACTATGTGCTGTATCACCTCTAGGGTTCTGGGAAAGCAATTCTCATAACTCTTTTTCAAAGAACTTATTGTATTGTAGCAGTTACGAACTGCATTTGGCTCCAAAACAGCAGGGACCTAATCATTTGGGGTTTCTTTTCTCCTGTATGAGCACTCTGGAAGGAGGCAATCCAGGATTAGTACAGCTACTCCACAAAATCATCAGGGACCAAGAACTGTCCATCCTTCTGCTCTGCCATCCTTAGTCTTTGGCTGCCATCCTCAAGGGCCAAGATGGCTGCTGGAGTTCCAGCTATCATGTCTATATTCTAGACAACAGGAAGGAGAAAAACGAGAAGGGCAAAGCATGTACCACCCAGATGAAGTATCTCCCTTTAGCAGCCCTCCTGGGAGGTCACGCCCACATGTCCACCTATATCTCATTGGCCAGATTTTAGTCACACAGCCATATGTAGGTAAAAGGGAAGCTAAGGAATTTAGTGTTTTTCCCTTGGGCACATAGCTCTGTCACTAAAAGATAAGTGAAAAATAGATATTTTGGGCAAGCAACTAGCAGATTCTGCCACATTCCTATATACCCAAGAACTACTTCTTGATGGAAGGCCAGCCGACAGAAAGAATCTAAAGACACCATCCTTGTTCTCTAAGTGCTCACAATCTGACTGAAGACTAAGACAAATGCAACTGAAGAGATAAATGACAATAGCAGGCAGGAATAAAATGGACCACAGGTCATGGTGCAGGGTGTACCCTTGGCAGGGTAAGTTCTACGCAAATAAGAAGGCAATTAATTATTGAGCACTTACTGTATACTGTGTTTTTACCTCTTAGTGTTCATAACAACCATTCAAAGGAGGTGTCATTATCCCCATTTTGCAGAAGAAAGAAACTTGGAAGGGTTATGTTTGATGTGCCCAGGGCCACACAGCCAGTGAGGATTTAGAACAAGGATGGCAGATCTGCCAAGGCTAGAGTTGCCTGCCTGCTCTAGTCCATTAGTTGTGGCTGCCTAGGGAAGGTGGTGGCTGTGTGGAGGAGGATTCTGAGAATGGGTCTGAGGTCACTGAGAAAGGTGGTGATTGATTCGCTATGTCTGCCAGGGACATGGTAATGGGGAGCTGTGGCACGAGTGCCATGTATTTCATAGTCCTGCATTCAAGACTTCCGGTGGTCGTTTTGTCTATGGAAATGCTGCATTTGCACTCTGATGTCTACGTCTGCACAGAGGGTGGGAGGGGAGGCACACATTGCCATTAGGTGAGACAGCCCCAGGTGTGCTGCTAAGAACCCTTTCTGGCTCCCGTGCTTTCAGAAAGTGGGAGCTTAGCAACTTTCTAAGATGAAGGCCACCTCTAAGCCTCAAATTATTCCTTTTACTAACAAACGGCCTCAAAAGTAACAAAAGAAGTGACAGCTACAGTCAGAACAAGGTGCAATTTTATTTTAAAACCCAACTTTAAAAGGACAGAGCCACAATCTCGGACTGGAGCAGAGGTGACAGGTCCCGTCCTGAAGCACTGTCCCTGCCAACACCCTGGCCGCCTGGCTCCTCCTCTCCCTCCCACAGGCCCATGCGACCGACACTCAGAGGGGTTCAGGAGTCACACGGGCAGGCCCCCTTTCTCCACACCCCAGTCCCCAGGGCTGGTGCCCCTCCTCTCACATCAACCCAGCCAAACTCAGCTCAGGAGCCCCGTCCTCCAAGAAGGGACCCGTCCTACCTCCCAGGCTGGGTTAGGTGACTCTCCCCTGAGCTCCAGTACTTTTACCACCAGCACCCCGTGCACGTCTGTCTTGACCTCTGGCTCTGAACTGAGCCCAGTTCCTGGCACACGGCACCTACCATTGACGGCTACCCTCTATGAGAGCACACTCAGAGCCACACATTGTGCTATGCATTTTCTGTACAGCAGAGCTTCTCAACCTCAGCCCCACTGACATTCTGGGCCAGATAACTCTCTGCTGTGGGGCTGCCCTGTGCACTGCAGGATGTTTAGCAGCAAACACGGCCTCTACTTACTAGATGCCAGCAGCAGCCCCCGGCCCCCAGTTGTGACAACCAAAAGTGCCCCCAGGCATTGCCAAAGGTCCCCTTTTAGGGGCAAAATCACTCCTGGTTGAGAACCGCTGAAGGACAACATCTCAGAGAAGCCCAGCAGCTTGCCCAGGGCCACACAGCTAGTTCCTGTGCTAATTAAGCACCTTCCAGCTGTTCTCATATCTCATCTTAGCCCCACTGTAGTCCAATGGAGTGGGTACAGCTACCCCTATCCTACAGATAACAAAACAGAGGTTCAGAGAGACTCTATAACTTTCCGAAAGTCAAACAGCTGGGAACTGCCCTTTTCTAGAACTGAATCCAGAAGGCCCATATGGCTAAAGCTGCTGGTGTATGGTCCCCCGCTTATTCTAGGACAGGAAGAGTGGGAGGTGCCCAGCAAGGCCAGTTGGTTTTAAAGCATCTGTTTCTTGAAGCAATGCAATCACAGCGTGGTGGCCTTTCGTATTTATTTTAGTGCCAAAAGGCTGCTACATGGGGTATGTTTTGTTGGTAAAGAAAACAGGGGGTCACAGGTCATCCTACACACTAGGCCACCACCAGATGGCTACATGACGGGTGACAGGAGGCGGCTACCACTCGGCGGCTGGTCACTAGGACTCCCAACCCGAGGGCTCCTCTCCCCCCACACCAAGAATACCACCGTCAAAGGAAAGGAAACCTGAACCCGGTGCTGCGGGCAGGGAAGCTCATTTTCTATTACAGCGCATCTCCAGCTCCTCACGGCCCTGAAACTGTGTTTATGTAGCTAATGCGTACTTAGGGGAATGTGGTGAGGAGGAACGAGGACATACATCTCAAGAGTCTGGGGGCCACTGGGTAGTGAGTGGGTTGTTGAATAAATAAAAATAGCAGTAAGTACTCCTGGAGCCCTATTCAAGGGTAAAAGTGGCTACTGTTTGGGTAATAAATGGACTTTCTCCCTTGCTTGTGGAAGGTAAGCATTCAGTTTAAAATCATGGGTAAAAGCCCAGTCACGCCCCAAGACTAGGTCTCCGACTTGACCGCTCTGCACAGTGCAAATCACGTCCCTCACCGGGCGAAGGAACCATCAAGTCTGGCCGAATCTGCCTCCTCGTGTGTCCTGGGTTTGTCCCCTCTTCTTCACTCCCGAGCTCAGTCCCTCACCAGCTCCTGCCAGGACCCACAGGGCCACCCAACCAACCTCACCTTCCTCACTACCACAATGACTGGCCCAGATCACCCCTCACATTCCGGGCAATGCCCAAGCTCCCGGCACAGCAAAGTCCGCTTCACCAGTCTGTACTGAACGTGGGCTGCTTTGGGCCACCTGGTAAAATGATGCCCTCTGTTTCCTGTGGCTGCTCTGGATGCCATCTGTGACCCAGGCCTAAGCCAATCAGCTCATTCCCTCACTCCCTTGGCCACAGACAATGGTTCAAGAATAGGTACATGACCTCCTATGATTTGGCGAGGCTTTTGCTGGGATTACTGGGAAAACGATTCTTACTCTTTTCCCACTGATTTACAGTTGATCATATTCAGAGCTGCCACAGTTGACTTGACCCATAAGAAAGCCTGTCTGAGAATGTGTCCACAGAGAACAGAGGATGGAGATGTTGAGAGCAGGTGGACCTCGTGTGAGCCCCTGATCAATCTGTGCCTGAAGGCAGATCTACCCCCAGGACTAGTCAGTTATAAGGAATAACAAATCCCCTTTTTATTTAGGCTGGTTTGGGTTGACTTTTCTGCCACTGTCCAGTGAAAGTGCCAGATACAAATCTCATTACCCACTTTAAACACCATAATCTAGTTGTACCTGTGCCAGTAACAAACAGCAAGAGCCATTTTTCTTGTTTGCTTTGGTATTTTTCTCTTTCTTCCCAGTATGTCCACACCCTGTTCTATGGTCCCAGCGTCCTGATTTCACCCTAAGGGTCCTGCGTTAAGCCGACCTGCTCCACCTCCAGCAGGAGAAACCAGGGCTCTGTGAGAAGTCATCAAGAGCTCCACGGCCATGATTCCTCGTGAGGCGACCCTCCACAGGGCCAGCTCTTCCGAACGGAAACATTTACTGCTGGCTCCTATTCTGAGACATTCCTGACAAGCTCTTCCGACTCTCTTGTCTGCTCATCAAGTACACAATGGGTGCCTCTTGGAGCGCAGGATCAATCCTCAATTACCCATTCAGTTAAAGGAGGTTAATGCATTAAATACGCCACTAGATGATAAAGCACAATTACTGACTGTGCTGTGCTTTTAGGATTTGAAGCAGAGAAGCTAAAAGGAGTTTCCTTGTCTTAAAGCAAATGGAACAGGAAGCTGCTGCTGTAATTGCACCGACCAGGGCTGCGGCGAAGCAGGGTGCAGGGTGTGCCCTGGGAGGGGCATACTCTGGAGCTCAGCTGCACAGGTGTGAACGCAGCCCCACCCCACCGTCCATACACATGCACGCTTACCAGCTGGGTGTCCTGGGAAAGCCACCGAGCCCCGCCAGTATTCGATTTTCTCATCTGGAGAATGGAAGTAGTAACGGTACCTCCCTCCTAGGATCGTCCTGAGGCTGGAACTGGCTAATATCCCTTAAGTGCTTAGTGCAAGAGGCTGGCACACAGCAGGCGCTATGCTGAGTATCAGCCACGTTCACAGTGACACCTCCTCACTGTGAGGACTGGGGAGGGACCTGAGGGACTGCAGACAGAATTTCTGGACCAACTCGACACTGAGGCAACATTTCTGCAGGTGAAGAAGCTTAGCTTAGGTTCACCCAGGAAGGACTCTATCTTAGCCGACTATTTAGTATGCTTGTTTCATTCATTCAGCCAGCCAGCCAATCAGCTGTCTATCCATCTCATAGGTACTAAGCACCTACTATGTGTCTGTGCTGTGAGAGGGACGAGGGTCCAGGATAAAGAGCCACTGCCCCCCAGGAGCTCCCAGATGATGGAGAGACAACGGCAGGAACAGCCCATCGCCGCACAGCATAAACGGTGCAAAACGGAGGACGCCCCCGTGGATGAGAGAGAGCCCTGAAGGGGGAGAGCAGGGGTGGCAAAGGCTTTCTGTAAAGGGCCAGCCAGTAAACATTTTAGGCTTTGTGGAATATATGGGCTCTGTTGCAAAGACTCAACTCAGCCATTGTAGCGTAAAAGTAGCCACAGATGATACATAAGTGAATGGGTATGACCGTGTTCCAATAAAGCTTTATTTGCAAAAACTGTCAGGGGGCCAATGTAGTCACAGGCCATAGTCTGCCGACCCTTGATCTAGAGTAACCTAGATATGATGCGCAAGACCTGCAGCATGAGGCTGGGGCTGCGGGGAAGAGACAAGAGAAGGCCTGTGACCTGGGGAGTCAGGTTTGGAGGCAGGGGAGAAAAATGTTCCCTCTCACTCAACAGGTCCAGGAGAACGGTTCCAATACCTGTGCCAGGGCGGGCCTTGAATAGTAACTCAGGTATGGATGAGAACACCCCCAGACCACCTGATCCAGCTCAGACCGAAGAGGAGAAGCCAACACCTGCTCCATCCCAGGATCCATGGCTAGTGCTTGATATCTGGGTCTACTCACATGTCACAGATGAGGAAACGGGCTCAGGGATCTGCCACGTGCTGGACTCAGCCACCTTTACCCCTTCGCCACCCATCACAACGGGGGATGCAGTGGTAACAAATAGCGGCAAAGGGGCAACTAGCTTTATTAAGTGCCTGCTGTGTACTAGGTGCTGTGTTAAGAACTGAAAGCTCACAACTACCCAGTGAGGAGGGTACTATCATCACCCCCTTTATACAAGTGAGGAAACCGGGGCTCCCGAAGGCTCACCAACCCAACCAAAGTCACACAGGATGGCATCCAGCCGGGTCTGGACTGGCTCAAAAATTCATGCCCTCCTGAGCAAGATGTAGAGCTCATCAATTGGGATGCAATGGGCAGTGGGGTTTTCCAGATGAAAAGGGACAAGCTGTTGCCGTATTCATTCCTGCTTGGTTTGTCCAAGTCTCTGCAGGGAGGATCTCTGTTCCCTGGGTCAGGGCTTTATGAAGTAGTCAGGGAGGAAGGAAGCTGCAGGAAGCAAGTGTGCCAGGCCCAAATGTGTCTCTCTGGCATGAGGATTATTTCAGGCTGATCATTTTTAAGAAAGAGAAGACTCAGGAAGTCTTTCTTTTTACCTCTTCCTTGGCTGCCTAAAGAATTTGGATAAAGGGTCTGGTTCAGGAAGAGGACTGTCAGTAGAGATGTCTGCAAAGATATGGGCTAGGTGAGGGGGTACTCAGTAGGGCCTGGAGATCAGAGCCCACCTGCATCCCACTGCCTCTGCCGGGTGCAGCAAACATTTGTTTACCAAACATTTGCTTTTCCATCTCCATGTGAACAGCCTTCCTCCTGTTTAAAGTCCCAAACCCCTACCCCAATGTCCTCTTTCATCTTTAGCTGAAGATGGTATTTAAGGTGAGGGTTTTGGCCATTTGGGCAAGTTACTCAGTTTTCCTGGGTCCCTCCGAGGTATACATGTTACTAAACTTTTGTTTGTTTTTCTCCTGTTAACCTGTCTCATGTCAATTTAATTCTTAGACCAGCCAGAAGAACCTGGAAGGGCAGAGGAAAGTTTTTTTCTCTTTCCCCACAGTTGGCATACTTGGCAGGTTAAACGTCCCTGGCTGGACTCTGCTCCCTCCGAGGCTGCTGAAGCTGAGAGATCCCAGGACATCTGACAAGCACTGGCAGAAGGAAAGAATTCTTACCATGGGACTTCCCTGGTGGCGCAGTGGTTAAGAACCCACCTGCCAATGCAGGGGACACGGGTTCGAGCCCTGGTCTGGGAAGATCCCACAGGCCGCGCAGCAACTAAGCCTGTGTGCCACAACTACTGAGCCTGCGCTCTAGGGCCCGCACGCCACAGCTACTGAAGCCTGTGCACCTAGAGCCCGTGCTCTGCAACAAGAGAAGCCACCGCAATGAGAAGCCTGCGCACCGCAATGAAGAGTAGCCCCTGCTAGCCACAACTAGAGAAAGCCTGCACGCAGCAACAAAGACCCAACACAGTCAAAAAAAATTAAATAAATAAAGAAATAAAAAATACAGAATTCTTACCGTGTCAGTCTCCCAGATCTCTGCCTACAAGGTCTACCGGAAGCGAGAGTGGCAAGAGCCCATCTTCTCTTTTCTAAGTTTAGATTAGTAGGAGAAAATATTTGTGGAACAAGTTCTGTGGGCTTAGCGATTCTGATAAACTTTTTAGAGTATTCTAGGCTTTATTTCCTCCTTCCTTTATTTCACTGTTTTTCTTTGACTTGTCTAATGTGTTGTCATAAGAAGGAAATTCCATAGTATAGGATACAAGCTTAGGCCCTATAAGCCTGCTGCCCAGACCAGCCCGACAGACTGGTGAGTTTGCAGGTTTCACCAGAATGGTGTCTGTTTTGATAAATTTTGCTGTAGGTTAACACATACATGAGGTAAAAGCTACTGCTAAGGGAAATCTCAGAAGTCAAAGTTGCAAAACTTGGTGGGCCTAAGCGGAGCATTATGCGCTCATAATGCGCCATTAGGGCACCTCAAGGAGGCACCCGTGATAGGATAAGTTGGTCATGGAATGGGTTAGATAGACCCTAGGTCACCTGTCAACCTCAAGAAAATCTCCATGCAACGAGGTACACTGTAAAGCAACATACAATCCTCAATCCCGAGGCACATCCCTCCGAGGTATTAGTTTGGTTCCAAGAGATGCAAGGCTTCGCTGTTAGTGTGTACATAAGAAAAACCACATGAGGATTTTCCTTTGGTCTTGTTCTATGTCCTGAGCTCAGTTTTATGACCAGTGAGAATATTCTCTCTGGTCTCCACCACCCGGAAGGTGCAGGTACTGGTGTGCATCTGGCGGTCAGTCAAATAGACCGGGATTCTCAGCAGCTATAGCCAGCTGGTCAGAAGCACCGGTAACACCTCTCTGTCCAGTGGAGCCAGCTCTCAGGGGAATTCGTCATCAGGGGTCCCAGTCCCTAAGGGGCCTATGTCACTTCAACCTTCATTGTTTTGTTAGTGCTGGCACTATACCATCCTTAACACCTGTGCAACCAAGGTCTCTGCTTTCTTAGACTATTTTGAGGAGTGAACTTTATGGATCTTACGAGAGCTGCATCTTTTTGAACTCTCCTTTGGGGCTACGTCTTGCAGCCCTTGTTAAGCGATAAAGAGGCTTATTGGTTCGAGTCGCTATTAAGATCCTCCTCATCAATGGCCAGATGATGGACCTTTTGAACTGGAAAAACTTCTAAATTGGTAAATTTTTAGAAAGCTCTCATTGTAAACACCTATTTTATTGGTACCTACGGAAAGATCAAATTAAAAGGTGGATACAAAGAAATGTAATGGCTAGCCTTAAGAACTCCCTTAATTAAAACAGAACAAAAAACAGTTTCAGTAGCCTCATAGCACAGGGAGATCAGCTCAGCGCTTCATGATGACCTAGAGGGGTGAGATACGGAGCAGGGGAGGGAGACGCAAGAGGGAGGAGATATGGGGATATATGTGTATGTATAGCTGATTCACTTTGTTATAAAGCAGAAACTAACACACCATTTTGAAGCAATTATACTCCAAAAACGATGTTGAAAAAAAAAAAAACAAAACAGTTTGAGTTCAAGAAGATTTATCGAACTTGCAAATTTATGGTCTCAGCTTCCCCTCATGGGTCTTACAGATGCTAACAAAAACATTAGGTTAATACAACTCAGTAATAAACAAACAACCTTTTTTAAAAATGGGCAGAAGACCTGAATAGACATTTTTCCAAAGAGGACATGCAGTTGGCCCACAAGACATGAAAAGATGCTCAACATCACTAACCATCGGAGAAATGCAAAATGCACAATTAGATATCACCTCACACGTGTCAGACGGGCTATCATCAAAAACACCACAAATAACAAATGTTGGTGAGGATGTGGCAAAAAGGGAACTCTTGTGCACTGCTGGTGGGAATGTAAATTGGTGCAGCCACTGTGGAAAACAGTATGAAGGTTCCTCAAAAAACTAAGAATAAAGCTACCATAGGATACATCAATTCCACTCCTGGGAATATATCTGGAAAAAAAACAAAAACACTAATTCGAAAAGATAAATGCACCCCAATGTTAATAGTAGCTCTATTTACAATAGGCAAGATATGGAAGCAACCTAAATGTCCAACAACAGATGAATGGATAAAGAAGATGTGGCATACATACACAGTGGAATACTATTCACCCATAAAAAAAGAACGAAAATTTGACATTTGCAACAACATGGATGGACTTGGAGGGTAGTACGCTTAGTGAAATAAGTCAGACAGAGAAAGACAAGTACTCTATGTTGTCACTTATACGTAGAATCTTAAAACAAACTAGTGAATACAACACAAAAGAAACAAACTCACAGATACAGAGAACAAATGAGTGGTTACCAGTGGGGAGAGGGAAGAGTAAGGGGCAAGACAGGGGTAGGGGATTAAGAGGTACATACTATATAACAAGCTATGAGGATATATTGTACAGCACAGGGAATATGGCCAATATTTTATAATACTATAAATGAAGTATAACCTTTAAAAATCGTGTATTACTATTTTGTACACCTGAAACTTACATAATATTGTAAATCAACTATACCGCAATAAACTTTTTTAAATTAAAATTTGAACAGAAAAACAAAACCCCCAAAAACATTAGGTTAATTAACCAGACAATGGGAAGAGGTCAAGGGGAGAGTCAAGAGACTCTTCCCAACAAGGTGGAAATTTTTAATCTGTTGTTAAGAAATAAGGTAAACAAAGCAAATATTGAAAGAGGCAGAACAAAGAAGAATCAGAAAGGGAGGAGTCAGAGGACTGGTCTCAGCAGGATGGAAATCTTTAGATGGTTATTAAGAAATGGGGTAGGAACTGGCCTGGTAAAGGCTGTGAGCTCAGGCCGCCTGGGCACTGTGAGGAAGGGGGACCGAAGGAAGACACTGGAACTCACCAAAAAAGATACCCCACATCCAAAGACAAAGCAGGAGCCACAATTAGACGGTAGGAGGGGCGCAATCACAATAAAATCAAATCCCATAACCACTGGGTGGCTGACTCACAAACTGGAGAACACTTATACCACAGAAGTCCAGCCACCGGAGTGAAGGTTCTGAGCCCCATGTCAGGCTTCCCAACCTGGGGGTCTGGCAACAGGAGGAGGAATTCCCAGAGAATCAGACTTTGAAGGCTAGCGAGATGTGACTGCAGGACTTCAACAGGACTGGGGGAAACAGAGACTCCAGGCTTGGAGAGCACGCACAAAGTAGTGTGTGCATCGGGACCCAGGGGGAAGGAGCAGTGACCCCACAGGAGACTGAACCAGACCTACCTGCTAGTGTTGCAGTGTCTCCTATAGAGGTGGGGGGCGGCTGTGGCTTACCGCGGGGACAAGGACACTGGCAGCAGAAGTTCTGGAAAGTACTCCTTGGCATGATCCCTCCAGGAGTCCACCATGAGCCCCACCAAAGAGCCTCTAGGCTCCCGTGCTGGGTTGCCTCAGGCCAAACAACCAACAGGGAGGGAACTCAGCCCCACCCATCAGCAGACAAGCAGATTAAAGTTTTACTGAGCTCTGCCCACCAGAGCAACTCTACCCACCACCAGCCCCTCCCATCAGGCACAAGCCTCTTAGACAGCCTCATCCACCAGAGGGGAGACAGCAGAAACAAGAAGAACTACAATCCTGCAGCCTGTGGAACGAAAACCACATTCACAGAAAGATAGACAAAATGAAAAGGCAGAGGACTATGTACCAGATGAAGGAACAAGATAAAACCTCAGAAAAACAACTAAATGAAGTGGAGATAGGCAACCTTCCAGGAAAAGAATTCAGAATAATGATAGTGAAGGTGATACAGTACCTTGGAAAAAGAATGGAGGCAAAGATCGAGAAGATGCAAGAAATGTTCAACAAAGACCTAGAAGAATTAAAGAACAAACACCTAGAAGAATTAAAGAACAAACAAACAGAGATGAACAATACAATAACTGAAATGAAAAATACACTAGAAAGAATCAATAGCAGAATAACTGAGGCAGAAAAACAGATAAGTGACCTGGAAGACAGAATAGTGGAATTCACTGCTGTGGAACAGAATAAAGAAAAAGAATGAAAAGAAATGAAGACAGCCTAAGAAACCTCTGGGACAACATTAAACACACCAACATTTGCATTATAGGAGTCCCAGAAGAAGAAGAGAGAGAGAAAGGACCCAAGAAAGTATCTGAAGAGATTAGAGTCGAAAACTTCCCTAACATGGGAAAGGAAATAGCCACCCAAGTCCAGGAAGCGCAGAGAGTCTCAGGCAGGATAAACCCAAGGAGAAACATGCCGAGACACAGAGTAATCAAATGGACAAAAATTAAAGACAAAGAAAAAATATTAAAAGCAACAAGTGAAAAACGACAAATAACATAAAAGGGAACTCCCATAAGGTTAACAGCTGATTTCTCAGCAGAAAATCTACAAACCAGAAGGGAGTGGCACAATATATTTAAAATGAAGAAAGGGAAGAACCTACAAACAAGATTACTCTACCCGGCAAGGATCTCATTCAGATTTGATGGAGAAATCAAAAGCTTTACAGACAAGCAAAAGCTAAGAGAATTCAGCACCACCAAACCAGCTTTACAACAAATACTAAAGGAACTTCTCTAAGTGGGAAACACAAGAGAAGAAAAGGACCTACAAAAATAAACCCAAAACAATTAAGAAAATGGTAATAGGAACATACATCGCGATAATTACCTTAAACGTGAATGGATTAAATGCTCCAACCAAAAGACACAGGCTCACTGAATGGATACAAAAACAAGACCCATATATATGCTGTCTACAAGAGACCCACTTCAGACCTAGGGGCACATACAGACTGAAAGTGAGGGGATGGAAAAAGATATTCCATGCAAATGGAAATCAAAAGAAAGCTGGAGTAGCAATACTCATATCAGATAAAATAGACTTTAAAATAAAGAATGTTACAAGAGACAAGGAAGGACACTACATAATGATCAAGGGATCAATCCAAGAAGAAAATATAACAATTATAAATATATATGCACCCAACATAGGAGCACCTTAATATATAAGGCAAATGCTAACAGCTATAAAAGAGGAAATCGACAGTAACACAATAATAGTGGGGGACTTTAACACCTCACTTACACCAATGGACAGATCATCCAGACAGAAAATGAATAAGGAAACACAAGCTTTAAATGACACAATAGACCAGATAGATTTAATTGATATTTACAGGACATTCCATTCGAAAACAGCAGATTACACTTTCTTCTCAAGTGCACACGGAACATTCTCTAGGATAGATCACATCCTGGGTCACAAATCAAGCCTTGGTAAATTTAAGAACATTGAAATCATATCAAGCATCTTTTCCGACCACAATGCTATGAGATTAGAAACAAATTACAGGGGAAAAAATGTAAAAAACACAAACACATGGAGGCTAAACAATATGGTACTAAATAACCAAGAGATCACTGAAGAAATCAAAGAGGAAATCAAAGAATACCTAGAGACAAATGACAATGAAAACACGACCATCTAAAACCTATGGGATGCAGCAAAAGCAGTTCTAAGAGGGAAGTTTATAGCAATACAATCCTACCTCAAGAAACAAGAAAAATCTCAAATAAACAATCTAACCTTACACTTAAAGGAACTAGGGAAAGAAGAACAAACAAAACCCGAAGTTAGTAGAAGGAAAGAAATCATAAAGATCAGAGCAGAAATAAATGAAATAGAAACAAAGTAAACAATAGCAAAGATCAATAAAACTGAAAGCTGGTTCTTTGAAAAGATAAACAAAATTGATAAACATTTAGCCAGACTCATCAAGAAAAAGAGGGAGAGGACGCAAATCAATAAAATTAGAAATGAAAAAGGAGAAGTTACAATGGACATGGCAGAAATACAAAGCATCATAAGAGACTACTACAAGCAACTCTATGCCAGTAAAACGGACAACCTGGAAGAAATGGACAAATTCTTAGAAAGCTATAACCTTCCAAGACGCACCCAGGAAGAAATAGAAAATATGAACAGACCAATCACAAGTAATGAAATGGTAACTGTGATTAAAAATCTTCCAACAAACAGAAGTCCAGGACCAGATGGACTTAACAGGTGAATTCTATCAAACATTTAGAGAAGAGCTAACACCCATCTTTCTCAAACTCTTCCAAAAAATTGCAGAGGAAGGAACACTCCCAAACTCATTCTATGAGGCCACCATCACCCTGATACCAAAACCAGACAAAGATACTACAAAAAAAGAAAATTACAGACCAATATCACTGATGAACATAGATGCAAAAATCTTCAACAAAACACTAGCAAACAGAATCCAACAACACATTAAAAGGATCATACACCATGATCAAGTGGGATTTACCCCAGGGATGCAAGGATTCTTCAATATATGCAAATCAATCAATGTGATACACCATATTAACAAATTGAAGAATAAAAACCATATGATCATCTCAAGAGAGGCAGAAAAAGCTTTTGACAAAATTCAACACCCATTTATGATTAAAAAAACTCTCCAGAAAGTGGGCATAGAGGGAACCTACCTCAACATAATAAAGGCCATATATGACAAACCCACAGCAAATATCATTCTCAATGGTGAAAAACTAAAACCATTTCCACTAAGATCAGGAACAAGACAAGGGTGCCCACTCTCACCACTATTATTCAACATAGTTTCAGAAGTTTTAGCCATGGCAGTCCGAGAAGAAAAAGAAATAAAAGGAATCCAACTTGGAAAAGAAGTAACACTGTCACTGTTTGCAGATGACATGATACTATACATAGAGAATCCTAAAGATGCCACCAGAAAACTACTAGAGCTGATCGATGAATTTGGTAAAGTTGCAGGATACAAAATTCATGCATAGAAAACTCTGGCATTCCTATACACTAACAATGAGAGATTAAGGAAACACTGCCATTTACCACTACAACAAAAAGAAAAAAATACCTAGGAATAAACCTACCTAAGGAGGTAAAAGACCTGTACTCAGAAAACTATAAGACACTGATGAAAGAAATCAAAGATGACACAAACAGATGGAGAGATATACCATGTTCTTGGATTGGAAGAATCAATATTGTGAAAATGACTATACTACCCAAAGCAATCTACAGATTCAATGCAATCCATATCAAATTACCAATGACATTTTTTACAAGACTAGAACAAAAAATCTTAAAATTTGTGTGAAGACACAAAAGACCCCGAATAGCAAAAGCAATCTTGAGAAAGAAAAACGGAGCTGGAGGAATCAGACTCCCTGACTTCAGACTATACTACAAAGCTACAGTAATCAAGACAATATGGTACTGGCACAAAAACAGAAATATAGATCAATGGAACAGGATAGAAGGCCCAGAGGTAAACCTACGTACTTATGGTCAAGTAATCTATGACAAAGGAGGCAAGGATATACAATAGAGAAAAGACAGTGTCTTCAATCAATGGTGCTGGGAAAACTGGACAGCTACATGTAAAAGAATGAAATTAGAACACTCCCTAACACCATACACAAAAATAAACTCAAAATGGATTAGAGACCTAAATGTAAGACCAGACACTATAAAACTCTGAGAGGAAAACATAGGAACAATTCTCTTTGACATAAATCACAGCAAGATCGTTTTTGACCCACATTCTAGAGTAATGGAAATAAAAACAAATATGAACAAATGTGACCTAATGAAACAAAAGCTTTTGCACAGCAAAGGAAACTATAAACAAGACGAAAAGACAACCCTCAGAATGGGAGAAAATATTTGCAAGCAAATCAATGGACAAAGGATTAATCTCCAAAATATATAAACAGCTCATGCAGCTCAATATTAAAAAAACAAACAACCTAATTAAAAAATGGGCAGAAAACCTAAATAGACATTTCTCCAAAGAAGACATACAGATGGCCAAGAGGCACATGAAAAGCTGCTCAACATCACTAGTTATTAAAGAAATGCAGATCAAAACTACAATGAGGTAGCACCTCACACCAGTTAGAATGGGCATCATCAGAAAACCTACAAACAACAAATGCTGGAGAGGGTGTGGAGAAAAGGGAACCCTCTTGCACTGTTGGTGGGAATGTAAATTGATACAGTCACTATGAAGAACAGTATGGGGGTTCCTTAGAAAACTAAAAATAGAATTACCATATGACCTAGCAATCCCACTACTGGGCATATACCCAGAGAAAACCATAATTCAAAAAGACACATGCACTCCAATGTTCACTGCAGCACTATTTGCAATAGCCAGGTCATGGAAGCAACCTAAATGCCCATCGACAGACGAATGGATAAAGAAGATGTGGTACATATATACAATGGAATATTACTCAGCCATAAAAAGAAATGAAATTGGGTCATTTGTAGAGATGTGGATGGACCTAGAGACTGTCATACAGAGTGAAGTAGGTCAGAAGGAGAAAAACAAATATCATATATTAATGCATATATGTGGAATCTAGAAAAATGGTACAGATGAACTGGTTTGCAAGGCAGAAATAGAAACACAGATGTAGAGAACAAATGTACGGACACCAAGGGGGGAAAGCGGGGGTGGTGGTGGTGGTGGTGTGATGAATTGGGCGATTGGGATTGACATGTATACACTAATATGCATACACTAATATGCATAAAATAGATAAGTAATAAGAACCTGCTGTGTAAAATAAATACATTAAATTCAAAAAAAAGAGAAAGAAATGGGGTAAATAAAAGACATTGATGAGGTTAAAACAAAGGTTTTAATAGAGCACTACCTAAGGTAGCGTGGGTCAAAGGGACCTCCTATCCATTGCCCCAACATTAAAAGGCCCCAAAGAAGTCTGCTCTGTTTATATCAGTTTGGAGAAATTTAAAAGGCTGGAAGGCAAAAATTACACTGAGAAACTTGATCGGCAATCTTTTTGGGCAACAGTTAGGCTGATTAATCAAGATTAAGACTGGCAGAAGGGCCCAGGACCCTTGGCTGGACCCCTCACTTGGGAGCCAAGGCCTTTTGCACAGAAATGGGTAAAGTGGCCATCGGGTAGACAGAAGTTTCCAGGACTCCTTGATGTGGGAGTCCCTAAGGTGTGACACCAAAACCCACTGTAGGGGCCCCAAATTGGGCTACAGTTAGAGTGAGAAAACGTAAAAATGCAAGGATTGATCATAAAGGTTGGAATGTCTGAGTGGGTGTTACGTACAGAGGGTGTGTCAGCACTGCCTGAGTGTTTTATAGGAATGGATGTTGGGTCAGGCCAGGAATGCTTCCTTTACCCAAAATTGTAAGACAGAGACTGGTTGATGGGGTCCTAGTGAAATGCACCTGTTTAGAGGTATAAGAGTTCATCGAAACCATAAGTTTGTTCTCTGTGTCTGTGAGTCTGTTTCATAGGTAAGTTCGTTTGTGTCATATTTTAGGTTCCACATATAAGCGATATCATATGCTATTTGTCTTTCTCTGTCTGACTTACTTCATTTAGTATGATCATCTCTAGGTCCATCCACATTGCTGCAAATGGCATTATTTCATGCTTTTTTATGGCTGAGTAATATTCCACTGTACATATATATACCATTTCTTCTTATCCATTCATCAAAGAATTACTTTGCTGTACAGCAGAAACTAACACAACATTGTAAATCAATTATACTTTTATTTAAAAAAAAAGAGTTAACAGAACTGAGGTGAAAGTTTGTAGGCACACTGGTGGGCTTTACGTAGAAGGGTTGCGTCTCTTCTGCCTGATTGTAAAGTGAGGATGGGCACTGTGTCTCACTGGGGAACGTTTCTCCTGCCTGGTGTTGTAAAACAGGGCATATAAATCCACCCTTGGGGCAACTTTAAACAAAAGTGCTAAAGGGAGCCAGTAGGGTTGCCTGAGCCCACATAGGGTGACGTATAAGCAGGAAGCCAATGTCCAAGGGCTAACAGAAACAACTGTCTTTCTCTTGCAAATCTCTACATAACCCACAATTTCCCGAGACTGAGCTGGGTTAATTCAAACAGTAGAACATGAAACCAAAGTTGGGGGGGGGGAGCGGATAAAGAGGGAAAGAATCCTTTTTTAAAAATATAACCTACAAGAAAAGCTCTTTTGCCCAAACTCTAGACCACAGCCTCCTTGAGATTACCTGTCAAATACAAGTCTTAAAAGTTCTCTCCACAAATAGTAAAAAGGCTTTAGCCATCTGAACAGATTAACTTTTTCAAGCTGCCAGAACAAAATGTGGACCCAACTATTCTTTTACAAACTAGTAAGTTTTGTACTATTGTACCCGTCTCATGATTTAAAAAATTTTTTAATGAAAGCTTTAAGATCTTTGTCTGCATCTGTCTATATGCTCACGTGTGTGTCTATATGTGCATAGATGTGTCATTCCCCCTTCCCCGATGGTAGTGCCAAAATTAATTTGTAAAAGAGATCCACTTAATCGGCTTAAACAAGCAAGTACTTACATAAAAATTCTCAAAAATATAATAGAAACTAACCCAAAAATTTTTTTCAAGTTAACATGATATAAAAGAATCTTTGGTAAACGAAAGCTTATTTAAGTTTGTGGCTTAATTAAAACAAGCATGTCTTCAGAGTTATCAGCACTGGCTATAATACAGACATGCAGCTTTTATTCTACCTGGGTTATCAATCAAATAAGTTCATGTTAACTCTGTTCTAAAATTTTTCAGAAAAAAAAATATATAGCTTGAGATGATAACTGACTTTGTCTAATATCTCATGAAAGTTTTCGCAGGTAATCTAAACATATTTGTTAGTAACAAGTAAAATTAAATAGATGTAAGCAGGATAAAAAGTTTTTAGGTGAACCTTTTAACAAAAATTATGTGTTATGGTATATGTATACTTAAAAACAGCTTTCAAAATCTTTTTGGTTACTAGAATCCTCAAAGTTTTGCTAAGCTGAGTTAAATGATGAGTTAAGTTAAATTCACTGAATATCTAGATCATTTCCAAAGAAGACAAAAAATAAAACATTAGTTACTGAACATAAGTCTATCTACTTCTGGCTTCCTATTATAGAGAAACTAAAGAAAAGTTAGGGTCTGTTAGTAACCATGTCTTGTGCCACATTGAAAGATTACACTATTTAAATGGGTATATGTTTATAGAAATTATAAAAGGTATTTATAAATATGCCAAGCCAAAAAATGCTAATAATATTTCACGATTATTTGCTTCTTTATTTTACAAGAAATTAAGGTTTCTAGTTAATATATGTGATTAATGTTACTAGAAATAATAAGGAAAACAATTCTGTATGCAAGGAAAGTAAAAGGTATTTTGGGCTAAGAAAAGGTATGAGATATGGAGATGCATTTTTATTGAGGGAATGAAAGTGATTTTTGCCCTACAGCTGATTATTTCTAAATGGGAAAGAGAACAAGGGACAAAAAAAATGGACACAGAAAGTTGTAGAAGGTTTGGGAAAAAGTAATCTTGGAAAATGAATTTTACATGTGATCACTCTGGCTAAGATAGGAATAAATTTAATCAAGTGAATGAATTTCATTATCAAAGGTACACTGATGCAAAATTAGAATCTGTTTTTTCTCTGTTAGAAAGACAAAGTTTTATTACATTATTGGTCTGTTCTTAATGAGAAACTGTAAACAAAGTTTCTTCTTTACCTTTAATGTAATCTGTCTAGAAAAAACAAAGATTCTATGTTTTGTCTTTATCAGGTCTCTAATTACTTAGAAAAAAAAAACTGAGTCTTTTCAATATTAAAAGAGCTAAGGCTTTTTACAACTATTTAAGTTTCTATATTTGCCTGCAAAGTCTTTGTCACCATGGTTAAATGAGCAACTAAATATTGTTTCACAATGACCTATGATCCTGTTTAATCAAGTGTTTAAAGTCTTTTGATATTTTTGACAAACTACCCCCAAATCAAATCCTACATGCTTTTTTTTTTTTTCCCCAACCTGAAACCAATTTTGAGGTTTTCAGAGGGCCCCTGGAACATTTCAAAGGATTTGTTCTCTCTCCTTATAAAAGGGAGATATTAAACTAATTACGCTTATTTGACATGTTAAATTACATGGGAAGCAATGTTAAATAAGAAGTAATACTAAGCTTTCTTTATGCTGTCTCTGTATAGGTATATATTATAAATGTTCCAGAAATCTTATGAAATCCCTAAAAATCTGATATATCCTGATATAATGTTGTCATCATAATTTCAACTGTTATCTTAAAACATTGTACATCACAAAAATAACTACACTTCCTTATCAAATGAACTCTAACAATGGAATGGCCATTTTTTAAGTCTTTTTTTTCTCATTTACAGACAGTTAATTGTTCTACTCAGATGCTTTTACAAAAGCTTCTTGCAAATGTATTTTATCTTCAGAAAAATTCATGGAAAGAAATCTAACAAGTACTCTAAAATACAAGTTTCCTTTTTTTTTTTTAACATCTTTATTGGAGTATAATTGCTTTACAATGGTGTGTTAGTTTCTGCTTTCTAAACAAGTTTCTGATAACTTTCAAATCATACCACTGAACTGGGTAAGAAATTACAGAACTCTGATGGAAAAATGGATGACTTCATAAAACCACTAACAAAAGATCAAGATCAACAAGAATTAGTTACACAGGACTGCATAAACTGAGGAATATGATTATAATTTTATGACGTTTTGTCTGAAACATTACTGGCTTTTTTAATCTTTGTTTTCCAGATATAAGGAAATCTCTCCTCTTACGCTAACCATGACTAAAGCAATTTGGTAAATTATACCTTTGTAAGCAGAATTGAAACCCTTACCTTTTTCTCTCTACATGATCCCTCCAGAATTTGGAAACTCCTAGTGAATACCCTTTTTCTCATGGCAATATAGTTATATTTACATAAGTTCAATAAGAATCTGTTCTCCTCATACCAGGACACAACTGGAAACTGGACATATTACCAAGGCTTTGACTGGAATGCCATATTTGAGAGAGACATGCATAGATTCAGATATGACCAGACAGCTTTAAAGAACTAAGGTTGACTTTATGGAGCCAATAAAGTCCTTTGGGGAAAAAAAAAGCCTGGTACTTTGCTTACAGGGTTCCCAACAGCTTCATCAGGTAAGTTAGGAAGGTCACTTCCTGGCAGGTGCAGGAACGTCAGGATATTTTGGGGACCTCGAGAAGAGAAGAATTCATCCAAATCTATAGGTATTACAGGTCAGTCTAATAGCAAGTCTTTGGCTTGGCTTTCAGGCCTTGAGAGACATTTAGAAGTTCAGTCTGGAGACTCCTTATGCAAAGTTCTAGCAAAGCATATTTAAAAGAGCCTGTATGATCAATCACTATTCTTGCTGTACTTATGTAAACATCAATAACTGGACCAAGTTTAATGAAACTAAACTTATTTTGCAAACAAATTAGTCTTCAGTTAGCTATCTTTGGTAGAAATGAGGGTAATTTTACAGAGAAAAATTGTTTCAGTAATATACCTTTTTGGTTATTAGATCCTAATACTATCCTTTGTCTTTGAGGTTTATCATCTACCTATAAACTGGACTAGATCTTGAATTCTTATAGTTTCTTTATATCTGGCTACAACTCTCCAAACTAACATTCCTAACTTCTCCCATCCTTTTGACTTGGAATCATTAAGAGCTAAAACTGACCTTTTTCCTGAAGCCCTATAAACTGAAGCTAGACAACTTGATATAAACTTCAGAGGAATCCCCACAACAGCTCATATACAGACAACCTTTCGCCTGTTGCTGTACTGGGCCACTCAGGAAAGATCACCAGAGACATCTGTACAGCAAACTAGGAAGATCTGTCAGTCTGTCACTAGCTGCCCTCACTCCATCTGAAGATGCTTCCAGGAGGACAGCTAAAAATCTTCTCGACTGGCTGCCTTCGAAACTGAGAAACTGGGATTATGGTTTGCTCCTATCATTAGCCACTGTTTTTCTTTTGCTTCCACAGAAGTGCCTCTTATTAGACACCTGCTTGCTTGCACCAAAGGCGTAACTTAGGGAGCCCACCTTCATCACCGCCTCCTGAAATGAGTTTAACTGGACTGACGTACTGTCAGGACTAAGAGACTGGTTCAGAGAGATGGAAAAACCTACAAACTCAACTTCTGGACTGTGAAACTTCTTTGGAGACATTTCAAAGGTGAGACTGTAGGAAAGCAAAATTTGCCACCCCCAAACGTGTCTCTGAGGCATGAGGATTATTTTAGGCTGATTATTTTTAAGAAACAGAAGACTCAGGAAGTCTTTCTTTTTACCTTTCCTTAGCAGCCTAAAGGAATCTAGATAAAGAGCCTGGTCCAGGACGAGAACTATCACTAGAGATGTCTGCAGAGAATATGGGCAAAGTGAGTGGCGGGGACTCGGCAGGGCCTGGAGATCAGAGTCCTCTCCGTGCCCCACTGTCTCTGCCTGGCCCAGCAAACATTTGTTTACCAAACATTTATTTTTCCATCTCCATGTGAATTGCCTTCCTCCCTTCTGAAGTCCCAAACCCCCCGCCCCCCAACATCCTCTTTTGTCTTTAGCTGAAGATGGTATTTAAGGTGAGGGCTTAGGCCGTTTTGGTGGGTTACTCACTTTTCCCGGGTCTCTCCCATGTATACATGTCATTAAATGTCTGTTTTTCCCCTGCTAACCCTGTCTCATGTCAATTTAATTCTTAGACCGGCCAGAGGAACCTGGAAGGGCAGAGGAAAGTCCTTTTCCTTCCTCACAGAGCCATCCAGCAGTGCAGCTCCCCCTGGCTGCACAGAACACAGTGCCCTGACATCTCAGGGCAGCACAGACGTTCCCTGACTTACGATGGTTCAGCTTAGGACTCCGACATTATGATGGCGTGAAAGGGATACAGGTTTAGCAGAAACCGTACTGCAAATTCTGAACTTTGATCGTTCCCCAGGCTGGCGATACGCGGTGTGATCCTCTCTCGTGATGCTGGGTAGCAGTAGCAACCGCAGCTCCCGGTCAGCCCCGCCGTCACGAGGGGAGACAACCAGTACACTCCCAACCCCTCTGGACCCAGACGACCATCCTGCTTGTCACTTTCAGCACAGTCTTCAGTAAATTATGTGGGATAGTCAACACTTTATAACAGAATAGGCGTTGTGTGAGATGTTTTTGCCCAGCTGTGGACTAATGTAAGCGTTCCAGGTGGGCTAGGCTCAGCTATGATGGTCAGTAGGTTAGGTGTATTAAAAGCACTTTTGACTTACATTATTTTCGACTTACAAGGGGTTTCCTGGGATGCATCCCCATCATAAGCTGAGGAAGAGCTGTATTGCCATGTCCCCACAGGATCCCCTGAGCAATTCCACAAGAAAGAGTGGGTTCTGTGAGGAGGAGGGCTGGCAGAGAAACCCCAGCCTGGCCTGGGGCCACACATGATTAAGGGGAATACTCCACCTTCCTCCGAAACCTCCCTCCAGGTTCATTCTTCTCAAACGGGGATTGGCAACCCTGGGCCTGCAGGCTCAGTCTGGCCTGCTGCTTGTTTTTGTGTGAGCCACAAACTAAAAATGGTTTTTGAATTTTTAAATGGCTGGGGGAAAAAAAAAAAAATCAAAAGAAGAATGATATTCCTTGTCATGTAAAAAGTATGTGCAATTCATATTTCAGTGAAAACAAAACATAAACTTCTATTAGAACACAGCCACGCCCATTCATTATATATACAGACTATGAGTGCTTTGAGTCCTTGAGACAGAGACCACATCGCCTGCAAAGCTTGAAATATTTACTGTCTGGCCTTTTACTGAAAACATTTGTGAGCACTTGCTCTAAAGAATACACAAAAACATAAAGGAGAGGAAGGAAGAACAGAGACAAGGACAAGAAATGGGAGGGATGGGGCATACTTCCTGGTTTCAAAACTTATGAAAAGCCACAGGCATCAAGACAGTGTGATGCTGTCCTAAGCACAGGCATATAGATCTACGGAATAGAACTGAGAGTCTGAAAATAAACCTATTCATCTATGTTACATTGGTTTTTGACAGGAGTGCCAAGACCTTTCAATGGAGAAAGAACAGTCTTTTCAACAAACGGTGTCAGGACAAGTGGATCCACCGGCAAAAGAATGAAGTCAGATCCCTTCTTTACACCATGTACAAAAATTAAGTCAAAATGGATCAAGACCTAAATGTAAGAGCTAGAACTATAAAACTCCTAGAAGGAAAACAAGACTACATTTTCATGCCCTTGGGTTAGGCAAAGGATTCTCAGATATCATACCAAAAGCATGAGGAACAAAAGAAACAGATACATTGGAAGTCATCAAAAGTAAAAACTTTCATGCATCAAAGGACACCATCAACAAAATGAAAAGACAACCACAGGATGGGAGAAAATACTTGCAAATCTGATAAGGGACTTGTGTCCAGAATATACAACTCTTAGAACTCAAAAATAGAATAAAATAATAACCCAATTCAAAAATGGGCAAAAGATTTGAACAGACATTCCTCAAAGAAGATATACAAAAAGCTAATAAGCACATGAGAGGATGCTCGACATCATTAGCCATTAGGGAGATGAAAATTAAAACCACAATGAGATACTACTTCATACCAACAGGATGGCTATAATCAATAAAACTGATGTAGGACCCAGCAGTTCCACTTTTAGGTGTATAGCAAAGGGAACTGAAAGCAAATGCCCACACAAAACTGGTACATGATACTCACAGCAGCATTATTCATAACAGGCAAAAAGTAGAAACAACCCAAATGTCCATCATTGGATGAAGGGGGACACAAAATGTGATCCATCTATACAGTGGAATATTATTCAGCCATAAAAAGGAATGAAGCTTTGACACCTGCTACAAGATAGATGAACCTTGAAAGCACTATGCTAAGTGAAAGAAGTCAGACACAAGAAGCCACATACTGTAAGATCTGTGTGATTTCATTTATATGAAATGTCACAAAAAGGCCAGCTATACAGAAACCCACAGAGAAAGAAAGCAGATGACTGGTTTCCAGGGGTTAAGTATGAGAAGAGGTGGTGTCCTAACTGCTAGCCCCACCCTTCGCCTCATTTTCTGTGTCAAACTCTTTCAGACATGTGACCCAAGACTTGGCTCAGGTGACACCTGACCTCCAAGAAGGCCTCTGCACACCCACCACCCCAGGGACCCCTCTCTCTCCACACCTGATCTCTGGCATCATGGTGGCCTGAAACACGTGATTCTTTCCCCAATGAGACCAGAAATATAGCGCAGCAGGGCCTTGGTCCTCTCCGTTCCATCCCTAGCACTGGGCATGGTATCGGTCCCGCCAGTACGTGGAGGTTAAAGAGAATGAATGAATGAGTGAGTGAATAAATGGAGAGAAAGGAGGAAAGGAAGAAGAGAAAAAGAGAAAGAAAGAATAGGAAGAGAAGGAGGGAGAAAGAAATACATCAGATTCATTTTGGTTATGGTGAAACAGTATAGGAGTTCAGCAACATTTTACCAAAAAATAACAGGTCTTTGAGGCCATGCTGTCTGCCTGTGTCTCACTCTCAGCTGATACCCTCCTTTCATACACTAGGAGATGTCAGCCTGCTCTAACCCTAACCCTCAAGTTCACAGACAAGGGAAGCACGGCTCCCAGAAGTGAAAGGTCACAGCCAAGGTCACCCACCACCCAGGCAGACAGTGCCCTGGAGGGATGGCCATGTCACCGCTGGCTGGGGGCCAGGGACCCAGCATCGCCCTTCCAGGCACAACTGGGGCTCAGAGTGGCTGTTCAGCCACCCCACATCCTGAGCATGGCTGGCGCCTGAGCAGTCGGGGCCGCGAATGCCTGTCTGAGCAATGCAGGCGTCTTCCTGGAAAGGGATCTGGCAGGAGGCAAGCAGTCAGGTGCCGGCTCCCCACTCCACCAGGCAGCACACACCTTACACACAGAGGTGTCACGCCTCGTGCTAACGCCAAGCTGTTGCGTCTCCTCGTGCTAAAAACGGTGCCATGTTCCTGCCTTCACTCCTTCCCTTCTCTCCAAATAGAAACGGCTGTCTGTGAGCTCCTGAACTCACTGCCTTCTGTCGCCTGCCTGACGCCCGGCCCAGGCAGGAGACGTGGCCCTCGCGGGCCTGGGTGGGGAGCACTCAGGGCTGTAGGGCATCCCCAGAAAATGGCTTTACCCCCTGGGAAATCAACCTTGACAGAGGCTGCATCTCAATACAAAGCTCTGGGGTCGAGCGCGGCCCTGACCGAGCCATGGGCCCCTCTCTTGCCCGATCCTAGCAGCGGCCCCACGAGCGAGGCCGACCTGAAGCCCGGAGACCAGCCCGGCCCCAGCACTCGAAGGGGCTGGCTTTGTGGGGTCATCACAAGGCCCTGGGGGCCGGGGGGCACTTCTGGGCACCCAGCTGTAGCTCTGAGATGGGGCACAGAGGGAAGGATGAACGAAGAGCAGCTCCCCTCCCCTCTCGCCACCAGACACGCTGCCCCGCCATTCTCGGGGTGCAGGGCTGTCCCCGGGGCCCAGGTCTCCATTCTTGGGGCTCACTGACCAGCCACTCCCTATGCGGGACAAACAGAGAAACAAGCGCAGTCACTGAGCGCTTCCTGCATTGCAGACACTCTGCTCAACCCTCTACAGCATCTTCCAAGCTGCTCCTCTTACCATCCCCAGCGTACAGAGGCCTGCAGAGGCCACACACGAGTCGGTGGGATGGGGCTTGGCTCGAGCCCACACTCCTGCTGCCCCAGCACCTCAAAGGCCCTGAAATCAACGGCATCTGGTAAACTCACCTATCCCCCTCGATCTAGGGCAGGAGTCTGGGAGGAATTAAAAGGGACGCCCCGCTTGAGGGCCTCAGCACTGGGGGCAGAGGACACACCCTCCGGCAGGCGAGTCAAGCAGAGGAGCCGAACTTCAGACACAAAGGCAGCTCGGCTGGAATGAGAGAGGGCGGTGGGCAGAGTTGCTGATTTCCCGCTTCTGTAACAGTTCTGGGATCTGGAAGCGTTTTCATGCAAACACCCGAAAGCTGAGCGGCGCCTTTGATCCTACAGTTCTCATTATTTTCCTGTTAGGAAACTTACTAAGGAGAGTATTCCAATTAGTGGACATTAGAGCAGAGAAAGGAGGCTCATTATGTTGACTATTATTTTCCCTCAAGACATTCCCCTCTCCCACACCTTTTTTTTTTTAAACTGACAAAAGCTGCCGGGAACTGTGGCGCACCACGCCGTGACAGCGGTAATTACCCACGGCGGGGGCCGGGGGGGGGGGGAAGCAGACCCCTGCAGCGGCCCTAAGGCAGCGGGCCGAGCGCGCTTTCCAGAAGAGCGTGGCCGTGCGGCTGCGCAGTGCGCCCTCTTCTGGGAACCACCCCAGCCCCGTTCCACGCCTGCGGCCACGGGACCCGCCCCCATGACGCGGCCCCGGCCTGGCCGGCGCCAGCACCCCATGCCCCGTGCCCACGGCTGGCCAAAGCCCGCCCGCGGGGAGCCCCGCCAAAGCTCTTCCCTAAGAGTAATACACGGTCACAACGCTGGAGAGAGTTCTCCACCCACCGGCCTTGCTCCCCTGAAGGAACGCAGGTCACGCGAGAAGCACGAGGAGGCTCGCGGTGACTCGTGGAGATGGAGGTGATGAGTCCAGCTTCCGGGCCTCAAGGATCAGACGCCTGCTGCCGCTCTGTGTTCTGTGAGCTTCCACGGTATTCTTCTGTGTAAAGTGATAGCTCTCTCGCCCACCTTTTTTTTTTAAACGTTTAAGCTAACCAAGCTCTTGTCATTGATATGTGAACGATCCAGACTAAGATTGATTGCCCTGTACTTGGACTTTACAGGTTAAACAGAGGGCCTGACTCTGGGCCTGTATCGTGTGTGAGCTGCAGCTGCAAGCACGGTGATATTGCCTTGTGTGTTGTTTCGTGGCTCCTATTTGGGGCCTTCCCTCCACTCGGGATGCCCTGCCCAAAGATCAGGGTGATCTTTGCCTGATCACCCTTCCATCAGCCCAAGCATCTCTTCTCCAGAAGGAGTCTTGACTGAACACCCCCCTACCCGGGCCTGAGCTAAGTGCCCAAACCCTGTCCTTCTACACTGACCACGGGGTATTACAATGCCAGCATTTACCCCCCAAAAGCATCCGTTACCTCCGCCAGACCGTAAGGTTCCCTGAGGACAAGGGTCAAGCCTTAGAATACAAAGAAGTACAAAGAGCTGTTAAGTAACAATACCAGCCTGTTGAATGTGTGAATGGGGAAGACGATTCACCCAGTCCGGGTTGCCAATAAGCCCCAGGACGTACTCCCAGGCTGACCAGTGAAGAAAGGTCCTCCCCGATGACCTCGCTGGAAGCAGCTCTACATGAACAATCCCCTCCACCACATCACTCATTTTATTTGCTTCCCAGCACTAACTTGAATGAAACCACAGTGCTTGTTTATGTGTTCATGGAGCCTCTGCACCGGAATGTATGCTCCGTGGGAGGAGGGATCGTATCCATTTGTGCTCGTGAGTACATCCTCAGGGCACGGAAGAAAGTCTGGCACAGAAGGTGCTCAATAAACATTTGTTGGTGGGCTCCTTGTTTGGTTGGTTCAAAGAATGAGTGAATGAACGAATGAAAAAATAAACCACCAGAAAGCAGCTTGTGAGCCACCTGTCCCTGCACTGTGAGCGTTACCTTACCAGCAGTGCCAGCTAAGGGCGTGGGTGACGGCTCAGAAGACACTGGCCACAAGGGCAGCATCACTGAGTTCTCAACACCCTGAAGCAGAAAACCTCTACTTCGCTATTTCTTGACTTTGTTTGACTCAGGGAGAAAATGAAAAAGCATTTTACATAACACAGAAGGACTCATCTTCTGAAAGTCTGCAAAAGGTCTGATTTTTATTTTTTAAGGAGGAATGAATGTTTCACTGTCTGATGTGTTCTGTCAAAGCTGGGTTTCTCATTCCACCGCAGAGCCAGAGAACATCACTGTCACACTGCGGGTCGATAACAGCAGTGCAAGAACGGAAGGAAGGCCCCAGCTGCTGAGAATGAGACACAAGGAGGCTTTCATACTCTCCTCCTCCTCCCAAACCCCTCTGGCTCGGCTAACGGGGTGACGCCATCCGGGTCTGCACCCATGCGACACCTGCAGGGGGGTGTGTGGCCATTCCTCCCTCAGTTTTCTCCCATCTCTGGGGGCTGGGGAGCCCGCAGGACCCTCTGCCTCTCTTGCCTGCCTGGCTCATCCCAGCTCAGCGTGAAAGACTGGTTCAGGCGCCACTGCCTCCTGGAAGCTTCCATGACCTCTCACCACCACTGGCAAAGAGAGTGAGGGTCTCTCCTAATTCTCCCACAGCAGCTTCTGCAGAGCTCACTTACGGCACTGACACTAATGAGGAGGACAGGAGTAATACAGTAACGACCATCATGTACCAAATATGAACTATACGTAGCCCAGGCACTGTACGAAGTGCTGTATGTGTAATCTCATTTCATTAATTCCATTTAATCCTCATAACCCCTTTGTGAGCTTTGTACCACCATTCCCATGTTGTAAATGAATAAACCGAGCCTTGGGGGTGTTATAAAACTCGCCCAAGGTTACAGCTCTCTCAGGGCAGAGGTGTTATGTCAACCCAGGAATGACCTGATTCCACAGTATGTCTGATGTCAAGGTCACTGCTGATCTAGTCCTCTGTTCCCTGCAGCCAACAGCATGCCAAGTTATCTATGTGTCCCCTGGAGGCTGGGGACTTCACAGCCATTATTCTAAACTTCACCATGACCTGAAAGTTGGGTGATACTGCCCCCAAAGTATAGATGAAGAAAGCAAGGCACGGGCGATTTAATAAGGTGCCTGTGGTCACAGAGCAAGAAAACAGGAGAGTCAGACTTGAACTTGTATTCATCTACTCCAGAAATCCAGGCCTTTCCTACTATATCACACTGCCGTCCCCTTCTCCAACCACACGTATTTAGAAAAAGAATCTAAAATACAGCGTAGGCCTGAAGGATACTGTGGTTCTCTGTGATTATTCAGGACAGTGAGAAACTGGAAAAATCCTAAATGTTGAACAATAGGAATTGTTAAATTAATCAAACAGGGAAACCAGAGACTGTGGTGGCTTTAGTGCTTTGGCAGCCTACGTAAGCAAAGCGACACCTAAGCCACCGTCAGTCCCTGTAATGGCCTCAAGGCTGAGAACAACCCATCACAAATCGCCGCAAGCCTGTCCCAAATAATGCAACCACTCAAGCTATAGCCGATCACAGAATTTCCTTGCTCCACGGACACATCCTCTCTATGAAAACCTCGCCCCGCTCCTGTTGGTGGAATGCTGAGCACCACTTCCGGTCTGGTGCTGCTTGATTGGAATCAATGTTTGTTCAAATAAACTCCTGAAAAATTTAACATGAGTCAGTTTATTTTTTATCAGAATGACCAAAGAAATTAAATTGCTATGTTAGAACATTATGCAGCTGTGAAAGATGATTCTGACATAAAGTGCAGAGTGACATGGCAAAAATTATGTGAAATTAAAAGGACACAAAAGTTCATCCATGGGATGATTTCATCTAGAGAAAACACACATAGAGAAAAGGCTGGAAGGAGATATTAATTGTAATTGTATCTATGTAGTGGGACTGAGCATTTGTTTTCCTTTGTTCTTTCTTTTATTTTCTAAATTTTCTATAATGAGCATATGCTACTTTTAGCATTTTTTAAAGTGTTTTTTTTTTTGTTTTTTTTTTTTTAAAGCAACTGGATATTATGTACTAGGGCTGAGTCCTAGCTTATTTTAATCCTTGGAATGGACGCCATTCTGAGTTCTGATTAAGGGTAATTCAAGCCTTTGAAATGTCCAAATTGTCTCTGTTGATTTTGGGAGGCGAATAATTGCATTTTATACTAAACTTATTTGCAGCTCAAATACAGCTCAAAACCTTGTTTTGATTACTTGTTTAGGGAAAGAGTAACATCAGAAAATGTGTAAGAATCACATTTGCATGATGGGTGATGAGGCAGGGAATTACAGTTGGGGATAAAAAGAAATGGAAAAAGAAACCCTGAATATTCAACAGCATGTCCTTAATGTAAAGCCTACTCCTGCATCCACATTCAAACCCAACACAGTTTCTTTCCCCTCCACACAATCTCCTGCGTCCTCAAAAGCAAAAGGTGCATTTGGTAAATGCAGTTGGGGTCCACGTGTTTCATCTGATTTTCTTTAAGCAAACTGCCCTGGTAGCTTGCCCTCAGAATGGTTCTCCTTTCTCCTGCCTAAGAGAGCTGGCTTCTTCTTGTCTTGGCATCATTTTCAGCACAAGAGAATCCTGCTGCCTGAAGTCACCAAGACACCGAAGAGGACCCCTGGGCTCTCTTCCCCGCAATCTCCCCCAGGGGTCTGGCCTTTCCTGATCACAGACCTGGGTGTTCGGCAGTTTTATTAACATCAAGCAGCTCCAAATATGGCTCATTCTTTAGGTCACTAGGTTTTTGATTAACCCCCAATTGTCAACTGAATAGAAGTTACAAAGTCAAGAGTGATTCCTGCAGCTAAAACACATTTTTCCTTTTATGAGTGATATTCTTGTTTGCTTTCCCCATTATTTGTCACAAAGAAGTGGCCATTTTTGAGATAAAGTTAGAAAAAAGATAAGGAAAAAGGAAGAAAACATACAAAATCTCACTGCCCAGAGAAAATCACCTTTGGTTCATATCAAAGACTGCAAACCTGGCAGTCCGTGCAGGTTAAAACCTTTAATTACTTGCCAACATTTAAAAATAAGAGATTTTAGTGTTTAAATCCAGATTTCCATTTAAAATAAAAGGCCTGAAAGATCAGAGGACACAGAGCCCAAATTCCTGCATGGTGAAAATCGGGGGGCACTGAGAAGTAGCTGACCTGAGTCATTTCTTCCCTGGGCTCTGTGGACATCGAGGTTTACCACAGCTGGTCTAAAACTTTCCATTTCATTTTCCTTATGCTAATGTACACATTTTAAAATGTTTAGGTTATTTTTTTAAATGGGATTAAATGATATATTCTATTTAGGTACCTATTTTCCCCTGTTTTGTCATCTATAAGAAATAACCTTCCAGGGCTTCCCTGGTGGCACAGTGGTTAAGAATCCACCTGCCAATGCAGGGGACATGGGTTCGAGCCCTGGTCCGGGAAGATCCCACATACTGCGGAGCAGCTAAGCCCGTGTGCCACAACTACCGAGCCTGCGCTCTAGAGCCTGCGAGCCACAACGACCGAAGCCTGTGCGCCTAGAGCCCGTGGTCCGCAACATGAGAAGCCACCTCAGTGAGAAGCCCGCGCACAGCAACAAAGAGTAGCCCCACTCGCCACAAGGAGAGGAAGCCCGCGTGCAGCAACAAAGACCCAACGCAGCCAAAAATAAAACAAATTAATTAATTTCAAAAAAAAAAGAAAGAAAGAAATAACCTTCCAAGCTTGTTAGGGAACTGTGGACCGAAACTGCTCACCCTGGGCACTTGTATAAGTTGTCTCAAAACAGGAGGTCCCAACAAGGAACACAGAACTGACAAGCTGCCACCAAAACCAACCAGAAGAATTCAGGAGGGGCCAAAAAGAGGGAGGAGACGCCAGCTCGTAATATGTCCTGCCAACCTGCCAGAAACCCTCGTGCTGGAATCTATCTTGACTGAGAGAGGTGCACGCCACCAGGAAGGGCCCTGAGTCGGGCCAAATACGGGTCAAGCAAGATGACTGGCCAGAGACAACCTGGAAACTGACCCCACCTCCATAAACCCTGAGACTGCGGGCCACGGGGCAGAGCTGTCCTGTTCTCTTACCCTACTGCTCTCCGCTCCAGTGCCCTTTTCAACAAAGTCTTTTATATACTTTGTCAGTACGTGTGTCTCCTTGGACAATTCATTTCCGAGTGTTAGACAAGAGCCCACTCTCGGGCCCTGGAAGGAGTCCCCCTCCCGGCAACAAGCTGATATAAGAGCTACGTCATCATGTTTAATGGCTATAGAATACTCATCTATCTTGGCTGATTTTTCCAAGAGTAAGCATCGCTTTTTGAGGTATATCATATTACTACTCTATCAGATAGACCAGTTCCCCTCTCTGCAGGGCCCCCTCTCGCAATCCTCCCTGTAAGAGGATTATTCTTCCTGGTCCATTACCATCAGGCTTGACCATGTGTCTTGTGGAAGTGAAACGTGTTACTTCTGAGCACAGGCTTTCAGAAGCAAGCGTGATATGCCATCTTCTCTTCTGCCATGAGAGCAGGATGCTCCGGCTTAGGGCTGCTTCTTTGCTTTAGATCCTGGCATGCAGACGACATGGCGCATAAACACAGCTGACCCGGGATGGACGTGTAGCACAAGTTGGAAACAGACACATAATAAACTTAACGTTGCCCACTGCCAAGATTCGGGGAGTGTTTGTTACCACAGCATAATTTAGCCTCAGCTGATCAATATACTAAAGCATTAAAACTTTTTAGAAGTAAAATAATTAAAAAACTGAATAAAACCATCTTAAAAGGTCTCTGGCCAGTGCCCAAGCCTGGCCGTGAAGGTCTTGGCAGGATGTGGCTGGGGACAGTGGCGCTGTGCACCTGCTGGATCCAGGACAGGAGCGTCCATATTGAAACACACCAACTTTCATGGCCGAGACAGAGGTGGTTATTTGTGTCAGTGGCATCCAAAAGTAGAAGAAAGCAGTACAAAAACCAGGTAGCTTTAAGCAGCAAGATGCTCACAATATGAAAGGAACTTAGAAATGAAGAGTGACCAAGGGAGGAGCAGAGCCCCGACACCCGTGTGGTTCGTGTACACACCGGGACACATGCGCTTTGAGTAAGAACTCTCTGAGATCAGCCACGCCTGGGTTTTGATCCTAGTTTCTCAACATGTGCTTGGTGACCTTGTTTTCTCCTCTCTTCCGGCCCCTCCACGCTCACCCTAAGCCCCGCTAGCCTAAGCAACCCACATCAGCCACACCTCACCCCCAGGCTCCCAGAGGGGTTGGTTTGGGGGGGAATTTTTTTATGGTGAAAAAGTGTATATTTAGAATAAGCTGGCTGGGACTCAAGTTTAGATGATCCCAATTTTGTTGGCAACATCCAAAGCACCATAGACAGAAACCAGTTGAACATATGCTTCTTGTCTCCATCAGGCCTGATCAGGACACTGACCTTGGCCATGTCAATGTCATGGAGCTTCTTCACAGCCTGTTTGACCTGGGGCTTGTTGGCCTTGACCTCCACAGTGAACACAAGTGTGCTGGTATCTTCCACTTTCTTCACGGCTGACTGGGCGGTCAGAGGGAACTCGATGATGGTGTAGTGGTCAAACTTGTTTCTCCTGTTAACCACAATGGGCACCTCCAACAGCGTGGATTAGTCTTGCCTGCTTTTGTATTTAGAGAGATGCAATCACCTGGTGTGTATTTTTCTAGCTTTCCATTCAATATTGTTTGTAAGATTCATTCATATTGTTGGATGCTGTTATAGATCTTCATTCTCCTTGCTGTCTGGTGCTCTAATGTGTGAATATGTCACAGATTATCCGTTTTCTGTGGCTGGGCATGTCACAGTTGTTATTTTGCTTTTATTTATGTGGTTGATTAATATTTGTTTTCCCCTCGCTAGACTGTAACTCCATGATGAAAAGAACCTGCTTTATACTTTCTCATTACCGTAATCCAATCCTAAATACAGCACCTGATCCATAACAGGAGGGAAGGCAGGAAAGAAGGGAGAGGGGGAAGGAGGCAAGTAGACAGGAAGGGAACACATGTTGCCAGTATGTCCAAAGACAGGACCTCACCCCCTAATACAAGGTCTGTTTCAACAATCCAGTTAAACAATTTCCTAATTCCTGCTTGCTGTTAAGCTCCTTCCCTCCTTGCATATTTCACATTAAATTAAGCCCCTAGGCTCTTATGGGATTCCTGACTCTTATTACCAATAAAGATATTTCAGTGTTATTAGTAAACATCTGTAGGTACCAGAAGTCTCTGGCTCCCAAAAAAAGCTCCTTACCAAGATTCTAGTTGCCTGGGGAGGGGCCCTAAGACAGAATATTATCATCTTCATGTTGTCAGCACATTCAAGAGAGAAAACCACTCACAGTTCAATTATCTTTGTAAAATATGCACTGGTAGGAAAAAAAAAAAAAGCAAACAACAAACACAAAACACAAAAGTCCTGCACAAGGTGGAGAACAGAAAGCGATAAGGGGGCCTCCTAGGCAGGGCTCACCTCTCGGTCAGAAGCCACACCCTAAAGGGACCCCACCCTCCACTCTGGACGGGCTCTTCCTTTTACCTGCAATGGAGGTTGACAAGAGGAAGTCACAGCATGTCATGTGGGAACAGAAATTGGCTTCTGGGATTTGTATAGTACACATCATCCTTTTAAAACTGAGTCTTTTCAATCCTACTTGTGAGGCTCTAACTCAGACACAGGCACAGGTGTGGTCACCTGTGGTCCTGATCCCCTCTGACCAACCGGTTCAGAAGACGAACTTATAACTTCACTCCACGGAGCTCATGCTCTGTGGCGAAAAGTTTGAATAGCCTGGACACGAGGCCCTTGCCCACCTCACTAGCTTCATCTTTTAGCCCACATGCCTTGACTCTTCATGCAAATTCTTGTTAAGAATTCGTTTAATAAATATCTATCGACAGGCATTGGGTTAGGCAGCAGGATACAGCAGAAAAATAAGACAGTACTCGTGGAGAAACTGTGAGAGACAGACAATAAACAAGCAAGCACATAAATAAATGAAAGGTAAGTGCTACAGTGTGACAGCAAGATGGGCGCACGGAGGCGATATGGGTCTCTTAAGTGTCTACTATGTGCCAGGCACCATGCTTGGCACTTTTCTTATATATCTCACTTAATTCTTGCATCAATCCTACATGTGAGGTGGTCGGTAGCTACATTTTACAGATGAGGGACACATCTGGTAAATACACACAGCTGACAAATAACAGAGGTTGGCTTTGCTTCCTGATCCCAAGCCCAAGGTGTTAAAAGAAAAAAAAAACAAACAAAAACCCGACTAGCAGAAGCCAAGCTGGCCACAACTTCCTTATTTTTCATGAAAAGAGCCAGAGGTACAAAGTGATGGGCACCACTCCTAAAAGCCAGGGCCGGGGTGGTTGAAATGAAAAGCAGCTAGTTTGTGCTTTTAGCAAGTCTAGGCAAAGATCTAGTCAGGTAGAGAGTACTCGCTAGGGTCCCAAGGGAGGTATGGGGACAAAATAGGGCTTTCCGTTCCCCAGGCGTTGCCGGGTCCTTCACTGTGAATGCCTGGAAACCAGCTGTAATGTGCAGAAAACCTTCTCTTAACGGTGAGAAGATTCCCAAATCTTTCTTGATATGATGGGGTATTCAAAGGGAACATGGGCCTCTTCTTATTCCTGCAGCTGTGAGTAGAACTTTCCCATTGGACTGTTGTGTGAGTTTAAGGAGATTAAACGTGGTGAGAACTTGGCACAATGTCTGGTACATGAGAAGTGCTCAGGAAACACAGCTGCTCCCATCAGCAACCATCACCATCCTCAGTTATCGTCATCAACCATCACCACCATCCTCATCTTCATCCTCCTCCTCATCATCAACCATCCTCATCCCCCCCACTACCACCACCACCATCATCTTCATCCTCATCAGTCATCATCAACCATCCTCATCCCCCCCACTACCACCACCACCATCATCTTCATCCTCATCAGTCATCATCAACCATCCTCATCCCCCCCACTACCACCACCACCATCATCTTCATCCTCATCAATCATCACCATCAACTGTCCTCCTCCTCCTCCTCATCTATCATCCACTCCTCCTCATCTGTATTCCACATCTCTCTCCTTTCTTTCTTAGGGAAACTCAGTTAAAAAAGAGGCAGCATTTTTCTCCTAAAGAACATAGAGCTGGAAGGTCATTTAGACCTAGGTTTGCAGGTCATCCCTGCTACTCACCAGCTGTGTTACCTTGGGCAGGTTACTATACTTCTCTGACCTCCGTTTATTCACCTGTAAACAGAGAGGAAAATACTTCCCCTCACAGGGTGGTGTCAGGGAATCAGAATTATGGAATCAAAGGCTCAATAACTGTAAGTGCTTACAATTAACAGTGGCCTGTGTCCCTCTTTCCCACGTCTCTTTTTCACATAAAAATGGGCAGGGGCAGGGCAGACTTGGTAACATGACTCAGTTATTTACTTCCACAGTCCAGCATGAAGCTTCCTTTAAATCATGTGCTGCAAAGTGCACTCTGTTTTCCTTTCTGCGTCTTCTAATAATTGAAGTGTGCAAAGCTCGTTTCCCTCTCAGTCTTCCCCGGCTCCAGGCTGTTGTCCGGGCCATAGCAGGCTAGCAGCATCACAACCGCAGAGGTGAGATTCCTCTTCCCCACATGCACCGCCCTGTGTGACGGCCATCACACTGTCCTTCGGGACCTCCTGAGGCCCCCAAGTGAAGCACCCGGCACCTTTCTCACATTCCGCTCTCTGTTGGCCCCTGAAAAAAGCGGCCCCCACGTGGCCGCCACCTTGAGCCGCCTCCTCCAGCTCTAGGCAGCCGGAGCAGTCTGGCAGAACGTCACTCGGTGGGGAAGTCTGGCACGGAGCTGGAATTCACAGTCTCTCAGGATGAGTTTGCCGGCAGCACAAGGAGATAACCTTTAAAGGTTGGACTCAAAATGCTTTTCTGTATCTGGAAGGGGTAGAAAAAAAGATCCCAAACAAAGCAACAGCCCCTCTTCCTCCTGCAACTGACTTCCTTAGGAGACTGAGGCTTCTCCAAGCCCAGACCAGGGAAGGGAAAACAAAAACACAACCACTTTCATGGCTGAAGTTCATCGGTTCAGATGAATGCTTACCAAGGAGATGCAAAAACCCTCCTAATGCCAGTACAGTTCAAGCTCTAAAGATCATAAGAGGACTCACCCAATCTAGGAGAGGCATCTACTCACCAACGCACAGGGCTGTTGTTTTAAACACAGGAATGAAATAGTTATTATTCCTGCGCCGCAGGCCTTGGGAAAACACCCATCACATAAACATAAATCAGGACGGCTGACATTTGAACAGCTGCCTAATGGCTGACAAACTGTTTCTACATCTGTGTCCCTTCGCCTCGAGTGAGCATCGGGCCGGAGCGGGATCTTCAGATGAGGAAACTGCAGCTCAGCATCATGCAGTTCAGAGGCTCCAGACCGTGGTCTGGGTCTCCTGGTCACAACTAAACCTTAAAGCCCAGGAGGGACAGGCAGACACTTGTGCCCAAACACTCAATCAACTGGAATGAAGGATGGCGTAACCTGGGTTCCGGACTCCCTGCTAGAGAGGAAGCTATTTCTAGGATTAGGAGCCGCTGTGTGCCTACAAGTGCAAATGTGTGGGTGTCAAGACCCACGCCACACACATCTTCCAACCCACGACAGCCCCGTGAAGGAAGCAGCAGCCCTATTTTTAAAGGTGAGAAATTTGTGACTTGGACAGCATAATAGAGATTCTGTTCTAAAAGGTCACCCAACTATGAACCAAGTGGCAGATCTGGGTTCACACCTGGGCTGACTGCAGAGTCCGCATCTGGACCACCATCTCAGCTGCCCAGGAATCCTGATGGATGTGTACCTCTGGCACATCACCTGCTCTCCCCTCCATGGCTGCTCTGTGTGGGTGGGCGGCCAGATGGACAGACAGACAGACAGACCCAGCTGGCTGCAGTGCCCTGAGCCCCACTTCCCTCTGCCCCAGCCATACCAGCCTCCCAGTTCCTCTCGTGAACCAAGCCCCTTCCTATCTCAAGGGCTATGTATGTATTGTTCCTTCTGCCTAGAATATTCCTCTTCTGGTTACTTAGTTAACTCTAAATCGCCTTTCAGGAATGAGCAGATGTCCTCTGAGGATTGCTTCCTTGCCCCCAGTCACGTGGGCCCCTTTCTGTAATCTCTGGAACCCTGTGTATGACTCCTTCACAGCACATACAGTTTGTAATTATTTATCCCTTCAGATATAATTTTCACATTAATATGTTTAAAGTCTCTTCTCTGATAAGACTGCAAGCTCCATTGGGGCAGGGGGATCATGTCTACAATGCTCACTGATGTATCCTCAGGGCCCAGCACAGTGCCTGACTCACATGAGTGGCCCAATGAATCCTCACTGTCTGACCTTCATAAAGCCCCTCCTGCTGATCCTAAACTCTTACTCCCAGTACCTAAGGTGTTGGGGCAGGTGCTGGGACTGGTCCTTGAGTGTGTAAAGATGATCATGGGAAAGTTTGGGGATTACAGATGAAGGCATGGGCTACCCTTGACCATTGGACTCTAGAGAAACTAAACTACTACTAAACCCAACACAGCATAATACCTGGGCAGGTAAAACTTTCTGAACCAAGGCTGGGCCAGTTACAAGCAATGAGGAAAACTGTTTGAATCAGTGAGAAAATAGAGGCAGGCTGAACTTGAATGACCAGGGGAACGATCCAGGAGGAACTGGTCATTTAGGGAACAGTTTGATAAGAAATGCGAAATGAGAACTCTGATGAGAGGGGCCTATCAGGATACACCTGCAGTTGGAGAACTGGAGTCAAGAGTATAAAGTCAAGATGGCAGACCACAGCCCTCCCACTAGAAAAGTTCATTTGTAGGTTCATGTATTGGTTTGTTCATCCATCCATCCATCCATCCATCCATCCATCCATCCATCCATCCATCCATCCATTTGTCTAACATACAGTGAGCTTGCCTCCCCTGTTCTAGAGACTGGGGATACTGCAGTGAACAGAACTGATACTCAGCTGTGCCTCTGTGGACCTGACCTACTGGGTGGGCAGCAGGTCACAGCCTGTATATGGTGGCACACCATGGGCCTGGGTCTAGACCTCAGGAGCCAGGCCCAGACTAGAGATATAAATGTGGTAGCCATGGCCATGCTGACTACATGAGAACCATGGCATCCACTTAAGTGGCTTTTGCTGAACCACCATGACATGGAACAAGAGGCTGGGGCATACTCCTTGCTCTGGGCCACCCTGGGTTAGGGGCAAGTCCTTCATATTAGAAAATACTATGCAGAAGCTTAAAAAGAGGAAGGAGAAGAGAGGTCTATTTACTGAGGAGGAGGGCATGTATCATATGATCCCATTTATGTCCAAGAAGAGGAAGGCCAATAAATGTCTGATAAAACCACAACAGCATTCAACGGTTCCATGCAGAGTAGAAGTTCGATGTCCCGGGGGACACTGGCAATGCTTGGAGACATCTCGTGTCATCACAACTGGGGAGAAGGGAGAGGTGGGACCAGGTAAAGGCCAGGGATGCTGCTCAACGTCCTACAATGCACAGGTGAGGCCCCATAACAAAGAAGTATCTGGCCCCAAATGTCCACTGTGCTACAGGTGAGAAACCCTGGTGTAGAGATACTTAAATGTCACCAAACTGGCTCCCGAGACAACCCCAGGCTACGAGCAGCCTGCAGGCTTTGGGGGCCATATGCTCTTTTGGCCAGTCTGACCCCCCTCCCCCTTCTGCTGGTAAGAGCACCCTCATTTTCCTTTGGGGAAGCACCCTGCTCCCACTGGTCTGTAGCTTTAGGAGGAGGTATGCAAGTACGGCACCCTGGTGGACACAGAGATCAGTAGACAAGGGGCATGGCCCCCACCACCGAGAGGCAGCAAGGCTCAGATCTAGGGCCCTGTCAGCACTGGGAGAAACAGAGGCCTTTCCAGTGGGGGCAGCTGAGCTGAGGGGATGCAAGCCTGGAGGTGCCCACAGACATCCTGCCACCACAGCCTGGCCGTGAACGGTGCCAGCCCAGAGAGCAAAACAACCCTCTCCAAAGACTGGAGACGGAGTCCTCATAACCTTGAGCTCCTGAAATTCAAGCTACGCACACCCTTGGTCTTTTCCATTAGGCAGTCAATGGATGTCCTGCATTTCTTACACTGGATTGAGCTGGGTTTCCTTCTCCTACAAGAAAGACAGTGCAGGTATAGATAGGGAAGTAGTGCCCTGAACAGAAGAATCAGCTGATCAGCTAGAAGTCCACACTGCCCCAGCTGGAGGATCCCTGGCCTGGACGTGAAGGGGGATCACACTGCAGGATCAGGCTGGGTCCTGCCGAGGAGGTGGCTGCATCAGGTGCCCTGTCACCAGGCTATCAGGGACTACTCAGGTTCACCCTGCACCTCCAGCCCTCGTACCAAGACACGACTCCCCACGGAAACCTGCCCACAAGGGACCAAGCACAGGGACCAGCAAGCAGAAGCCCCGGAACTGCAGAGACCAGGGGTTTCCAGCTGTGACACTGTGGATACTCGGGGTCAGATCACTGTCACGGGGGCTGTCCCCGCCACGACAATGGGCTGTGGTGTAGGAGGCTGAGCGGCATGGCGAACACCCCCGCCCCCGCATGGTCTAGCAAGAGAGACGTAAGACAAGTGCTCCTGGGGACGGGAAGAAAGAAGAGACATCTGAGCTGACTCGGAGTAGGACAGCCCCCAGGTCTTGGGACCAGAGTTGTCATCAGGCATATGGAGAAAAACCCCAGAAACACAGCAGGACAGAAACTGGTGCAGAGGACCAAACCGCGTCCAGAAATCCGAGACCACAACCAGACAAAACAGGTGCCCTTTCCCTTTCTTACTCACTCCACTTGGAAAACAACTTTCTGGCAAAAAAAAAAAAAAATCCTCACTATCAACACGAACACTCTATATGTGATTTGTATGGTGAACGGGGATGTTTTCTTTCCTGATCGGGTTAATTTAGGGGGCAGCGGCATATGGTTTTACAGATATTGATGAAAAGCAGTCAAGTTTTTAAGAATAAAAATATCACCAACCAATTAACTCTGTACCATTTTAACTCTGTAATAGAACAATCACTGGTCATTAAAAAGCTGCAGGTGGATATCATTAGGAGTGACGAGGTAATCGTGCCAGAAAACAACATTTTCCCAGCAGGCAGGGATCCCCTGATTTCCAACAACTGCCATAGGCAGGCAGCTTGGGGCTGTCACATTTGCATGCGATTCGGGCTTCCAGGAGAAAAAGTGCCCCCTGCACTTTATCCTGATTCCTTCCCTTCCCGCTTCCCAAAGCTTAGCGAAGAAAGGCTGCAGCCAAATGGAGAGAAAGGGGAACACCAAGAAGCCATCCAAAGACTGAAGGTAGAAAACACTCACCGATCCATGGTTTGCAGAACTTTTCTTCCCAGGGCAGAAGAAAGATGGGTGGATACAGGGAGTTAGGAATTTGCTCTCTGGGTCAAGGACTAAGAACGGGCAAGAAGAGAGAAGGCTGGGAAGCCAAGAAGTGGGGGGGGAAGAGAGAGAGGAGCCCCAAAGAGAGAGGGGGAGAGGAGAGGAGGAGGAGGAAGGAGGGAGATGGAGGGGGAGGTGGAGAAGAGGGAAGCAGAATAAGAAAGAGAGAGGAGAGTAGAAAAGGAGGGACAAGAAGGGGAGGAGGGGGAGAAAGGGAGAGAAATCATGGAGCTGAGTGGAGAGAAAGGACGGAAACTCGAAGACCCCCACGCTGACACATTAGCACTTTTTCTCTGTTCCACGTCCCGCAGGGAGGTCACCCTTGCCCGGCCCTCGTGACAGATGCCTGGAGACACGAGAGCCAGACAGCCCCAAAGCAGCGAGTACACCTGGCAAGAGGTGGCTCCCTGTGGAAGCTCCTTCTGGAACCAGGGCCCTCGAGACTCTGAGTATAAGGGGTATGCCACGGGGGCAACGAAGTCTGGGTTAAACACACGAAACCTGGAGCATTTTCACCGTGGACGAACTGGTGGAAACACAAAAGTGTCTGAATGACAAATCCTGGGTGGATGTGGCGTAGCACAAGCAGTGCCCACAACTGTCTCACGGGGACCGGGAGGCTGCAGTCCTCCCTGGATGGAGGCCGGGAGGGAAGGCTCTTCTGTTCCTCCTGCCACCCCGGGAGGGGCTCAGCGAATGTCCGCTGAATGAATACACACTGCGCTGTGACCCTCAGCTCCTGGGCTTTCCCTGTCTCTGCGCTGAGTGGACTGGACGGGAAGGTTTAAGAAGAGCTGAAGGAGACGGGGGACCATCAGTGGCCTTAGCGGTTCAGAATCTGAGCAGAGTGCGGCCGGTTCTGGATTTCTCATCTCCCCCAGGCTAACGTGAAGGGGCTGCTTGAGTCTCACAGAGCTGAGGACGAAGCCACATCTCTCCGTGTCCCCTGAGCCCACCTGCCAAGACAGGGGACAGGAGAGAGAAGAGGGTGGGCTCTGGCCACAGTCTGGGAAGATGCTGCTCGCCCCACCACCCAGGCTCGCAGAGAAGCTTTACTGGGACGGTTTTCTCCCTCGTCCTCTAGCCCACGAGCTCCTCTGCAGGGGAGATGTGAATTTAATGGCCATCGCTTTTCACCACCTCATTTAACAACAACAAATAAAAAACAACAAAAAAAAATCCAAACCTTGCAGGTGTATTAAATGGAAGAGTAGGCGTTCCCTGCCTGGGTTAGGGAGCACGGGGCACGCGGCCTGCGTGAGGAGAAGGACCCATCTACCTATCACCCTGGACCAGGTCACTCTGCCGGCCTTGCTTCATGCCCTGACTGAGCGAGATCACGTCCTGGGAGGTGGGGCACCTCATTCCCCCTGCTGCACATGATGACCCACCAGCCCTGCGCCAGGTGGATGGAAAGTTTGATAGATGCCGACTCCGGGCCCTGGACTTCACAGCGTCCTGAGACACAAGTATCAACCCTCCTGCAAGGAGACCTACGTGGCTGAAATAACTCACGGTGGAATTTTTATATTTTTAGTTTTTGTTCAGGCAAGGGCGGGTAGGGAGAAGAAACAACCTGTTCTTCCTGTGTAATTACAAGACTTCATGGTGCTTGGAGTGGGTATGAAAAATCAAGGTTTCCAGAAGTAACTGTTGATTGCACTTCAATCAAGACTCTGAGACAGTCCTGCTGAGTCGGCAGGGAAGGCCATCTCAGCCATTCCTGGGGTCCTGCCCCCATCCCCCGCCTACCGGACACTGTGGGCACTTGTGTGGTACCCAGACCACGCAGAGGGGACCTGCAGGGACTGGCATGCTTGCTGCCAGCCTGTGGGGTCCTGGTTTCGGCTCCCGCACCACTCAAGGCAGGGGAGAGTTTTTGCCCATGCTGGGACCCCACCCTCTCTCGGAAGTCTCGCCTGTCCGGGGGCCCGGCCACTGGGAGCTTCAGCGCATTCCGCATGAACCCTCACCTGCCTCCTCAGAGGCCAACAAAAATGCAAAGGAGTCTCTGTGTAAAAAGAAACAAACTTCAGGCTTTTGAAAACAACAGCCAGGAAGGAAAGCAGCTTTGTTGGGACTTCGATTTTCACCAGAAATCTCCCTTCAGACAAGGGAGCAGAAAAGGACCAGCTGGGTGTGACTGAGGAAACTGGAAAAGGGAATTACTGGAGGGAAACAGATTCACATCTTAGCCAAGTTATTTTTTTCCTAGGTTTTGTTTCTCCAGTGGTGGGGGTGAAGGTGGGATACAGGGACCAAGCTGACACAGGTCCATTCAGCTGTGCCAACGCACTGCAGGAAAAGAGAAGGACTTCCAAACACCTCTCTCCCTTTTTTATGTAATTACTTACATCCTGCCTCATTTGGAAAAAAGCTTTAAGGTGGGCTTAGAAAAGGTGACACCACCATCTAAAAACAGTACGTGAAGGAGGTGACTCTGGGCCAGGCAGCTCTGAGGGCCCTGGGCTGATGCAGGAAGCGAGGGCCGGGGGACCTGGAATGAGAGGCACAAGGCTGTTTCTGCTGCCTTGACGAGCAAAATTGAACATCCTTCTCTGCCTCAGAGGCGCCACGGTCCCTTCCTCCCCTGTTTCTTCATCGAAGGAGGAGCCGGAAGACTGGGAGGGCAGCCTGGACGGGGAGGCCAGGCAGGCTTCCTGGGGGCCTGGGGAGTCTCGGCTCCAGCTGGGGCAAGGGATCCACGGCTTTGAGCTCAGGGGCCTCAGAGGCCAGCTCATCAGACTGGAGGAGGCCAGTGGGGGGCGGGGGCAGGGGTTGGCCAAGACACACAGCGGCGAGGCAGGCCTGGAAGCCAGGGCTCCAGAGTCCCTACGCAGTGCGCCTTCCTGAGATCAGGAGGCTAAACGTTCAGGGGACGCCTGAAACCCCGGCCCTGCTGCCAGGCCTCGGCTGGGTTCTCCCTCACTCCTCCTTCCTCCCTTCTCCCTTCCACAGGGCTTCTCCGCTGGGTCCTTCCATCCCACTGCACTCTCCTGAGATGCTCTTCCTGCCGCCTCCCGCTTCACCCGGCTCCTCCTCCCCAGCCTCAGGTGTCCCCGCAGAGATCGCAGAGATCGAAGAGATCGCTGAACTCTGATCTCCAAGATTAAGTCAGGCTCTCTGCTCTCCACTCCCAGGGCCCTCCCTGGACACCACCCCCGCCCCGCCCCCACCCCTTCGTTTCCAGGGATGGTAGTTATTACCACTTGGGTCGTCTGCCTGCCATTAGGAGGCACCATCACCACGTCAGCAAGAGCGGCGTGGCCACATCCTTTGCTTTTGTACCTCCCCATCTGAAACATTCTCCACGTTTATGATTAACATCCACCTTCCCCATTAGAACTTGGCTGTTTCAATCACAAGTGTACCTCGCCCAGCCCACCCTCCCTTCCCAACTAAAACCAGACACCAGTATCCCTTGCTTTTTGAAAGTTCGCTTTATGCCACTTGGCTTTTACAAAAGACCTACATTAGCACGTGTTTTCGATAACTGAAAGAAATCCGCAAAGGATTCTCGCTTTTACAAAAAAAGCTAACTGCTTCTTTACTTGACGCCATCGCAACTTACAAAAGATCTCACAGGAACGCTCTGCTTTCTGATAGAGGGGGAAGCCTGTATTCAGTAGGTGACGACAGTGACTGCACAACAGAGAAGAAACGAAAGCTGCAGATCTCCATGATGAGCTAAGTTATCAGCCCCATGACTAACCTTCCAAGTCACCACCTGATAAATGCCCCGAGCAGCTCTAGATAAAACTGGGGCTGTTTTGGGGCACAGTAGCTAGGAAGGGGTCTTGAGACACAACAGGCAGACAAAGGGCTCCAGGCAACACATCTGTGTCCTTCTCTGTGCTGCTGGCAGCATGTTCTTCTACAAGTCACTGCTTTTGGTTTCCTCATATAAGAAAGAAATATAAAAGGGGGCGGGTCAAAACCAGACATCCCACCCGCCAAGATGGTATATCCACCTCACCCGATTCACAAAGCCCATGTCTGTCTTTCTTCCCCCCAGCTTTTCAAATATTAAGTTATAGTACCGAATACATATTTCAAAACGCATGTACACACACACGTGCACACACAGAGGTGAGCTCTCCATTTTATTCAAACCCTAATATTCTATGACTTTATACATTTAGGCTGAAAGTCTCTGCCTTAATGAATTTCTCAAATTCCGAGGGACCCATAAATTCTACACACTGGTCTTCGCCGTTCTCTCCACCCTGTGAGGACATTACCTTGTCACCAATATCAGCTGCCTGTGGCAGTTATGACAATGAGTGACGGGTCAATGAAACTGGGGGCAGAATTCCTTGGAGGAAACGGGTGATGGAAATGGGTTTATTTCATTGAAACACACACTTAGGGCACATGCCTATGGGGTAGACAGTAGGCCACATGGGGGGATAACAAGAGGAACAGGCAGGATATTGTGTGTGACCCAGAGGAAGTTATTTAACCCATGGAGTCACAGCTTCCTCAACTATAAAAACAGGGGAGATGATACTAGTGCCTATCACAGAAGGTGGCCAAAAGGATTAAATGACAATTGTGAAATAAAATTCATGTTTTACGGCAAGACGAGAAAAATTTAAACATAAAAAAATTTATCTGCCCTTTGGCCTCCTCTCTTCCCTCTACTATGTGTTGTGTATCTGCATTAGGCATCAACCAATCCCCGCCCCCCCGCATCAGCAGAAATGCCTGCTCAACCATAAAGAGTGACATTCTCCAAGAGGGAAGAGATATGGGAACATATGTATATGTATAGCTGATTCACTTTGTTATAAAGCAGAAACTAACACACCACTGTAAAGCAATTATACTCCAATAAAGATGTTTAAAAAAAAAAAAAAAAAAAAAAGACAGCTCCTTAGAAGATAACCTTCCTTCTTGATCTCTTTTTTTTTTTAAACATCTTTATTGGAGTATTATTGCTTTACAATGGTGTGTTAGTTCCTGCTTTATAACAAAGTGAATCAGCTATACATATACATATACCCCCATATCTCTTCCCTCTTGCGTCTCCCTCCCTCCCACCCTCCCTATCCCACCCCTCTAGGTGGTCACAAAGCACCGAGCTGATATCCCTGTGCTATGCGGCTGCTTCCCACTAGCTAGCTATTTTACATTCGGTAGTGTATATATGTACCTGCCACTCTCTCACTTTGTCCCAGCTTACCATTCCCCCTCCCCGTATCCTCAAGTCCATTCTCTAGTAGGTCTGCGTCTTTATTCCCATCTTGCCCCTAGGTTCTTCATGACCATTTTTTTTTCATAGATTCCATATATGTGTGTTAGCATACGGTATTTTTCTCTTTCTGACTTATTTCACTCTGTATGACAGACTCTAGGTCCATCCACCTCACTACAAATAACTCAATTTCGTTTTTTTTTATGGTTGAGTAATATTCCATTGTATATATGTGCCACATCTTCTTTACCCATTCATCTGTTGATGGACACTTAGGTTGCTTCCATGTCCTGGCTATTGTAAATAGAGCTGCAGTGAACACTGTGGTACATGACTCTTTTTGAATTACGGTTTTCTCAGGGTATATGCCCAGTAGTGGGATTGCTGGGTCATATGGTAGTTCTATTTTTAGTTTTGTAAGGAACCTCCATACTGTTTTCCATAGTGGCTGTATCAATTTACATTCCCACCAACAGTGCAAGAGGGTTTCCTTTTCTCCACACCCTCTCCAGCATTTATTGTTTGTAGATATTTTGATGATGGCCATTCTGAATGGTATGAGGTGATACCTCATTGTAGTTTTGATTTGCATTTCTCTAATGATTAGTGATGTTGAGCATCCTTTCATGTGTTTGCTGGCAATCTCTATATCTTCTTTGGAGAAATGTCTATTTAGGTCTTCTGCCCATTTTTGGATTGGGTTGTTTGTTTTTTTGATATTGAGCTGCATGAGCTGCTTGTAAATTTTGGAGATTAATCCTTTGTCCATTGCTTCATTTGCAAATATTTTCTCCCATTCTGAGGGTTGTCTTTTCGTCTTGCTATGGTTTCCTTTGCTGTGCAAAAGCTTTTAAGTTTCATTAGCTCCCATTTGTTTATTTTTGTTTTTATTTCCATTTCTCTAGGAGGTGGGTCAAGAAGGATCTTGCTGTGATTTATGCCATAGAGTGTTCTGCCTATGTTTTCCTCTAAGAGTTTTATAGTGTCTGGCCTTACATTTAGGTCTTTATTCCATTTTGAGTTTACTTTTGTGTATGGTGTTAGGGAGTGTTCTAATTTCATTCTTTTACATGTAGTTGTCCAGTTTTCCCAGCACCACTTATTGAAGAGGCTGTCTTTTCTCCACTGTATATTCTTGCCTCCTTTATCAAAGATAAAGTGACCATATGTGAGTGGGTTTATCTCTGGGCTTTCTATACTGTTCCATTGATCTATATTTGTTTTTGTGCCACTACCATACTGTCTTGATTACTGTAGCTTTGTAGTATAGTCTGAAGTCGGGGGGCCTGATTCCTCCAGCTCCGTTTTTCTTTCTCAAGATTGCTTTGGGTATTCAGGGTCTTTTGTGTTTCCATACAAATTGTGAAATTTTTTGTTCTGGTTCTGTGAAAAATGCCAGTGGTAGTTTGATAGGGATTGCATTGAATCTGTAGATTGCTTTGGGTAGTAGAGTCATTTTCACAATGTTGATTCTTCCAATCCAAGAACATGGTATATCTCTCCACCTGTTTGTATCATCTTTAATTTCTTTCATCAGTGTCTTATAATTTTCTGCATACAGGTCTTTTGTCTCCTTAGGTAGGTTTATTCCTAGATATTTTATTCTTTTTGTTGCAATGGTAAATGGGAGTGTTTTCTTAATTTCACTTTCAGATATTTCATCATTAGTGTATAGGAATGTAAGAGATTTCTGTGTATTAATTTTGTATCCTGCTACTTTACCAAATTCATTGATTAGCTCTAGTAGTTTTCTGGTAGCATTTTTAGGATTCTCTATGTATAGTATCATGTCATCTGCAAACAGTGACAGCTTTACTTCTTCTTTTCCGATTTGGATTCCTTTTATTTCTTTTTCTTCTTTGATTGCTGTGGCTAACACTTCCAAAACTATGTTGAATAATAGTGGTGAGAGTGGGCAACCTTGTCTTGTTCCTGATCTTAGTGGAAATGGTTTCAGTTTTTCACCATTGAGGACGATGTTGGCTGTGGGTTTGTCATATATGGCCTTTATTATGTTGAGGTAAGTTCCCTCTATGCCTACTTTCTGGAGGGTTTTTATCATAAATGGGTGTTGAATTTTGTCAAAAGGTTTTTCTGCATCTATTGAGATGATCATATGGTTTTTCTCCTTCAATTTGTTAATATGGTGTATCACATTGATTGATTTGCATATATTGAAGAATCCTTGCATTCCTGGGATAAACCCCACTTGATCATGGTGTATGATCCTTTTAATGTGCTGTTGGATTCTGTTTGCTAGTATTTTGTTGAGGATTTTTGCATCTATGTTCATCAGTGATATTGCCTGTAGTTTTCTTTCTTTGTGACATCTTTGTCAGGTTTTGGTATCAGGGTGATGGTGGCCTCGTAGAATGAGTTTGGGAGCGTTCCTCCCTCTGCTATATTTTGGAAGAGTTTGAGAAGGATAGGTGTTAGCTCTTCTCTAAATGTTTGACAGAATTCGCCTGTGAAGCCATCTGGTCCTGGGCTTTTGTTTGCTGGAAGATTTTTTTTTTTTAGAAATTCACGTTCTTTTATTTATTTATTTATGACTGTGTTGAGTCTTCGTTTCTGTGCGAGGGCTTTCTCCAGTTGCGGCAAGTGGGGACCACTCTTCATCGCGGTGTGCGGGCCTCTCACCATCGCGGCCTCTCTTGTTGCGGAGCACAGGCTCCAGAAACGCAGGCTCAGTAATTGTGGCTCACGGGCCCAGTTGCTCCGCGGCATGTGGGATCTTCCCAGACCAGGGCTCGAACCCGTGTCCCCTGCACTGGCAGGCAGACTCTCAACCACTGCACCACCAGGGAAGCCCTTGCTGGAAGATTTTTAATCACAGTTTCAATTTCAGTGCTTGTGACTGGTCTGTTCATATTTTCTATTTCTTCCTGGTTCAGTCTCGGAAGGTTGTGCATTTCTAAGAATTTGTCCATTTCTTCCAGGTTGTCTATTTTATTGGCATATAGTTGCTTGTAGTAATCTCTCATGATCCTTTGTATTTCTGCAGTGTCAGTTGTTACGTCTCCTTTTTCATTTCTAATTCTATTGATTTGAGTCTTCTCCCTTTTTTTCTTGATGAGTCTGGCTAATGGTTTATCAATTTTGTTTATCTTCTCAAAGAACCAGCTTTTAGTTTTATTGACCTTTGCTATCATTTCCTTCATTTCTTTTTCATTTATTTCTGATCTGATCTTTATGATTTCTTTCCTTCTGCTAACTTTGGGGGGGTTTTTTGTTCTTCTTTCTCTAATTGCTTTAGGTGTAAAGTTAGGTTGTTTATTTGAGATGTTTCTTGTTTCTTAAGGTAGGACTATATTGCTCTAAACTTCCCTCTTAGAACTGCTTTTGCTGCATCCCATAGGTTTTGGGTCATCGTGTTTTCATTGTCATTTGTTTCTAGGTATTTTTTTATTTCCTCTTTGATTTCTTCAGTGGTCTCTTGGTTATTAAGTAGTGTATTGTTTAGCCTCCATGTGTTTGTATTTTTTACAGACTTTTTCCTGTAATTGATATCTAGTCTCATAGCATTGTGGTCAGAAAAGATACTTGATACGATTTCAATTTTCTTAAATTTACCAAGGCTTTATTTGTGACCCAAGATGTGATCTATCCTGGAGAATGTTCCATGAGCACTTGAGAAGAAAGTGTATTCTGTTGTTTTTGGATGGAATGTCCTATAAATATCAATTAAGTCCATCTTGTTTAATGTATCATTTAAAGCTTGTGTTTCCTTATTTATTTTCATTTTGGATCATCTGTCCATTGCTGAAAGTGGGGTGTTAAAGTCTCCTACTATGACTGTGTTATTGTCGATTTCCTCTTTTATGGCTGTTAGTATATGCCTCATGTATTGAGGTGCTCCTATGTTGGGTGCATAAATATTTACAATTGTTATATCTTCTTCTTGGATTGATCTGTTGATCATTATGTAGTGTCCTTCTTTGTCTCTTGTAATTGTCTTTATTTTTTATTTTTTAAAATTAATTAATTAATTTATTTTTGGCTGTGTTGGGTCTTCGTTTCTGTGCAAGGGCTTTCTCTAGTTGCGGCAAGCAGGGGTCACTCTTCATCGCGGTGCGTGGGCCTCTCACTATCGTGGCCTCTCTTGTTGCGGAGCACAGGCTCCAGATGCGCAGGCTCAGTAGTTGTGGCTCACGGGCCTAGTTGCCCCGCGGCATGTGGGATCTTCCCAGACCAGGGCTCGAACCCATGTACCCTGCATTAGCAGGCAGATTCTCAACCACTGCGCCACCAGGGAAGCCCCAATTGTCTTTATTTTAAAGTCTATTTTGTCTGATATGAAAATTGCTACTCCAGCTTTCTTTTGATTTCCATTTGCATGGAATATCTTTTTCCATCCCGTCACTTTCAGTCTGTATGTGTCCCTAGGTCTGAAGTGGGTCTCTTGTAGACAGCATATATACGGGTCTTGTTTTTGTATCCATTCAGCCAGTCTGTGTCTTTTGGTTGGAGCATTTAATCCATTTACATTTAAGGTAATTATTGATATGTATGTTTCTATTACCATTTTCTTAATTGTTTTGGGTTTGTTATTGTAGGTTTTTTCCTTCTCTTGTGTTTCCTGCCTAGAGAAGTTCCTTTAGCATTTGTTGTAAAGCTGGTTTGGTGGTGCTGAATTCTCTTAGCTTTTGCTTGTCTGTAAAGGTTTTAATTTCTCGATCAAATCTGAATGAGATCCTTGCTGGGTAGAGTAATCTTGGTTGTAGGTTTTTCCCCTTCATCACTTTAAATATGTCCTGCCACTCCCTTCTGGCTTGCAGAGTTTCTGCTGAAAGATCCGCTGTTAACCTTATGGAGATTCCCTTGTATGTTATTTGTTGTTTTTCTCTTGCTGCTTTTAATATTTTTTCTTTGTATTTAATTTTTGATAATTTGATTAATATGTGTCTTGGTGTGTTTCTCCTTGGATTTATCCTGAATGGGACTCTCTGTGCTTCCTGGACTTGATTAACTATTTCCTTTCCCATATTAGGGAAGTTTTCAACTATAATCTCTTCAAATATTTTCTCAGTCCCTTTCTTTTTCTCTTCTTCTTCTGGGAACCCTATAATTCAAATGTTGGTGCATTTAATGTTGTCCCAGAGGTCTCTGAGACTGTCCTCTATTCTTTTCATTCTTTTTTCTTTATTCTGCTCTGCAGTAGTTATTTCTACTATTTTATCTTCCAGGTCACTTATCTGTTCTTCTGCCTCAGTTATTCTGCTATTGATCCCTTTTAGAAAATTCTAAATTTCATTTATTGTGTTGTTCATCACTGTTTGTCTGCTTTTTAGTTCTTCTAGGTCCTTGTTAAACGTTTCTTATATTTTCTCCATTCTATTTTCAAGATTTTGGATCATGTTTACTATCATTATTCTGAATTCTTTTTCAGATAGACTGCCTATTTCCTCTTCATTTGTTAGGTCTGGTGGGTTTTTACCTTGCTCCTTCATCTGCTGTGTGTTTCTCTGTCTTCTCATTTTGCTTAACTTACTGTGTTTGGGGACTCCTTTTCGCAGGCTGCAGGTTCGTAGTTCCCATTGTTTTTGGTGTCTGCCCCAAGTGGCTAAGGTTGGTTCAGTGGGTTGTGTAGGCTTCCTGGTGGAGGGGACTAGTGCCTGTGTTCTGGTGGATGAGGCTGGATCTTGTCTTTCTGGTGGGCACATCCACGTCTGGTGGTGTGTTTTGGGGTGTCTGTGGCCTTATTATGATTTTAGGCAGTCTCTCTGCTAATGGGTGGGGTTGTGTTCCTGTCTTGCTAGTTGTTTGGCATAGGGTGTCCTGCACTGTAGCTTGCTGGTTGTTGAGTGGAGCTGGGTCTTGGCGTTGAGATGGAGATCTCTGGGAGATTTTCACCATTTGATATTACATGGAGCTGGGAGGTCTCTTGTGGACCAATGTCCTGAACTTGGCTCTCCCACCTCAGAGGGACAGCCCTGACGCTGGAGCACCAAGAGCCTGTCATCCACACGTCTCAGAATAAAAGGGAGAAAAAAAAGAAAGAAGAAGATAAAATAAAATAAAATTAAAAGTTATTAAAATAAAAAATAATTATTAAAAAAAATTTTTTTAATAAAAATAAAAAAGGAAGGAAAGAAAGAAAGAAAGAAAGAGGAGAGCAACCAAACCAAAAAACAAATCTACCAATGATAAGAAGCACTAAAAACTATACTAAAAAAAAGAAAAAAAAATACGGACAGACAGAACCCTAGGACAAATGATAAAAGCAAAGCTATACAGACAAAATCACACACAGAAGCATACACATACACACTCACAAAAAGAGAAAAAGGGAAAAATATATCTGTATCGTTGCTCCCAAAGTCCACCTCCTCAATTTGGGATGATTTGTTTTCTATTCAGGTATTCCACAGATGCAGGTACATCAAGTTGATTGTGGAGCTTTAATCTGCTGCTCCTGAGGCTGCTGGGAGAAATTTCCCTTTCTCTTCTTTGTTCACACAGTTCCCGGGGTTCAGCTTTGGATTTGGACCCGCCTCTGCGTGTAGGTCGCCTGAGGGCGTCTGTTCTTCGCTCACACAGGACGGGGTTAAGGAGCAGCTGATTCGGGGGCTCTGGCTCACTCAGGCTGGGGGGAGGGAGGGGTACGGATGCAGGGTGAGCCTGCAGTGGCAGAGGCCGGCGTGGCGTTGCACCAGCCTGAGGCGCGCCGTGCGTTCTCCCGGGGAAGTTGTCCCTGGATCACGAGACCCTGGCAGTGGCGGGCTGCACAGGCTCCCGGGAGGGGAGGTGTGGATAGTGACCTGTGCTCGCACACAGGCTTCTTGGTGGTGGCAGCAGCAGCCTTAGCATCTCATGCCCGTCTCTGGGGTCCGCGCTGACAGCCATGGCTTGCGCCCGTCTCTGGAGCTCCTTTAAGCGGCGCTCTGAATCCCCTCTCCTCGCGCACCAGGAAACAAAGAGGCAAGAAAAAGTCTGCCTCTTCGGCAGCTCCAGACCTTTTCCCGGACTCCCTCCCGGCTAGCTGTGGTGCACTAGCCCCTTCAGGCTGTGTTCACGCAGCCAACCCCAGTCCTCTCCCTGCGATCCGACCGAAGCCCGAGCCTCAGCTCCCAGCCCCGCCCGCACGGCGGGTGAGCAGACAAGCCTCTCGGGCTGGTGAGTGCTGGTCGGCGCCGATCCTCTGTGTGGGAACCTCTCCGCTGTGCCCTCCGCACCCCTGTTGCTGCGCTCTCGTCTGTGGCTCTGAAGCTCCCCCCCTCCGCCACCCACAGTCTCTGACCGCGAAGGGGCTTCCTAGTGTGTGGAAGCTCCTCCCACTGGTGCAGGTCCCGTCCCTATTCTTTTGTCTCTGTTTTTTCTTTTTTCTTTTGCCCTACCCAGGTACGTGGGGAGTTTCTTGCCTTTTGGGAGGTCTGAGGTCTTCTGCCAGCGTTCAGTAGGTGTTCTGTAGTTGTTCCACATGTGGATGTATTTCTGATGTATTTGTGGGGAGGAAGGTGATCTCCACGTCTTACTCTTCCGCCATCTTGAAGCTCCTCTCCCCTTCTTGATCTCTTAAGGGGTCATGATGACCCACCACTTTGTACTTGCACATCTGGATTGTGTCAACTGTCAATAATGCATCATTTCAGGTACAGCCCTCTGTCTCAAAAGAACTTACATAACTGTGCTTTGACTTCTAATTGGTGGAATGGTTCTCAGAGCTTTCTGAGATGCTGTTCCCGGGTTATAATCCTCAATTTGACTTGAATAAAATTTTCCATTTCTTTCTTAGATCAACTGATTTCTTTTTAATTAATTAATTAATTAATTAATTTATGGCTGCCTTGGGTCTTCGCTGCTGCGAGTGGGCTTTCTCTAGTTGTGGCGAGTGGGGGCTACTCTTTGTTGCAGTGCATGGGCTTCTCATTGCAGTTGCTTCTCTTGTTGCAGAGCATGGGCTCTAGGCACACGGGCTTCAGTAGTTGCAGCACATGGGCTCAGTAGTTGTGGCACGCAGGCTCAGTAGTTGTGGCTCATGGGCTCTAGAGCACAGGCTCAGTCGTTGTGGTGCATGGGCTTAGTTGCTCCGCGGCATGTGGGATCTTCCCAGACCAGGGCTCGAACCTGTGTTCCCCTGCATTGGCAGGCGGATTCTTAACCACTGAGCCACCAGGGAAGTCCCTCGACTGATTAATTTCTGTCAACACAATGTATGTTACAGTGCCTGTGGCAGAAGCCCGGCTGCCTACCCAATGGCCAGCTCCCTGCCTGCCTCATCTACTGGCAGAGCTCTCCACCTGCTCAGGGACTGAGACAGGGAGATGCTCATTTTCCCAGCTTTGCTTTCAGCGAGACCATGGCTATGTGACCTCACCTTGGGTCATCGGGATCTAAGCGAAGTACACAGGAGGGCTTTAGGCAAAGATTTTTCTTTTTGATTAAAAAAATAATGTGTGAGTAAAAACCTCTCTTCTTCCCCCTTGGACACTGTCTTGTAAAGAGGAAGTGCTAACAGCTCTGGAAGCCACTGATGTGATTAAGCTATTGAATACCTGAGTCCCCAACTTTTTGTTACGTATATTAACTCCTATTCGTTAAGTCACTTTGAGTGAGATAATACGTTGCTTGCAGCAAAAAGCATTCCTAATATAATGTTTAATACTCAATAATTTTACTAGAGTCCATTTCTACACCAATTCAGAAATGGAGATGCCCTACAAGTCCAATATAAGAATTATGGCCAATTCAGATTGCCTTAATTAGCAAAGATTAGAGATTTTACAGAGCAGATCTCAAAGGAGAAGACGTCCTTGACAATGATCAACAATAACCAAATGCCAGCTGCAGTGCCCTGTGAAGAAGACGGCCAGTAGTACATCAGAACTGGGGGAGGTACCTCCTTGAGGCCACCCCAACTGTATTCCAGCAACAGAAACCGAGAACATATATGTGTTTAGCTCATCCAGATTTACACGCCAGCTGTGCCTATGGCTCCACACAAAGAGGCAGTGTTAAACTGGGGTACCATCTTGGGAAACCTCCTTGGAGGAGGCCAAGAGGGTGATGATGCTGTGGGATCACGTACAGGCACCTTGGAGACGCTGGTGAGTAATGTCACTGGTGCAACCCAGTACTCAATAAGTAAAGACTGTACTTGAATTCAAAACAAGACTAAACCTAGCACCAACTGGGCAGCTCTGGGCTGGTGAAACTATAATATACTGGGGCCTGGGCATTAATGCTTTCAGGCTTCCAGAGAGTCCCATTGGGAAAGTGAACTATGATCCTAGGTTTCACCTCTGAGCCCAGGTCTCTCCCTCCAGCAGAGCTCACCCCTCTGCTAAGCCTCCATGGAGCCGCTCAACACGACCCTTGCATTTCAGCTGCTTGATGGGGCTCCGTCCCCTCACCAGACCCAGACACCTTGAGGACAAAGGTATCTTGCTCCTTGCCTCCCCTAAGGAGGCTGATGTGGAGCCCTTGATCAAGTAGATGCTAAATAAAGGCTTTTTTGAGCACGCAAACATGCCCAGAGACATTCAGTTCAACAGGGGGTAATTCTTTTATGTTTACTTTCAGGTCTAATTGCTTATCACAAGTCAAGTGGTCCTCAGGTCACTAAGGGTAGTGTCTGCACAGTAGCTGTTTGCCAGGTGCTGTGCCAACCACGTCATCCATCACCGTCTGTTGTCACTTTGCAAGGTGAGTGGTGTTCCATCCCTCCCACCCGTACCTCTCTCTGCAGCCCTTATCTCGCGAGACTGTTCCGTTTACTCGAGAGCAACTGTCCCCCTCCAGCCTGTGAGGTTGGGCGGGTAAGTACAATGTCAAGTCTTGCTCACCCCAGGCTCTGCAGCGTTTAGCACATGTCTGGCATCTAGTCGGCCCTCAATCCACAGCTTTGGGATAAATAATGGAATTATACTATGAAAGGGGGGAAAAAAGTTCCTCCTGTTTGAGAAGATAAAGGCAGTAACAGAATAATAGTGACACGTATGTCCAAGGGGAGGCAAACAGGCTTTTTCCGTTTGGCTTTTTGTTTTCACCTGTATCAGGCTTTCCCAGAAGCCTTGAGCATCCCAAGAACAGCTGGAGGTTAACGTGCTGTAATCCTCAGAGGTGCGGAGGTGCTTGACTTTGTGGGATGGAAAGTTCTCAAGGAAGGAGAGAGCGAGAACAAAGGCAAAGCCTCCCACAGTTTCGTTTATCATGCAGCACAGAAGCCAACCTGGCTGGAACGAAACTCAGAAATCAAACGATCCACCGCTGTCTTCCCCGCCTGCCTGGTTCACAGCAGGTGTGGTGGGAAGGACCTGGCGTGAATGAGAGAGAATCCCTTGGGCCTCAGAGCTGGTCCCTGTGTCCCCACACCTGGAATGGTAACCGCTAGGGCAGAGGCTTCTGGTCAGCCCACGTTGCTGCAGCTGCCATTCCCATTTCTGTGCGTGGCTCAAACATCCCATCCGTCTCTACTTAATGAATCCCCTCCTCTCACATAGCTATACACTTTAAGCAAGCATAAAGATGGAACCGTAGGTAACAGCAACCTTGAGGGCCTCAAGAGTAAACCATCTTAGGACAGAGATGAAAAGGGCTGAAGCACCCGAAGCCTGAGGTGCAAAAACATGACCATCCTCCAAACCACCTGCAGCCCCATGCAGCCCGCCAGACCCTGTGATCTATTATTAATACAGAAAATCATGGGCTTTCCCTGCGCTGCATATATAAACATGCTCCACTAGAATAAACCTTGAAAACACCTGCCCAGGCTACACAATAACCTTTTGGGGGTGGGGGAACCTCCAACACTGAAGGAGTCTTCCTGGGGTACCGCCTTTTCTCTAAGTCAAGACAACCTCCTGTGGTCCCAAGGAAAGGGGACTTACTCTAGAAGGAAAAAGCTTTGCTGAAACAACGCAACTTTCTTTACAAAGGAGACCTAATTAGTTGTGCTGGGCAAACGGAATATTGCACCATAGCCAGTGTTTCTGGTGGCTAAATTCAAAGGCTGAAATAAACTCCCACGTAGAGGACTGATTCCAGCTGTACTTACACTAACAGTGCTTTTCAAAGGGAAAGACCTAAGGGTTCAGAGAGTAAGTGTACTGATGTATTATTTCATGCTGATTTAGCGGCTGTAATATTTGCATAAGGAAAAAAAAATAGATTGTTTTAAGGTCTAACATGCCTTTATAAACACTACAGTAGGATATTAAGACAGTGGACCTCAAACTGGTTTGGAAGTTGGGGTATTTGGGAAATAAGAGCAAACATCTGCAAAGGTATAAAGGCTAATTGATTAACAACAAATGTCACTAGGTCATGTGGGACAGAAAGTCAGACCCACTAGGACAACTGTGTATTAACACAGACAGAGAGAGAGAGAGAGAGAGAGAGAGAGAGAGAGAGAGAGAGAGAGAGAGAGAGAGAGAAACTGAGCAAGACCAATTAGTAAATAGGGTTTTGTTTTGTTTTGTTCCATTCTGTATGTTGCTATTTAATCATTTTGTCTCTGGCTAGTGTCTGCTGGCAGCCAAGCATTAGTTAGCAGGGGCGAGAAGTAAGAAACATTTGTGGAAGAAAAATTTAAATTGGGAAAGTTCTGGACATTAATTTTTTTTTTAAATTTTTATTTATTTATTTATTTATTTATTTATGGCTGTGTTGGGTCTTCGTTTCTGTGTGAGGGCTTTCTCTAGTTGCGCAAGTGGGGGCCACTCTTCATCACAGTGAGCGGGCCTCTCACTATCGCGGCCTCTCTTGTTGCGGAGCACAGGCTCCAGACGCGCAGGCTCAGTAGTTGTGGCTCACGGGCCTAGTTGCTCCGCGGCATGTGGGATCTTCCCAGACCAGGGCTCGAACCCGTGTCCCCTGCATTTGCAGGCAGATTCTCAACCACTGCACCACCAGGGAAGCCCTGGACATCAATTTTACTTTTGCTCTGAAAATTGGTCAAAGGCTGCCATTTCTTACTTTTATGCCAGAACACACCTCAGCACCCACCTTGGGACCCAGGAACAGAGTGTGGAAACCATGGTGTTTGGAGATACAAACTTTTTTTAATAACTTGCATTCAATCCTGTCAAGGGACAGCACTTCTGGCCAGGATCCTTTGTGCAAAATATACACCCAGACCTCTCCCACAAGACAAGTGGTGAGAGCCCAGTAACACCGGGCAGCGGGTGACCTAGCTAAGTTCTTCTGCAGTCAGAAGTGCCACAGTTCCCAAGCGTCCCAGGGCAGGCTCTGGGGACCCTGCCACTGCTCAAACAAGAGGTTCTGAGAAAGCATCCGTGAAACTCTTCTGTGGCCAGAGCCGTCACGGCCAACAGGCCCTGCTTTAACAATTTTCCAAAGCAAACTTGCCCACAGCTTGGCTCCGGGTTTTGCAGGGCTCTGACGTGTATACTGCAGGGGGCCCGGAAAAGATGGACAGAAAATCCCTGGCTTGGTGGCAGGGGGACCCTTGGCCCCTGGCCTCAGGGATGCAGGGGGCCATCCACACAGGCAAGTTCTTGGTCAGGCTGGGCCCTTCCAAGCCAACTGCCCCATCTGCTTCTCGGAGTTTTAAATCTGGACTCTGCCCACATTCACAGAATCTGTGCAAACCGGTACCTTGTCAGAAAATGCTTTGGGGGCTGAAAGTCATGTTACTGAATGAGCTGCTTCTCTGTGTCTTTGTTTTCTTATCTATAAAATGGGGATAATAAGCATTTGTTACCTCACAGGGCTGTTGTGAGGACTGAATGAGCTATCTTATGTAACATACACAGACCACTGAGAGGTGGCGTTTCCCAAATATTATTCCTTCACATAGCACTGTCCTAAACTTCTTGCTGTTTTCACTATCATACATTCAGTATTTTTCTTGAAGCTGACTCACTTTCTTTCTGCTTAAATTTATTTTAAAAGGAAACTGTACATCACCGTGGTAAATGGAAAAATAGTAGAAGGCAGATGAACAGAAAACAAATACAATGAAAGAAAACAATGTAGCTAATTGAGCTGGAGTCTGTTGCCAGCCAAAGGCGTTGATCCTGGGCCTTCCTCCGTCTTTGCTAAGATGCACGATTACAGGGCGTTAAAGGCCTAAGGGCCACGTGGAGACTTTCTCTTTCAGGTCATTGCCAGTGACGGAAGAGCTGAAAGGCGAGTGGCCTTCTCCCTGCAGAACTATTTATTGGACGTCCAGTCTCTGTCTCTCTGAAACCTCACTAAGCACATAGAAGATCACACAGAAGATCATCTTGCTTTCTGCCACTCTGGGAGAGACTGTTCTAGATCATCACCATCCAACAGAGTTTCCTGAGATGATGGAAGTGTGCTGTATCCGCGTTGTCCAATACGGTAGCCGCCTGCCACATGTGGCTAAGAAGCACTTGAAATATGGCTGGTGTGCCTGAGGAACTAGAGTTTAATTTCTTCCCATTTTGATTAAGTCAAATTTAAATGATGCCACCAATCATGGCACAGTGGTTAAGAATCCTCCTGCCAATGCAGGGGACACAGGTTTGAGCCCTGGTCCAGGAAGATCCCACATGCCGCGGAGCAACTAAGCCCGTGCGCCACAACTACTAAAGCCCGTGCACCTAGAGCCCATGTTCCTCAACAAAGAGTATCTCCTGCTCGCAGCAACTAGAGAAAGCCCACGTGCAGCAGCGAAGACCCAACACAGCCAAAAAAAAAAAAAAAAAAACATTTAAATGACCACACGTGGCTAGTGGCTGTCGGACTGGACAGTGCAGATCTACTGAGAAAGCTACATGTGCTGATCCTTTTGTCTGGGCTCTTCAAATGAACTACGGTTCATTTTGAGGTTATGCCCTTGGCTTCCTTGGAGGGAGATCTTAAGGAAACCTGACAGTGATTTGTCATAGGGATGTAACAGGGCATCATCTACCACATTCTTTATTATTGCCTCATCTAAAGCTCTGTGAGGACATTTCTTTTAGAACTCCCTTCGAGGAACTGACATATTTTCTTCTCATTAGCAATGGAATTATCCAAAATAGCCACATTTCCATTTTCACACTGGTTGCCAGGAAGCTCAAAGGAAACTTACAAACCAATGAGAGCAATCACATAGGATCTCATATATATGTATGTATGTATATATATGATTTCCACTGTTCCCTTAATGGAAACACTCTTAGTTTACATCTTCTCTGACTCTGATATTTTATTTCTTACTTCTATTTTATCACTCTTTTCTGAGTTTCTCTAGAAATTATCTCAAATCTTTTGTGGAATTATATAAAATGCATTTTTTTAACTAATAAAAATAATGTCCAACAGTACCAGTATTTTACAGGAGTCACTCTCTCTCCAATATCATTTATCATTTAAAAAACAACAAAATCCAAAAAAATCACACTGTAATGAAGACTTTCTAAAATGCTTCCAAACACATGCTCAGATTTTCCTCTTAGGTACCAACCAGAAGCGTTGTTAGCTAAAAGGAGAAAAACAGTTGCATTCAACACACTCCAAGATCAGGAGAGATTTCAGACAGCCCACAGTGTGGGACGCAGCTGCTCTACGTGACGTGGGAGCTGTCAGCCTCGTGGCTCTGTGAAATCCAGGCCTCATCTTCCACACACTGGCTGGACCACACCCAGGAAAGCTCTGGAAATGGTCAAGGATGGGGAGAGTGCGGCTCGAATCCCACGGTGGCCACTGTGGAAACAATCTCCCAGGCAACGGCATATTTGCTGTGTCCATCTCATTCCTTAACTGACTTTCAGGAGCTAAAAACGGCCCCATTGCTTCCTGGGGTGAGGTGAGGGGGAGGAGTGAAAAATGAAAGGTCAAGGAAACCTCTCAAGCGATCTCGCATTTTAATTTTGCTCTAAAATAAAGCTGTCTGCTTCACTTTTTTCATTCTCCAGGCAACACCTCCCAGCATTCTGATGACCGCAAAGCAGAACTTGAAGGACACTCAAATGAGAGATTCTTTTTTTGCGGGGGTGGGGGGGGTTTGGTTTGGGATAAAAGGAGAAGAGGATATTCGGAAATCTGTCATATCTAATTCTCTTTTCAAGCCAGAGCTGAGAGCATCAGGAACCCTCAGATTCTCTAACACTTATTAAAATGCTACTGTCGCCCAGCTGAACAAGTAAACTAGAATAACTTTCCGGTGCAAACTTCCTTGCCAAACTCTAGCTCATTTGTCCGTAAGATTTCAGGTAAGAGGCGTGTGTCATGCTTAAGCCCATTCCTATATAACCCATGCCCACTGCCAGTCCTGCCATCAAAGACTAAACACGGCGATCATTTTGGAAGATGAGAAACGAATACCAAGTGCCTACTGGACACCATGTATTTCTAATCCCAACAACAACAGCTTTGCAAAGTAAGCATTATTATTATTTCTGTTTTACAGATAAGGAAACTGAGATTTACCTAAGGCCACAAAACTGAAACCAGGGCTTCTATTCTCAAGTTCAGTGTCCTTTTTGCACCACCCCAGTCTCTGGGGAAACTATCTTAATAGCTGAGAAGACTTCTTCAATGGTCAATTCCCCACTAAGAAAAATGGCAACAAAACTCAAGGCTCTTCACGGAGCTCACGGGGAATAAGAACAAAACGTAATGAAAGTTGTTGTGATATAATTCAACAGCAGAACCAGAAGTGGCTAAGAGTCAAAGTTGAAAACAAAACAGTCCCAGGACAAGTGAACACCAACAGCTGCAGATCAGGTAAGAAAAAGAAAGAGAAACAAGAAAGCCAAGAAGAGGGTAAGTAGGCAGGGCTGGAAGAGGCATCAGAAAATCAGAGAAAAGATGGAGAACTGGGGTCCCAACTGTTGGGGCAAAATCACCTCCAAAACAAAGGTCCCCTGGTTTCAGACACTCAATCCTCAACCGGGGAGGGGGTGATCAGCTCTACCTCAAGGAAGCAGAGGGCACATCTGCAGTGTTCACTTGCCAAGTGTCTGTTGCCCCTTCTTTGGCAAAGAGTGGCCTGGTTTTCATCCGGGGAGCCCCCTCACCCCTCTCTCAGTCATATGGTCAGATGAGGTCAACTCCAACCCCAGTGCCAGTGGGGGTCACATGATTCGAACCTGGCCCATCACAGAAGTCCATCACCCAACCCTGGGGTTTAGGGATGGGCTTGGGATCCAAGACAGACTCCTGAGAGATGCCCGGACAGGCTGAGAGTCTGGTGCTGCTGGGAGGTGCCTGGTCCACCCACAGAGGGCGCCAGCCTGAAAAGGATGCTCAAGCAGAGGAAACCAGGGGAAATGGGAGCAGACATCTGACCACAGGTCCAGGCAGGTCTGAGGCCAGACCCACGCCTGGACGTTTCAGTTGCAACACAAGCCAACAAATCCCATTTCTGCTCAAGCAGTCCGAGCTGAGGGGTCACGGCCACACTAGGAGGCCCGACAGCACAAGAAAGCTCCACCCTGCCTCCTTCTGTCTGCCAGAAGGATCATTTCCTCGGGGAGGTTGGGCAGGTGGATGCTGGCATCTGGAGGTTGTGGCTTCTACGTATGGCACTCCATCGCCAAGAGGCAAAAGCACCAGAGAGTAACAAACAAGTGTGGCCCCCACCCCAGCGGTGACGTCTAACTGAAAACCAGGTAATTACCTGATACACGTGGAATGCATTGGCGGCTCTGCCCCGGAGAAACACTGACGGGATCCAGACGTTGATCAGCGCTCGGTTTGATCTGAACAAAAGAAACATGCAAAGTGGTCATTTCAGTTTACCAAAAAAAGGCCCACGATGTACGGCAACATCTATTACACTTAACTGTAAGCTAAAGCACCAGTTTCCATCTCATTACTTGGTCCCCCAAGATTATTTTTGAGGGACTTAGTTTAAAAAATATATATAGGGCTTCCCTGGTGGCGCAGTGGTTGAGAGTCTGCCTGCCAATGCAGGGGACACGGGTTCGAGCCCTGGTCTGGGAAGATCCCACATGCCGCGGAGCAACTAAGGTCGTGTGCCACAACTACTGAGCCTGCGCGTCTGGAGCCTGTGCTCCGCAACAAGAGAGGCCGCGATAGTGAGAGGCCTGCGCACCGTGATGAAGAGTGGCCCCCGCTTGCTGCAACTAGAGAAAGCCCTCGCACAGAAACGAAGACCCAACACAGCCAAAAATAAATAAATAAATTTAAAAAAATATATATATATATATTTTTTAATTTATATATGCAGTTTGTATTCTGGAATGAGAAAGAGCTGCCCTTCAGTCCTTACTGAGTGAGTGGCCGTGGCCCATAGTTTATCTGACCCTCAGTTTGCTCACCTGAAGAGGGGGACGATCACCGGAAGCCCCCCCGAGGTGAGGGAGGGTCAGGAGCACTAGCGCCCACAGGGTTTCTGGAGCGTTCGGAGGAGTCATGCTGCCTCCTCACTGTGCCCACTTTAGACCCTGACCCCCACTTGAAGGTCAGGCTCCACGAAAGAGCTCAGGAGACCAACACTCAGGCTATGCAAGAGATAGCTCTTTGGGGTGGGGGAGGGGATTCCAGGAAGCCAGGCACCAATAACCGCTCTTCCAACTTTTCCAAAACCACGGTGTGTGGCTCGAATAGAGCAAAATCATTTACTGAGCACGTACACTGCACGGCTCCTTGCTTTCACCTAGATTATCTCGGTTGATCCTCGCCAGCTATTTGAGAGAACTTCAAGGGTTCTTTCGGTTATGTGACAGTTCCGCCTTGCGTGATGACTTGAACCTAACTCTGAGTCACTGGGCGCACACACCCACCACCACTCTTCCACCGGCCGGATCTACATCATGTGAAGCCGATAAGTTAACTGTCACTGAAGCTTCCAGATCAATCGTTAACAGCTCTCACAACAGTGCTGTGCAATTCTGGAAGGGCTGGGAGGTCCTAGCCCTTGTTTCTGCTAGGAGTTGCTCCAGGGCTAAACGCTTTTCCTCGAGCTCTCCTTATCTCTAAAGAGCAGCTCTTGAAAATTCGCCAGCCTCCTGTGCTTAGAACACAGCTTGAGACACTGATGACGGAAGAGTCCATGACTCAACAGCCTCACGCTTCTCTCCTGAAGCAGCATTTCTTCTAAGCTCTGAGCCCAGGTGCTGACCGCCTTCATGGGGCAAAATACACCCTACTGATCACCTCCCCAGGGCTCCAAGTACAAACTGCCATTCTGAGGCACCAAACTGGTTTGGATATCTAATGACACCCCTCCTGGAAAGGTCCCCAAAACTGTGCTAGTGACTAGAGTGTTCCCCTTTCATTTCTGTCGGGAGGGGGAGGGGTGTAGAAGTGTAACTGACACTCTGGTTTTCATTAACCTCCCAGGACTGGTGAGGGCTGGACCACCTCCCAGGGCTCCGGGAGGTCCCCCAGGTCCCCCCGTACATGCTCTCCCTTTCAGAGCACATAGCTCGCTGTATTAGAATTGATTGTCCTTTCTCTCCTAGACTTAGAAGTGTGAGTTAAGGGAATAAAATAATGATCCCGAGTATGGAAGACCAAATAAGTTGGAGGAGTCAAATCTACCAGGGCAGTTGGTATGAAGGGAGGGCCAGGGGAGGCTGGGGATGGAGCTGAGGTCAGCCAGGGCCTTCTCTGCAAGAGAAGAGGGAGAGGGAAATGGCACTTCCCTCTGGCTTTAGTAGAGATGATCAACCTGGGGCGGTGGGGAGGAGGAGAAGAGATGAGGTGGCTGGACCCGGCAGAGGTTGCCTGAGAGCAGGGACCATGGCTGATTCATCCTCTCCACCGACGACCTGGCACGACCCCTCCCCGCAGCAGGCACGTGATAAATTCTTGCTTTATGAATGAGTCCCTTGCGCCTCACGAGTGGCTCGTCTCTGGGATCCCCTCTGCGGCTTTCACTTCTCTCCCCAGCTGGTCCCCCCTTTCCCTGCACCAGGTCACCATCCCATGACCCTCTTCACTATGTACTCCCCTCCACCCCGCCCCCCAAAGGCCCATGCGAAGCAAACTCGCCTTTGAATTTCATCCTTCACCTCTTAACCTCCACGACCCCCCTCACCAATCTAACAGCCACCTCCACCTCTACCGCAGCTGCCAAGCACTGCGGGGCCTCTTGATCCCCTCCGCGCTTTTCATAACCCCACTCTTGTGATCTGCGCCTTATGAATGAGGAAACTCAGGCTCAGAGAGGTTAAGTGGCTCGCCCAAGGTCACACCAGCATGAGTCCTGCAGTTAAGATTTCAACTTGGCTCAGCCTGGCTCTAACAAAATGCTCTTCCGATGCCCCGCCCCCTCTCCTGGGGAAGCTGAACCTTCCTCTACTCGGCACAACTAAATGGGAGAGGAGGGACGTTTTGCTTGCCCTTAACTCAGGACTCACTCCTCTCTTCACCAGCCCCAGGGGATTACTGGTCCAAAAACCAAGGCAACTTGATCAGAAAGAATCAGTCTGAAGACCAACTAAATTCCTTAGGGGTTATCAGCAGAGGCGCCAGACAGAATTAAATCCAATCAAAAATCAGACCAATGTACTGAACTACTGTCATTTCCAATAGCCCAGGAGTTGCAAACTCAAAATTTGAACAGGAGACACCCAGACAACGGAATGAGTGGAGTGGGCCACAGTCAGACAAAAGGGAGCAGTGGGGACTGCAGCAAGCTGACAAGCATGCGCCCTGGATGGAAGAGGCAGCTGCTGCTCAGCTCTAGCTGACGGTGGCCTTGCCGGGATTTCTTCTTTTAAAGAAAATGGAGAAATTTAAATTTTCATGTGATACCTTCCGACTCTTAAATGTCAGCCAAAAAAAATTGTTTTTCAATACCCAAAGAGGGAGATAAAAACACATCTGAAGGCCAGACTCAGGCTGCAGGCAAACAACTCCCCACCTCTACAATAACCAAATCAGCCATGCAGGTTTCAACAGCGGGTGCTGGTTCCCTCTACGGTCTCCTGGGACGCAAGCCAAGTAACAGAGTCTTGTTTCTAAAGGGCCCCTCATGAGCAGATGCTGTGGACTTACATTTCAAAATCCGACAAACTCTGGTCTTCGGATGTTTGACTCAAATCTCCAGGCACCTGCCATAGGGAGAGGGGGAAGGGGAGAGAGAAAATGCATCATGGTTACCATGGTTTGCACAATCACAGGAAATTCTGCTTCTCAATGACCCCTGAGCATTTCCTACTCAGAATGAGGTGAAGAAGCAGTCACTGGAAAACAGTAAGAGATTTTATGGAAGGATGGTTAAAGACGGAGTTACAGTAATAAAAATATGCCACCATGAAAGATCTCAATTACCTTCACAGATAAAAAGCACTGTTAATCCTACTGAGATCATCATGGGTGTGTAAAAGCATGTAATTTTGGAGCTATAGAGGCCTAATTAGGAGCTGAGAGGCAAGGTATCAAATGTGCAAAGGCAAAAATACGCATCATCACCGTGATGACCATCACGTACAGACACACGTGGTGTGTAAACACAAAGGGAAATGTCTGTCCCCCAAATGGCTCTATCCTCTCCCCTCACATGTGTGAGCAATTTAAGGCAGCCGAACATGACCTTCTCTTCTGACTCAGAAAGGCCCCATGAGAACAGGATTGGGTGCAAGAAACTAAAACGCCTGGCGGAATGGCAATTCTCACCCAGAGCAGACAGCGAATGGCCAGCACTTGTAGATGCTCAATAAATCGTGATGTTATCAGACCCTGGGAATGAGCTTCCTTTTGTGATAGGATCGAATTTGAACTGGAGAGAACTTAAGACTGTGGATCAAAACTAAGAAGAACCAAGAGGGATAGAGAAGGGTGCGGGGTGATGAGAGAAAGTTTCATGCTGTGCACCTGTCAGGGCATTCTCCTTATCCTCAATCTTCATCAATCGTGATAAGGATCCGGGGGTGGGTAATGCTCCCTGCCCCCCAGATGAGGGAACTGAGGATCACAGAGGCTGAACTTGTCCAAGGCCACACATGTAGGAAAGGGATACGAATCCAGGTCTGTCCAGGCTTTTCTGCTACAAACCCTTAGCAAACAGAGGAAAAGCCAGCTCAAAGGTGACAGGAGAAGGTGAGACTTGGCAAAGTCTTGCCTGCACAGAGGATAAGAAGACACTAGAAGGTAGTCCTTAGAGAATCAGCAGGCTCCTTTTAGAGGCAGGAGGATGCAGTGGTTATGCAGCCTGGGCTCTGGGACCACACGGCTCAGGATCCAATCCCGAGCTCCTGACTGTGTGGCCACGAGCAAGTCACTTGACTTCTCTGCATCACACTGTCCTTGTCTGTAAAATGGGTATGTATAATACTAATACGCACAGGGTTGTTCTGAGAACAAGAGGAGTTGATACGTGTAGAGCATGTGGAACAGTTCCAGGCAGGTAGAAGGGTCTCCTTGACTGACCTGTGCGCTATAATAATATGACAACTATTGAGAAGTTGTCTGTTATCCTTGACACCAGACACGAATCTGCCCGCCACTGGGGGTGTCTCACCCCATACATGGCAGCCCTGAGGGAGAATGGCCCAAGCTGAGCCCTTTCCAGGTTCCTGGAACTAAGCAATTCAATTGGGCTCCGGGTTGCAGGCTTTAAGGAGCTGCTGTTGAGAGATTCTTTCAAGCCCAACAAGGAGAAACCCGCCTAACCGCTTGAGAGAACATCAGTTTCAAAAGATCAGGAGCTCCCTGGGCTGGGGGTAGGGGTGGCCCTGCTGTTAGAGGGACTGTTATTTTCCTCTGGGTGGCTGGGGTGAGAGTTGGTACAATCTATCAGGGGAAGCCACGGGGCTGTGTGTACTGAGATCCCTAAAGACACCTACATCCTTTGACCCAGAAATCACAGTCCTCTGCTATCCAGAGAAATAAAGACGCCAACCAAAAGGATCTAAAGGTCCAACTACAGAGGAATGATTCAAGAAATTATGACATGTCCATATGAGATGCCTGGTTTAAAAAGACACAAGTTACACACACACTCATGAAGGTACGAGCACAAAAATAATTCTGGAAAAGGATCTAAGAAAATAACAGTGGCTATCGTTGATAACAGATTAGGAGTGGGATTGGGGAGAGAAATGATGCTTATTTTTCATTTGCTATCTTTCTGGAAGATTAAAAAAATTTATCTTTTGAGTGAATTGCTTTAAAAGAATTTAAATGTGCTTTTCAAGAATGAGATAGCATTCCACGTGCAGTTATGAAAACATCTCCAAGATGGACCATCACGTGAAAGCAAAAGCAGGGTACAGACGGTGGGTCTAATACACTACCTTGGGTGCGAAAACAGAGAATGAAGAATATCAAGTTGTATTTGTTTGTTTTTGCATCAAGAAGGTAGAGAAGTGAAGTTCAAGGCACCAATCAAAGGGGCACCAGCCTGTGGGCGCTAGGGGTGGGGGTGGGACCCAGGCAGCAGGGTGGGAGCAAGGGTATTTAGCCAACACTCTTTTGTATCGTTCGAGTTTCAAAATAATCTAATACTAACAATTAAAAATGTGAACTAAAATGCATTATCCCACCAAAAGAGTGCTTTTGATAAATGTCTAATGGCATAGAAAAAAAGCTCCTGGTGTCTGTTTAATAAAAAGCCGCTATGGGGAATTCCCCGGCGGTCCAGTGGTTAGGGCTCGGCGCTTTCACTGCCGAGGGCCTGGGTTCAATCCCTGGTTGGGAAACTAGGATCCTGCAAGCCGCAGGGCACGACCAAAAAAAAAATTTAAGAAGAAAAAAAAAAAAGCTGCTACAGACTGCAAATGCCTAGTGCGAGTCTTAAATATAACTCATAATGACTGTGGATCAATATTAGGATGAAAGAGATCCGAAAGACAGTGGGGTATCAGAGAGAGGGCGGTCAGATGGATCTGTAGCATGGATCTGAACTTTCCTGTACTTTCTACAGTGAAGATGCATTAATCGTGTAAACACTAACAGATACACATTATATTGTGTATATATACATACATAATATACACCTGCATAATTATATACATAATACATTACGCATTACTGCGTAAAGTGAATAAAATAGTCTTTCCAATCCTCCCCCGCAGGATGGGAGAGGCTGTGCCTTCAGGTCTTCTGTTCACGGGGGATGAACGAGGGCTAAGGCTGGCTCTGAAGCGCCCCCTTCCAGACACCAGTCTCCCCTCAGCGCTTCCACATGGAACCCAGTGCCTTCTCTGGCGGGGCTGCAGGGTGGCTCTCCACCTCTCTTCTCTGAGCTTTCCCTCAGCACCTGAGCCTGGGGAAGGTTCTTCGGCACAATGTGAGGATCAGGTAAGCAGATCGGAGGAAGGACCCACAGACTGTGAAGGCACCAGTGGCATCATTACACTGCCTTTAAATGCAGTCTCGTCTCAAACGGGATGTGAACAGAGCCTGGACCCAGGGAACCTCGTTCACAAGAAGCAAGGTTCTGACTGTCTGCCCCACCAGGCTGAGGGGAAGGGTGACCAGAAGCAAAAGATAAGGTGAGGTTTTTAAGGACAGATGTCACTCTACAATGATATGAACAGAGAGCTTCTTGAAAACAATCAATTTTTAAAAGAAAGTATCTTCCTGACAGATAAATTTCCCTTCAGGGATGCTTATTTGTAGGGGGACCCTCTTGGACAATGGATGTTAAGTACCTGGGAGTTGTTAAATCCTCCCAACTCAGGAGTTTTTCTTTTTTTAAAAAATTTTTCCATTTTTAAAAAATTTTTTTCCTTTTTCTAAAATTTTAATTAATTAAGTAATTAATTAAATCTTATTTTTGGCACTTTGGGTCTTTGTTGCTGTGTGCGGGCTTTTCTCTAGTTGTAGCGAGCAGGGGCTACTCTTCATTGTGGTGTGCAGGCTTCTCATTGCGGTGGCTTCTCTTGTTGCAGAGCACGGGCTCTAGGCACACGGGCTTCAGTAGTTGTGGCATGCGGCCTCAGTAGTTGTGGCTCACAGGCTCTAGAGCGCAGGCTCAGTAGTTGTGGCTCACAGGCTTAGCTGCTCCGCGGCATGTGGTATCTTTCTGGACGAGGGCTCAAACCCGTTTCCCTTGCACTGGCAGGCAGATTCTTAACCACTGTACCACCAGGGAAGCCCCCAGGAGTTTTTCTTCTGATTACTGGCATTATTGGCATCAGCAAGCCAGGAGACATTTGTGTGTCTGCCTGAGTTCAGGGAGGCTGGCTGGAAAAGGAGTCCGTGAACTTTCTGACCTCGGTGGAATAGATCTGAAAAATCAGGCCAGGCTCTACAGCAACTGCAGGATGATAATTGATGGCCAAACTTATTAAACATCTTAACATGCTCTCTTTTCATTCTGTCTACCCAGATTGGAGCTAGATAGCATCTGGGGTTTACAGTAAGCATCCAGAAAGCTGATCTGACTTCATATTCTGGCAGTGAAAGACTTGTGGGGTAGAGACTTTGTAAGAAAAATCAACTTTCTATTGATACTGGCCACAAACATTCCTCGTGCCTTCCTGAAGCCCTGGGGAGTCTTGGAGGACACATCTCTGCAGTGGAGGGTTCTTTCGGATTCCCTCCAACATGGAGCACAAGTACGTGTGGTTGTCCTCATTTGCTTCTCCCTGGCCCTGCAGAGAAGGCGGCTCATCATCTGGCCTGCGGTCTGGGGGTTCGGGGGTCAGTATGTGAGTGCAGAGAAAGGCAGAGCCCATGGCTGGAGAAACAGAGCAGCCAGGATTTCTGGGTCTTTCTGTAGCAAACACCCCAGGCGCTGCATACACAAGGATGTGGAGGGACAGGCGAGAACCACAATCAGAATCCTTTTCCATCTCTGGGTACACAAGTCAGCCTCCACCGATCATGAAAGAAGTCACATGGCTCTCTGAAGGCCCTGCTAGAAAGCAACAAAGATGGCGGGCAGAGGGGGGCCAATGTGCATTGAGCATCTACTATGCGCCAATGTATTCGCACATTATTAATCCTCAAATAAATACTGTGAAGGATGTATTATCGCAAGTCATGCTTCCCTCCTTTCTTCCCCCAGCCTCTTTGTACGGCTGGCTCTTTTCACATCTTTTCAGATTCAGCTAAAAGATGACCTCCTATGAGATACCTTCCCTGATCACCGGAAATAAGCAGCTTCCACACTGCCACCCTCTACCATTCCCGGTGCTCAGGCTGCAATTATTCCACACTCTGTATTGGTCCCTCCCTGCGAGCGTGGGGACAGCAGCTTCCACGAAAGGTCGTTCACACAGGCCCTGGCATGTTGTGGGCACTGACTGAGCACTTGTGACTGAGGAAACAAGTGAATGATGAGGGAAGCTCCATTTCCACGGAAGTGTCAATCAAGTTTTAAACTGCTCTGGAGCAAATTCGAAATCATCATGCATGAGAAGGATGAGTTAGTTTGGAGATAAGAGGAACCAAAGGAAGAGAACCATATTCCTTGTCTTCTAATTACAGGGCTCTCGGATTCACTGCTCAAAAGACAAGGCAAAAAGGCAGACAATACAGGACAGCAAATCTTTGTCCCAATCATGAAAAAACACCCATAATTTATGTTTTCCAGTCACTTTCTCACACATCCCTCTTTTCACATAGCCTTTTCTTCAGCAATTAGCTCTCACTTTGCACTGCCAGAAATGACAACTATTTCCCATCCCACCAACACCTTGCTTTCTCTTCTCACTTTTTAAGAAGGAACAACATGTGAAATGCACGGCTCTGTCTCCAGCTTGGTCGCCGGGCCAGAGGACAAACAGGCTCAGGGCTGCTGCTTTGAACACAAAGCAGGCCTGGGCTTTCCTCCCCTCAGGGAGGCTGCTGCCAGGTCTGGACCACTTTCAGGGTTGTGTGTTTATCTGTTAATTTGTTCTTTGTTTTACAAATATACAATTAGAGGCATCAGCTGAGGCCCGAGACTCTCTACTGGGAGTAACGAACTGGCAAATAAGATCTTTAAAGAGTCTTTAATTCAGTCCTCTGAGTAGCCCTGGAAGTTTGCATAAAGGCAGGCTAGCACACTTCTGTGAATTAGTTTTTGATGTGTCTGCTTTTCCCAGAAAGACTCTTGAGGGTCTCGGGAACAGTATTCTCAGAACCCCAGATGGTATCAGGCACATACTGATTGCTCAGAGCATGTTCCCAATGGATGGATAGATGTACAGATGAACAAATAGACAGATGGGGGACGGGATGGTTGGAGGAGGGCAGGGATGAGAAGGGAGGGGGCGTGAGAAAATTATCTGATTTACTAAGAATGGACATCTAGTTTGTTTCCAAGCAATTAAGATGCATGGACAACGTACGTACAAAGGGCTTGCTAAGTGGCAGTTACTCTCATCGTTCAGGGGCAGAGTTCAAGGATGTTGGACAGAACAGACAGGCGTTTGGGACCCAGCAGTCCCCACGCACGCATGAAGGGCCAGCTGCTCCAACACAGACGCACACACTGTTACTCATTTAGTCTGCAAATCCGTACTAGGTTCCTCTTACGGGCCAGACACTCTGGGTACCAGAGAGGCAGCAGGGAGCAGGGGAGATGAAGGCCTGGGGCCCATGGAGCACACAATCCATCCAGGGAGACAGTCTTGAAATAACTGATAGCACAATTACAGTGTGAAAAGTCCATGGAGAAGAATCAAGATAACTAAGGTGTCTGGGAAGGCGATTCGGGAAAGAGGTTTGGAGGGACCGGAGCTGGAGCTGAGGCCTGCGGGAGGACGGCATGGCTCTGGTCTTTGCTCAGGTAGAGGGAAGCCTCCAAAAGGATTTAAGCAACGGAGAGACTGCGCAAGTCCCCGTTTGAAAAGTCACTCTGGGCAGCAGGCAAGAGGGAACAGCCAGGAGGCTGCTGAGCGAACACGCACACCCATACACACACACACACTCCTACGCACAAACACACATCCACATGCACGCGCACACACACAGCCATATGCACACACCTATATGCACACATCCATACGCACACACACCCATACCCATACGTGCGCACACACCCATACGCATACCCATACGCACACACACCCGTATGCACATACCCATCCATACGCATACACCCATATGCACACACCCATACACGCACACACACCCATATGCACACACCCATACACGCACACACACCCATACACACACACCCATATGCACACACACCAATATACACACACACATGCACACACACACACTCATACGGACAAACACACATCCACATGCACGCGCACACACACAGCCATATGCACACACACCCCCATACACACACACCTATATGCACACACCCATACGCACACACACCCACACCCATACGTGCGCACACACCCATACGCATACCCATACGCACACACACCCGTATGCACATACCCATCCATACGCATACACCCATATGCACACACACCCGTATGCACATACCCATCCATACGCATACACCCATATGCACACACCCATACACGCACACACACCCATATGCACACACCCATACACGCACACACACCCATACACACACACCCATATGCACACACACCAATATACACACACACATGCACACACACACACACTCATACGGACAAACACACATCCACATGCACGCTCACACACACAGCCATATGCACACACACCCCCATACACACACACCTATATGCACACACCCATACGCACACACACCCACACCCATACGTGCGCACACACCCATACGCATACCCATACGCACACACACCCGTATGCACATACCCATCCATACGCATACACCCATATGCACACACCCATACATGCACACACACCCATACACACACACCCATATGCACACACACCCATACACACACACCCATATGCAAACCCACACCAATGTACACACACACATGCACACACACCCATACACGCACACACCCCATACACACACACACACCCATATGCACACACACACATGCAGATGCCATCTCAACTTGGCACACCAGATAATTTGCCAACGTCTGCCCATTGCCTTTTCAGCAACAGATTTTTTTAAGCCTCACCTGTAAAGAAAGTACAAATCCACAAGGGTCTCCAGTTTCTCTAGGCTTAATTACTAATTAAGTAATCACTAATAGAAAGTATTAGTAATTACTAATAGAAAGCTATTCTTCAGTCATTAATTCTCAGCCAATCTCTAGCGAAAGACTTAGGCTTCTTAAGAAGGAGCTGAGAGCATTTGACTCATCTAAACCCTCTCCTGCTACACATGAGGACACCCAGGGCTGAGGAGTGGCTGGGTCCCCCCACTGCAGGTTTCTATGGCCCCGCACCACAGTGGGGGTCATGCCTGCTCCTGACAGATCTCCAAAGTTTCTAGTAGGTGCTGCAAGGGCTTAGTGGCCAGAGCCTTCCCTCCCCCAATGCCCTTCTTCAGCAAGAGGAGCTTCTAGGGACTTCCCCGGCTGCCCAGTGGTTCAGACTCTGCGCTTCCACTGCAGGGGGCGCAGGTTCGATCCCTGGTCGGGGAACTAAGATCCTGCATGCCATGCAGCCAAAAAAAAAAAGAGCAGCTTCTATTATACTTTGACCCATTTCTCATATCGAGTTTCCAAGGCAGAGCTCCTTTTAAAGAAAAGGGTACACAAGCATGATTTACTTAAGAAGAAAGAAGTTTAGAAAACACTCAACAAACTGCCTCATTTCACCTTCAACTCCCATTGAACAGCCAGAGAAATGGAGGCACAGAGCAACCAGAAGATGCCAAGGAGAAGCAGAGTTGTGCAAACTCTAGAATCCAAAACTGCTCTCACCAGGATTGCAGTGTAAGCGGAGAGTGAATGTAGGATTTCCTTAAATACACAGCAAACACAACTGAAACTGTCACTTAGAAATTAGCCAGGGACCACCGAGCAGCATTTAACAGCATTAAGATGTATCAAGGAGGTTTAAGTGGCAGGTCTGCGGAGCTCATTACTGCAGACAGGAGCAGATCTGAGTCTATCTGGGTTGATGCGCTGGAGACACTAGGCCGGAAGGACAACAGAAGGCCCCCCTCCAGGCCTGTTACCCCAAATGCTGTCTTCCTGCAAACAGAACAGCCCTCATGAGCTCGCACAGGCAGGCGTGCTGCTGCGGGAAACCCTCCAGGGCGGGGGGCTCATTCATTTTTATATTCCTGGTCCCCAAATCCAGTACCTCCCCAGAATCAAAATCAACAGTTGGCAAACTATGGCCCACAGGCCAAATCCAGCCTGCGTTTGTAAATAAATTTTCACTGGAACACAGTGACGCTGGTATGACATGTGTGTATCACCTATGGCTGCTGTCACACTCTATCCCCAAAGTTCAGTCCATGTGACAGAGACAGTACAACCCACAGCACCTAAAATATTTACTCTCTGGCCATTTACAGAAAAAGTTTGCCAACTTCTGCTGTCGTTGATGGTTGAACAGATGTAGAAAAATCATCAGTAATTTCAAGGAAACACTTCCTTCTTCTCGGGGGGGAGGAACAAATGTTTGAGCTTCACAGCTTCGTGAAACGACTTTCAGTACTTGAGCGTAAAGAGAGGCCCCAGATCTGGATGGAGGGGGAGGGATACGAAATGACATTTAAGGATCCAGGCCCTTATTTACATTCATTTACATCATCCTCACAGCAACCTTTTAATGTGAGGATTTCGTGTCCCATGTTCTACAAGAGGCTCAGAGAGGCTCTGCGATGTGCCCATGGACACAGCAAGAATTCAAACCCAAATTTGGCTGAAATCCGAGCTGTGCTCTTTTTACTACACATGCCGCCTCCCCCCAAAGAAACAAGGGTGCAAAACGAGAATCCAGGCTAATTCCTGAGGGAAGGAATCTGTTCCTTGTAACGGGAAATGAAGACACTCGGGCAGTCAGAGCATGTATACACCTGCGCTCCCTGCGGCTACTGACACGTCTGGACTGTATTTCTGCCATTACAAGTGTGATGATTACATCAGCAGATAAGCAGGCACTGCTGACTTGCAGATAAAAGCAAAATGACTCTGGAATGCTTCCTCCCAGGGTTCTTTCTGTGGATTTAATTTCTACCCCTTCCAAATAAGAGAGCCACACCCTAGGTTTCACCTTCAGGTGCGTGAGGTGGGTTGGAGGGGTGAGTTTCTCAGGAAGTTCTTTAGTGATTCCCTTTGGCTGCCCAGGTCCTCGGGAAACATGCAGGAAGGGGCTGGTGTCTAAAGGTCAGGGAGACCTGGGCTTTGCCAGTTACTAACCGTGAAACGTATGCCCCAGTTTCCTCTTCTGTAAAGCGGGGCCAGCACTCACCCACCCCAACCTCTGCAGCGTCCTGTTTATAAGCTGCCCAGCACGCTGCCTGTGCCGTTACAGTACATCGTCCTCAGCTGCCATTTCTTACCTTCCCTGTCACCTCCCTGCGGGAAGAGGACAAAACAAGAAGGGGAACTCGGGCCAGCTCCAGACTTTAGCGACCTTGCCTTCAGCTCGGGTGTTGTTTTTTAATCAGAACCCATTTCCCACTACTGAGAATTCACCATGTCTCCTGATCTGTCTCTGGGGCAGCACAGGGCCGCCCACCAGCTGCTCCGAGCAGAGCAGCACCGGCCCCACCAGCAAGAACGGGCACTCGGGCAGGCTGCCCGCGTTCTCCTCAGCCCAGCATTTCTAGCCCCATCCAGCTGTGCCACAAGGAGCAAAGAGAACTGATGTAGTCCAGTGCCCCTCCCAGCCGGTGCTAAGGCACCGAAAACTGAACGGCCAACTTGGTTTCTACACATCAGCAACAGAAACCTAGACGCTACTCTCTTTTATTGGATCTGTCCGCTCTGCTGGAACAGAAAGCTTCCCATTTTATTTCTTACCCTTCAACTCCCCTCTTATTAAGACTGAGCTTGTATTTCCACATGTCTGTGAATATGGCCCAGGCTGAAAACGCACCTGGGGGTTTTCCCTTCCCTGTACTTTCAAGATTTCGATTTTCTGGGTAAGCAAACCACTTTTATTGATTGACGTTTGGCCAAGAGGCCCAGCGTTAGCGGCAGCGCCCTGGCTGCTCCGCAGGGCATCACCCTGGCGGCCGCGGGTTGGGGGACGCGGTGGAGAGCACAGCAGCAAGGGCGCAGGGCACGGACGCCAGAGCCCAGCGCCTGGGGGCCCTCTTTCCAGTGCTGTGAGCCTGGCAAGTGGCCCGACCTCTCTGTGCCTCTGTTTCCTTCTCTGCAGAATAAATACAGCAATTCCACCTCCCTCGCAGGGTTGTCCTGACAAAGAAGTGAGACAGTTGATGTCAAGTGCAGGGAAGAGAGCCCGGGAGCCGGGGCTCCAAGTGCAGCCATGGCTGCATCACCCAGAGCAGCCCAGCACACGAAGGCCCAGCGGGAGTCCTCCTAAGGCCAAGTACACTGGGCTGGGCGTGGAGGCGGATCTTACGCTTCTGGAAGGTCTGAGCGCCTCTCACTCACCACACCCACCGTGGCTCAGGTCAGTCCTGGAGGACACGGTCCATCTGGCTGCCTCACTTCCCAGCACAATGGATACCATCTGTGTCCTCTACATGAGAAAACCCAGAAAGGTGACTTTGAAAAGTCACCCAGAGGCATCTCATCCTGTCTTTTTTGTCCATCTAGACCTATTAGCACCATTTGTCAACACGGCAGTCAGCCAAAGCACATGGCTTTTCCTTTGTTTGCATGTTTGCTCCTGAGGCTTGGGGCAGCTGGAGACCATGCTGGGAGGGGGCCACTGGGCACAGCTCCCAGGCACGTCACTCAGCAGGGAGAGGGGCTGCTGGGGCCAAGCTGGGTGAGAGCCCAGGGCTCTGCCCTCCTCCCACCCACCCCAGCCCCTGTGTCCTCTTCTCAGAGGTCTGGAGCCCCATGGGACACAGCTTGAAACCCACCACCCTGGAGAAAACCTCCAGTTCCCCAAGTAGGACAGTCCCCAGGCACAGCCTCCAGGAGCTCTGGATACACTCCTGCCACCGGCCATGTCCACTCCAGGTTCCTTCCTCACCCAGTTCCCCAGACTTGTGCCTTTCAAGGTTGGCATCTTTCAAATCCTACAAGGCTGAGGTGCCTCCACTCAGCAAAGCCTTTAGAACCTGATGTTCCTCTTTTACAAAGAGAGCTGAAGGCTGCCCCGTGGTGTCCCCACGGCACTTTGTGCGTGTGGCTGTTACGGCCCCTCTCACGTGCATGGAGATCACTGGTTTACTCCCTACTTCCCTAGACACCTGCAAGCTGACCGGGCACCAGGCTGTGCTTTCACCCACCTCGGACACCCAGGACTTATCATGGGGCCTGGCAGCAGGGTAATAATCCGTGATGACATCTATCTTTCTATCCTAACAGAAAGGTCTGGAAGGATAAGCACCAAACTCACCAGGACGGTGGCCTCTGGGGAGGGGAATGGACCTGAGGGTGACTGACAAAGAGATTTTAACATAATGTCTGAATATTTACATTCAGAATGTATTCATGTAATACATGTGCCTTCCAAAACATTTTTTAAAAATAATAGCAGCTGTAATGACTTGAATGGTGGCCCCTCAAGTGGTATGTCCATATCTTAAGGCCCAGAACCGGTAAATGTGACTTTATTTGGAAAAACAATTTTGCAGACGTAACTAGGTTAAAGATCTCGAGATGAGATCATCCTGGATTATCCGGGTGGGCCCTAAAACCCAATGACAAGTGTCCTTAGAAGAGACACACAGAGAGAAGCAGGAGAAGGCCATGTGAAGACAGAGGCGGAGATTGGAATGATGTGGCCACAAGCCAAGGAATGCTCAGGCCCGCTAGAAGCTAGAAGAGGCAGGAAGGCTCTTCCCCTGTAATCTCCAGATCATACCTGGCCCTGCCGGTGTCCACACTTTGATTTCAGACTTCTGGCTTCCACAACCGTGAGAGAATAAATGTGTGTTGTTTTAAGCCACCAAGCTTGTGGTGACTTGTTACATTTATTGATCCCGTGCTCGGTGCCAGGCCCTGGGTTATACATTTTAAATGCGTCATTACCCTGAGGGGTTGATACTATTATCATGCTCATTTTATAGATGAGGAAACAGACACTCAGAGAGTTGACTTAACCTGCTCAAGGGCACAGGGCTGTAAGTGCCAGAGCCAGGAGTGGACTCAGGTGTGGGGTGGAGAGTCCACAATGGGCTGTAACATGCAGTGAAAGAACACGGCTTTGGGATTTGACAGGTCTGGGCTTGCACGCTTACTGTGCCATCCCAACCAAGGCCCCTGACCTCTCCAAGCCTCACTCTCCTCAGGTATAAAGCAGGCAAGTAATACTTCCCTGCTAGGCTTATTATGGATTAAGTGAAATAATGCAGATAGAGTCTGGTGTACTGTATCCCAGGGCTGGGTACAGAGAAGGCACTCAGCAAGCATCTCCTGAAGTCATGAATAAGGTCGGGTCAGGGTGCTACACACAGGCAGGGAAGGTCATGTCAGAGGCCGGGGGTAGGAAATGGCTGGAAGACATGATCTTCCGTGAGGAACATGCTGACTACAGGTGCAAACTATTTCCTACATTCACTCACCCAACCCAATCCACTGTGCTATCGGCTCTCGGAAACACCAGATGGGTGGGAGGATGGTTGGGTCAATCGATTCCACAGAACAGCTCGGGCAGCTGGTCAGCCTTAGGGGTTCCGCTGTGCGACAGTAAAAGGTGATGGCCTTGATGGCAGAAAGGGAGAAAGAATTCTTAAAGCTGAGGTCTTGTCCTCGAGCACTAAAAAGGCCCACTCCTGAACCAGCACCCAGACAAGCTGCCGTGTGATGTTCAGCGATGAACACCAGCAGTAACTCCAAAAGAGCACCTTCCAGAAATACTCACACGTCAAAGTTAACAGCCCTGCCGCACACACACACCAGTGCCTCCCAAAACCAGCCTAAGTAATGGCCTCAGCATGGCTGGGCAGCCGCCACTTGCTGCCACTGCTGACTTAGGAAGCCCATCACCAACACCCTCAGTTAGAGCCCCAGACCTCTCCCCGCAGAGATCAGACACGACAACCAGTCCTGCCAGGGAGAAATCTGTCTAATTTTCAATCTGTCTTTTATCAACAAGCAATAAATAATGAAGTTCTGCCCATTAAAGATGCCAGGGACAGTGCAATTTAACATCTGTTTTATAATTACATCTCCCAAAGTGCGATGTGTCCCCAGTCCCCTTCGAAATTGATGACTTCCCAAGAAGATGCTTTTGGAACCGAGTCAAAGCAGCAAGAATACAGTCCTAGACCCACAGCCTGGTCCCTGCTGTGTTTCTAACATGCTGAGTGGCAGCAGGCAAGCCATTTCCCTGCTCTGAGCTTCCATTTCCTCCCCAAGGAAAGGAAAAGGCAGGATAAAGCGGTGGACTGTGGCTGTTTGCTGCCCAGCACCCACTCCCCTCCCGGGAAGCCACCCCACCAAGAGATCTGTGTGGAACAAACCCTACCCAGCCTTGATCCAAGGGTGAGCACCAAATAACACAGATCAGTCAGCATATCCTGTCCTTGTGGCCACATGACTGGTTCAAGCTGGTTCAATCAGAGTGAAGCCTGGGGATTTTGCTGGCTACGGTGGACAGTCTCGTTCTTTCTCTTGATGATTACTGAGAAGATGGGACCACGGCTCATCCAGCTCTGAACTTTTCAGTTGCCTAATGTAACAAATTCCTTGCTCTGCTGATGCCACTGTGGCTTGGGTCCTCTGTTTCTGCCACTGAAAGCATCCTAACTGATACAGAAACGATGATCCCTTCCAGGTGTGGCATTTATTTTATTTTATTCCATATGTTTTCCTAGGAAGGTCAAGCCCTCAAAAGAAAAACCCAAAGGAAAGCCTTCAATCCTTGCTGCCAAGGAGAGACTGGAGCTACTTCAGGACACAGACCATGTCGATCTTGTCTTTGATCTCTGGTTCAAAGCATAGTACGTGGAACTCGGGAAACTGAGAAACTCCACATACATGGACTGAATGGATACATCAATCAGACGGAGGTCTGCAAACTGTGGGCCCCTAGACAAGCTTTACTTCTCTAATGAGCATCGCCATCAGAGCCACCGTAACTACCACCAGTATCACGGTTCAGTGAGTGCTACCCAGGCACCAGGCACCAAAAGCTCTGCAGAGATTATCTGACTGAGGTCCCATCACCACCCTAGGAGGCAAGTAAGCGGCCACCTCTGGAAGTCACCAGGGCCAGCCACAAATAACTCTGCTCTTTCTAGGTGCCTGGTAGGACTGCGTGTCCTCACTCACCTGCAATGACCTGCGTCCAGGGGACTTGCTTTGACAATGAAATAAGAGAAAAGTGATGTGTCTCATACCCAGGTGGAAGAGAGAGTGTGTGCTCGGCCAGGCTGTTTCGTCCCCCTACCACAGCCTGGGTCTGGGTGTGAGAATGATGACAGCATGCAGCGGAGGGCCAGCAAGCCGGTGAAGGACATGCAACACGGATGAGACAGAAACCATTGTTTTCTATAGTGGCATTTTGGAGTTCTTTGTTACTGCAGCATAACCCAGCCCACCCTGACCAATCTACCACACCCCATTTTACAGATGGGAAAACTGAGGCTCAAAGAGGTGAAGGGCCTTGTGCCAAACCATGCTGTTACTGAAGCAGAGAGGCACGTGTAGGCCTGGAGAACACAGACCTGGCCATTGTCGCTCAAGTTCTGAGGAGTTGTGACCCACCCCGCCCCGCAACCAGGTGACTCAGGGCTTTCACTGCCAGCCTTGCCCACACACTCTTGGTTGGAAACCCCGGGCACTAGGAAGACGGAGGTGTTGGTCCCTCTGTACCTCAGAAACCAAGAGTCCACCCTGAAACAGCAAAACTAACAAATACCAAGTTCCCCGAACCCCAAGACATGTGAAAGCAGAGACATGTAAGAATATATACAATTCAGTATAATAATACAAAAAGAATGGAGGAGAGCGATGAAAGAAATAAAACAGAACTACTACGGAAGACCAGACCAGAGAACGTCAGTATGCAGAAAGTCCTGCCACAGAATTTCCAGATCATAAATTTCTATACAATCATTTCCCTATAATCAAAAAGCAGCAGTAATTTTGACTCAAATGCCTCTTGACCAAAGAGTGAAACAAAACTAGTTACAAGATTCACTGTGTCCACAAACAAACAAACAAACAAACAAACAAAAAACAAACAGTGAATGCTGAGAGGAAGCACAGCTTCTCCTGGCGTTAGGACCTGCAAGAACGCTCTCCCACGGGTGCCCCTCAAGGTGACAGGGATGTGGATTAGTGGGTGTCTTCAGCGTAGTCCCATGCTAGGCAGCCTCCTAACATATGTCCCGGTGGCCCCCGTCCTGGCATTCGTGCCCTGTGTCATCCCTTTCCCTGAGGGTGGGTGGGCCCTACTGACTCACTTCTAACCAACAGACGAAGGCAGAAGTGATGGGAAACCAGTTCTGAGGTTAGGTTATAAAAGACCGCGACTTCCATCTTGCTGGTCTCTCTCATGTTTTCCTGGCTCGCTCACTTCGATGAAGCAAGTGGCTATGACGAACCAGGGTGGTGAGAAACGGCCTCCAGCCAACAGCCCGGGAGGAACTAAGGCCCTCAGTCTAAGAGCCCCTGAGAAACTGAGTCCTGCCAACAAGCACACGGGTGAGTATGGAAACAGACCCTTCCCCCATCAGGCCTGAGATGTCTGTGGCCCCGACCCAGAGAAAGAACCATCTAAACCACATGGATTCCTGAAACCATAAGATCGTAAATGTTGCTATTTCAAAATGTTGTTTCTGCCTCTACGTTTTGGGACAATTTGTTATGCAGAAATAGACAACTAGCAGAGTCCCTAAACAAGTATAATGATGAGTTTTGTTCACTGTTTCTGTGTTACCCCTTCATGAATCGCTGGCATACTGCCCAATCCGTCCCAGTGATGCTAGGGGAACCAAAATAAGGGGACTTAAAACTTTGATCCTGTGATAAAACAAAGAGGAGTACTTCCCACACATCAGCCAATCACAAGGCACGGTCGTGATATTTGCCACATTCGCGTACTACCTGCACTATTGTTTATTAATGCTATTTTTTAAATCAACTCACCTTTTTTAGTTATAAAACTTACTCAAAAGGAAATCACTCTTGGGCTTCCCTGGTGGCGCAGTGGTTGAGAATCTGCCTGCCAATGCAGGGGACACGGGTTCGAGCCCTGGTCTGGGAAGATCCCACATACCGCGGAGCAGCTGGGCCCGTGAGCCACAATTACTGAGCTTGCGCGTCTGGAGCCTGTGCTCCGCAACAAGAGAGGCCGCGATAGTGAGAGGTCCGTGCACCACGATGAAGAGTGGCCCCCGCTTGGCACAACCAGAGAAAGCCCTCGCACAGAAACGAAGACCCAACACAACCATAAGTAAATAAATAAATAAAATTAAAAAAAAAAAAAGGAAATCACCCTAGCAAATAGAAAACCAACTACACCTGCTATATAGAGAAGGCAAACTGAATCCAATGAAACCAAAACTCTATTAAATTCTAGGTGTCAGTGGTTCTCAACACCATCTGCGTTAGAATCACCCGAGGCAATGAGGGGGGGCCCCGACCCCACTGCAGAGCTTCTCCTTCTGCGGAGCTGGGGTCTAGATACCCCAGAATAGATACTCGTAGCTTACGGGCTCTGGCGAGGGCCTGGATGCCATCAGCTCAGCTCAGCTCACGTGAGTGTCTCCTCCACCACACTGCTGACTAGGAGGGCCCAGGGAACAGTCCGTTCTCTGCATCACTGGTGCCCAGGTCAGCCCCCGACACATGGAGCATGCTACTGCATTATTTATGCAGTGAATAGATAAACGTGGTATCATCCTGGATCCTGGGGATGGGCAAGATCGGACGGCTGTCCAGGGGGAGAAGTGATATTCCAGATGGGGGCCCGGGGCAGAGGGGGCAAGCCTCCTCCAGCCAGCCCTCGCTGTTCCATCAACAGTTTCCCCGGTTAGGACAACACAAATTCTCTCTGTGACTGATGGATAATTTCATACTCAAATTGGTAACGCTTAAACTGAGACATCACGGAAATCGGGGTGGGAGACATATGATAGTTCCCTGAACATGACAGCAAATAAAAAATGAAAACAGCAATGTTGATCATCTGGTGACATATAAATCCATGGTCCCTTGTCGGTGTAGGGAACTGGCATAGAATGTTTCGCTTCAGTCAAATTCATCAAGTATTTTCTTTCTTTTTTTTTTTTAAATAATTTTATTTATTTATTTTTGGCTGTGTTGGGTCTTCATTGCTGCACACGGGCTTTCTCTTGTTGCGGCGAGCGGGGGCTACTCTTTGTTGCGGTGCGCGGGCACCTCATTGTGGTGGCTTCTCTTGTTGTGGAGCACGGGCTCTAGACGTGTGGGCTTCAGTAGCTGTGGCACGTGGGCTCAGTAGTTGTGGCTCACAGGCTCTAGAGTGCAGGCTCAGTAGTTGTGGCACACGGGCTTAGTTGCTCCACGGCATGTGGGATCTTCCCAGACCAGGGCTCGAACCCGTGTCCCCTGCACTGGCAGGCGGATTCTTAACCACTGAGCCACCAGGGAAGCCCTATCAAGTATTTTCTGAGCATCCATAGTCAGGGTGCTATGGTGGGAAGTGAGAACTAATATTCATTCATTTATGCCACAAATATTTAATACTCTTTACCAGGTACTGGGGACACAGTCAAATATACAACAGACAAAGGGAGACAGCAAATCAACAGCTCTATGCCAAGCAGTGATAAATGCCATGAAGAAAAATAAAGCAGGGGGTGGAGGTGCTACTTTATTCAAGGTTATGATAAGCTGATATTTGGCCCCGACTTTGGATGATTTAGACGTATTATCTCATTTAATTCAAACCTCATACAACTCCCTCTTGTGGGCATCACCCCATTTAGGGATGCGGACATGAAGACTCAAAAAGTAAGACCTACCAGCTCCACACTTACTAGTCCTAAGGACTTGGGGACATTATCTATCTTACTTGTGCCTTAGTTTCCTTATCTCTAAAATGGAATCAGTAATATCTACTTCATGGGCTTGCTACTACATGTAAAACACTTGGGGAAAGATTTGGTATATAAAAAGTGCTTAATAAATGTTACCCATTGAAGGTAAGAGTGTAAATGTCACTCCCACATTTAAGGACTTCATTATCTGATGGAGAAGCCAAAACATACACCCATGAAACTAGTGGATGATAATATCCATGAACGCACCACACTGATTTACACCACCAGTCCCCCCGCCTGATAGGCCCATCTTCCCGACCAAGTTCTACTCATCCTTCAAAACCCAAGTCAAACCTCTCCTCTCTGAAGCCTTCCAGGACAACCCCAGCAGTTAATTAACCCAACACTGTGCCACCATTACACCTGATTCTACATAATTCTCTTATTTGTTTGTTACTTCAGTCATTCAACAAATACGTATCAAGAGCCTGCCCTCTGCCAGACCCTCCTCATACTCCACTGCAATTACGTGGTAACATGTCTCTGTGTGTCCTCCACTGGACAACAAACTTCTGTCCAGTGGCAGAAAAAAATCAACTGGGTATAAGTCAACAGAACAAATTCATTAATAAGTAAACAAAGGACAACATAAGAAAAGTAGACAAAATGGGTGGTTCAGAGGGGGAAAAGGATTACAGGAATTCATAAGAAGTTAAAAATAGAAACAACTCAGTACTGACCAGGCCACTGAGGGCTTTAGAATGAGCTGGATTTTGAAGGGTGGGGAAGATCTGGAAGGGTGGGAAGAAAGGAGAAAGCAACACATACCCAAACTCTTAGAGTAAGGATCTCTGGGAGAGGGACACTTGTATTTTATACTCTCTTCAGTTGTATAGTACTTAATTTCTTTCAAAAATAGATTCTTATATTATTTGTGTAATAAAAAAAAATTTAAAGCATGTTTTCTGAAAGACAAAAGGCAGAGAAGCAAGGCAATGCAAGTAGAAGGGCACAAGCAAAGGTGAGGGGCAGGATTCCATGGCCCAAGAGCGAGAGGCGAGGACAAGGCCAGACTCAGGTCCTGCTGCAGCATCTGCCAGATTCTTTCTAAAACAAGGCTAATACTATATATAAAATAGATAAGCAACAAGGACCTACTACATAGCACAGGGAACTATACTCAATACCTTGTAATAACCTACAATGGAAAAGAATCTGAAAAAGAATATATACAACTGAATCACACTGCTGTACACCTGAAACTAACACAATACTGTAAATCAACTCTACTTCAATAGAAAAAAAAAAGGCCAAAAAAAGATCTGCATGTACGGAGGCACCGGGAGCCACAGCTGGCTGTGAGTCTCGCTGTAACAGGGGAAGGAGGTGATTCTCATTGGAGGCACATGCTCTCATGCTGGCAAAGGCCATGACACCCTGGGACAGAAAAAAAAAAGAACAAATCTGAGTGGACACAAGGTTTTTCTGACTTTATCAAAAGCCTTGTCAAAGTCAGATCTCAAACACCTGGTTGGCAACACCCATCACATCTCAAAACACGGCCACCCACTTCGGTGTGGATAAGGCCCAGAGGTTTTGTGTATCTGGGAGAACACAACTTGAACCCTGGTCAGCAAAATCCTTTTCCTCAGAAACAAGAGCAGCAGCTCTGCAGATCCAATGGGCAGGAAGGCTCAGGGACCCCACAGGCAATTCCAAGATGGTACCCATCCCTCAGGAAGAGGTCATTTTCAAAAGAACAGGCAGCCAATGGTTTGGCTTGGTTTCCCAGAAAAGAAGACAACAACAGATCTAGGCACAATCGGCTCTGGATCCCACAAACCAGCTGACCAGGGAATCAACCTCCATGACACACACAGTAAAAACAGCATTTATTTCCGCTGGAAGATTACATAAATCCACTTCAAGGAGATTGGGAACGCTTCCAGAACAAACTGTAAGATCCCTCTGATGCCCAGGTGCCACTCTCCACTTTGGCAGCCCCAAGTTAATGATGGACCAGGAGCGAAAGAAGAAGAGATGGGCCGTTGTTTTTTTTTTTAATATTATTAAAAATAGGAAGAAATCTTTAAAACAAAAGTGTGAGTCACATGCAGTTGGTGGGGGAGGAGGACTAATCAGACGGGAACTCTGTTATTGTGGAGAAAGACATTTATTAAGAAAAAAGCACATATAATATATTTAGAGGGTTTATACAAGTATAATCACGTGGTTATTACGTATCCTTGGAAATACAGTGTGTGTTAATTTAGCAGAAATGGAATCAATTAAATTAGGATTTAGATGGACATGTCTTAGTCAGTAGGACTGACAAGGCACAGTGGAAACAGGATGGAAGAGGCTGGAGAGTCTACATTTTGAGGATGACAAAAATGACATGCGTCAAGGACAGCACCACAGTCTGACAGCATGGGACAGAGGTCCAAGCCCAGGCCACATGGCTGCTTGAGCCTCAAGAACAGCTTTTCCAGGCTAACAACATAAGATTGAGACACCTACACGCCAATAAAATACACAGAGGTTAGGAGCCAAGCAACCCAAAGTCTTGAGGTTGAACCCGCAGGAGCGGTGAGGGTAGTCTGGGAGCAGCTTCCACAGAGGCAAAGAGTGAGATCAGGGCTACCATATTAAATACAGAAGAGCAGGCCTTGTTTGCACCTATAGTAGGTGTGGGTCATGAGCTCAGGATTTCAGCTCATCCAACTCCGAGTTCCTGGGTCAGATGAAAACAAAAGAAGAAAGAGCGAGCTCCTGTCAGGACGGACGGAGTGGTTAATAGAAGGGGAGCACAGGGCCTGGGAGCCCCAAGAGCTCCTTGACTGTCGCTGCCTGTGGGGGGGCCGAGAGCAGCGAACTTAAGCAGAGCGATCACGTGGCCACGTGAGCAAGCAGGCAAAATCGGGGGCAAGAGTTGCTTTGTAAACCTGGCTTCTACCTCTTCTGAGTCAGTGGCAGGAAAGGTCTCTGAGTTACCTGTCTCCACGCCAAGTCACAATGCAGTCAAACCAGAGAGACGCAAGTCAGGCAAAACATATTCTGCTCTCCACCTTCTCTGGGGCGGAGCCCATGTCCTCCACAACCCTGCAGCATGCCCCACACTCAGTGTCAAAACAGCCTCACAAAACACGAGTGACGGACAGGCAGCAAATGCCTCCCTGAACCCACAGCTGAAGTCATTAGGAGCCCAATGTGCACATGTCTTGATGACTCTGTACCTTGCCAGTGCTTCCTACTTGCATCAGTAAGGGATCAGCCTTGTGGCAAAGCTTGCACGCACTGCATCTGCCAATTGACACAAAACTCTGATCTTACTGGAAATGTAATTTCAAAGTTCCACACCCGTAAGCCTTGGGTAGCCAGGCTCTGTCTACCCAAATGCTAAACTGTAGCCCCTCAGGGCTCCCCAAAGGAACCCAACTACCCACAGCCATGAGTGAACCAGGCATAAACCAGGGGCAAGACCTGGGCACATGGGGGCAGACAGACCTGTGAGTCCAGCATTAATGCCAAGGGACATGTGATCAGGCGGGCAATTTGCCCATCGACAGAAAAGGGTGACTGGGCTCAAAGAGGGGCTTTTATTCTCTGGCACTGAGCGCTTTAAAGTGGGTTCTGCAAGCATCTTTCCGGATGATTCTGTGACAAAAACTAATATTTCTGACTTAAGCCTCTATGTGAGACATATTTTTAGCAGCCTCTCTTAAATGGCACTTTTAAAAATAATCTCCTTCAAGACGGTAAACGATTAGAACACGGATGTCCAAGTGCCGAATTAAAAAGCCTCTTATAATTTGGAATGCGCTGTTTAGAGCTGCTGTGGGACCGCAGACAATTTGGTGCTTGATCATTAGACATTCGGCAAGTGCCACCCAGCTGAAAAATATATTTCTTTTAAGCTCTGGACTTAAATAGCATCAGCCCTCAAATGAGATCCCTCCCTCGGAAGGTTTTAAAGATACCAAGAAAGTCCCAGGAAGCATTTTATTTCAAAGTAGACCTTATTACAAAACTTGGGATGAGCTTTGTCCATCTGTCTCACCCCTGAGTTTTAAATTCCTCGTCTTTCTCTCCCACCAGCTCAGTCATTTCTATAACGGAGGGAAGGTGGCCCATGGAAACACCATGCAGCTTGCAGCGAGGATTAACGGGAAGTCTCTGGCATCCAGCAGCCTCCAGGACAGCACCTTTCTGGATGATCAGATACTGTGGTTAACAGTGTTTCCATAGATACTGCAGGTGCGTGGCCCGACTCAGACAGCAACTGCTCCCTGAGTGACTGTGTGCCAGCCTCTGAGAAGAGGAAAATGAACACAGCCCCTGTCACAGGGCGGCCATCTATCCACAGATTAAAAAAAAAAAATTCAACACAAAGTGGTAATACAGAGTGACAGATGCTGGGGCACAAAGTGCCACTGAAACAGATTAAGGGCCAGGCAGGCGCTCAGGAGGGGTGCAAGCAAGAAGGGAGGGTCTGCAAAGACTTTCGTGGAAGCTGATTCTACTGTAAGCCACTTCAGGGAACCCGAAACGGAAAGGATTTGCAGTTTTTCAAGGCAATTGCAACGAATAGCATCGTCATCATGCCACAGAGGGATGTAAATGTCTATGAAACTAGAGACAATGGGAAGGGAAGAGGGAGGGGAGAGACAGAGCTTGAGACAGTGGCAGAGACAGACTCAGAACCGGGGAGAGACAGACAGACAGAGGCAGAGAAACCAACACGCACACAGGAGGTGAAAGAGAGAGACAGGGAAAGACAGGCAGAGGCAGACCAAGAAAGAAAGGAGCAGAGAGTGAGAAACAAAGAGGAGCAGGGAGAGAGAGACACAAAGAGACAGAAGAAGAAACAAAGAGATTAAAAAACAGAGACAGCAAAAGAGAGCACAGAGAATCCAAGAGAACCGCGCAGTCCGCTGTCTGGGAGCCAGTGTGGAGGAGGCCCAAAGTGCCTGGGGTTCAGATGACTGAGACCCCAGCCAGCTGGGGAGTCAGTGGGAGGCCAGTGGGACCCAAGACTGAACGCCTGGCCGGCCACTCACCCCCCGTAGAGCAGGGGCAGGCCCAGTGCACCCCACGGCCAGGCAATGCCACCTCCTCCCCTCCAGGCCCTGTGAATCCCAGGCCAGGGCAGGTTCATGGGACAACCCCGCGCTGCCGGGATCTCCCTGTAGCTGGTGTGTGGGGTAACGAACATGACACATAACTCGGCCCTAACTTTCCTAAATGCACCCCTTGAAAAATATCTTAGAAAAGATGGTCCTTGGGGAAGTAATGCCTACAAAGCATGCCGGAGCTCCCCTTCATGGACAGCCATGAGGCAACCTGGCAGAAAGTGTTACAGCAAAGAAGCCTACTGACCGTCCTTTTTCAAGATGGTTTATCACAGCACCCCCTCCTTTTTTATATGCACCACCTGCCTGCACCCTTTGAAACATTATTCTACTCTTACGAAACTCTGCCTTCTCCAGATTCCAAATTTCCAAAGAGCCCGTCTGATATCAAGATTAAATCATCAGTAGGTTAAGAAAAAAAAAAAAAAAAACCCAACCAACTTTGACGTACAAAGCGAGATGGGGAGACAAGGAAGGGGAGACGCAGTCACGGAGTGGAATGTGCGAGAGCTTCACCAAAGAGGGATCTGAATCTTTCAAATCCCCAGGAGGGTTGTGCTTGGAGCACAACAGACACTAAATTTTGCTTGAAATGAAAAAGGAAACAAAACAGAAGAGTAAACAGCATGGTGTTAAAGAATGAGATGGTCCTGGATCTGCAATGTGGCGCAACTGTGGAGCTGTGTGCCTCACGGTGAGTCCTGAGACCTCTCTGTGCCTCGGTTTGCTAAGCTGAAAAATGGACCTTATTAGGTCCATTATATACTATACAGGGTTGTTCTGAGGGGAAAGGATAAAAATGCACGCCAACACCAAGCACATAGTACATGGCCCTCACCAAATAGACAAGGGAGGGGACAGGTGAGAGACTGGTGACAGGAGGACAAACCAACAGGGCTGGTGCTTTGAATCAGGGAAGCGATTCTACAGACCTCAAGCCACACCAGGCAGGGCGTCTTTTCTGCTTAAGTGGAGGTGACCCACTTAAACGGTACTTGGGACAAAGAAATAGAGACCCACAGAAGGGGCAGGAAAGAGAGGAATCCGACTTCAATTACATAAAGTGAGACCAAGTTTGCTTCCCCTGTGGGAACAAACTTGCACTTAACGAGTTGTTTTGCCTTCAGCTTTCCCTGTGCTGTGACCGTAATTGACCTCTACATCCCGCCATCTTACAAGGTTCTATTTCTCTGTCTCCATTTATTATTCAAAATAGGAGCTGTTCTCCCAGAGAACTTTCAGGGCTGTAATCAAATCCTGCTAAAAGGTAAAAAAGAAAAAAAAATAAAATAAAAACTACAGCATTCATTCACATCTTAACCGGGGGCGGGGGCGGGGGGTGGGGTGGGGGGGGGAATAATGAGGAGAGAGTCCTAAAAATACTTACATTCAAAAAAAGAAAAGGAAAAAAATTCAACCCTTAATCCTTAAAATAAGGATTTAACCCTTCTCCTTAAAATAAGTGACTTCTTAGAAGTCTATAATATCATGAAAAGACACCACTGAGAAGAAACTGTGTCCCTGCACCTATCTTTTAAAATAGTTATTATTTGGTGCATGGAGTCATCCTCTGCTCTACGAAAACGAAGTTCTCACTTAGCAAACATTTACGGAGCAGCTACGATGTGCCAGGCAGGGTGCTGGGCACTGGGGACTCAGAGATGAAAACGGGGCCTCTACCACGTGCCCGCCACCAAGCACCTTTACCGGCAGCATCTCGTGGAGCCGCCCAAGCGGCTAGTGCCACGTTACTCTCCACCTGATGGAAGAGGAAACCGGGGTTTCTGAATAGGGCAGACCCGGTCCTGACCGTGAGGTCCTCAAATACTCTGGCGGTCTGGGAGGAAGTCTAGTCCGGGGTCAGCAGAAAGTGGAAACGAAGGGGTAGGGCAGCCTCCCACAAGAGAGGCCTCTCGTGGGCTCCAGAACTGAAGCTGAGTTTGCGGCTGCCTCCCTCCTCTGCCCCGTCTGTCTGGCTCTGGGCAGATGACTGGAGCGGGCCTGAGGCAGTAACAACAAGGTCAAGATGTCCCCTTGGGGCCAATGCCCAAATGGCCAGCTCTTCCCAACAGCCTTCAGGACCGCTTTACTTCCTCCTCACTTCTGGCCATCACAACCTGCCTGCAGGAAAGGATCTGATGATGGTTCGAGCTGCCTCTGGGTAAAGGGATGTCACTGCCTTGAAGGGCAATCAGACTGGAAGCAAGAGGGAGCCTGGCAGGAGGAGAGAAGATGGGCTTTCATGTCAGAGGGGCCCAGGGAAAATCTGGACTCCACCACTTACTACCTGTGACATTCCCTCATTCACTCAATAAGTCAACTTATATTTATTGAGCACCTACTATGTGAATCAATGGGATTCAAAGGGAGCAGAAAGAGACATGGAACTTGCCCTCAAGGAGGGGCACCTCATGGAGATACTGATTAGTGAGAGATAAATGTAAAATCACAGCAAGAGAAGAAGGGAGAGATACATATAAACATCACATTCAACACGGAAAATCTGACCTGGTCGGGTTTCCTGAGGAGATGATGGGTAGATACTGAGGGGTGAGTTACCTGGGCCCAGAGCCTTATTCCAGGCAGAGGGGACAGCAGGAGCAAAGGCCCCACAGAGGGAGGAAGCAAGGGACCCGGAGCAGAAGAAAGCCGATGGGCTGGGGGCCCAGCACCGTGGTGGAATATAATGAGAAGTCCAGCGGGGCCTGAACCCTTCCGCATCTCAACTGCCATGTTTATTAAAGAGGATGCTAATCCCACTCGACTCACAGGCTTGTCTTCAAAATCAAACGAGAGAATGAAGGTGAAGACCCATGTGTGCCTGACACACTGTCGGAACTCTGACAGATGCTGGCGCTCAGGAAGGGTTTTCCTGCAACAGATGGGGGAGGATGGAAGAAGGTGCTAGTCCTCCCAGCACCCCGGAAGCTTGCACGACGAGATCTCTGGGTCCACACCCAGCTGAGCGGAGCCCCATGAGCTGCCAGACAACCTTCCAGTCTAAATGTGGATTTCACAAGGATGTTATTGACAGCTCTGGTGTAAAAATAAAAATGGGAAGCAACTCAATATCCATCAATGGGGGCCTGGTTAGATAAACCTTGGTATTATCAGTTCAAAGGAATACAATGCAGCTCTTTAAAAGAAGGATGCAGGTCTACACGCGAAGTACAATAAAATGATGTCTAAGGTACATAGATAGGTGGGAGGAAAGTAATATACAGAACAGGGGATAGAGCCGCTACTGGTTGTTAAATGTGTAGGTGTGTGCGCGTGGCTTACTCAAGCAGTGCTCATCTCTGGAAAGACAAACCCAGGACGGATCACTGTTATTGCCTCTGGGCAGGACAATAAAGGGCCTGGGATAGGAAGGAGATTTATTTTTCACTGATCATACCCTTTTATACTACTTGGCTGTTTAGCATGGGTGTAACAAGGTTTGTCAAGAGTCCAAATTTTGACAATTTTCAATCGTTTAAAAAAAAAATCCAGTCTTTCACAGCAGACAGATTCAGATCTGTCACTCCTCACCATGACTCAAAAAAACTATTAAAAAAATTATGAGACAAGAAGAAATTTGAACACCAAAATTCGTTGGTATAGACGAATTATTGATAATGGAGGCCTGACCATGATACTCTATTTGTTTTCTTCATTTTTATAGCTATACACTGAAATGTCTACAGATGAAACTGCCTGGTATTTGATTCAAACCAATATGGAAGGGAAAAGCAGGTACTGGTAACTTGAAATAAGATTGACCATGACTGACAATAGCTCATTTGAACAATGGCTACGTGAGATTGCATCACACATCCGCCGACCTTCGGGTGTTTAACATTTGACATCATAAGAAAGTTTTAAAGCAAAGAAGAAGCTATTATAAATGTGCACAAAAGGACAAGATGCTCTCAGCAACATGATTTGCAGTAGCAAAATACTGGAAACAACCTAAATGTTTATGAACACAACCAGATTTAAAATATTGTAGTATTTCATTCAATAGAGAATTAAAGAATCAAGAAAGTGAACAAACTAGGTCAGGAGTTCTCAACCAGGGGTGATTCTGTCCCCCAGGGGATATTTGACAATGTCTGGAGACATCTTTGGTTGCCATGACTGGGTGGGGTGCTACTGGCCTCTAGTGAGTAGGAATCAGGGATGCTGTTAAACATCCTACAATGCGCAGGACAGTCACCCCACAAAGAATTAAATGGCTCAAAGTGTCCAGAGTGCTGCAGTTTAAAACCCTCTATTAGATCTATGTGGGATGGTCCTCAAACCATAATACTAAATAAACATAAACACACATACACACGGGGCAAACAGATATGTACAAGTATACCACGTAGGTAAAAGTTACACAAAACCGAAACTATTTATTTCTATGGAAATTTATCCATGTAGTAGCTAAAAAAACAGGGAGGAGAAGGCTATATGTCAATTTCAGAATATCGATTATGGGTGCAGGGCATGAAATGGTGCCAAGGGGACTTTGACAGATTCTGTAGCATTTTATTTACTTTACCCCCTCCCACCCAAAGGAAAGCAAATGTGCTAAAGGCTAATGCACGTAAAATCTAGATGGTAGCTACCTGGATGTTCCCTCTTTTAGTGTCTGTACTTTTCCATACCCTTGACATTGAACAAACATAACAGCACGGTTGTGAGCAGCAGAGGCTGGGGGGACCGACAGACGGTGTGGGCAGAATGGCAAGGCCAGGGCCTTGCCAGGTGGGAGCACTTACCGGCCCCCGAAGGTCGATGAGCTCCTGCCTCATCTGGGACACGAGGGCTTCCTTGGCCACCAGGGCCCGGTGCAGGCGCTCATTGAACTCGATCAGCTCCCCGTGCATCTCTGCCACCTGCAACGCACAAGCACCACGGAGTGAGGCTCAGAGGGCAGACCCTCCCCACGATTCGCCCCGCCCTCTCCGAGCCCATCACTTGTCAGCAAGGCATCAGGAGGTTGTCGGGCTGGAAACAGTAACACTGCTTATACTTACGGATTAGCTACGCAATCCACTCAGAAGTTGAATACGTTTTTGACTTGGTTGATTTTAACATTATGGACTCAACGGTCCCCAGTTTATGGTCACAATATGACTGTATCAGGTCATTTTTGGACCTTAGGCTTTTATTCTTAATAAATGAATAATTTTCTGGCAAAGTCTTTCTTTCTCATCCGAGTTGTGCCTGTCAAGAATTTCCCCGCTAATGGTACAAGGAGAATGACCGACCATTTCTGTTCATCAGGGCCTTGGTTCTGAAAACCAAGAAAACAGAACCGGAGCCTTGCTGAGGATGGTGACAGGGAGGGTGACAGACACACCTGCAGCAGCACAGCTGCCCTATGGTCACTGCTCATTCTATGCCAGGAAAATACTTGAGGAAGATATTATTGCTCCTACCTCACAGAAAGAGGAACAATGTCAGAGGTGTTTAAGGAGCTGGGTCACAGTCACACAGCTAATAAAGGGCTGACTCCGCAGCCCTGGCTCTTGGCCACTGGGCCACACTCCACAATCCTGCCACTCCACTGTTTAGCCCATTCAGGCCTGCCAAGAGCCTGCGAATTTATCCACGTTTCAATACTCTTGGCTGATCCCAAATAAATAAAAATGGAGGTTGCGATAAGACAGCCCATGACTGATGTACAGAATCAATAACAGATCTTTCAAGCTGTAGCTTATAAACAGAACAAAGATATCCCATATGGTCAAAACATATAGTAATTTCTCTGATTACAAGAGTGATCTTATTGGGGCTTAAAATCAAATTCAACTGTAATTTATTTAAATGTTTTAGAGAAATGTGAGAATGTAATCTTGCCGTGCTCATCAGGAACCCTAAAGGAAGAATCTGGCGAGCATCTTACAGAGAAGCCCCCCAGAATGCAGAGGTCAAGCAGACCCCACCTAGCCCCTGTCCCTCCGCCCTTCTCAAAAGATCATCCCTCCTATACCCCAGACTTCAGCCAGGTACTTACTACATTCTATATAACACATAAATAATATCAGACCATTTATAATAAGTATTCTATGTGAAATATAAAACATACTGTCAGAATAAAGAAAGGATGTAAGGAGAAGCTTTGTGGGAAAAAAAAGAGTAACCTGACTCTTGATGCTTCAGGTGGAATAAAGGGAAGCCCTCCTTTTTATTTTTATTCTTTGGATATGTTATATAAAGGGTAAAAGGCATAGAAGGAAATACACGAAGATATTAACATTAGTCAAGGACTATTTTTCTTTCCATTCTTTCTACTTTTCTTTACTTTTTAGTTTCCTAATAATTTATCAGAGAGAATAACCACTTAGCCTCTTTAAAAGAATTAAAATTTTTCACCTGAAAGTAAGGGGAGCCAGGTGTAATCAATGTGAAATTTATCAGGTTCCCAACCATAATTCTGACGCATCCATTAATTTGCTCTGTGAATCTCCACTCAAATGTCATCCCCTCTCTGTCCCTCAGATGCTCACCTTTTTCAAACCAGTGTGAAATGCAAAGTGAAAATGGCATAAAAGACATTGCAATAGCCATGCAATTAACAAATGGAGAATAAGTCACTGAGTCTTTTAACCAACGTTTTTTTGTCATACAGACCTAAAGTTAATATTCCCCGGTTGCCTTATTCCTTTTGTATAAAAAAAGCTTAAGATGATCTTTTGGCCTTTCACAAACAAATACAACATCACTAATAATGCCTGTCTGACTCCTCCGCACAGAAATCACATAAACCCTCCACGAGCTTCCTCAGGGCTGAGAATCCATTTACCACACAGTAAGCAGGAAACATACACAACTGCCAATATCACTGCTAAATACCTGCTAATATGCCCCCACAAAATGCAAGCTTTAAATAAGTGCCACTGTCATTTCTAAAGCAAAGCAGGGTTTTGCTTTGTTTTTGTTTTGTTTTGTTTTGTTTGGCAGTGGAAACAAGAGTGTTAAAACAATTTTCCGTAAGTGCATAAAACACCGAAACATCCCAGTTTCAAGTGGTGTTTATCATGAGCCGTCAAAACCCTGGTTCTCTTTTGCAGCCAGAGAGTAACTTGACCACATCAGACAAAGCTTTCATTTCACTAGGGAATGGGGGGAAAAATCCTATGGAACTGAGGAGACACAATTTGATGAAATAATTTCCTGCAGTCATTAAAATGGCAATGCTCATTGTTACTAGGCGAAGCTCTGAAACCCTGAATTTCTCCATTACATATCCCTACAAACAGTTACTGATATAAACAGCTTTCATCTTACATAAACCATACTGAGCTTACTATTCCTCAAATAACTCTTTCCAAACTCTAGCATAACTAGAAATGAATTCAAGACTCAGAGAGAGCCTCAGAAGAGAAATGTGAGATCACAAATGGTTCCCATTATCATCAAAATAAAAGGCACAACCACTGCCTATCGGAATTTCTATGAGGCTCTGAGGGCATTTACAGGTTTCACCTGACCTTCCTTCTTTATTCTCAATAGCTGCAGGGAATAGGATAGAGAGAGAGACGGGGGCCCTCCAATGCTTTCTCCACCAAGCAGCAAGAGTGATGTTCCCAAAGCAACAGCTGATGTTGTCACCTGCTGTTTAAAACCTTCAATGCTTCTCACTGCCCTAAGGATAAAAATCCACCCTCCTTCCAGATCCGGCGCCGGCCTCTCTCCCTAACACCATCTCCTGCCCCTTTCCTCCCAACAACTCTCCCTAATGCCACTCAGCCCCGCGGGTCTTCTACGTTCCATAAACATGCTGAGCTCTAGGAGGTCACCCTGTGGACAAAGAGGAGAAAGACACAACCAGCAGAGGAAACAGCAGGTGCAAAGGCCCAGAGGTTGGCAGGGAGGTAGCTGAGAGAGGCAGTTAAGGGCTCAGACTCTGGTGCAAGACTGGTCTTGGCTGGATCACTTAACAGTGTGCTCCTGTACGAGTCACTTAACCTCTGTGAGCCTGAGGTCCGTCACCTACAAAACGGGGATTAAAAACCACGCTCACCAGGACATGGCAGCAACCTAAGTGGCCATCGACAGATGAATGGATAAAGAAGATGTGGCATGTATACACAATGGAATATTACTCAGCCAAAAAAAGGAACAAAATTGAGTTATTTGCAGTGAGATGGCCGGACCTAGAGTCTGTCATACAGAGTGAAGTAAGTCAGAAAGAGAAAAACAAATACCATATGCTAACACATATATATGGAATCTAAAAAAAAAAAAAAAGGTTCTCATGAACCTAGGGGCAGGACAGGAATAAAGACACAGACATAGAGAATGGACTTGAGGACATGGGGTGGGAGGGGGAAGCTGGGATGAAGTGAGACTAGCATCGACATATATATACTACCATATGTAAAATAGATAGCTGGTGGGAAGCAGCTGCATAGCACAGGGAGATCAGCTCGGTGTTTTGTGACCACCTAGAAGGGTGGGATAGGGAGGGTGGGAGGGAGACGCAAGAGGGAGGGGATATGGGGATATATGTATATGTATAGCTGATTCACTTTGTTATACGGCAGAAACTAACACAACATTGTAAACAATTATACTCCAGTGAAGATGTTAAAAACAAAACAAAACAAAACAAAAAAACAAAAAAAACATGCTCACTGCACGGGGCCGCCGTGTGGATGAAATGAGCTGCCGCCCTTAGCAGGCTTGGCACCATGTCTGCACGTGGCAAATGCTCAGGGAATGAAAGCTCGTTTTACATGGTGGGTGATCACGTGAAAGGGACATGAAAGAGGAGGAGGAGGAGAGGCAGGTCTCCGGAAGCCACATGGAAAAGGGTCACACGTTCCATAACAAGTGGCTCAGACGGCTGTGGAGAGAGCCTCACCGTCTCCAAAGCAGGAATGTCACCAAGAGAATTGCTAACCGCCCGCCAGGCACTGTTCTCGGTGCTGGGGTGCAGGAAAGTCATGGGGTTCACACCCTAGAGGTCAGACAAACTGGACTAGAGCCCAGAGAGAGAGGAGGACTTGGAAGGCGGGGTATCGGGAAAGGTCTCGCCCAGAGACAACACTCAGGAGTCACGTCTCCAGTCGGCCTTGACACATGCCAGGCAGCCTGCTATGGCCGATCCATGCCCTAAATCACAGCCAGGCACTCACTGTGTGCTGGCACCATCAACGCTCAGGGCCACTTTAGAAGTCTGTCGTGTTTCTTACTACTCTCAGCAGTTGTATTTCCTTGAAAACTAATCTGAAGGCGGTTAAGGAGGAGGTGCCATTTGACAACACTAATGATGGTGACAAAGTCAGAGGCAAATGCCAGGTGGAGTTACACTGACCACAGCTGATGCAGCTTCCAACAGAGCCCAACGTGGGCCAAAGCACTGGGAACTGAGCCCCGATTCTCTGAAAGGCCCACGGGAACACCTGGATGGCAGCAGGTACGGTTCCCAAGTTATGTCCGGAAGGTGCACAACTCATGAGCTAATAAGGTGTGAATGCTTATCAGTCAACATTTGGGTTTTGTCGTTTAGGCTGGAGAGAAGACGGCAGAAAGATTTAAGAAGTTTAAGTCACTAGGCTGTTTGGCAACATCTGTCAAACTTTTGAAATCACTCACCTGTGGCTTAGCAAACCCCTGCTGTGGAGTAGCCTGTGCCTCTATTTGCACATGTGCTCAAGCAGAAGTTTAGCTCCAAATGGCTGGAACCCACCTAAATGCCCAACCACAGGGAACTGGGGAAATCTATCAGGTTCCACTGCTGTCTCCCACTGCCTGCCACTTGGCAGACATCACTAGTTAATCACGGCTACCTTCCTCAAGAAGATACCCAGGCAGCCCTAACCAACTGATCAGTGTGTTGGCCTACGTGATGACACCTATTTAGTATCCCTGGCCTAAAGGGTCATCATTGACAGGGAAAGGTGTCATCAAGGTGACATTTGAGTTGGGGTTTGTAAGATGATGTCTTTGGAGCTTCAAGAGACTGAGCAATCCCTTCCAGCTGAGGCATCAGGGAAGATGATCTCCAAAAATAATGTGTCTGTGAAAAAGCTTTTAAGTCTGTGAAAATCCCAGGAATTATCATAATTACCTGCCAAATCATGAAACGATTATAAATTTTAAAAAAAAGCCTCTGGCACTTCCTTTTATATCAAAATGTTCTATCTAATCACATTCAAGTAAATCTTGCTTCACTCCTCCTTTGGCTATCTAACCGAATTAGACACTTCCTGATTAATTAGACCAAGACACTCCCAAATTTTAACAGCAACTGAGACTCTTTTGGTCACATACTCAAACTCTCTGAGAATGTTCACTTGATGCCTCAGAATCTACCTCAGTTTTATAAAACACACAAACTGTTTGTGGGTCCCAGTGACACTGGCCGTGGGGAGGGATCTAGAACCTCCCTCTGCGGTGAAGACACTACGCCCACCTGGGTAAAGACAAAGCCCTAGCCAGTGCCCACTTGCCTTAACATACTTTTGAACACCAACTATTATATCCATCAGCTCATGTGACCCTCGCCACCCTCCTGTCAGGTGGGCAGGGCCTCCTATGGATGGGGCCTCGAGGCTCAGAGAGGTCAGGCTGTGAGTCGAAGGCATCAGAGTCAGAGCCACTGTCTGTGTTCCCTGCCCTCCACCCTGGGGCACAGGAGAAAGCTGAGCCCTTCAGGGGTTAAGGAGATGAGTCAGTCCTGCAGAGCAGAGGGAAGCAGCACAGTGTGGACCAGTGGCTCCCAGAGCAAGCTGATCATGAGTTGCTCGGAGGGCTTCTGAGAAATGCAGATTTCTGGGCTTCACTCCCAGAAATGCTGATTCAATGTGGGGGAGTCCAGAGCAATACTTTTTAAAGACCCCAGTGACTGTGATGATCGATCAGACTTGGGAACCACTGTCAAAGACAAAGGGGAAGGATTTCACACACTCAGGTGTGAATTGCAGTGGGGCCACTCCCTAGTTTTAGAAACCTAGGTTTTTCAGTTCATCATTTGTAAAATCGGGATGTCACGGAAGCTCCTCCACTTGTCAGCTTTCAACTTCCAGATTCTCAAGGAGGTGAACAAAGGCACAACCAGAGAAAAACCACATCAAGCCTGCCGGCCAACACCAGATGGCAGCAACCACCACGCACAGCGCTGTTACTCCTGCGATGGCAGAGTTAAGTCTGCAACCGAGGGGGCTGTGAACTGGGGCAGGGATGTGAGCTGTCTGCTACCCACCTGAGGCAAGCACAGGAATTCACAATAAGTGTTTCGAAACATCTGAAACAATTTCATATTGGTATGAAATCCAGGAATTCCGGAATTTTTCTAGTTGGTTTTTTTTTTTTTGTATTTTACAAAAGTACCCATTTGCAATGAATTGGAAATACTTAAAAACAAACAAAACCAAAACCAAAAAACCCAAAAAACCTGGCTCTTCCGCACAGATAGTTTGAGAAGCACCTATCGACAACACAGATGCTATACTTGAAACAACGTTTTGCATTAATAATTATTAGAAACAATGACTAATAATGATGAAAAAAGCCAAAATACGATCATTTTTGGATGAAGAGAACTGAAAAGAAAAATAAGAACCAATGTTATCAACATCTGTTGGTCTTTTAGATGTATATACCTTGTTTCCTTGTACAGAGTCAATTTAGGCTTGAAGACTAAGAAAATCAGGAACGTTAACTGAAACAACACATGTCCAGACCTAGCTGAGGTCACAGATGTCTTCAAAAAAAATTACAGCTGCCATCGCTCTCTTTGAGACTGATGGTGGGCCTTTCCCGCAGCTGCCTGATCATGCCCATCTCCCAGAGGAGGAAGGAGAGGCTCAGGAACTGAGCAGCAAACCAAAACAGAGGCACAAAGAAGGTAAACACCTTGCCCAAGGCCACACAGGAAGCAAGCAGCAGAACTGGTTTTCAAATTTCTGAGTCCATGTTTTGGACTTTCTACCCTGCTTCTCTGCATATACCATGACCAGGATGCTGAGCTGGCATCTCAAGATACCAGAGGACCTGGAGAAGGTGATAAACCTGGGATCAAGTACAGAGAGCATTACCCAGGTAAGGGGCACCATCACGCACAAGCACGCGCATACACGCGCACACTCTGGGAAAAGGCACCGTCTCTGGCTGCTCCCGAGGCCCGGTCTGGCTTATCACAGACCAGTCTGCAACCAGCCCCCTCGGGGGGACCCTGGCAGTAAGGGAAGGAGCGCCCAGAGTAAACAAGAACCTTAGCAAAGGCAGGAGCTACTGTGAAACTCAGGGTCCAAGGAGAAACCCAGAAACTTGGCCGGCAGCCAAGATGGGCCTTCTTCAAAGTGGTCATTGCTTCATGTGAAGGCACTGTGCAAACCAGTGTGTAAATGAAAATTCCAACATGAAGACGTTCCAGGGGACTGTCAGGAATACTTGGAGATGTTTGGCATCAACGAGCCCTCTAAGCAGGGCCTCGAATCAGGTGTAGAAAAACGAGGGGCGTGAAGGTCAAACCCAGGTCCTGTCTATTCACTGCTGTGTGACCTGGAGTAAATTACTTCACACCTCTGACTCTTGGTATCTTCTTTGTAAAATGAGGGTATCGTTCCCTATTGTCCAGATTTGTCATGAGGAACAAAGTGATGACAGAGTTTGGGGAGCGCCTGGTGCCTGCCACAGTGAGTGATCCTTAATTTATCGTAACGGAGCGCCTCCTCGTGTCCGGCGGTGTTCCAGGTGCTTTACAGGAGCAGGCACCACGGCCTGGGAGGTTGAGCTTTATGCCCATTTTACAGATGAGGAAAGCAAGCCTCAGCAAGGTAAAGCGATTGCCCAAAACCAGTCTGCTAGAGGGGGCCGGTGTGACTGCGGGGCTCGGGGTCCTGCATCTCCCGAGCCTCCTGTTTCCTTGTGGCTTCCAGCCCACCTTGCGCTCTGATTCTGCTGTGTGGGGCTGACCCCGGGAAGGCGTGCAGACTCGCCCTGACGAGGCAGAGCTCTGGCATCTCGGGACTGATCCTCCTGGATCACTGTCAAGCTGCCCAGTGACAGGTTCACCGGGAGCCCAGGGAGCAGCTCCATCCTCAAGTCCACCGAGATAGCCCCATGGGGGCTCCATCCTCAGCGCCACTGAGATAAGTAGAAGCCTGCAAGGAGGCCGAGGGATAAGTTCCCGTGGAAGAGAGACTTCCTTCACCTCCTCTGTAACGAGCCGTTCTGTGCTCAGAACGCCGGGCTTGAGAGAGGGGATGCTTAAAAACATTTGGCTGGTATTATGGTTTAATGGGGGAGGAGGAAACACCCAGAACTAATTAATTACGGGAAGCCTCTGAGAAACAGATGTTATGTAACTGTTAAAGCCCAGCCACAGAGCTGCTGGGTCCCTGTCCCCGACGTTTGCCCTCATTTCTCCTGACACCCGACCATTCAGAGAATACACCGGGCAAGCTGTTGAGAAAGGTCACACACGGCAGCAGCTGCTACCCACCCAGATAACACCTTTTCTTTCCTGCTTTCCACTAATGGCCCTTAAAGAGCAAAGGCAGAATATACGGAAATGGCAATAATAAAAGAGCAGCCAACACCTTCCTGGTGGTTGTTTGAGACAAATGAGCAAGGACAGGGGAAAAAAAGCAAAAACAAACCCTGAGCCCCAGCCCTCTGCTGAAAGACACGTTCCTATCAGAAGAATAACACAAGAGGCATCATGCATCTGTGGAGGTTTTTAAACAGGTTCCATCAACTGTCACCCATCCTGGGACTTCCCTGGCGGTCCAGTGGTTAAGGCTCCGTGCTTCCACTGCGGGGGCCACGGGTTTGATCCCTGGTCGGGGAACTAAGATCCTGCATGCCACGCAGCATGGCCGAAAAAAAGAACCTGTCACCCATCCCGGTGGCATTACCAGAGGGGTCGCACAGCCTGGTGTTTAAGGCACAAACTCCAGAGCCCAGCGACCTGGGATTCCCCCCCTTCTAGCTGTGACTTCAGGCAAGAAGCTTTCACCAACCTGGGTCTCAGTTTCTCATTCATAAAATGAGGTTAACAGTGTAGATTTCACAGGGTTTTTGTGAGATCTGAGCAAGGTGATATATACGCAAGAGGTGCTCAGCTAGGAGCCCACAGGCACTGAGTGCTCCGTAACTGTCGGCCATTATTATGCCATTAAACCGGCATCAAGAAAAACATCCCGTGTCACTGGTCCCACAGAATCTACAGCCTTAACCACCTTCAGATCTGTCCCCACTCTTCCATCTCTGTCACCCAAGCCTTGGTTGAGAAGCCTCCCATCTCCCACCTGGACAAACACAACAGTCTCCAGCTGGCATCCCGCTGCCCTCTTGTCCTCCGCCCCACCCCCAAGCTGGCGCTCAAATGGCCTCCCTGTGACTCAAACCCGATCACATCCCTTCTCTGCTTAAAACATTTCACTGATGTTGACGAAGAAATGACAAGAGGTCTGCAATTTGCTTCAAAAGAATATGGAGGTGAAGGCAGTGGAGGGTTAGGCATGGAGTAGGATTGGCCTTGGCAGCTGGAGCCGGATGAGACCGTGTGATGGGTATAGGGGGTGCATTACACTATTCTGCCTACATTAAATTTCTCCAGAATCCAAAGTTTAAAAATATCTTTCAGTGGCTTTCCACGAATTTCCCTGGCATGGCATACAAGCGATGGGAGGAGGGGCAAGGTGGGGAAGGGAGGGAAGAGGTGGGAAGGGGAGAGAAAGAATATTTCAAGGGAAAAACCGACACTGATCATATGAGATTTCATCCTGCCCCTACACTTCCCTCTGTGCATATCTCCTAGAATCCTATCCACCCTTCAAAGATGAATTCATATCTCAGTTTACCTTACTCCCCAGATCCTTTGACACGTTTATCCATGTTCTCCATAAATGATTCCTCAAGAGTGTAAGAGCAGTTATTGTTTTCTGAGCACTTACTACATGTCAAGCACTTTCAGGGCCACAGAAAAAGGCTCTTTTGTAAGAAAAGGTGTGTCTCTGAGCGGCCACAGCCCCGCAGGGGCTCAGTGCGTGGCGCACGGGCTGGACACAGCTCCCACTGGTCCTGAGAACCACATGCCCTCGTGCAGTGTACAACCTGCACAACGACACACAGAGGCCTTAGACACTTTGCTAGGTGCCCTGCTTCTCCCATCTTACAGGGGAGGAAACTGAGGCCCAAAGCAGCTAGAACATTCACCCATGGTCACACAGAGATGAGGGCACTAGGTGACGCCAGACCCACGCTCCGTTTCTTACACACGGCACCCACAGGAGGAGGTGTGGCCCTACGTGGCCAGCCTCCATGCACCCCAGCACAGAGTGCTGCCTCCCAGGCCTGTCATGAAACGCAAGACCTCACCCGACTCCACATGTCTTCCAAGGGATGGCGGCCAAAGCCACTGACAACACCTGACACTTCTGGGGCTTATTTCTGCTGGATCAGTGAAGGGTGGGGGGGCAACAGAGGAGAAGACGGTGAAGGCCCCTTTCTGTTAACACAGCAGATAATGTCATTTAGCTGCCATCGCACAGTGGTTGTAATTATAACCCGTTACAAGTACAAAACACTGTGCTCGGCCGGGCTATGAAAATGGGTCAAGAATTACTTTAAAAGGCTTTGCTAGGTGTCCCTGGTGGCGCAGCGGTTAGGAATCCGCCTGCCAATGCAGGGAACACGGGTTCAAGCCCTGGTCCAGGAAGATCCCACATGCCACGGAGCAACTAAGCCCGTGTGCCGCAACTACTGAGCCTGCGCTCTAGAGCTGCAAGCCACAACTACTGAGCCCGCATGCCACGACTACTGAAGCCCACACGCCTAGAGCCCATGCTCCGCAACAAGAGAAGCCACCGCAATGAGAAGCCCATGCACCACAACGAAGAGTAGCCCTGGCTCGCCACAACTAGAGAAAGCCCGCATGCAGCAACGAAGACCCAATGCAGCAATCAATTTATTTTTTTTTTTAAAGTCTTTAAAAAAGGCTTTGCTGCCCTCTCTTTTCAAAAGCACTGCTGTTACAGGCTTGCTCACAGAGGACAGCTATCGATTCCCAGGGATCCTGGGCTTGGAAGGCAGCTCGGTGCTGGCCTCGTCTGTCTCCCCAGCACAGAAAGCTTTCTCCAGCCTGCTGGTGGTGGGGTGGGGAGGAGGAAGGAGGTGGGGAGACGGAAGGGGTGGAAAGAGGAAGGGGAGAGGCCATCATCATCAAGAGCAAACATCTGCCAAGCGCACACCTGGGCCGGCCCCAGTTCCCAGCAGCATCCCTCTGTGAGCTCATCCACAGACAACCTTTTGAGGCCCAGCCATGGCATTGTCTCTTCTTTAAAAATTCATCTTCAGTATCCGAAAATTCTCAGAGATTCATTCATTCAACAAATTTCTATTTGCATCTACTAAGCCCTGTACATCTATCAAGTACTACAGACATAGTAGCAAATGAGAGAAAAATCCCTGCCTTGGTGGTTTCTCCATTCTAGTAGCGACACCGCCCCACCCCGACGAGGAGACGGAGGTGCACGGAGGTTCAGTCCTCGTCAAGACTAACGAGCTGAGGCCTTGGGCTCTGAACTTGGAGCCCGCGCTCACCACCACCACGAGGGACCATCTCTTGGCTCTGGGGTGGTTCATTTATAAAGTTCCTCCTGTCTGCAGCCACTTCTGGAATGACTTCGTTCGCCTATGCAGTCATTCGCTGGTGTGCCAGGCGCTGTCCTGGGTTCTCACTGGGAGCTCACCCTCACCAATAGTGGAGTTGGCGGATATGCCACCTTCTCTCCAGGTTCTGGGCATCAGTGGTGACTCGGGGAGCTCCCTGCCCCCGAGGGATTCAGACACTGACAGTCCCCATACAGCACAGCCAGTGTCCCAGCCAGAACACAGTGGGGTCCCGGGGGCCAGGGGAGGGGTCCAGAAGACTGTACACAAGGGGAGGCTTGCGGGGCGGGAGGAGGTTAGCCAGCAGGAGGCAGGAGAACCAGGACACACCCAGGCCCGGCCGCGTCCGAGCCGCAGCACTCCTGTGCCCCCCAGGCTCCTGTGCTATACAGTGGGGACCCATCGTGCTGAGCGGGCAGGGCTGGTGGGAGACCCAGATGGGACAAGAGCTGACCTCAGAGCCCCAGGCTGGCACACAGGAGGGGCTCACCCTGGGACAGCTTCTTCTCATTCTTGAGAACTGGATGCCAGACCTAGGAAGTTACATAATATCACAGATCTACCACTCGCTCCCCAATTCAGAGGTTTCTCCAGAAAATATTTCACCCTGAAGTGCTGTTTTTAAGTTTATTGTGCAGGGTGCTGGAAAGCAACGGATTTCATATAAAGATGTAAATCCTGAAGTTATGTGGCTCTTTGTCACAGTCTAATGTCTTCCAGGAATCAGGGGAGACTGGTGCATTTTTAATCATATTCCTTCAGAAGGAATACATAGAGCCCTCCTGAATATTTTGAACACGGCTCGATAAATTATGCCCACGTTTCAAAAGAAAGACAGTAAATGAAAAACATTAAATTTTATGAGCATTGAAAAATGTTTCTCTCCCTGGATGGTCTCTTTCTCATACCAAACAGCACTGGCTTAAAGCTGAGAGGAGCCCCCTTCAGGTAATGACCACCTTGCTTCTCCAGGGTGGACACAGTCATGCTGGGCAGTGAACTGTGGACACAGACAGCTGGACAGAAGGACACTGCTGCTCAAGTGCACGTGTGCAGTGTGGGCGGGTGCTGGAGGCTGAACTTGGAGCGCCTCCATACGGTGAAGGACGTGGACTGCCCTCCAACACCTTCCTTGTCAAAGAAACAAAGGTCTTGCCTTCAGCAAGCTAAACAGGCGATGCCTGGCCTAAAAAATTGATTGGCCTCCCACTTTCATAATGACTCAGCCCCCAAAACACCGATGAGACATTCAGGTAGAAATCTATTTATGCCAAGAAAGAAAATGCCTCATACACCCAATTCCACAGCACACTGAATACTCTCCACCTGCAGAGGCCTCAGAGGCTCCTCTGGAAGCTGCTGCAGAGAGAACACGAGTTTGGCTCAAGGATGCAGCACATCAGGTTGAAGCAGCCGAGGAAGGGCCCTGGAGGTGTCACGCCACGGTGACTCAGCCCCGGAAACTTCCACTTTGCACCAGTTTCATGGCAAGATCTGCCTGCTTCCTTGGTGCTTGTATTCCTAGAACCTGCGCTGGATTGTCCCAGACCTGGGATGAGTGCCAGCTGCCGGGTCAGGACTGCCAGTTCACAGGTTCTTCCAGGAGGCTGTCACCCTTGCACTGCGGGGCAGACCACCCTCACTGCACAGCAGGACAATCCTTCTCATCTCCACTAAGCACCGGGATGAATGGGTTGGGAGATGGTCACAAGCTTTCTTCTTCTAAGCGAGATTTTTAAAAACCTCCTTAGATGACCTCAGCCAGTCCCACGGTTTTAGATAGCACCTGCACCCTGATGACCGCTAAATACACATCTCCCACTGGGACCCCCAGACTCATACATTCAACTGCTCATTCAGCAGCCCCATTTGGAATATTTGTTTAATTTACCATTTTATCTTTTTATCTTTTATGTTTTTGGCCGTGCGGCTTGCGGAATCTTAGTTCCTCGACCAGGGATGGAACCTGTGCCCCCTGCAGTTGAAGCGCAGAGTCCTAACCGCTGGATCGCCAGGGAATTCCCTTCACTTGCATATGTAATCGGCATCCCATACTTCAAAGGAAATGGCCTGAAAAGCCAACACTTGATTTCCCCCCTCAAGCCTCCTCCCACTTGACAATTCCCAGCTTCCTTCCATCTGCTCAGGCCAGAAACTTTGGAGCCACCCCGGACTCTTCTTTCTCTCATAGCCCACACGCAGTCCACAGCAAGTTCTGATGGTTTTCTTTTCAAAGCAGATCTAGAATCCAGCCATCTCTCACCACTTCCTCTGTCAGCACACCAGGCCCAGCCACCAGGCCGTCTCACCTGGACCCCAGCAAGAGGCCCCTGGCTACCATCCATCTGCTTTCAACAGACTGGCCACTGTCGCTCTGCTCAAAAACTCACCAGTGGGGACTTCCCTGGTGGTCCAGTGGTAAAGAATCTGCCTTCCCATGCAGGGGACGTGGGTTTGATCCCTGGTCTGGGAACTAAGATCCCACATGCCACGGGGCAACTAAGCCCGCGTGTCACAACTACTGAGCTTGCGTGCCTCAACTAGAGAGCCTACGTGCCGCAAACTACAGAGCCTGCGTGCCACAACTACAGAGCCTGCGTGCCACAACCAGAGAGGGAAAAAACCCGCATGCCACAACTAGAGAGAAGCTGTCACGCTACAACGAAAGATCCTGAATGCCTCAACGAGGATCCCGCATGCCACAACGAAGACAACGAAGACCCAACGCAGCCAAAAAAAAAAAAAAAAAAAAAAAGAAACTCACCAGTGGTTCCCCGTGTCACTCAGGTCAAAGCCAAGTCCATACAACAGCCTGGGGGGGAGGCCCGGTCCATCCAGCCCGTACGTCTCTGACCTCGGCTCCTACGGCCCCTCCCTTCTTCACCAGCCTCATGTCTGTTTCTGAAACACCAGGGCCTTTGCAGAGGACTTCCCTCTCCCAGGTAACTAACCACCAGGCACATTCCCTCCTCCACCTTTGGGCCTTTACTCCAAGACCACCTGGCCAGCACGGCTTTCCAAGTCCACCCGTATAAACTAGTCCTCCCAGCCCCATCACTCCCTGCACTTGTTCTGATTTTTATGCGGCCCTCACTACCATCTGACTACTGTTTCTTCAAACTCACTTGCTCCTCTCAAGGGAGAAGCGAAGGAGGGCAGCGATCTCTGGGCATGTGTGTACTGCTGTCCCCCAGGGCCTGGAATAGTGCCTGACACACAGTAAGCGTGCAATAAATGTGTGTAGCATATGGGCAGAGAGGAACAGAAATTACCCATGAATGTTTTTAAATGTTAAAAAACATTCAACCACGTTAGAACTCCAGGGCTCATATCCACAGCGAATGACCTCTGCCTGCGATGAAGTTAGTGCTATACAATGAACATTTGTGTCCCCCAACCACAATTCGTGTGTCAGAGTCTAACCCCCAATGTGACGGTGTGAGGAGACGAGACCTCTGGGAGGTGATTAGGTCATGAGGGTGGAGCCCGCATGAATGGGGTTAGTGCCAGTCGTAGCCCATTCGGGCTGCTATAACAAAGTACCACAGACTGGGTAGATGATGAACAACAGACATTTATTTCTTATAGTTCTGGAGGCTGAAGTCCAAGATTGGGGTGCCAGCTTTGTGGGGTGAAGGCCCTCTTCTAGGGTGCAGACGGCTGACTCCTCACTGTGCCCTCATGTGGTAGAAGGAGCAAGGCTGCTCTCTCCAGGCCTCTTCCATAAGCTCACTCCTGAGGGCTCTGTCCTCATGACCTCAGCACCTCCCATGAGCCCCACGTCCTAGTACCATCACCTTGGGTGTTAGGTTTTCATCGTATGGATTGGGGCAGGGGGACCACGAACATTCATACAACAGCAGTGCCCTTTAAGAAGAGACATGAAAGCTTGATCTCCACCATGTGAGGACACAAGAAGATGCTCATCTGCAAACCAGGAAGCTGACCCTTTCCCAAGAACTGGACCTGCTGGTGCCCTGGTCTCGGACTTCCAGCCCCCAAACTGTGAGAAATAAATGCCTGTTGTTTGTAAGGCACCCAGTCTGTGGCATTTTGTTACTGCACCCTGAACGGACTAAGACGCCTCACTCAGGGGCTCTCCTCTGCTTGAGGAAAGAAGAGGAAGGTGATGGGGGAGGATCCAGCAAGGTGGGGACCACAAGCCTCAGGCCAGGGTCAAGGCCTGGTGGCGCTTCCCTGCAGGTGAGCAGGGCCTGTCTTGTTGACCAGGCTGCCACAGGCCCAGCCCATGTGCTGCGACTCCCAGGTCCTGCTTGCACAACCTGTCAGCCCAGCTCAGGTCATCGAATCACCAGCAGGAAAGCAGAAGGTGGCCACCTCTCCCTTCCCGAGCACAGTTCTTAGCGAACAACTTTAACTTGCTTTTTGCACATCGGCATCTCCCGCCCCCGGACTGGAGGTGTTGCTGTCTGGGCAAGGGCTGCGCTTGGGCTCACTGCTCTGTCTCTGGGTCAAAACACAGCGATCTGTCCTCAAAGCCCACCGATGAACGGCCTGTCGGTCTCTGCAGGCAGCCCAGGGGCTCCAACACCGAGAAGAAGGGACGGCAACGCCTACCCCCACTCCCATCTGCTTGAGGGATGTTCTTCCACATAAATACAAGACCCCTCTCAACTCCTGCCCTAGGGGTTTCTGGAAACTTCTTTGAGGGATTTTTAAACAAACACCAATGATGTTCTGACCCAAGAGGTTTGAAATGGAAGAGACAAGAAGGCGTGTGGGCACTGGATAGGGACAGGCTTCAGAGGCAAGGGGGCCTCAGGGAGGACAGCCTCCGTCATCCCCCCATGAGAGGGGGCCTCAGCTCCCGCACTAAAACAGGGTGACGGTGCCCACCTCGTTGGGGGAGTGGGTGTGAAGAATCAATCCAATACACCGTGTACATAAAACTCCAGACACAGAGCCGAGAACACAGCAAGCGTGCAATGGAGGGGAGTGAGGAAGAGAGGAGAAGAAAACACACAGAGGACGCACAGCCCTGGACACCCCGGCTCCAGGCCTCTGGAACGTCCACCGCAGGGAGGAAGGCTAGTTCTGAAGTTAGAGAATGCCCTGGGGCCTTTGCAACAGAGGCAACAGTGGATTTCCACATATGACATCATCTCTGAGCCACTCCCCACTGCTGAGAAATCTGCCCCCCGACATCCCAGGACCCACACCTGGACCACCTCCATCGCCCTCTGCACAGTGGCCAGTGCCCGGCTCCTCTGAGGTCACGCGTTCTGTTCCTCTCACCAGGCAGCCCCACGTGCCAGATCCTTCCACGTTCTCTCCTCCAGAAACGTCCACGTACCTCACCCAGCTGGATGTCATCAGTCTGCCGTGTGTCACGGACCCTCCACTCTGTGCTGTGCCCTTCCCTTCAGCCCTGTGAGCTCCCTGAGGTCAGGAATGCCGCTGCGTCCCCAGAGCACAAACCCTGTGATGCTCAGCCCAGCACATGGCACACTGGAGGCCCCTGTGTTCGGTAAGTTTCACGACTCCACGTGCAGAAAACCAGGCCCGGGGGCCCTGTAGCCAGGGAGAGAGGACCGTTCCAGCTCGACAGAAAATTCCCAACAACGACTGTTAACCCTCAGCAGGACAGGAGGTGAGCTCCCTGCCACCACGGGATCCTGAGCAAAGGCTGGTCCCTGCCAACCTTCCCAGCACAATTCCACACTTTTTTGTTGTTGTTGTTAACTCGCTATGGCCCAACACAGTGGTCTCCCAGCTCTCCAAGGAGCCCTTCCCCATTCCAGAGCCTCCGTCTGCTGTTTCTTCTGCTTTCTACTCTTCCTTTCTCTCCTTCTCATCACTCGGGACTCAGTTCAAACGTCACCTCTGCAGACAGGCCACCCTGTGTGCAGTGGCTCTTCTCAGCATGGGTTCTGTTCACCTCACGCCTGCACGGAATCCCCTTCCCGTGAGCGTGGCTGGACCCAGTGACTTGCTTCTCAAAGAACAGAAGACGGAACGGCATTGAGATGCTACGGCTAAGATGAGGTTACAAAGGCTGACGTCCCTCCTGCCGTCACCCTCACAGCTGCTCGTCACCGCTCCCTACGATGGGATGCTCAGCTACGTCAGCTGTCCTGCGCATCAGGACCTGAGGCCCCAAAGGGAAGGGGCACATGATCTGGTACTGACGGACTGGCACATACATGTGCTGGATAGCAAATTTAGCCACAAGTCAACAATAAATAACATGTTCTTTTAAACTACTAAGTTTGAGAGTAAATGTTACGTAGAAGTAGATTAACTTACTTGTTGATGACTTGTTTGCACTCTATTCAATTTGCTAGAATATAAACTCCATAAAGGCAAGACCAAGTCTGTTTTGTGTGTGCGCGCACACACACACACACACACACACACACACCAGTGCTTGACGAAGGCTCCCGATAAATATTTGTGACATGCAAAAGTGGCATCGACACAATATCCATGGGAGTCAGCAGGTGAGGTCAGAAGGTCTTTGGTGTTAGGATTCCGTGACCTCAGCCACACTTGGAAACGCCTTCCTGGGAGAGCCTCTTCGGAAGCTCTTCTGTGGGGCTGCACACATGGGAGAGGACACTCAGCAATGATGGGCAAGGGGGGACAGCTGCCATCTGCCCACATGTGCCAAGCGCTTTACAGGAGCTGCCTCGCCTCATCCTTTCACATCAACCTCCCTCTTGAAGATGAGGAAAATGAGACCCGCAGAGCCGAAGGAACTGGCCGAAGCCACCCTGCGAGTCAGGTTCGAAGCCTGGTCTGTCTGATTCCCAAAGTGGGGAGCTACTCACTTCACAACACCGAACCTCAAATCACTGCACCGGCAAAAGGAGGCTGGGAGAGTCGCAGCGACTCTGCAGACGCCCCCTCTGTGAGCAGTTTACTCCGGGGAAGGAACTGACATGTGATTTTGGTACCGACAGAGTAATATCAACACAAGTTGCTTTGTAAATTTAGCCAGAAATGAACAGGCCTTTCAAAAACAACTTGCTGTTTTGAAAAAAGGCTTCATCCAAAGAAGAGACCTGGGCGGGGCGGGGGGGAGATGTCCCTGCAGAGGCTCCCACCTCCGCCCCACACTCTGGGGGCTGCACGGGCCGGGTGGGTGAGGGAGGGGGGGATGGAACGCTGTTCTCCACTTTCCAACACGGCCCCTCCCTGCAGGGAAGGTGTTTCGCTCGTCAGGGAACGTGTGGAGCCTGGCTAGCGTCCATTTCCTCAGTTGCCCAGGAAGGTCTGAGCAGCTCCCAGTGGACAGGATGGCGGCTGGAAGGAGCCGCCTGTAGTCAGAGAAAACCCTGCCTGTACCAAGGACAGAGCCTTCAAGGGGATGCTGTTCAACTGACAGGCACGTCTGAGCTCATACGGTGGCAACAGGTTTACTACATCGAAAAGTAACTTGAAGGTCACCCCCCATAACCCTATGTCTCATCCAGTCCTTGACAACACCAACCAACACACACACACACACACACACACACACACACACACACACACACACACACACACGGCCTCCAGCCTTCCACCAGCAGCTCCTTGCAATGGGCGTCCGCTGTTTACTGCCCAGCTCTTACTCCTCCTTCTTGCAGTAGAACCTGGACTTGCCTTTGCAAAACCTGAGCTAAAATAACGGAGAGAGATGTTTAACTAGATGAAAAGTTAACACTTTGGTATGGCATAAAGGCCATAGGCTAGGACCAGCTTCGTGGGCCTGTGGCCAGTGCGCTCACATGGGGTGTGCGTTTCAAAGAGGGGGAGGAACCTGCACTTGGGGCTTAACGCTCTGTGTTCACCATCTTGAAATTCTTATTCATTTCATCTCTGAATTGCCGATTTGTACGTGAAGTCTGATGGGACCATGGAGCGTGTATGTGAGCAGAGGACACGGGTTCTTGGCCGTCTGCTTCCCCACCCTCACAGAACAAGCGCTGCCACGCTCCATCCCCACCCTAACACGGGCCTGCTGTGGACACGTGCCCCCATGTGTCAGGTCCCAGGCAGGGCCCCAGGTGCCTGGGAGGGTCTGCACTTGCCCTGCAAGTATCCCCACGTCCAAGGAAGGGTGACATTAAATAGCAAATAAAATTTTTAAAAAACATCTCAACAGGTCAAGAGAGAGACTACAGAAGGAAGGAAGACGTTTTTACCCTGATTTTTGAACAAAGACCAGCATTTTCATCTTGCACTGGGCCCTGCAAATTATGCAGCCAGCCCTGCACCAGACAAATGACAGATCTAAGGAAAATATTTCTAGAATACAGATGACAAAGAGCACTCACAAATGACCGAGTGGGAGGGCCCCTCTCCCTTTCTCCACCACAGGCTTTCGGGAGGATCGATCTCACCCCCATCCCGAGGGACTGGCTCAGGGATGGCACCATCAGGAGTCTAGGAGAAGGGAGACGTTGGTGGAGGCTTCTGGAAAGAGAAGTTGGCTGCCTCCTCTGGGTGCTGTGACCGGGGGCTGGGGGCTCTGGAGCCTCTCAGGAGGTGCGTGGGGAGACAGAAGTGCACGCCTTAGAAGCAGGGGCAGGGGCGGTGGGGGGGGGACTTTAGTCCTTCGTGACTGCTTCCATCTTGCTGGACCATGCCTCACCTGCCGCTGCCTTCTTCAGGACATTTTGGAAAGGCAGCTCGGAGATCAAGGCCAACAGTCAAACTGGGGCCCTGAGGAAAGTGAAGCCTTGGCGGGTGCTTTAAAAGATCCACACCTCACAGCTTTGGGAGCGATGTGGCACTGTGACATGAACAGGAGAGAAGACAAATCTAGATTTGCATCCCATAGACTGGGAGTTTGAGATTGACATGTACACACTGCTATATTTAAAACAGATAACCAATAAGGACCTACCTACTGTAGAGCACAGGGAACTCTGCTCAGTACTCTGTAACAACCTAAATGGGAAAAGAATTTTTGAAAAAAGATAGATACTTGTATATGTATAACTGAATCACTTTGCTGTACATCTGAAACTAACACAACATTGTTAATTGACTGTACTCCAATACAAAAAACTAAAAAAAAAAAAAGTAGCTTAAAAAAATTTAAAAAAAAGATTTGTCTCAGAAATAACTAATTTTCTTGTCAACTGCATTATTATGAACTTTCATCAAATCTTTAACCGTGGTCATTTTTAAGTCTTTTGTCATTTACAGACAGTTCTGGGTGTACTCTGATGATTTTGCAAATATGTTCCTATAAAAGGGTTTCATCTTCAAGAAATTCATGGAAAAGACTCTGACAAGTACAGGTTTCTGGTAACTGACTGTACTCCTGAACTGAATGAATAAGCATTTTCAGAACTCTAATGAAAAACTGATGAACTCATAAAAGTGCTAACAAAAGATCAAGATGAAAAAAAAAATGAATTACATGGGACTGAGTGAACTGATGAGGATGAGTATAATTTTTGTGACTTTCTGTCTGAATTAAAAAAAAAAAAAAAAAATCCCACAAGGACTCAGAGGCAAAGAATATACAAATCAATTTTCACTGCAAAGTAAAGGAGCTGTTACAGTGGAGGATTACTGGACTGAATGTCAATATTATGACATAGTATGAGTGTGTTTCATGTTTGGTAATTGCAATCATTGTTGCTTTTGTTGTGGTCATCCATGTACAATGCTTGGTGTCAGTCTATTTATCTCTTGTAAAAAAAAAAAAAAAAAAAAAAAACCTCTTCAATAAAAATCCTTTTTGGTGGTGGCAAAAAAAAAAAAAAAAAAGATTTGTATCCCAGCTCCATCACCCACTAGCTGGGTGGCCTCGAACAGGTGACATATCTTAAGCTCAGTGTGCTGTACTCCGTGTCTTTGTCTGTAAAAGGGTCTACTGCTATCTGCTGCCTAGGCTGGTTAAGAAGATAAAATCGAAAAAAAGATTCTCCAGGGCCTGGCCAAGGCTGGTACTAAATGAACACTCGGCCCCTTTGCCCTCTGCGGCCTCCTCCAGTACCAGCCTCAGGGGACGGCTGCAGGAAGGCTCGGCTTCCCCGTACCTTGATGGTCCATGTCGAAAATGGGGCAACAAGCGATGTGTCCCTTTGGAATACACAAAGCAGGACAAATGTCACCAGTTAAAATGCAAACCCTGGGTAAAGAAAAACACAGTCTCCCAGTATCTTTTCTCTAGGACAGAACTTTAAGGTATTAGAGTCACCACAACCCAAAGAGCAGCCGGTGAAAAGTGCCAGCATGCTCAGGCCAAGCCAAACAGCGCCGTGACACACGCAGGGCAGTGCACACAGAGTTTCTTCATGTCATGTCACAGTGCCACCTGCTAAAAGATTTCTTTTTTAAATTCCTGCCAAGAACTTCTCTGTAGTCAGATTTATTTATGGCTCCCATACCATCTTGAGATGCTAAGCAGAGACTCTATTTTGAACACCGTGGCTCTACCTGTGCTACACTGAGTTCCAGACCAAAACTTTCTCCCTAAACGCTGAAAGACCACACTGTTAAGTCATTTCAACCTTCTGTTAGCTACTCTGGGAACAGTCAGTGCCTCCGGGTCTCTGGCGATGGTCTAATTTAATTTGATTTAAAATGTAAATATCACGTTTTTCTACCTCCCTCGAGGCCAACCGTTTCTTCTTCAAATATGGTGACGGTTTAATAAAGACAGAAAGTGCCCTGGCCACTGTTACACACTCAGACCCAGACAGACTGTCTTCGTGGCTGTGTCTCAACCCACAGGAGGCCAGAGAGGGTGGAGGTGGTGGGTTCGACTGCCTGGGTTCAACCCTGATCCTGCCAGCTGAGAGCTATATGAGCTCGAACCAACCCTTGCTGGGCCTTAACTTCTTCATCAGTAAAACAGGCATGATCGTGGTGCCCATGTTATGGGGCTGCTGTAAGAAATAACTGAAGTAATCTGGGTGAGGCGCCCCGCACACCGTCTAGCACACAGTGAGAACGCCAACAGCATTAGCTGCTATTATGATTACTATTGGACAGCACCGCTTGGAGCCTTTTCCGATGGATGAACTGAATTCTTACACTCCACGCCACAGCCACAGTTTCAGGTACAATTAAAGGCTGTTTTCCACGTTGGGAAGAACACCCCCGCCCCTGCCACACCCACACACCTGGATCCCCAAGTCCTCGCGTATCTATAACCTGGCCATCTAAGACATGACTGACCACGCGGATCTCCAAAGAAGCCAGGCCTTCACGGGCACCTCTGTGGGAAGTGCTGCTGACAGACGCAGCTGCCTCTCCCCTGGTGCAACTGAAGTCACTTCCCACAGAAAAAGTCGAGAAGCGATAGTCAACCAACCTCTTAGGCATCTTGGCAGATTTCATCTTCTGGCACAGATATGCTGAATGAATGACACGTCTGAAAGTTTGTATATGAAATCAAATTGGAGAAACTGTTGCTTTAAAGCTTTAAAAAAAAGACGAGGAAGGCTGATAATGTAAAGCAGAGGGGGCCAATGCAAATGCCTCGACGGACCAGGCAGGCAAAATCAGGCTGGGTGGGCTAGGGATGTAGCCAGGACCACCTCTTGGATACAGGGCAGCACCTGCTCGGCCCTGAGCGAGCACAGACCCACTGCTGTTGGATCGTTGCATGTTTTCAAGAGAAATTGGAAATCGAAGATTTTATGGGAAATTCAACAATGGGTTGTTCAACATTGTCAATAAGTTCAATTTTTAAAATGGCATTAGCCAAATGAAACAGATCTTTGGGCCTGATGTGGATTGAAGGATCTCTGGTTTAAGGGAGTCCCGCAAATAAGTTCACCTTTGAGGGGAAGAATCCTTTGTCATCAGAACCACGTCCACTTCAGCCATCTGCTTTACAAATCAAGGTTAAATGAGATAATCACGCCAAGTGCTTTACGCAGTGCCTCGCATATGGTAACGTTCAAATGCATGTGGCTCAGTATTATTTTTTCCTGAAGCGGGACCACCTACAGGGGAAAGGGGAGCCTCACAAAAGCCAAGCCCCAGACCTCTGTCTAGAGTTTCTCCATCAAAAGGCCCATCAACAAGCAGTTGTGGTGGAAGCTGCTCCGAGCTAAAAGGGTTCATCTGTGTTGTGCTTCTTTTTAAAACATCCCATCCAAAAGCTCTCCAGACTGCCTATGGGTTTGAATCAACATTCATCATTTCACTGCACTTGTCCTCAGTCAAAACTTGAAAATCTGGAGGGGACGCTTTAGAAGGGACCCTGTCTTTGAAGTGTGATTTCCTGTTTGTTTCCTTTTAGCTGAAAGGGATGATCCACCATTTTTTTCCCCCTAAAAGGCTACCCCAAAATTAACCCATATATTTAACAGAGAGACCCATCAGCTTCAGAAGGAAACAGTAAGCATTCAGTGAGGTTGCACCCAGTGTAGTGAAATGACGGGGATAAACACGGGACGCAGAAAGGCTGCACGCATCGGGGTCAGCAGCTACCCCTGCCACTCTCGATCAGGCCTCTGAGGACAGCAGACTGGACGTGGCCAAACGCACTCTTTTCTAAATTCAACACTATGGGAGCTCTCCCTTCCCACCCAGGCCCCCAAATGCAGGCTCTGTGGGGGATGGAGATGGTGGTCCAAGGAGGACCTGATCACCTGCTTGGGAAGAAACCGTTACGGATGATGTGGTGCCGTAAAAAGAACAGAGACCCTGGACTCAGACAGAAGTGGATTTGAGCCTGGACTGTGAACCCCAAGAGGTGAGAACCTCTTGCTCACAGCTACCAGCCCAGCATCTGCAAAGGTGCCGGGTTCATCACAGGTGCTTGATGAAAAGCTGCTGAATGAATGAATAAATCAACAAAGTCTGAATTCAACACTTCATCATCACAAGTCATTGGTCAAATTATTGAATGTCTCTGGCCTTCAGGTTTCTTATCTCTCAAACAGGAAAACCATCATCACTGTCCAGTGACCGTAAAACATGGTGCCCAGCACAGCACAGGTGTTAATATTCACTCTCCACCCTCCCTTCCTCTGTCCTTCCATCTCCTCCTGACTCGTATGAGCACATGCCAACAACATGAGCAGGGCCAACATGGGAGCCTGGAAGTTGGTCCAGGGGAGGAGCTGGCTTGGAGTTGAGGCTTGAAAGATGGGGCAGATGTCGTGAGGAGGAAGGAGGGCAGACAAAGCCAAGAGGAAAGAGCAGAAAAGCAGACAGGGCTGTGAGGACAGAGGAGGAGAGCAGAGTCTGCAGAATCAACGGTCGGAGCAGGGAAGCGACACAGATCAGGCTGGGAGGAAAATGCAGAGACGGGTGTCCATCCAGCAGCTGGAGATGCAGGCAAACCCGGTAGGTGGGCCTAAAGATGGAGTTCTCACGAGCCAGAAGCATCTGCCAAAGGACCCCAGGGGAGCCCACGGCCACCCCACCAAGCGCCAGGTCCTTCTCAAGCTTTTTGATCATGACCTTAAATAAGATCAGGATGGGGGAGGATTGGAAGGCATCACCCAACAGGCAAAAAGTTACACAGAGAGTAACCCATTTTTAAAATATCACCAATAAAGCTGCTTTAACAAGACATTCTTAACAGGCATGACACTAATGAGCCATCTCAGCGAGAAGCAAACGTTAATTTGCTCAGAATCCATGGAAAACGATGGCATTGCATGCCGGGGAAAACCAGATGCAATCCTTTGGCAATGAGGTCAGGACACACATTACACACAAGCACACACACACCCCTGGTTCTGAGCCGGACTAAAAGCCCATCTCCCCTGACCCCCAATTCCTTTCTAAGGTGAGTATAATAGTAACAGCAGCAGTTAACAACAACAAAAGTAACTAATGCTTATGCTGTAAATTATTTAATTCTCCAAACAACACGGTGCAATAGGTCTTCTGTTGTCCCCATTTCACAGATGGGGGGAAACTGAGGCTCAGCGAGATTAAGGAACACGTCCATGATCATACAGTGTATCTGATGCCACAGCCCACGGTCCCAGCACCTATATGGAAGATATGCTATTTCAAATGCTTTTTGGAACAAGACAGGGTACAAATAAATTTTAAAAATCAAGTTTGAGGCAGCTTCTGCAACCATTTTTTGGTACAGCTAGGCCCTGGAAATTCGTGCTAAGGGGACCCACCTGGAGCACACAGAGAAGGTGTTAGTCTTTCCTCTGTCCTGTAATCTCAGAATCTCCAGGCAGGAGGTTCTGGAAATGAAGTGTGGCCAAGTCCGGCAGCCTGGAAGTTGGGCCAGAGCAGCCGAGGCCAAGATGCTCTTTCTGGAGAAAGACCAGGCAGGCCTGGGCATCTGGGCCCGGCCCCTGCCCAGCTCACACCAGCCCAGGATCCAGAGTGGGAGCCTGTGGGGTGAAGCCACAGCCCCCTGCCAGACACAGGTACAGGCTGTGGAGCAAGGAGGAAATGAAGATGAGAGACTGAACTGTTCCCAGTACGTGGAGGGGGGTTGAGGAATCCTCTAGTCACGTGTAAGTGAGGAAAGGAAGCAGGAATGGAGTGGACAACGTGTCCTGTATCCAGGGCTCTGCCCCAGGAGCTCAGGAAGCAAATGCAGGGAAGACACGAAACATGAAACTGCTCCAAGCTCAATCGGCAGTGAATCACAATGGGCTGAGGGAGAAATTAGAATCCACAGCTAAAAATATTTGCTGTGACTTCCTGAGCCAGGATGTCAATATCAGCTCTGGAACTTGCACAGGTGGAGGCACTGAGGCCCGGGTCCAGCACTGGGTAAGAACCAGCCTCTGGGACTCGGCTGCCCACTCAACCACCTGCCGGGATGTCACCTCGGGCTACTATTCAAACTCTCCGGGACTCAGTTTCCACACTCTGTAAAACAGTGGCAGCAGTGCCTGCATCCCTCATAGAGCTGTTGGAAGGACTGAATGGCTCTCTTCCTGCAGAAAGCCTGGCTCAAAGATGGACCACACAGGTGTTACCTATTATATAAGCATCAAGCGCATCTCAGAGGTGAGGCAACTGAGGCTCAGAGAGGTTACGTCACTTGCTCCATGCCACGAGGGAGCCACTGTTCCCTGAGCAACATCTCTGTGCCACACGCTTCCCAAGTCTCCCACCAGCACCATGAGGTCAGCGCCGCTGTGCCCCTTTTACAGACGCAGACCAAGGCCTGAGAGGTTTTGTGGCATGGTCACAAGACAGTAAGTGACGGAACAAAATTCACATCTGGATCTTCGAAAAAACAGAACGTACGTTCTTTTGACTCTATCACATGCTCTCTGACTAACGAACAACCCCAAAATGAGAAATGCCATGTAAACCACGTAGAACCAGGGTTGGCAAACCACAGCCTGCGGACCAAAGCCAGCCCATGGCCTGTTTTCTAAACAAAGTTTTACTGGAACACAGCCATGACCCTGTGTTTACACACTGTTTGTGGCTGCTTTTACGGTACAATGACAGACTGTAAGCCCACAAAGCCTAAAATACTCTTTGGCTCATTATAGAGAAAGTTTGTCAACCTCTGGCTTAGAATAACGGTTGGAAGACAAGGCTCCGTAGGTGGTGGCCGTTATCATCACCTGCATCATCGTTACCATTACACACAGGACAGCACAGCGAGGAAGGGCAGAAACTCGGCCACCAGGCCAGCCTTGGTTCCAGTTGGGGTTCTGCCACCCTCACTGTGTGACCTGAAGAGACCTAGTAACCATTCTGCACTCAGCTTCTTCGCATATGCCACAGGGATAAGACTAGCCCAGGGTCCCCAGCCTCGGAACTGTTGACATTTGGGGCCAGATAATTCGTTGCCGTGGGGCCTGTCTCCTGTTTACTGAACAGGGCTGTGCAGGGTACCAGTCACTCTCAGATCATTTACGCCACTGAAAGACACAATCGCCAAAGCCAATAGGAGAGTCCAAGTGAGGATCCAAATTATCTTCATGGGACAACTTGGTTCAATGCCTGGAATTTATTTGCCACACATTCTGCAAGGGCCTGAGACAACAAACCCCAGGAAGCCAGAGTTCCCTGCCCTAAGGGGCTTAAAGGGACATCTGCTGTTTGTGGCAGTCCGGCATCTCCTCCCATCTACTGGTGACAGCACCACATTTTGTTTTGGGAAACGCTGACTTGCCCATCTCCAGGGCACATGACACCAGGGGTTGGCGCAAGTGTGCGGGTCTGGCCAGTCTACTGAGTCCCCTTCCAAGTAGCCACTGAGACTCCATCCCAGGTCTTCAGCTGGGGTTGCTGGGCTGCTAGGATGGAAGCCTGGAGCTGCGGTGCTTATTCTGCCCCTACGGGTGACGAGCGCCCGGAGGATGCAGCCAAGCGAGGAAAGGCAGCTGAGACAGCAGGGAGAGCTCGGCCTGACGGCACCACGTCAGCACCCCAACCCAGCCAGACCTGAAGCCACCACCACTCTTAGAACAGTCTGTTACATGAGCCAAGTAAACTCTGCTTAACGATGCTTGAATCATTTTAAGATGGGTTTCTGGCAATCATAATGAAAGGAAGCTTAACAAGTGAGATACACACCTAAAGGATAAGACACCAGACCAGTCGGCAGAGCTGTGATAGAGATGTACTCCGATTACAGGATGCCCGGGGGAAGGGATGGTTGATTCCTCTTCAAGAAAAGGCTTGACCATGGTGAGATAAAGGAAGGTGACTGAGCAGTCAGAGAGGTGGGTCCTCTGGGGACAGAGACCCACAGATCCCGGGCACCCAGGAATCGGTCATGCTCCAGGAAGCCTTGCCATCTGCAGCCTCACCCCGGCCAAGAGTCGCTGCTTCTAGGCCAGGGCCACAGCCTCTTCTTCTGTTTCCTAAGAGTTGTTGCCAACATGAAAAATACCCTCACTGGGGGGTGTGAGGCAGCCCAGGCCTTGCTATTGAGCTTGTGGAAGAATTTTCTTTACATTTAGCTCTAAGACTCTTGAAACCACCACTGAGTCTGTTTGAGAATTAGCTGCTTGAAGAAACAATCTTTATCCAAAGACCAAGGGATACCAACAAGCTTGAAACATCTTTGGCTGAGCGTACTAACAACTGTAGCAGTAAAACACCAAAAGCAATACAGGCAGACCTGGCATATAGCAGGTTTGGTTCCAAAACACCACGATAAAGCAAATATTACAATAAAGTGAGGCACACAAGGCTTTTGGTTTCCCAGTGCCTATAAAAGTTACATTCACACTGTACTGTAATCTATCAAGAACGCAATAGCATTGTGTCTAAAAAAAAAAAAAAAAAAAAAAGACAACATGCATATCTTAATTTAAAAATACTTGATTGCTAAAATATGCTAACCATCATCTGAGCCTTAAGTGAGTCATAGTGTTTTTTGCAATAGTAACATCAAAGATAACTGATCACAGATCCCCATAACAAATATAATAATAATGAGAGTTTAAAATATTGTGAGAATTACCAAAATGTGACCGAGAGATGGGAAGTGAGCAAACGCTGTTGGAAAATGGCGCCAAGAGCTGTTTGCAGAGTTGTTCCACGCAGGGTTGCCACCAACATTCAGTTTGTAAAAACACAGTATCGGCGAAGCGCAGTACAGCCAGGTATGACTGTGACTGTACTAAAAGGACAGCTAAAGTCCACGGACGCGCATTGTATGGAAGGCGTGAGCTAAACACTTGACACGCAGGTTCTCACAGTATCTTCCCAATACTCTCAGATAGGTGTGTGTACCTCTGTTTCCAGGTGAGCAGACTGAGGCTCAGGAAAGTAGGGATCTGCCCAGGGGCACACAGCAGCCGAGACGGCTTTGGAAAGCCAGGCCGGTCTGCTCTGGCCACCGTGACACTGTCTGAATATGGCCCCTGAGTGGGGTTGAGCTCCAAGGGAAGGTCCTGCGGAAATCGAGAGGCTCATGACCCAGGCCGGTGGCACAGAGGGCCCTGCCCGCCTGGCACTCTGTAACATGGTGCTGGGAGCTCATCCAAAACGGCCACCTCACTGGAGCAAGCCCAGCACGTGGCCCAATTCAGCGCCCACCTCCACTTCCTCCCTGCACACACCAGTGCCCCACATTCCCTCATTTCTGCACACCTTCTCTCACTTACACACTCCATTTTTATGTGCCTAGAGACTCCATTTGTTAGGGGCTGAATTGTGTTCCCACCAAATTCACATACTGAAATCCTAACCCCCAGGATATCAGAATGTGACTGTATTTGGAGCCAGGGTCTTTGAAGCAGTAATTAAGATAAAATGAGGTCACTAGGATGGGCCCTAGGCCAATACGACTGATGTTCTTAGAAGAGGCGATCAGGACACAGACGTGCACAGAAGAAAGCCCTTGTGGGGAAGGTGGCTGTCTGCAAGCCAATGAGAGAGGCCTCAGAGGAAACCGACTCTGCTGAGACCCTGCTCTCAGCCTTCCCAGACTCCAGGATTGGTGGGAAATCAACACCTATCATTTAAGCCACCCAGTCTGTGGTACTTTGTCACGGTGGCCTGAGCCAACTGATATTCCATCCAATATCCTCAAATTAGAGGAGTTCCCCACCTGCTGCAAAGGCTGAAGGCTCAGAAGCTTAATAAGACCCCAATCATCTACAAATAAAGCTGTCCAGGGGTTGTTACAGCACCAACGCTGACCACCCATGTGACCCACACAGAAGACGTGAAATCCTGAGCCTACAGGATCACCCCTCCAGTTTACTAACAGAACAGCCCAGAACTCCATCTGCCTAACAGGAAGCCTCGAGTATCTCTCTCCCTTCTTAGCAGCTGCCTCCACCCCCAGTCCATTGTTTCCCAAATGTCTCTGACAATGGCCCACAGTAATAAACGGCACCTGCTCCAGCCAAATGGGGCCACCTCCACTGACCCCGGCCACCAGGCACAATCACTGCACCCCCCCATACACACACTGCTTCCGGCCCCTGTGCCCCCTTCACTGTCACCTGTGAGACTGGGTACTATTATTACCCCCATTTTACTCCAAGAAATCTAAAGCATGTGTCCAGGGTTGCCGACTCAAGAGTGACCTAGATTCAAACCCAGGCCCTCTGACGCCAGACTCCAGCTGGCGTTGGCAAACTACGGCCTGTGGGCCAAGTCCAGCCCTTCTGTACATCAAGTCTTACTGGAACACACACAGCCCTGCCCATTCCCTTCTGTGCTGTCCACACAGTGGAGTAGATGCAACAGTGACCACATGGCCATAAAGCTGAACTTATTACCTGGCCCTTTACAGAAGGTTTGCCAACCTTGCTGTAGACTCTTGACCTCACACCACGCCCACCCCATTCGACCCTTCCAGGACTCTCTCATACCCTGATAGAAGAAAACGAAAAAAGGAGAGAGAAAAAAAATTGTATTTAAATATAATCCTCCTGATAAAATAAAGAGCAAACCAAATTCTCTGCAGATTCTTTTGTTCTCAGAAATTGCCAAGATGTCAACCTCACACAAGATAATAAATAAGATGAACCAGCAAAGTGCTTTCCAATATTTAATTAATGCATTTTATCTGCTTCGCCACCTGGGAACAATGGGCCACAGGTTGGAAGATCAAGTCTAAACCTTAATGCTGAATTCTTGGTTTTATAAAGTGCTTGTCACAACCTTAATATTACTTAAATGTAGCTTTTTTTTTTCTGTTATTATTAATTAGGTTTTTCCTAACAGTCAGTACCACAATTAACCTTAAAAGAAGAGCTGCCAGAATGCATTTAACTAATTTTTACAAAGCAAACCTTTTCCAAGTCACCTCGTGCTGGCTTTCCATTCCTTCCTCTTTCGGCAGATTTCCTTGTCAAATTAAAATCTGCTCCGATACCATGCAAATAAATGCCTTTGACATTCTAACAATGCTGCCATTCTTACAAATGCCTTTCATAGGGGCCGACTGGAAGGGAGACAGTCAAAACGTAGGCATTTTTAGATTCTGATTCGCTTTTCCCGTTAGGAAGGGGCCTCAGAACTGCAGAAACAGGATAAAGTGCTGGCAAGGGCAAAATTTCACAAAGGAAAATCAGTTAAAAGTTGGGCATCGTCACGTGGTTTCTGTGCCTTTCACAAGGCAGTCGCTTTGCAACACTGCTGTAACATACCTACCATTACAGAGGATTATGTAAAGGGCCAGAGGGAGAGGGACAGCCTTCTGGGTGAAGTCCCGCAGAGCTTGTGTCCTGGGTGAAAGTTTGCTGTTATTTTCTCTGCTGCTCTAATTTCCCTCGATATCTTTCATCACCTGATGGAGTTACTGGGGTTTTAAAAACAGATGTCTAAGCAGCTAACACACCATTGTAAAGCAGTCATACTCCAATAAAGATGTTAAAAAACAAAACAAAACAAAACAAAACGGATGTCTAGGTAGCTTGGGAGGTTGCAGGAATTTCCCAGAGAAATGGATTGCTGGGTCAGGAGGACCGTTTGTCAGCTGTGAGCTGTGTTCACGGCACTGGTTACCATCAAAGGGGCTATGAGATGACCAAAGAACCAAGACTTATTAAACTTCAAGGTCAACTATGTGGGTGCAAAAGCAGTGGATGGAATTAGTTAAACAGATGCACTCGGGCCAGGGATTACAAATAGGTTTTGCTCACCCTGTATAACCTACAGAAGGAAAACATCAGCCAGGTGCCGACATTTAAATGCCAAAAGCATCCCCCTGGGGCAAGAATCAGCTGGCACTGACCGAGGGCCATCCTCTTTGGACACTCCTGTCTTCTTCACAGTCCTCCCGTGGCCTCCATCCCTCGCCAATGCCCCCAGCCTGGACCTCGCTGGCGCCTGTGTTGGTGAGGCCTGCCTTCACAGCATCCAGGGACCAGTTGGTCATGAGCTGCTCTGATTTCTGAGGCTCCAAGGATACGACCCTCAAAACTAAAGGGTCCCCTAAGAGCCCAGGGAATGCTAAGAAAGGGGACTGAGTCATGAAAAAACATGGGACAGCTCAAATAACCAGCCACTAATAATAAAAAGCTTGCATCTAGCAACTGCATGTTATGTGAAGAGACTTGAAAATACGATTCCATCTAATCCCAGAAACCCTGTGAGGTAGGCTCATATTACAGATGGAGAAACTGAGGCACAGGAGTGAAGTGATAAAGTCAGTACTCAAACTCACGTCCGTCCCTCGTGACAGGCCAAGCTCTTAACCACCCCACTGGTGTTTCCCCAGGCAGGGAACTCGGAACCGAGGATCGTTTTCTGCAGTGCCTGGACACCAGAGAGAGCAACGCTGACGTCCCAAAGACAAAGTTCTTCCCTTAACACATTCTCAGTCTGTCTGAACATTCAGTTTGGTGCTCATCTCCTTTTTTACCTCTGGGCAGGCAACAGTTTCTGGCCAGAAACTAACAGTTGTTTTGTATTCATCATGGTACTTTCGCAGTTACTTTCTCCTGATGGCAAAGGATCCTGGTTTTCTTTATAAATAAATTTACCTTAGGCAAAAAGTGAGAGCCAATTTAAAGAAAATATTAAATCAGTACTGGTGGGCAGATTTGGCAAAAATCATGACAGTAGAATAGGAATGACTCAACTCAAGGTAATGGCATTAGGACGAGGCGACGGGGATGACTCAGCCTCAGGTAACTGCATCACAACGGGGGCGTCAGAGCAGGGCGCCCGGGACAATCCACTGGGACACCAAAAGAACTGCTCCAGTTTAGATCCATTTTTACCTGTCACCTCGAAAGGTCTCAGGTTTTTGCTTTGTATGTTACAAATAATCTAACTACGTATATTGCAAACAAACATGTACACTGCAGATTCTTTTTATCGACTGGGATATTCAATCAAAGAAGCTTGTCTACCGAGGACTAGACTCCTTGCACTTTCCCACGGGGCAGAATCCCACAAGAGCTGCAGTGATCACTAGGCGCACCCCCCGGCCCCCAGCATCCATTCCCTGCCCCTCCTGTGCTGGCCTCTGATTTCCACTGGGGACCCCATGTAATTCTGGACAAGAGGCTCCTCTCCTGGCTCCAAGGTGGAACACAGGATGATGTTAGCCAGTCAGGGAACCCTCCCCACTGCCACCACCAGCATAGTCAGGGCCTACGGGCTCCTCCTCAGGTCCTCTGCTGGGAACACTGGGACAAACACTTGTCCTCTGTGTCTGCCTCATCTACTTATTCACTAATCAGTCTCCCAATATTTCACTGAATAAAAGAATGGTTTTACCACCAATAGGTCAGCCTGGAGCCACCGGTTTTCCTAACTGTTGGACGTGGCCATGTCTAGTGCATCGGGCTCAGCTACGGAAAGGCAGCCACTCCTGGAGAGCAGGAGAAGCTGGTGAAGAGGGAGGCCTGGAGCTGGCAGGAGGGGCATTTCAACACTATACCCTGATTTCCTCCTGGTGAGAGGTTAAAGAAACCTGCCACCAACAAACTCATTATGGCTGAGCCCAAGCAGTCCTTGCCGTCCAGGAAATTTCTAAGAGAAAGAACGTTTGTTCTTTCCTTCTTCCTGATTAAATGCCTCCACAGTCACAAAGCAAGCAGGAACCCTCCCTCCCAGGGCTGTTAAGGTGAGCCAACACATGTCGAGCGCAGAGCAGATACTTCCTGTGGTTGCTGCCAATACTATTTCCTCTCCTCCTGGGGTATCAGTCTTCTCATCTGTAAAATGGGTACTAATGATCACTACCTTGCTCAGTTCCTGGGATGAGTGAATGCAGCATCACAGATAATCTGTTGCTCACGCTCTCAAGACAACAGCCCTCATCAAATGGCAGCTGGAAATGATGTCTTGACTTTTATGAGGATCCCTCTGAAGTGGTGGGATGGGAGCTTGAAATTTTTAAACTTCCATGACTGCTTCCCTAGGAGAGACTACACATCCTTAGAAATGAGGTTCTAACTGCTGGGTCCCACACTCTTCTCTCCCTAAGAAATAACAGGAACAAAGCTGCACGGTTCTGCTCTCCCAACTCAATCCTCTCTCTGCACCAGAAGCAGCTCTCCTCCCTCCAGGCAGTCTGTATCCAAGACACACGTGCAACTCCCACCTGAGGCAGAAAGCCTCACTCTCTACCTGCTGTTCCCATCCACCCCGAGCAGATGACGCAAAATACGGTGCTCATGGGGCCTCCTGTCACCCAGAGAAAACCAAGGGTAACAACGTCCAAGGAACCTCAGGGCAGAAAACCCAGCCAGGTCCAAGGCTGCTGCTCATGGTCCGATAAGCACCTCCTGACTGCTGATTCTGGACAGAACGCGAGGTTCCCAAGCACGTGCGTGCTCTGAGAGAGACGCGAATTTCAATCCCAGCTCTGCCACATGGGACTCAGAGTGCACGCCCTCTCCAAGCCCCACGGACTCATTTGTAAAATGGGCCAGCAATGCTCCCATCACAGAATCACTGCAAGCCAGGAGTGCAGACAGCCAGCACAGATCCCAACGCAGGTCGGAACTCCTCCATACACAGGATGATGGCACTGTGATTTCCACTGCTGACCCGGGCACTGCTATCACCTGACCCAAGCCAGGTCCCCGCCCCCCCATCCCCAAGCAGCTATAAATACTAGGAAATGATACATGCTGGCAGGTCCTGAATGAAGCCGCACGCTTCACGTGCGTTAGCTCATTCTTTCAACTTCCCAGCACATAGAGCGATGTATAATCATCACCATTTTGCAGATGAAGCAGCTGAGGCTTAGAGAGTTTAAGAAACGCGTCCAGGGTCATCCATAATAATGCTTGTTTGACTCATTTCACATTCATTCCTCATTTATTAAGTGTCCACTGTATGCAAGCCACCATGTATACAATGGTGCACAATACACACTTAGTCCCTGCCTTCACAGACGGTGTCAGATATTAAACAAATGTACACTGCATTGCTCACAAAGAAAGGAAGTGAGACTGTCAAAGAGCAGGACGTGGAAATCTAAACCATGTGGGCTGCTCTCTGCGGCTTTACAAGCAGCGCCTCCCGTCTCTGGGGGATGGAGGGCGGCTGTTACTGTGGGTCTCCAGACAGAACCTAGGAAAGGGCAGCAGGTTCTCGAGTGGTTCAACGGTCTGGGCCGCAGCTGCCCAAACTCCCCAGCACCTCTAGATGAGTCGCTAAGCCCCATCATAAAAGAAAGGGACAGGAAAAGAAAGGACGGGTTGTTCATGAGGACTGTGGGAAACAGCCACGACAGAAAGCAGGGGAAGGGATGAGGAGATGACAGAGATGATGGAGAAAGGGAACCACCTGCCGCTCAGGGGGCAGGACCCGAGATGAGGAAGCGGGGAGCATCACGTATCCGGGCCTGTGGCCAAGTGTGGCCCCTGCCTGCCTACGGCCTGTGAGTGGAGCCCTGGGAGTGGCCGTCTCTGTGCCCTGCGGACCAGAAGAGCACCCACCAGTTGTTTCCCCAGAGAAACCCTGGGTTCCTACAGAACATCAAGGTGGAAAGAGAAACGACTGGGGAAAAAGAAAAACAAAATACGGCTGTGATTAGATTTCCTTCAAGCAGAGCAGGTAGGAAGCAAGCTGGGCAAGAAGAGTACAAGTCAAATTTCATTTAATAAAACAATAAAGTGAAAAAAAAACAACAACAATAAAGTGTGATGTGTCTAACCCCCGGGGACAGGGGGCTTCTGCCCTAGCCACCACTCCGTGGTCTATTTTCAACCCAACAGCCAGAAGGAGCCTTTTAAACCCTGCTTCTGCTCAGAACCCTCCAATGACTTTCCAAGTGGCCTTGGAAGCTCTCACTTCCCGCCACCTTCGGAGCTCACCAGGCAGCGGCCCCGTCCTTATCATTCTATCCGCACGGAGGCTGCAGGAAACGCCAAGAGGGAGAAGCACGCAGAGAAACCGGGAGGAGGACGGCGCGGAAGGCGGGGGGGGGGGGGGGGGGGGGGGCGCCCGCTCGGAGCCCGTGGGGGCGAGGTGGGACAGCAGTGGGAATGGAGGGAGCGCCTCAGCACTGGTCCCTGCGCTAACAGAGAATAAGGCCCTGATGCCACTGAAGGGGACTTCCACAGGTGACACCAGTCGAGACACAAGTCAGCCCCGTCCCTGGGGCATGTGCCCCAAATTCTTCCACCCCTGAGGCTACCGCCAGGCCCTCCAACCTACCAAGCTTGCTCCTGCCTCTGGCCTTTGACTCTGGCTGCCTGTCTGCCCGGGCGGGACACTGCACTCCTACGCCTTGTACCTCAAGCAGCACCTCCTCAGAGGACCCCTGACCATTCTCCCCAGCCCCCACCCAGCAGTCCCCCAATCGCATCACCCCATTCTCTGCGGGATAGGTGGCTCTACCTGAAATCGGCGTGGCTCTGTATTCGTGCCTTTGTTGACTGTCTCCCCCACAAGAATGTCACCTCCATTCCAGCAGAGAACTTGTGCCTCGTGTGCCCCTTAGATCCCCGGCGCCTGGTCCAGAATATGTGATCAAAAACTTCTACTGATTTCTTTAGCATGGACGGCCCTTCACTGTCTGCTTTTGTCAATGAAGTTTTATTGGCACTGTATCCATCTCGTAGGGCTGTCATAACAGCATACTACAGGCTGGGTGGCTTAAGGAACAGAAGTTTACTGCTCACAGCTCCGGAGGCTGGAAGTCCAAGATCAAGGTGCCAGTGGGTTTGTTTCGTCTGAGGCCTCTCTCGTTGGCCTGCAGACGGGCACCTTCTCGCTGTGACCTCATATGGCCTTTCCTCTGTGAGTGCACAGCCCTGGTGTCTCTTTGTGTGTCCAAATTTCCTCTTCTTATGAGGACATCAGTCCAATTGGAAGCTTGGGGCCCCACTCTTATGACCTCATTTAACCTTAATTACCTCCTTACAGACCCCATGTCCACTACAGTCGCACCGGGGGGTTAGGGCTTCAACACAGGAATTTGGGGCGGGCACAGGGACACAATTCAGTACATAACAGAACACAGCCACACCCATGGTTGACATGTGGCCTCTGGCTGCTTCCATGCTCTAGCGGCAGAGTTGAGTAGTTGTGACCCAGACCAGCAGCTCTGCACAGCAGGAAACATTTCCTACCTAGCCCTTCACAGAAGTTTGCTGACTCCTGGTCTAGAGCAAGGCTCCCGCTGCGTTTACCATTAGAAGATCCCAGAGAAGCCCAGCGCAAAGCACCGGGACATTTTCTTTTGCTTCACAATTACCAGTAGTTTTGTCACTCCCCTGGGTCAGCTCCTGAGGCACCCATGATTGCAGAGTATGAAACCAGAGATTAAAAGCCCAAGCCCAAAAGCCATAATTAAGATACATCCAGAAAATGAGGGAAGAGAATTACCTGTCAAATGCCAGCCCCACAGCAATCTGGTAGGATACACAGTTTGCTAACAGCACCTCCATCATAATTCAGAAACCACTCAAGGACTGTTCAGAGGACAGAGGAATTTGGTGTTCCAGGCCTTCTGCGATGAGATGGAGTGATGCCAGAGGTGTCACTTTTTATCCACCAAGAGCTATCAAGGGCCCCAGACGTGCCTGGCTTCTTCTGTTCCTCCTGGGGTTTTTTTTCTTTCTGTTCAACCACAATTTCAATTACAGTCAAAGAACCTCAGTTTCAAAAGCTCACAGGGAAGAAGATGCTGAGGACCCAATTTTAGTTTTTTTTTAAAACAAATCTTAACGAGTGCTTCCCATGTCCCAGACACTGCTCTAACTTTTTCATCTCCTTTAACTCATTGAGTCCTCATGACAAACTGATGGGGTGTGTATTGGGGGAATATTATGATCCTCATTGTACAGATGAGGAAACAGAGACTCAGAAAAGCTAAGTAGCTCAACCAAGGTCACACAGCTATGAAGTCACAGGGCCAAAATTGCAACCCAGGCTGTCTGGCTCCAGAGTCTGCCCCCAGCCATCACTCTGTATTTCTTCCCTTTCAGGTGTGAGCAATGTAGATAGGTCACATCTGTGGTCCAGTCATCCACAAATGCTACAATACTCCATATAATTCTAGGAATATATATAGCAGTGAAGGCTGAAAGAATGAATGATTAGCTTAGATCCCAAAGAGCTAAGATCATAAACACTCTCTACATCACAGGAAACCATTGTTGCGGGATTCAATTTACTGAGAATCTATTACTTATGGAATCAATCTCTGAACCAGTATCAATGAGGCAGTTAGTCCATACCCAGCACTGGGTGAGTTGCAAGGGATACAATGGTGATCAAAACTGACACCACCCTGCCTTCAAGGGGCTTGCAGTCAAGTGGTGAAACAGACATAAAACAAATGCTCACACAAATAACCACAGATTAAGACCAGAGATAATGCGGCAAGGGAAAAAAACAGGATGCCACAAGAAGTATGATGGGAACTGTCCTAGTTTATTCTGGTGGGTCATGGAAGGGCCCTTCTCACCTGGTGGGAATTTACCAGGTCATGGTGGCAGGGGCTTTCCCAGAAGAGAGAAGAGCATGTGCAAAGGTCCTGAGTTCAGCCTGTGGTTGGGCACCACCATTTACCCTGGCAGAGACCATGAGGGAGGTGTAATTATCCTTATTTCACAGAGGCATCAACCGAGCTTCTGAAAGATTAAGACTCAGGGTCCCAAAGCTCCTACATTACAATGCCAGGATCCCAAAAGCCAGATCTTCCTGACTGCAAAGGCCATCCTGTCCCTAACAGGCAATACATCCTTCTGTCTGTGAAAGGCTTTCAAAGCCAATATGCGTATCAGGCATAACTGGTTTTCTTTTTCTTTGGATACCCACAAGAATGTCTCAGAGGAAACTATAAAAGCTCTTCTGTCTCCATCTTCTAAGAGTGGATAACATCTAGAAAAACGTTTTCACCCTTAACATGGAAGTTATTTGGTCTATAAATTTTTTAAACAATAGAACCATATGAAAGCACCCCCCACCCCCCAGTGCCCAAGCCAAGCAGCAAAGGGGGTTCCTGAGGAGGGGGAGCAGATGAGGCACCAGATCCTAGGCTCCAAAGAAACATGAGACCCTGGGCTCCCCTGCCCTGCACACCTCACCCCTGCCTCTGGCTCCTGGGGCTTTTCTGGCAAGACCTGCCTCAGTGGGACACTTCATTTTCAGCTGCATTTACAAGAAAGGCTCTTGTGCTCATAGACACAGCTTTCTCATACACAGACCCTAACTCCCACCAAATGGCGCAGAGCTAAGGAAAAACCTTTACAATCCACGTGCTGGCTTTTCATTCAACTTGTGCTAGGCATCTATTCTGCACGAGACCCTGGCCAAACTCTGGGAATTGAGATGGATAAGCCATAAATAAATTATGGTGCAGTAAGTGCTGGGCTAGAAGGAAGCTCAAGGGGCTGGGATGGGGGGAGCATTCACTCATTCATTCATCCATTCATCCATTCATTTATTCAACAAACATTGATCAAGCACTGTAAGAGAGACTGCTAACTATCCCCCAATATCCTTTTTGCTTTATAGTAATAAAAGCCAGGAAATTGTGCTGGACACATGGCTCCCAGAGAAAGACTACATTTCCCGGCATCCCCTGCAGCTCAGCGTGGCCACGGGACTAAGTTCTGCCCAGTGGAATGTGAAGAAGTGATGTGGGCAACTTCTGGGTCCCACAGCCAAGGTGCTGGCTCTCCCTTCCCTGTTCCCCTTCCCGAGGGCCAGGAAAGCAATGAGATAGAAGGAACCTAGGTCCTGCGTCCCTAAATCATCTCATGGAGAAGAGCTGCCTACCTGCACGACCACTTACCAGCTCAGACTTTCATGTAAGAGAGAAGTAATTCTTCACTTTGTTTAATGCAATGATAATCTGTGTTAAGCTCATTATAACAAGCCCCACCTATGCTGCCCACCTGTTCTAGGTGCCAGAGACACAGCAGTGACAGCCAAAGTCTCTGCTCCACAGAGCTCACAGCCTAACTGCAGGCAGACAAGAAACAAGTCAGACTGTGTTGCTCCGAAGGATGGAAGATGAAGGGTTTGAGATTAATCTATACGAGCACGTGCGTTCAGAAACACCCTTTCTAGGAAGTGAGAGCTCAGACCTGAATGCTGAAGAGCTGCTGGCCTTGGGGAGACTATTCCAGGCAGAGGGAACTGCAAGTACAGCAGCCCGTAGGCTTTGGGGAGACGTGAAAGGAGGCCAGTGCGGGGCTGTCCAGTGAGGAGAGAGGAGAATGAAACAGAAATGAGGACAGAGGAAGGCACCTAACCCAGCGAGAGAAGTCCAGGAGCTCTGCCTGGAGGAAACACCACCTGGGCAGGATCTCAAATGATATCCACGTAGGGAGGGTGTGCTTCCATCAGAGGGAACTGTACAACAGAAGGAGCTCAGGAGGCTGCCCCTCGAGCCTTCAGTTCCCATCTGTCCCCTTTGTGATGGAACCTGCTGGAAGACCCCTGGACACATGTCCAGCAACCTCTGGAAGGGGAAGCACTGAAGGGTTGGAAAGAGAAGTTCCTAGCTCAGGGGGACTTCAGAAAACCAGAAAGCGACTCCTCTGAGCCCCTGGCAGAGTTTCAAACGAAGAGCTTGATTTTTCAGTGATGCACCCTTGCTCTGTGGAGCCGATTATAGGTGACCAGCCCTAACTTATAACTTTCCTCTTAAAGGAAGCCTTATTTACTTTATTTTCACTACAATTTATAACTAGGTGATGGTCCTCTCAGGGAAGCCTCATCTCATTATACGCCTCCTTCCCTCCTTCCATAGCAGTTACTGAAGAAACAACAAACTTCCCCTCTGGGGGATGCGCTGCTTGCTCACAATTATCCTTCTCCGAACTGGTGGATTTTGAGTGAGTCTCTCCTGTGGCTGGGCACTGCTCCTGAGCGTGCCAGATGCCCTAGGCAGTTCTGGTCATGCTCTTTTTTCTTTTTTAAGCAACTTTATTGAGGTTTAATTGACATACAATAAACTGCACCTACTTAAGGTGTGTAATTTGCTAAGTTCTGATGTACGTTTACATGTGTGAAACCATCACCACAATCAACACTGAACATTTCCATCACCTCCGAAGTTTCCTCAGGCCCTCTGGTAATTCCCCCCCTTCTTGCCCTCCCCACCCCCCATCCCCAAGAGACCACTGATCTGCTTTCTGTCTCTGTAGGTGAGTTTGTATTTTCTAGAAGTTTCTGTAAATGGAATTATATGGCATAATATTCATTTTTGGTCTGACTTTATTGACTCAGCATAACTACTGTGAGATTCATCCATGCTGTTGCGTGTACCAGTGGTTCATTCCTGTTTAATGGATGGACATTCTACAATTTGTATATCTCTTCACTGTCAGTAGCCATTTGGGTTTTTCCAGTTTAGGGCTATTACAAATAAAGCTGCTCCGAACATTCATGCAGAGATCTTTGTGTGGACATGCATTTCCTTCTCCTGCTAAAAACCCAGGAGTGGAATGACGACCTTGCCTCTGAAGGTGGAGTATTCTCCGTTTGGTGTTTCTCTCTTTTCAGATTCAAATACTGGGATCAGTGTTGAGATGAGTCTCTCCAAATGCATGGATGATCTCTGATATGAGAGAACTAGAAGTGGTGCCGAGGTAAACATTGTTATTGTATTATTACTATTAACATTTTGAGCACTTAATATACATCTCAGGCTGTGATAAACACTTTCCAGTTAGTAACTAAATGAATCCTCCCAAAGCCTTATGAAGCGAGGATTATTTTCATCACCACTTTGCAGACAAGACAACCAAGGGCGAGGCTGCAGAGGTAACCTGCCCTGGGGGACCAACCCAGCAGGTCCACGTGGAGTTGGGATCCTAACCCAGGCAGTGTGGCTCCTGAGTCCACATTCTTAACCAGTATGCTAACCTGCCTCAAAGTGCTTAAATGTATTTTAATAGCAGGCATTTGGTGGTGCTTTGTCACTTGTCGACTTGGCTAGCCTGAACTACATTTTCCAGAATTCCCTTTCCTGCAAGTTGCCAGTTAGGGTGGTCCATGAAGAGATTCCCGTGGGAGATCTGGGGGGTAGAAGTGAAGCAAGCAGCCCTTCCGTGGCTCACGCACCTTCTTGCTCACCCACTGACTCACGTCTTTGGGTGAAGCAACAGCTGGGCCTGAAACTCCTCCATCCTCCCCGGTCCTCCTCAGGGTCACCCTCTCCGGGGGCGGGGGCTGTGGGCTTACCTCCGTGATGAAGGGCCCAGCTGCTTCGGGGCACCCACAGCACCCCAGTGAAGGAGGAAGAATGGACGTGGCTTTGGCTTGAGCGTGGGGCCAGCCTGCTCTTCACATCTGTCCCCCCTTCCTGGTGGCCGCCCTGAGGACTTCAAGCTCCAGCATCAGACGTGAAAACAACAGCCCTACAGAGGCTCAACCTGCTCCTGCACTTGTGTAAGGCCAAGTTCCCGGACCAAATTCTTTAACATACGTGTGTACAGACCTCTTGGTGGTTCTGCTTCCTTTACGGAACTCTAACTGCTGCATATTTGACTTTAGAGATATGAAGACAAAATATGACCCAGCATTGAGCTGGGACGTAAGCTGTGCAGTTGAAAGGGATGCACGTGGATTTCAGGCGAAGGGTGGGGGATGATCAAAGGCAACGTGACACCCACGTTGGAGCCTTCAACTCCACTGCCTTTTCTAAAGGAAACTCTTCCAGTTTCTCCAAACCACACCACACCACACCTCCAGCCTGGGAGTCGCTGACACGGGTGATTTAAAGCTGTGAGTGTGCCCGGCCTCGTCGCCGTTCCCCGGGCGGGAGCTGCAGAGTGAGGACAACGGCGCCCTCCTCCCGAGTCCTCGTGAGCGGTCCTGCATTCAGCGCACGTCCTACAGAGGACCTGCGACGTACCAGGAACCACGGAGGCTCTGGGACACCACAGTACACAAAGCAGTCTCTGCTCTCACGGAGCGGACGAGCAAGCTGACCAAGTCAGATGGGACAGACGTCGGCCTACGTGCCGGTGCTGGGAAGAAAATAAAGGAGTGGGGGGCATAGAGCACAGAGGACCAGGCAGGAAGGACTTCCTGAGGGGCAGACCTTTGAGCAGAGACCACGTAACCTTCAGGGCAGTGAACGCCAGCAGGCTGTCGGCTACTGTTATATTATCAGCTATGGGCACAGGCGGGGGTGTGGGGACGGCTAGAGGTACCTGTACATCTCTCCACCCGACCACCTTGGGGACAGGACGAGGATCTCTGCTCAGTGGCTAACAAGCGCTGTCTATACCGAAGGTCTTATGAGCTGAGCACAACTCCAGCGGACCCAGAACTCTCAGGGGAACCCACCACTTCCCTCCCCTTTCTCGGGGTACACAGAAATCAGAGCAGGGCCTTGAAAACCAAAATCATTCCCAAGCACACCTGGTAGGAAATCTTACCTTGGAGCAGTTTCTGTTGATACTAATGCCCCAAAGAGAGACAACCTTTCCATCCTAGTGAGGCTGCCTTTCACACGGTCTCTGCCGTAACCACTCGTGTTTGTCCCCTTATCCCCAGCCAGCCGTGACCTGCATTTCCCTGAATCACTCTTCTCTTTTCTACACACAGCAGGTTAATGGTCTTCTAATGGGTGTGGACATAATTGACAGCTTACATAATCACACTCATAATCGCCATAGCGTGTCACTTTGGCTCACTAGATAAATAAATCCTAACGTGTTGTCAAGACCCTCCAGCTGAGAAACTAACTGATGGAACTGTCTTTAATTTGTACCCGTCTAGGAACATCATTTATATGTAAATAGCAATAGTGAATATCACACATGCATTGCAGCCATCGGCCCTGTACCTACGAAGTCAAGGATTTTTTCCTGTTTTGTTCACTGTTTACCCCTGGCACCCAGAGCAGCGACTGGCACATAGTAGGTACTCAGTACATATCTGGAGAATAAGTCAACACACATGAGGGAGAGATGATGACAGTACCACCGAGCAGGCGTGCTGAGGCTCGAGAACAGTACCTGTCCGGGCCCATGTGGTGCTGTGGCCCAGCAACCACCAAGTGGACCTGAGGCCCAAATCAAACCCGGGACCACCCCAGGCCCTGCGGGTAAATGGGCACAATACCAAACAGTCAGTACAGACAGAGCAGAGGCTGCAGGTCCCAGAAGCCACCAGGAGAGGGGACCAGGTGGAGTGCCAGCTGGTGGGGGAAAACGAACCGCAGGTACTTGCCTGCCAGGGTCCAGCGAGGTATCACCTCTGCTGCTGGTTGTAAAACATACTCAGAGCAGTGGTGGCTGGTAGTCTGAAAGTCTGGAGGATCAGGGTCACTGGGGAGGTGAAGGACGACACAGGGAGTCGGTGGCAGCACTTTGGCGAGAGGTGGGGGCGTATTTGACCATTTTAATGACCAGCCCGGCCGCCTCGGTGCTAAATCCAAGCCCTGACAGAAGGCAGCCGGGCACTGCCCTCTGTGCGGACAGGCCTCCCGGATTCCCTGAGCCACTTGGGCTGTGACACGTGCCAGACCGCTCAGGAGCCCGAGTGGCCCCCACAGATTCTACGTTGATGGCTTCCTGCCTCTTCCTGGCCTAGACGTGCATCCAGCAAATGCCTACAGATGCTAGGCTGCCCGATGCTGTGCCAGACACATGGGATAAAATGGTGAGGAAAAGGGACCCCAACCAGCCCTCGTGAGGCAGGGACCTCATGCATCTGCTCCCCTGTTCATGAGGCACGTGTGTGGTGACATGTCCACGTGCACTGACACCGCTCCCCGCGTTCATGACGTCACAGCATTCTCACTGCAGCAAGAGCAGACAGTTCTCTCCGTCCCCTTGCTGCCACTGCACCCCACTGATCCCACACCCTCGGTCTGCCAGGCACCTGACATGTATAATCATTCACCCTCACGACAACATGCAGTTGGCATCATGATCCCATTTGATGGAGGAGAAAATTTAGACTTGAGACAGCTCTGAGTACCCCGAATTTGAACCTGTATCTTTCTGTTATCAAAGCCATCACAGTTTTCGGAGCTCTCTTCTGAAATCCACGCTTCATCGACTATTTAAAGACAAGGAAACTGAGGTGCAGAGGGGTGCAGGCACTCAGGGGGCCACGCTCCCACGATCCCAATGCTCTGCGTCTCAAGACAAAGCTTTGAAGAGCAGCAATTCTCCCCACCCCCATCAAGACCAACACTCTGCCTCCTCGGGACGCGGCTGCTCCCAGTGAGCTCAATGGGACAGCTCAGCTGACAAGTCTGTCCTTTGCTGTCAGATCCCTAATAACTCTTGAAGAGTTATTCCAAAGTGCTGGGGAAGCGGGATCAAACATCTTGCCGTTATCCCCGAAGGCCAGGCCACTGCAGCGGCAGCTCTGCCATCAGCGGTGTGCTCATTCGAGCCGTCACCACTAAACACAAGTTCCCTTCAATTTCGACTAAAGGGAGTGTGGTTGCAAAGGGGGCGAAATATGCGTTCAAAGACATTTACACGCTAGCCTTGGCCAGAACAGGACGAAGACTTCAAAACCTCTGTAATATTTGAATTCTCCAGCCAAAGATTCTGTTATTTCAAGAAATCGCAAGATGTATTTAAAGGCCTGTTGCAGATCTGGACAGGTTATAGCTTGTTGGTACTCCACCTTGCCACGTAAAACAGGCAAATAATTTGACCAAATTCTAAATGGGAACACTGTCTTTTCCTATATTCAAAGCCCAGAGAAGCATAATTAGGAAACTGTAATTGCAGTGTCTGAGGTTTTCAGAGCCCGGATGGGCCCCAATGTCAACAGCAATCTGCTTTTCAGGGTGGGATTGGGGTGACTAGGGGCCATGTGCAAAATTTAAGAGGGTGCCAAAAAAATCAGGCATCACGTTTTTATGCAATATTTTGAAAAATCAAAATAATGTAAAAAACCTATAATGAACAAAACAGCAAAATTTTCCATAAAGACGGGATGAGTAGTACTGATTTCTCCTTCAGCCTCAGGCTGTGATGTGACTGGACTCCGCACTGCTGCTGTTTCTGAAGATGATAAAACATGCCCACAAAAGCAAAATGACTTGCCATCGTCACAATGTCACTGGGAACTAAATCGTCCAGGTCTCGAGGCCCCCTCTGCTCTGTGCTCTTGGGGTCCCTGCCACCTTGGGTGGGGTCACTGCACCGTCCTCCCCAGCCCCCCCCCCCAGTCTGGATGTCACTGCTGCCAGGTGATCTTCACCAAGTGTCCATCTAACCTGGGCAGGCACAGCTCTCTGGTTGTGGTCAGGCGCTCCTCCCACATCCACAGAGGGGAGGCTGGTGGCAACCAGCAAGTTGAATTCAGCATGCAATGTATTTCACTGGACTCCCCGGGTGTTTATGGTTAAAATCACTTGCAAGCATTTTGAAATTAAGATTTTAGAAAAAAAGGAGATGTGTGATTTCTCTTAACACAGAAATGTTTTGGCAACACTGGGCCCACTCTCCCATGAGGGCGTGGAAAAAGCACAAGCTCTCCGGCCAGCATCAGCCCCACCATGTGCTGGGCGATGTTCAAGGTACTGGGGACACAGCAGTGGACAAAAGTGACCAAAACACCTGCTCTCATGGAGTTTACATTCCGATGGGACACATGATGGACAGGATAGGTGAAATAAAGTAAATCAAAAGATAATTAAGATGAAAAAAAAGCAAAAGCTGGTAGAGGAGATCTGAATAGTTATCTGTAGGGGAGAGGGGAGCAGTTTTAAACAGGGTGGTCAGAAAAAGAAGGAAATCTGCCATTTGTGACAACACGGATGGACCTCGGGCAGCATTGTGCTAAGTGAAAGGAGCCAGAGAAAAACAAATACCGCGTGGTCTCGCTTATATGTGGAATCGAAAAGAGCTGAACTCATCAGAGCAGAGAGTAGAGCGATGGTTGCCGAGGGCTGGGGGAAATGGGGAGATGCTGTTCAAAGGGCACAAGCTTGCAGTTACAAGATGAGTAAGTGCTGAGGATCTAATGTACCGCATGGTGACTGCAGTTAATAACACTGTATTGGGGACTTCCCTGGTGGTCTAGTGGTAAATAATCCGCCTTCCAATGCAGGGGACGCGGGTTTGATCCCTGGTCAGGGAACTAAGATCCCACATGTCGCGGGGCAACTAAGCTCGTGCACCACAACTACTGAGCTCGCGCGCCTCAACTAGAGAGCCTGCGTGCCGCAAACTACAGAGCCCATGCGCCCTGAGGCCTGCGCGCCACAACTAGAGAAGAGAAAAACCCACACGCCACAACTAGAGAGAAGCCCACAGGCCGCCAACAAAGATCTCACGTGCCACAACTAAGACTCGACACAGCCAAAAATAAATTAAATAAATAATAAATCTTAAAAAAAAATAACACTTTTTTGTGTTATGTTATTTTTTGTGTTGTGTTTTGTTATTTGTATTGTATGTTTGAAAGCTGTTAAGAGAGTAGATCCTAGATGTTCTGAACCACACACACACAAGCAAGGAAATTTTGTGAGGGGATGGAGATGTTAACTAACCTTATTGTGGTAATCGTTTCACAATATATATGTGTATTGAATCACCACATTGTATGCCTCTTAAACTTACATAGATTTTGTGTCAGTAAACTCTCAATTAAGCTGGGGGAAAATAGGGTGGTCAGGGAGGGGCCTCTGAGAAGTGGGTATCTGAGTAAAGACCTGATGGAGGTGAGGGAGTGAGCCCATATCCAGGCCTGCAGCACCCCTTCTCACTCCCACCTCTTGAGGAATGTACTTAACTTCCTCGTGCCTCAGCTTCCTCATCTAGAAAATGGAAAATACAAAAATTACCTACCCTCAGAGGGTTGCTATGAGGATGAATGAAATAGTGTGTGTAAAGGGTGTATAGCATAGTGCCTGGCACGGAAATGCTCAGTAAGTGCTGAAACCAGCATCCCCATCTCCGACACCATCACATCCACCACTGTCTCTACCTCCATCAATAACACCTCCATCACCACCACCTCCTCCGTCAATAATGCCTCTACCACCACCTCTACCTCCATCACCATCAACATCTTCCATCGATAACATCACCCTTTCCACCACCTCCTCCGTCAGTAACACCTCCATCACCACCTCCCCCTCTGTCAGTAATGCCTCCACCACCACCACCTCCTCCATCAGTAACACCTCCATCATCACCACCTCCTCCATCAATAACACCTCTATCACCACCTCCTCCGTCAACAACACCTCCATCACCACCACCTCCTCCATCAGTAACGCCTCCACCACCACCACCTCCTCCGTCAATAATGCCTCTACCACCACCTCTACCTCCATCACCATCAACATCTTCCATCAATAACATCACCCTTTCCATCACCACCTCCGTCAATAACACTTCCATCACCACCTCCTCCTCCATCAATAACACGTCCATCACTACCACCTCTACCTCCATCGATAACACCCCCAGCACCATCACATCCTCCATCAATGACACCACCTTCTCCACCAACACCACCTCTATCAATAACACCTTCTCCTTCTCCTCCACCACCACCACCTCTTCCTCCAACAATAGTACCACCTTCTCCATCACCTCCCCTATCACCATGAGGGTAAGGATGAAAAAAGAGATAAGCCCCTTAAACAAACCAGGCTGTTCTGGGCCTTCCTGGATCTTTCCACGCCCCAATCCACTTACACTCTGCTTCCCAACGGATGTGCTACTTCCTGGCACAGTGACTCCTTCACTACCCACTTCATGTCCAGGTAGGGGACCAATCTGTGCTGCCACGGCATTCAACACTTAAAAAAATATATACCTACTTACATTCCTGAATTTTGCATCGAACCAAAAAGCAAAGACTTTTCCAGCACTCAGCACATGGCAGGAACTATCTGGCAAACGTTTGGAGAACTGAACTCTTCCTACTACACGCCTGTCCTTTTCTGACACTCATCAGCTATGAAATCATGTATGAACTATTCGTATGGGGGGGGCGGTTGAAAGACCATTATATACACTGCACGCATTGACTCTAAATTCTAGTTCCTATAGATTTCAAATAATCAGAAAGCTGAAATAACTAGATTTTTTATAGTGTCACACTATGATAACTGATGTTCGTAATTATGGCCTTGAGGAAAGGCAAGCTCCTTAACTGCCTTCTAAATTATCAAAGATCAAATTATGTTCAGTTGCATTTTAGCGTTAAGTGTATTTTAATTATATTCTCATTCTTGGAAAATTAGTAACCCACATGGCTGAAATACATGACCAAGGCAGCTTTGTGAATAAAACATTCTGGATAAAGCTCAGATTTCCAGAATGTTCTCACAAACCCGTATTCTGCCATCATTCTAGGTAAATGAGAATTGATAATTTACATCCTCTTTTTCCAAAAATAATATGGCCACTTATAAACAGGCATATCATGGAATAGTATTTTAAAATTAAATGAGGAAATAAAGGAGGGAGGAGAGGCAGGAGAACAGATGAAGCCAACAGCAAGGTTAGAATAGAACACATAGGCTACAACGTCTCCACTTTAGCTAATGACGAGCCCACACTTGCCTCTGAGCTTCCCAGCAGGCAAGGTGAAGAAGAAAACACGATCAATGACAACATTCACAGCATCCAAAAGACTTGACTACTTACTCAAGAGAATCATTCCTGGGACTTATAACCATGAGAAATTTCTCTAACATAGAAATTACTCACGTTACATACAACGTGAGTAATCGCCAACATCCTTACCTACATGCTTGCAGAAAATACAACAATGATTTTCTGCAGGCTGTATCTCCGAACACCCCAAGGATGGAGGACAAAAACTCAAATGCCACTGAAAACACGCGAGATAGGCTGGGTTGGGGGAACATTAGGGAACAATAGGTAGTTAAGGACTGTAGTAAGCCGGAAAACTTGCAAAGCATCTGAAGGAGGCAGCTGGAACTCAGCTCCACCCAACAGCTGCTGTGCAGGAATATGGGCCCAATGCTTCCAGACAATCCAATTTTGTAAATTGTGAAAATTTCAACCATACGAAAGAAGAAATATACATACACAGAGGAAATAAATAACAGTAATAAATAGCTGTGTACCCACTCACTGCCTGTATCACTTATGATACAGAACCTTCCAGAACTTTTGAGAACCTCTCCCCTGTTAGCACTACATTCATTTTTGTATTTGTAATCCCTTTGGTTTTCTGGATGGTTTACCACATGGGTGACTTCCTAACTTACCTCCAGTTCCATTCTACATTTTTCTCATCTTTATATAAATGTGTTCTGTAATTTGCCACATAATATTCCTGAGACCCACCCACGTAGATGTGCACAGCTGAGGTTCGTCCAGTGTCACTGCTGTACTGATCACTATGCCACGCCACTATTTTTTAAAATCTCCTCTCTCGCTGATGGATGTTAGAGTTGCACTGAATGTTCCGTCATTATGAGCAACGCTATGGACGTGGCTGTCTGTGTCTCTCCTGGTGCCTGTGGGCAAGTATTTCTCGAGGGTGGGGCTCAAATCTAGACTTTAATATTGGCCAAATTAACTTCAACTAAAAAGAACATTTGCATCAACTGTACACGTGCAAGGAAAACGCACCCGTGGGCTAGATGCTGTCTATCGGTTGCTGGTCTGCAGCCTTCAACACAGGCTGACAGCTTCATGGTAAATTGCAAAAGAATAATTCTCTAAGCAGAAAGACGACTCATGCTACATGTGCTCCTGCCATGAACTAGCTTCATTCAAGGTCAAAAGGGCCTCATATGGACAGACCATCTGACCTTCAGGCAATGTTTGTGAATATCATTTCTTAAAAATAAGCTTTTGGAGGCTTTTGGAAGGAACAAAGTGGGACCTTATACTCGCTCACACAAACCCAGAGGGAAGACATACGTGCTACTGGCCAAGAGCCGATCCTTACCCTTTCAAGGGCTCTTGGGTTGGAAATCTGACCACCTGTCAGCAGGTCACACTGTGCACTAGAAATGGCACTACTAAAACACCCACTACTGACAATGCGTCCAGAGTGGGAATTTGACTTCAATGATAAAAGTTACAAAACTCTGCAGAGAGTATGATGCCAAGTTTGAAAAATTCCATACATTCCAGTCAAAAATAAGTATACAGTATGTGACAGATAACACCTATATTTATATGGTAATTATGGGAACAAAATGTCATAACAGACCCCAAAGTGTCGAGAGTGATCATCTCTGGGATGACCTGCAAGTGAGTTTTTTTTTAAGTTTTACTTATCTGTAATTTTTTTCAATGATCCTATGTTACTTTTATTCCTAGTGACAGGGGAATGTGACTCATCAAATTACCTTGACTTGCAATGGCTGTGCTCCTAAAGAGCCCAGAACGGACCCTCATGAATCAGAAAAGCTTTGAGAAAACAGTGAGATTTCTTTCAAAAGATATTCACCCTAAAAGGTGGCCCCAAGATAGTCCACTGTGCTTTGTAAAAGGTACTACTTAGCAGAAAGCTTCCAAAATGACAGAAGAGCAGATAATACAATCAACAACGATAAACAGAAAATTATAGTATCAGTGCAAAAAAAAAATTTATATATATATATATATATAGAGAGAGAGAGAAGTAGGTCTCCTTTTAACTGTGTAAGCTGCTTTTATTTTTTGGAAATAAAGTTTTCATAAATAAAGTTTTATGAGCACACAGCTGAGCCTCACTTAATTCCTCTGCAAAGTGGCAATAATCATACTTACCCTTCACTCAAGTGTTATGAGCATTAAATATGTATTCTGCCTGGCCCGTGACAGGCACTGACTCTGACAGCGTGATGATCTCCCATCACTACCACCATCATCATCGAGTAGGAGAATCATCTAGATCAGGAGTTGGCACACTACCACCTGCTGGCCAAATCCCGCCCTCTGCCTGATTTGATAAGTAAAGTTTTATTGGAACACAACCACGTCCATTTGTTTACATATCATCTGAGGCTGCTTTCGCGCTACAATGGCAGGGGTGAGTAGCTGCAACAGATACTAGGTGGCCTGCAATGCCTAAAATACTTACCACTTGATAGAAAAAAAGTTTGCTGACGCATGATCTAAAAACTGCAAAGTGCTATACCAAAGAAAGTTATAATTTTGATGTGTCAAAAAAGAATTGTAGGAAACTTACTTTTCTTTTCCCACATACATAAAAGCTGTTGGCACAAAGTTTTGGATGCAAAATGGTATTTTAACTGCTGACGGCCAATTTAATCCACTCAATTTTATCACTTTACATCCAAATTGACCACCACTTTGCTTTAAAATATATGCCATCAAGCAGCTCAAACCTCAAACATCAGGAAGGCAGTTGTTATGTTATTTACAGAGAAACTGACATCTCGCTCTCCTCCTGAGCTACAGCAAAGGGATGGAGGAATTTTTCCATTAATTTTAAAAGCTTTTAACTACAAAGCAGAAAAGATTTTTCAGGAAGACAAAAAGGCAATATTTTTGTATTTAAATCCAGTTTTCTTCACAAAAGGAAAATAATTTCTGCATAGTAGGAATTGGGTCGTTACCCCAGAACACATTTCATTTAGAGGAGAGGACGGAATTTAAAAGACTCATTTTCAGAAGCATTAATCTCAGGTACCTGGAAATGAAAGAGCTGGGGCACAGAAGCTGGTCTTTGTAGGAAAAAAATGTCCAAGTTTTTGTAAAACTGGTCTCCCTTCTCTATCTTCACACTGTTAAAAATGGATCTATTTTTAAAACCACCTGGAGAAAACCACGTGGAAGAAAAAAAAAAATCAAGAGAACGCAATTTCAATCTCCTTTGCTAAAAAAGAAGTATCATTCTTTGCCCAAAGCAGGCCACAGAGTTGCCTGCGTGACCCAGAGAAGTAAATGAACTGGGGCATTTTAAAGGTTCTGTGAAGGGGAAAGAAATTTTTAAGAAGTACTTGTCACTGTATAAAAGAGGCTGACAGCTTGCCCTGGCGAAGCTGAGTTTTCGGTACTGAAATGGAGCCTGTGAGTCACATGGAGGAGGCCTGAGGAAACAGTGTTTTCAGGTCTGTGCTTCACCAGGTACAGAGGTAAAATTCACCTGCATCAACAGAAGCGGCGGAAAAAGCAGGATGCTGATGGGGAAAAATCAGCCACGAAGGATGTTGTGAGACAGAGTTGTTTTCTGAAAAACAAAACTAAGAGGGCTGCGGGCAGCTTGACAAGTGAAAGCTCTGAGGTTGGGAGGGGAGGGAGGAAGGGCCAGGGATCCCAGCAGCCCTTCCGAGCAAGACTGACGATGACACTCAGAAAGCGTAACAGTGGACTCCGAGAAAGGCGGGAGGCAGGCCTCACTGCCCCGTAGTGGGGTGTGGGGTTCCCCAAAGAGAACCGATGAAGCCACTGTCCCTCATCCTGTCAAGTCAATCCCCGGACAGGCAGAGTGGAGGACCGAGGACAGGGGGTAGAGCGACCTCCTCTCCCTGGGGCTCCAACTACACTGGGAGCAGCAGTCCAGACCCAGAGTGGCTCAGCCCCACAGTGGTCCAGAGCAGCTCCAGTGGTGAAACAAGCCATCCTCAGCCATGTGACAGCAAGCCAGGGAGAGGTGGGGAGCCAGCCTGGGGAGGGGCCTGAACTTACCCCAGAGAGGAAGGTGTGCTCATGCCTAAGAAGAGGGTCATGCAGGCAGACAGGCCCAGCTATCATGCAGCACAGACAGTGCTTTCTGCTGTAGCAGCGGCAGCAGCAGCCCGAAGCTGCCCAAGTTCCTGTGGAGACGGCAGAGGGGTGATGACCATGGACTTCCCTGACCTTGGGTGGAAGGGGCGTGTCCTCGGAAACTGGGACCGGCTCACTCTCCCTGAGGAGGCATCTCCCTGAGTGCCCTCGCCAGGCCATTCTCGGCCCACCAGGGGTGGGAGGCCCAAGCAACAACGAGACATGGGGCTGCTCTGTGACTGGTGGAGCTCAGGGGTCATTCAACACAGGAGTGTCACTGTCTGTCCCGCAGCAGGTAGATAAGACAAGACAGTCCTTCCCCACAGCACACAAGCCACCCGAGGAGAAGAGGGGTGGCAGGAAGCAATGCGGACGATTCCCCGATTGATCTGTCAGCAGTGCACATCAGAAATCAATACTTCCAGGCTACAGATGAGGACAACTGAGGCTCACAGAGGCTGGGTAACAGGGCCAGGGAACACACCTAAGGCCAACACTGGGACTCTCACACTCTGGGCAACATGGGGACAAACCACCTCCACCAGCTCCTGTAGTTCAGATTTAAGGTTCTTTTCAACAGGGAGGAGTTATGAGTTTCGGGCCTGGAATTTCACTCCCAGCTCTGCCATCTGTGTAACCTGAAGCATCGGTCATCTCACCACGCCTCATCACATCGAGTGATTCTAAGGATAAAGTGAGATAAAGTGCTCAGAAAAATGCCTGGCATGCTATAAGCACGGAACAGATGTAAGCCAGGCAGCCTGACAAGGACCTGAACCACCTCTGAGAAAGACACCTGCCCCCAAAAGAACAGAATGGCTCACAATTAATTGATAAAAAGGATTCTTTGTGCTTTTTATTTTTTCAATCCACTCAAACATGCCCCCAAAGTGGATTAAATAAAAACACTCAACTCATTCTTTTCTACAGAGCTACTGCATCAAGGCAAGTTATTACCTGGGCTACATAATTCATTTGATTAATTTGCACGCAATGAACCAGGAGAAGCGGCAAAACCCCAAAGTCTCTGCAAGTCCAACTCTGAGTCCATTTCGAGCTTTGCAAGAGTATTCCGCTAGAAGACAGTCATAAAATGTGTCAGGAAATAGAAATGGTGCGCTTAACCTCCAAGGAGGGCCGTCACATCTCACAGTGACACCTCTGTAAACGAAGGCACAGTCTGAACAGCGAGGTGGCAGGATCTCAGCCCCTGCAGCCACCAGAACTGGCTCCAAAAAAAAAAAAAAATCTGTTCTGCGGGGGTGGCAGGGAGAGAGAAACTAGGAGCTTGGGGTCAACATATACACACTACTGTATATAAAAATAGGTAAACAACAATAAAGTGTACAGCACTTTTTTTAATACATCTATAAAAATCTGAATCACTTTGCTGTATACCAGAAATTAACACAACACAGTAAATTAACTATACTTCAATCTAAAAAAACAAAAAACAAAACAAAAAAAACCCCACGGTTCTACCACTTCTTTGCTGTGTGACTCAGGATATTATACTCACCCTTCCCGAACCTGTTTCCTGACCTCTTGGTGTAAGAATTAAATGAGAGGATGCAGGTGATGCCCCCGTTTAGTTTTTGACACATAGTAGGCACTTATTAAATGGTATCAATTGTATTAATTTGTACTTAACAATTATTCATTCATTTCCAGGTGAGTGAGCCACTTAGGGGAAAACTTCGACTTATTCCACATAATAGATGGTAGCAGCAATGTTTACATACGAGCTTGGACAGAGTTAGTGGAACCTTGGCTTTTGCAAACCTATTACCAGAGCCACCGTGCTGTGTGTCAGCCTCTTGGTGCAAGAGAACAGGCAGGTGACGGAAAGTTTTAGATCCTTTAAATAAAACAAACAAGAGCATCAAGCTATTGGAGGCAAAGTCCCAAGTCTAATGAAGGGCCACTTCTAAAGTGACAGGCACCCTCAGGCAACACTTTTCACAAGATGTGCCCCAACCATACCCAAGCAAAACTGCTACAAATCTTCAAGCTGGAAGCCTTCAGGTTCCCTCCCTGAGGACCAAACTGCAGAGCCTTTTAAGAAACAGAAGTCTCTCAGCACCACCGGCTTGACCCACAAAACCACACCTTCTTGAAAAGGTCAGAAATGGCTGCCTGGGCTTTAGAAGGGTATTTCTTTCCAAAGGCCGAGAGTGGAGAGGGGGTGGCAGGTGTGGCAGTTTGCGTGTGCCTGCGTCAGGGTGAATCAGACAGACGGGAAAAGGCAAAGGAAAGAGAAAGCTTTCCAATTCTACCGTGCACCGAAAAATAACCATTAACTGTAGGACCCGAAACAGAAAACTCTAATAGGAATGATAAACGGATAGTGCTAATAAAAAGAAAACCTGAAGGCGTCTGCCTCCGTCTCACCCTATTATATATCAGTCAGTCGCCTCCTGGGAACTTGGTCGAGCCTTTGCTCGTGCTGATCCTGAAACCTGGATTACCCTGCCCTTCCCTGTCTCTCTGGCAAATTCCTGTTCTACCCTCAAAACCCAACTTAGAAATGAACAGTTCTGCAATATCTTCTCTGAGACACCCCAAACCATGCCCCTCCACTACCAGATCTGGCGAATTCCCCTCTTCCCTGTGTTACTTCTTTTGGTTTACTGATCACTTGCTGCTATTGGCTACTGCTTTATGACGCTAACTCCCCTACGAGGCTGCGAGCGCCCTGGGGCAAGAGAGAGGTTGATTCATCAATGTATCCACTAATCTGGCACTCATTCATTCATTCATTCATTCATCTGTTCATGCATACATGCACTCAAGCATTCACTGAGCACTGAAGTGGACCTTCGTCACCTGTCCCTATGGCACCCGTTTCCTGTCCAGCAACAGTCTCCGTGTTCATTGGGAGATCCACCCCTCTCCTCAGTCCTCATTCTCCATGTCTGAATGGGGTTCTTCCCTCGGCCTCAGCACATGAGAAGGATCCTGGGATTGGGTGAAGAGGGAGAAGGGACCTAAGCTGGCTCTATCAGAGGGAACTCAAGGCTCTTCCCAGGAGTCAAGAAAGAGACTCTTGTTTCTTCCCCTGAATGTGAACCTGGAAGAAAAACTATCTGCCCAGGGGTTATCACAGCCAGCTGTGATCAGGAGGGATAAACCCACCAAAATGATGTCAACCCAGACATGGTAGAGGTAAGGGCCAGAGAGAGAGAGAGACAGGAGCCTGGTAACAGAGCTCACGTCCCAAGATTCAGCCACACCTAAAGCCAAACTCTCCCTTCAATCAAGAAATTCTCTTTCTAGGCATAATCAGGGTAAGCTATGCTCTGGCTGTAATAACAAGCAAACCCTGGTATCTCAGTGGCTGAACAGATATGGTCTATTCCTGCTCTCACAAAGTCTGCAGTGGGCCCAGCAGCACAACAGGGCCAATCCCTCCCAGGCGGTGACTCAGGGATCCAGGCTAGCATCACCCTGTAGCTACGCCACACGGAGCACATGGCTCCCAGGGTCATCACGGCAAGGACAACGAGATCAAAGAATATTCACACCAGCTCTTCCACGCTTCAGTCTTAGAGGATGCTCATCACTTCTGCTTATAGCCCACTGGCCAGAATGAGTCACATGGTCCCAGTCTAACCTAAGGGAGACTGGGAAATGCAGCAGTCCTGCTTGTCCAGGGAGAGACAAGTGAGACAGGCCTGATGAACACACAGCACAGTCTCTGCCACAACAGGATCAGCCACACTTTCTATCACCTGCAACCAAAAGACTCCAAAATGATATATGCTGGGACCACAGCAGTGAACAGGACGTGAGAATTGTCAACATGGAACCCACAGCACAGTGAGAGGTGGGGCAAAGAATGAGGGAAACAAGAACCCGCAAGACAGGCAAACACACATACGGCACAGTCAGGACGAGGAGTGGGGATGCGGGAGAGGTGGGTAGCAACAAGACACCTGGGGGTAACGGAACTTAGCTTTCGGGAGCGCAGAGGGCTGGTAGGGGAAGGGTTCTAGGGCGAGATCTGAAAGCTCAGAAGTCAGCCCAGGAAAATGGGGAGGGAAGGGGACACAGAGAAAGAATAGGGTTCCAGGTAAGAAACCAACGGGTAGAAAGGTGACACAAGCTCACGGTGAGGTGAGAAACATGGCTGCAGGAGAAGATGAGAGCGACGGCACACAGGTTTTTACGGTAACACATAAAAAAGGGGTCACGTTTTAACGACTCTAAGGGCAAAGAGGAGCCACTGGAGTCTTAAGCAGGAAAATGGCCCAAGCCAGCTGGGCCTGGGGTAGTTTTTCATTATTCCGTCCACGTGCATTAAACTCACCACCTCCTTCCTCCCTGTCTCTGCATCTGCCCCCCACACCTCCAACTGCTATGGCTCCACATTGTTGGGGATAATCCCTAGATGTTCCCGGTGGGCTGGGCTCACCCCACGTGACAGCCGTGCCCCTTCACCTGGAGCATCCTCAACACTGACCTCGATAGGACAGTGCCACCTATTCCCCCCGACCCCGACTGAGACCACACAACTCCTCTGGGAGCCCAAGAAGCAGCTTCAAGGAGCCACTTCCCGCCTCAAGAAGGAAAGCAAATATAAAACAGGCCCAAAATAGTGTGGGTCTGAAAAGCTGAAAACCAGCCACCACAATTACAAGTATTTTTATCCATCACCCAAAAAGGAGTAGCGGATCATTTTCCAAGTGTCTCTCTAAGGAAGTTCATCTGTTCAATCTCACGTGCTCCAGACTCCAGAGACGCAAACAGAAATGAGGCTGTAACAGGAACGGCAGCCGAAGAGCACACCCAGGGTGGAGACACCGAGCAAATGGCAGGGCCTGTGGTATCATCGCCGATGGAGGGTGGTGACCCCACCACGAGACGGGAGAAGAGACGCCCAAAGGTCTACGCGAGAAACCAGGAGATGGGCAGGGACGAGCGAGCACTAATGAGCCTGGAGTGTGGGCGTGTCTGCACCGGAGCTGGGCTGCCACCTGCCACTCCACACACCCTGCCAAGGGCAAAGAGTGACGAAAGGCCTGGGGACGTGCAGGAAAGAAAGAAGGCCCGTCCGGAGAGAAGGGCGCACTGCCCGAAGTGGAACCTTTCCCTTTGCTACACTGGGCAGGTCACCTGAGCACACAGGAACAGGCTGGGGACACGTGATGAGCGCAAGAGGCATGGCAGCAGAAACTAACACAACACTGTAAACCAACTATACGCCAATAAAAATTAATTTAAAAAAAGAGGCATCAGAAGAGCCCTGCCATCTGAGCAAGTGCTTGGGCTTGTGTGTGTCAATACAGCTTACAGCAGGGCTTGTGTCTGTCAGCCAGAATTTCTTCCCATTATCCCTCCTCATCCTTCAATAATTCCCTTGGGTGTGACAAGCTCAGAGCTAGCATGCTTTCATCACCGTGGCTCCCCTTAGAGTTAAAAGTTAGAGCCAGCCAGCCAGCAGGGCCTGCCTCTGTTGCAGCAGAAATAGAAATGAAGTTTTCCCTCTCCTGAGAACAAGGAAAATAAAGGCAACAGTGCCAGACTAGAGAAGAAACATAACCTGGACTGAAAGAGTTAATCAATCCTAGTTTTATTTTAACCGTTACTAATCTATAGTGTCTGTTGTTAGATTTGTCCTTCACAAAGCGAACCTGTCACCCCTAATCCTGTGTAATTTACATTCTGCACCTGGTATTTGCTCCCCCTGTAATCTCTTGTAGCAAATCACCCCTTGTAGCTGTTTGCTTTCCAGAAGGGAGCTCCCAGACAGATAACCCAGAGACTAATGGACCCAATTACTGGGTTTCCTGACGCCAGCGGTGACTAATTTTGAAATAATGCAAGAAGAAGAAGAAGGCAAGACATTCACTGTTTTGATCCTTATCACTCACTTTGGACTGTGAACTCCCCTGTAAGAATCCCTGTAATTCCGCAGAGTGGGCGCACAGTTCTTGAGGCACTAGCCTACTGTGTCTTCCCTTTGCCTGGCAAAGAAAATAAAAAGCCTCTCTATTTCTTATCTTCCAAATCTCTGTCTCCGTATTTTTATTCGGCATGGGTGCACAGGGAGCCAAGATTTGGCAACAGTTCCTGTTTCTAGCTAAGCGTGAGGGGAAGAGAACTAACTCTGGAGTCAGACAGCCAGGGTTACATCCTAGGTCTACACGTGAAGCCCTGGGACCTTGGGCCGGTGACTTGTCATCTCCAAGCCTTAGATGCCTCATCTGTAAGGATGCAGCAAACATTAGATTAGACAATCCAATGTGACGCTATTAGCACAGGGCCTAAAAGTAGAATAAGCCCTCAACTTATGCTAACTGCTACTACCAACGTTGTCATCGATGTTTGGGGGTTGTTTTTCTCTAACTAAATGTCACCAAAAGCCTAAGAGGTCACAGAGTACCAAGCACATGACAGACTCTCAAAAAACACTGGTGGGAGACATTCTCTAGGATCAACAATCTCATTTCTTTAATAAATTTCAAGTAAAGAAGAAAGGGAGAGAAGGGAAGATACAGATGGGAAACCTGCAGATTCAGAGAGATTTAAGAGGTCCATTAACTGATTACAATGTGTGGATGGACCCCATTTGGAAACTTATTCAAACATTTGTTTGAAATGAAAATTTGAACACTCACCAGATATTTGATGATGTTAAGAAATTATTGCTAATTTTTATTTAGGTGTGATATTATAGGATTTTTTTTCTTTTAAAAAATAGGAGGACCCTTATGTTATATTAGAGATATATTTCAAAATACTTTGGGAGGAAACAACGCTGTGCTTTGAACTTGCTTCAGCGTTATCTATGAGAAGCTGGGGAAGTAGGAAGATATATGGACAAAGCGAGATTGGCCATGACTTGGCCACCATTGCTGTTGGGTGATGGGTACGTGAAAGCTCATTATATTCTTCGGGCTATTCTTACATTCAAACTTCCCATAATGAAAATATATTTTGAATAAGGGAAGAGAATGTGAAGAACATATGCATATATATATACACACACATATACACATACACACATATATATGTATAACTGAATCGCTATGTTGTACACCTGAAACACAATATTGTAAATCAACTATACTTCAAATTTTAAAAATAGAATATTAAAAATAAGAAGAGAAAACACACAAAAAATATTTTGAATAAAGTACTGGACTGCCTGTGATCTTCATTAGGGAACTAGTTCATTCACGCACAAGGGCACAGCGGAGGCCCGTGTGCCCAAGCATTTGGAAACCCAAGCACTGGGAAACCTGCAAGCCATGGTGACACTGAGGCAGGAGATAGATGGGCCCCAAGTTAGACATTTACAACTAGCTTCCCGTTTACACTTCATAGGGCAGGAAAAAGTGGGTTGCAGGCCGGACACTTACAACTAGCCTCCTGTTTGCACTTCCTGAGACAGAAGATAGATGGGTTTGAGGTTAGACATTTAAAATCAGCCTCCTGTTTGTTCTCCAAAATGGAAGCAATGACAGAGACAGGGTAAACAGCCAAGCTTTGTCTCTTGTGGATGTCCTAAGATAACAGTCATGGCAGGAACAGGGGCAAAACCTTGTTTGAGTAAAGGATCAAGGGATCTCTGCTTCCCCCCTCCTTGGGGCAAGGGAGACACCACACATGTGCAGAAAGGCTCCTTGGGGGTCAAAAGTCAGGGGACAACTCCAGGCCATGGTGACTCTTGCTTTTCCAAGATGCCTTCACGTTGGGACCCATCTTGGCTGAGAGGTGCCTGCACCCCTAAGGGGAGGGTCCTGAGACAAATTAGCCAGGGGGGACAAAACAAGATGATTGGCTGGAAGACAAAGACCTGGAAAACTGTGCCCTTATAAAGGGTTTAAACTTCCCAGAGGCGCAACTCTCTCTCTGAGTTCACCCCTGCATCTTTCTGCATGTACTCTGTCTTTCCAATAAACTTTTTACTTTTCTCTTTACCTTCTGCCTCCTCACCTGAATTCATCCTTGACAAGACAGGCAAGAACTAGGGATCCAGGCCCTAGCTGCTGGCCCCTGTGGTCTAGCGGTTAAGACTCCCAGTCCGGACACTAAGATCTTGCTTCCAGCTACTGCTTGCTGCTGCTTGCTGCAAGCTGCCACTTACTGCTACCTGCATCCGGAATCAACACCTCCTTATCTCCAACCTGTTCCATTTCCAAGAGTCAGTGCAGCTGTGCTGGTGACAGGGCTGTGGCTGATATTAACTGGAATTAACATAGAAAGCCAAGCAAAGGGGAGGAAGACCTCGGCTTGGCCATCTCATATGAATTAGGTGCTAAGATTCCTTCCTCAGCAAACTGAGGGGAAGGAACAGGAAGCAAGGGGTCCTGCGATACTGTGATTTACTGTGGGCCACAGTTCTCAGCTCACAGCTCCCAGAACCCTTGGAATTTCCTAAGTGTTGAGAATGATAAAAGGTATCTTTTGTTATGTTAATAAGATGACTTTTAGAAGCACCTAAGGATGGGGGCTGGGTGCCAGGAGAACCAATCCTGTGATTAGAAGGTTAGAACTTTTGGTCCTACCCCCTGGCCTCCAGGGAGGGGAGAGGAGCTGGAGGTTGAGTCAATCACCAATGGTCTACGACTCAGCAATCCCACTACTGGGCATATACCCTGAGAAAACCATCATTCAAAAAGAGTCATGTACCACAATGTTCATTGCAGCTCTATTTACAATAGCCAGGACATGGAAGCAACCTAAGTGTCCATCGACAGATGAATGGATAAAGAAGATGTGGCACATATATACAATGGAATATTACTCAGCCATAAAAAGAAACGAAATTGAGTTATTTGTAGTGAGGTGGACGGACCTAGAGACTGTCATACAGAGTGAAGTAAGTCAGAAAGAGAAAAACAAACACCGTATGCTAATACATATATATGGAATCTAAGAAAAAAGAAAAAACGGTTCTGAAGAACCTAGGGGCAGGACAGGAATAAAAATGCAGACATAGAGAATGGACTTGAGGACACGGGGAAGGGGAAGGGTAAGCTGGGACGAAGTGAGAGAGTGGCATGGACATATACACACTACCAAATGTAAAATAGATACCTAGTGGGAAGCAGCTGCATAAGCACAGGGAGATCAGCTCGGTGCTTTGTGTCCACCTAGAGGGGTGGGATAGGGAGGGTGGTAGGGAGACGCAAGAGGGAGGAGGTATGGGGATATATGTATACGTATAGCTGATTCAGTTTGTTATACAGCAGAAACTAACACACCATTGTAAAGCAATTATACTCCAATAAAGATGTTAAAAAAAAAATCACCAATGGTCAATGATTTCATCATTCCTGCCTCTGTAATGAAGCTTCTATTTTTATGGATAGGACAGGGTTCCAAAAGCTTCCAGGGTGGTGAACACATGGGGATGTGGGGAGAGTGGCGTGGCTAGAGAGGGCATGGATGCTGGTACCCTTTCCCCATACCTTGTCCTATGTATATCTTCCATCTGGCTGTTCCTGACTTATATCCTTCTACAATATACCAGCAATCTAGTCAGCAAAATTTTGAGTTCTGTGAGACGCTCTAGCAAATTCGTCGCCTTGGGAACCTCTGATTTATAGCCAGTTGGTCAGAAGCACAGGTAACAATCTGGGCTCACAACTGGTGTCTGCAGTGGAGGGTGATCTTGTGGGACTGGCCTCTTACCTGTAGAATCTGATGCTATCTCTGGGTAGATAGTGTCAGAATTCAGTTGAATTCTCAGACACTCTGCTGGTGTGGGAAAGCCTACACACACACACACACACACACACACACACACACACACACACGCTGGAATTGGGTGAGGAACCATTTTTCAGGCCCCCTAAAAGGTGCTCTGTTAAAAGAAGTCAGTCAGTCTCTCTCTCTCTTTCTCTCTGATATTCCACAATCTGAGATTTGCTAGGACTCGCATGGGCCTCCTTTAGAAGATTTTTTAATGGTATTGTGGTTTTGTTTTGTTTTGTTTAGAGCTCTTATATTTTACAGATATAGCCTGAAATAGGAGTGGAATGATATGAAAACTCAGGTTTGCTTCAAAATACCACAAGAGACTGGGAGTAGGATGGGACAGAGATGATGCAAAATTGACCAGGAGTTATTAACGGCTGAAGCCAGATGATGGGTATTTAGAGGCTGATTAAACCTCTAAATTTTCCATTTTTGTATCTTTTCCATAATAAAAAGATTTTAAGAATTCCTTGGAGATTTGGCCTTGTTAGTCATTCACACTTTAGTGGGCATTACCCCTATCCCTCCAGAAGGGAGAACTCCTTACCAATTTTCATTCATACATAACAATTTTGCTTCAACACCCAGTTTTGCGTGGTGAGCAAACTTTTTTCCCCTGACGAGGTGACAGCCCGGTCTCAATCTGCTCAGTATCATGAGATATTAAAAAACAAAAACAAATTCACATCAAACTCTTCATTTTGAGCAGCAGTTTGATGGAGATGTCAGCTCAGAGTTCTGTATCCTGAGTCCTTACACGGAATCCAGTCTTTTATTTAAAAGCCTGTTTTTCTTTTGCATAAAAATGACTCCCAGATACATCAAGAGTGTTGGGACCCACTGGTGCCAATTTATGAAGCCAGTGCTGGTGGTATAACTGCCCCCAAGGTCCTGGCTGCTTCAGGAACTTTTCCATTTTATTAAAATGATGATCACATTCAGAGTTATCCACAGCGTGTGATTATGAATGTATTTTTTACCAGCTTGATGCTTAAGCTTACTTTTCCATTAATAGTAACTCTGCCATTATAATGAGAACAAATGCCGCTAATACACATTTATTTCACCCATGAGCAAAAATTCAGGGGCTAACTACATTCACACAGTAAATGATAAGTATCCTATAATTTGAAAACTCAATCAACAGCTAGCTGCGTCCTTCCACACGGGAGGAAGTAAAGGTCTGTTTGCTGAGGACGGACGGGCTGTGTTGCACACGGCGCAGAGGCGAGCAAACGACGCGGAAGCAGGGCTGTGATCAAGGCCTAGGACAGTATGCAAAAGGCAGACCAAGGAGCCCCAAAGGAGAGGAAGAGGAAACAGCATCTATGGATTGCAGACATTTACAAAACTTCACATGAACTAAGGCATTTTGGAGGTTAAGTAACAGACATTCTAACCTGAGCTACCAAGGAATTACTGTAAACAGTCAGGAAATTAGGAGAACCTGGCCCAGAGAAGGACCTGAAACCAGAACAGCTCTGGCCAGTTCACACAGGAACAAATGGAGAGTTATCAGGACCCAGTTACTGAATAAATGGCCTCTCAAGCATTCTTGCCAGTCTTGTTTAATTTAGGAGTTAAAGCCCCAACTGCCCTGGCTCAGGTCACATGCCTGCCCTGGGGCCAAAGTACCTAAGATTTACTCTCCTACCAAGACGGCAAGACATGGTGGGGCCATCATTCCTCCAAAGGAAATCAGGACAGAAGGAAGAAAAGAAAGCACTCCTGTCCACTACGGGTCCTGAACCTGATTCTTTATATTTAATCCTCAAAGCAACCCTAGCAGTAGGTATTACCAGCTCAACTTTACTGAAAGAGAAACTGACGCTTAGAGAGCTCAGGTGGCCTGCCCAGGAACGAATGCATGGCGGTGAGGGACCAATCTGAACTGAGTCTGACATGGGACACCTGTGCTCTCCAAGCCACCAGGCTGCAGGAGGTGACGCAGGACCAAAGTCCAAATGCCACCAACAATTCTACATTTTTCTTGATGGCAACTGCTAGAAAGGAATGGAAAAATCTCTGGAGACGAATCCAAACCAAAAGGATTGCACTTGCAGGAGGTAAAGAAGAATCTTAGAGCAGATCTATCTTGGACGCGTCCAGTATCTTTTATCCTCAAAAACCTTGGTGAGAACAAATCCATTTCCTCTAATGTGTAGCTCTTCAGGAGGGATGGGAAGTGGACAAAAGAAATTTCCGAGTGTCATCACTAACAACCCCAAAGAAAAGGGGAGGAACGTTCTAGAAGCTCCAGTTAGGTGCCCAAGCTCTGCTAGACTGCTGTTAAAGACATAGCTCTAGGAGCCCATGAGGCAGGCATCACTCTATGTGTGCACTTCTGGCACGTCTAGCCTGTTTCCTAATGATCATAACGGACATGTCTGCCTCACCCCCCAGGCCGGGAGCTTCCCCAGAGGCAGGCAATGTGTCTTGTTCATCTTTGTAACCTACGACAAGCCTTGGTTACACAGATGCTACCCACGGATGAAGCATCAAGGACTTTGCAATCAAAAGAAGAAGGAAAACTCAGTCTAGGGAAGAAAACGCCACTTGAGGAACGTCTCAGCTTCAGACTCACACCTCTCGTGGCTCATCTCCTAGAATCATCAACTCTACTGCTCCCAGGGTAGGGGAGGCCACTGAGGGTAGAGAAAGGAAGTTGAAGGCTGGACCCTTAGGAGGTAGTCAGTAAGTATGTGCTACATGAGCTGGTAGCGCCCATCTGTCTCTCAAGGGGACTCCCCCTCCAGACTCTCCAAGCTCAAATTCCCCCTAAAACTGACCGCCAGAAAAACGTGTGCCTCCTCCAAAGAGCCATGCTTCCTCTTATTAGATATGGAATCCTTTCCGCCAGGATGCTCTGAGCTACAGGGGTGCCTTGTACAACCCACTCTCGGCCTGAGAGCGGAGAGAAGTCCATCCATCACTCTTTAAACATGACCCCGAACAGCCGAATCCACCTGACAGACTGTCATCCCATTCGATACTTACAGAGCTCCTACTATATGCTGGAGCCGAATGAGGCAATGAACATACAGTAAAAAAGATAACGTCCCAGCCTGGCATTCTACTGCAAGTGGCTTCAGAATCGAGTAGGTCCGAGGGCGGATGGGAGGCGTTCCCTCCTCCTGCAGTAACTGAGGGTGTGGGACGAGGCCCCGCCAGCACCATGCCAAACAGCCGATGTGCCATGTTTCTGTCAGCTACTGCTGGCAACCCTCACCTCCCTCCACGCATTCTCTCAAATGGGACGAGTGACTGGCCCTTCTCTTAGATGTCTCTTTTTCTCACTGAGCCTGGCCTTCCAGAACACAGCAGGACGATGGGTTTGGGCTCTGGTGCTAGATGGCCTGAGGGATTCGGACACAGCTCTGCTTCTTACCAGCTGAGAAGTCTTAGACAAGCTACTTCACTTCTCAAAACCCCATCTGTGAACAGTACCTTCCCTCAAGGAACCCTGCTGAGGATTGCAAGAGTTCATCGACTTGACGTAAAGACTTAGCACAGTAACCAGAATTGAAAGTGTGCGCTGACGGCTAGCTGCTAGTATTACAGCGGCTCTTACATAATGAGTGTTTTGATAGCAGTGTTCTTTCCCTGCCAGATTAACCTACACCTGCCAGGATTCTCTTTTCCCTCTTGTTTTCAAAAGTTGACCACCACAGGGTGTCAGGAACAATCTTTGCACAGTCTTTCCTGTCCTGGGCCCCTGACTCTCACCAGCTACTACATATGGTGTTGCTTTGGGTTCTGAGCTGTCCGTGCAGCGTGCTGTGTATGTGTGCAGGTGGGTGGAATGGTTTTAATGCTTTGAAAGACACCTAGAGAAAGAAGGTTCAGGAACTCCCTTTTCGTTGGGATGAATCACAGAAGAGTCATTCAATTGTTGGGGTATTTTAAATAGTCATATTATTTTAAATGATATGTTTTTTCTTCCTTTGCCCTTTTGAAATGGGAAGAGCAATGCCTCAACTCTTCCCCCTCATCCTTTTATTACTCCACTCCAACACACGTTTACAACTCTTTCTTGGTAAAAACCAACCCATTAATAAAATGACAGCCGAGCATCACGAAGAACGGGTTTGATTAATGCCAACAAAGAGGGTTCGGCAAAAGTCATGGTGAAATGAAACACTAATGTTATTCAGAGATGAGAGATCACTGACAGGATCTCACTTTGCAAACAAAAACAGAATGAAAAATCAGTGCGGCGTAGTAAATGCCCCTGGAGGACCATCCCTGCTTCAACCTCACCTCTCTCCCAGCTGGCTGACTACAGCCACTGACTCCACTGCTCCCAGGGCAAGAGGATCACAGAAGGAAGTGAAAGAAGGCTTAAGGCTGGCAAGAGAAGTCTTTTACCCTGATGTGGGAGTTCAACAGCTACCTCTCTCACAGGCAACAAGAGCAACGACGCAAGGGGATCCGACAGTAACTTCACATCACACCTGGATCTTCCCCGCACATCACAGCTGGAGCGCAGTGAGGTGGTGAGGCTTTCTCATGGTCAAAATGGGTGGTAACAGGGCACCCAACAAACACTGAATGAACCAACCATCCACCCAAGCAGCCGGGCCATGAATGAACTACGGTGCTTCCTCAGTGGGTCAAGCAGCCGGTCACTTCCTCCCAAGCCCCTCCGAGTTTCTGATGAGCATGCCAACCCCCCAGATCACTGCCCCAGGCCCGGCACCCAATGGAATCCAGGGACACACGCACTGGTCTCTAAGCCGTGCGGGTCTGACCACATCCTTACAAGTGGACACATCACCCTGGTTCCCCTGAAGGGACAGAAGCTCCCCTTTCACTCTGGTAAGAACCCTTCACCCTTCCTGGCTCAGCAGCCCTTCCTTCATTCAGCAAACCGGAGCCATCCCTGTCCCGGGAGAAGTTCAAATACTTTCACTCAAGGGCTATTTAGCTAAATTCACCGCCCGTCAACAAACAGTCACTGAGAATACAGAGATGAAAGAGTCTCTGCCATCCAGAGACCCGGAGTCCACTAGGATTGTCACAGTTCTGAGGGTAAGGGGCCCACTCCCCTCTCCACCCAGGCTTTCTGCCACAGCCAACTCCGGTCTCATGATCCCTCTGGATGAAGGTCCACGGGTGGGCATAGTGGTGGGCAGAGACGCTGCAGGGACCACCTCCCCGGTGCCCAGGCCCTCCCATCCCGGTTTTTAACTCTTCCCCCAGTTGCCTGTTTGGCGAAGACCTTGGCTTGCTTTCCCTTGAGCTCACCTGAGTTAGAACTCACGTTGCTTCTAAAGTCAGCTCCCTTCTTTCGAGGTCATTTAGAGACAGAGGAAACAGACTACAAGGATGGCAGCCTGAACCAGAATGAGCTCAGGGGCTGCTCCTCAAAGGCCCTACCCCTGAAGCCCACCCCAGGTCAGGCACGTCTCCACGGCAACTGTGGGTGTTTTTCTGATTCCAAAAATAAAGCTTACTCACCGTAGAAGATTTAGAAAGTACTAAGTATAGGTGTATACTTTTATGTGTGTATGTACACAAACATACATGACTTGTAATAAATACTACCACCACTGGATCACCACAACACATACACACACCTGTATATATATTAGTTACCTAATCAAAAACTTACTCTCCCAGCTTTACCATTGAGTATGGTGATAATTAATGGTTTCTGACAAAAACATTTGATCATACCAAAAAAGGACCTTTATTCTTCATTTACCAAGAATATTTTATCAGATATCGATGATGAGTGTTACCAAATGGACATTTTAGTACCTATCAAGATAAATATCCTGTTTTTCTCCTTTGATTTATTAATGGGTGGACTTAATGGATGAATTTCCTAATGTTAAACCATCCCAGATATCTTAAATACATTTTAACTTTTTATATATGTTATTCCTTTAATATATGAGTGAATTTGACAGAGCGATACCTTTCTTGAATTGTGATGTATCCATGCACAAATGCTACCAGGCTATACTTTTCTTGTTTCTGCTATCTTTGTCAGATTTTTTGTACTGGAGTGATACACACTTGAACCAAGGTACAGATATAGATAAAAAATGCTCTAAGAAAATATAAATAGTGAAGGGCTTTTTGTATACACCTTGAAGGGTGTCCTGAAAATCACCATAAAACCATCCAGGCTTGCTACCTTCTTGGGATACAGTCCTTTCTTAACTTTTATAACTTTCTTCCACAGATTTTTTTGGTCCCTTCAGGTAGCCTGCGTCATCTTCAATGAATTTTGATACTGAATGCGATCCTAGAAAACAGCCCATCTCATCCCTATTTCCCCATTTCTCAGCACAAAGTTGTATGTGATATTCTCTTCTGTTTTGAATATTCTCCAAATCCAAGGGTACAATTGTTTTCTTATTTTTCACGTTTTCTCTCTTATCTCCTTGCCACAGGTTTCTAATTAAATGATATATTTCAAAGAACCATGCCTTACTTTCTTACTTTTCTCTATCAATTACAATGGTTTTATCATTTTGTGTTTTGTTTGTGGGAGGCGGAGTGTGTGACTGCTTGTTTTGCTAACATCTGTTTAACAGGCTGGGCCTATGTCTGAAAAGTCTCCAAAGCAGCCAATGTTGGGAATAAACGCAGACTCTGCCACCCTTACCTCAATGAGCTTTCTTTCATAGGAGCTTGCTAGTTCCTCGGCAACTTCTCCCGGCTTCTGGTCAGTAACTGTAACTTCTCCATCAACATTCCAAAGATTTGGTACAACTTTAGGAAAAGAAAAACATTCCATAAGTATTTTAACAGTAATCAAAACTAATTCTCCCAGTTGAAAAAAAAAAAAAAAAATTCTTCTTTTTCCAAATGGCTTCTCCAGAGAGAAAGCTCTTGTTAAAGGAGAAAAAAAAAATCACAATTACTAATTACTTCAGCATTGCATCATTTTCACAGAAGTACAATAAATCAAATGATAAGCTGTATTTAAGAACAGCAATAACTGTCCTAGAGACAGATGCACAGGAGACTGGGGAACGATCTTGTAGCTACTTTCCATTTCAGGGGAAAACGGACAATGCTTTGGCAAATATAAGAGCCTACACTTGCATCTTTTATACTGGTCAAATTTCTTTTTCTCCAACAAAAAAGTTTTCCAGGAGATAGCGCCTGCCTAGAGCCTGAAGTTAAATGGTAACGGGGCTCAGATTACACTTAGAACCAAGGAAGCTTCTGGAAAAACTCTAAAACCAATGCACAATGACAATGCAAAGACATCTTCATGAGATACTGACTCTCAGGTCAGCACAAGAATTAGTACAGTATTTTAAGGAACCTCCATACCCTTTTCCATAGTGGCTGCACCAATTTACATTCCCACCAACAGTGGAAGAGGGTTCCCTTTTCTCCACACCCTCTCCAGCATTTATTGTTTGTAGACTTTTTAATGATGGCGATTTTGACTGGTGTGAGGTGATACCTCATTGTAGTTTTGATTTGCATTTCTCTAATAATTAGTGATATTAAGCAACTTTTCACATGCCTGTTGACCATCTATATGTCTTCTCCAGAGAAATGTCTATTTAGGTCTTCTGCCCATTTTTTGATTGGGTTTTTTTTTTTTTTCATATTAAGCTGTATGAGCGAAAAACAGAGTTACATATATCCAGAGAAAACTTTAATTTGAAAAGATACATGCACCCCCATGTTCATAGCAGCATGATTTACAATAGCCAAAACATGGAAGCAACCTAAGTGTCCACTGACAGATGAACAGGTAAAGAAGATGTGGTACATATACACAATAGAATACTACTCAGCCATAAAAAAGAATGAAACAATAACCATTTGCAGCAACATGGATGGACCTAGACATTATCATACTAAGTAAAGTAAATCAGACAGAGAAAGACAAATACCATATGATATCACTTAAGTATGGAATCTAAAAAAGTGATACAAATGAACTTATTTACAAAACAGAAATAGACTCACAGACAAAGAAAACCAATTTATGGTTACCAAAGGGGAAAGGAGGGGAGGGATAAATTGGGAATTTGGGATTAACAGATACACACTATTTTATATAAAATAGGTAAACAACAAGGACCTACTGTATAGCACAAGGAACTGTAATAACCTATAATGGAAAAGAATCTGAAAAATATATATATATATATGTATAACTGAATCACTTTGCTGTACACTTGAAGCTAACACAACATTGTAAATCAACTATACTTCAATCAAAAAAAAAAAAGAATTAGCACAGTAGATGCATTGTTTCTACTATCAGGTATATACCCACATATGCTCACTTTGTAGAGAAGAGTAAAAAGATAAAAACTGGGAAAGAGCCAGATAATTCCAAGACAAGTAGGAGAAGAAGAGCAGTGGAGAACTCCTGCACGAGCAGTTAAGAAGACCCAGCAGTGTGACTATGGATTCACCCCACATCTGAAAACAAGCATCAGGGATGCAGATGCAGATGCCTGTTTGTCCTGAGATGAGACTCCTGGATGCCCCATCAAGTGTGTTGAGACAGCAGTGAGGCAGAACAGGAAGCTAAGGTGAGCCCCCCAGGGACTGGGATTCGAGAGACACGGGCTCTGGTCAGGCACTGAGGGAGAAGTCAACACGGGGAAAAGCTGAGCAAAAATGGGACTCGCTGCTGGGCCTGAACTGACCAGTGGCTCCACCTTCAGCCCTTCACAGAGCCTCCATCAGGCCACAGCTGGTCAGGGCCCCGGAGGTAGCAAAGCCCCTGAGTGACAATACAGAACATACTGGAATAAAACCCTAAGCGGTTTCCATCCCAGCAGTGACTATAGCTCCAGCCACTAGTGCAAGGAGTGACCCAGTAACAACCTGTTAAAGTTGACAGACTGAACATGTTAATTTACCTTCACAACCTCTCAAAATCTCATTAAAATACCAATTAAAAATAATTCCTTCTAAAGGCACCACCTTTAAAGAAAAAGAGAATGAGAGAGAAAACACAACAAAATTTTAGAAGCTGAGAAGAAGGTAGGTAACTAGTGAGGAACCTGACAGACCTGAGAAAATTTCATTCTCAGCTACAAGTGGGCAACTGCAAAACACAATCTGATTAAAATGAAAAACTTGCATAAACTGCTAACACAAGACACTTCTAGGAGCGGGAGTGAACACCAGCTAAAAGTCCAAAGAAGGGATAAAAGTCTGCCTTAAGAAGCAACTAGCAGAAGATTAGGGGTTTATTCTCCAGAAAAGGTTAAAAAAAAACCCCAAAAAATAGTAGCTGCGCCTGAGTTGAGGTAGGGGTATCTTACTGAAAACAGAGGTAAAAATAATGCACACTGAACTTTTGAAGTTTTTCCATTCTTCTTCCCTCCCCACTCCCAGAGCAGCAGGCAGCAGGCATATACCTCTAAGCAAGGGAACAGAAAGTAATTTCCTAGGAATCTACCAGCCAAAGAGGAAAGGGCTCAATGTGGGAGGCTTTCCGGGAAAATGGCACAGCCCCTCACCCCACCAAGAAATGATCTTAGATAGTTTTTAATCAGTGTTTTAGTACCCCACTCTTACATCTGAGAAGACAGCCAGAAATCACCTTACATTTGAGGCAAGCACCTAAGATGAAAGACAGGGACCAGAATAAACAAATAGAAAAATCAACACATAGGAAAGAAAAATTATTAAGTGAGAAGAACACTTCAAAAGCAAACTACCGGTAATACTCCCAGAGAGAGAGGAGAAGGTGCAGCTGAGAAACGGGAAGAGGGAGACACTTGAAAAGAACACACAGAATGTATAAAAGCCCTTTGGAAAGCAAAACTATGACAGCAAAAACGGAATACCACGTATAAGGGATAGACAGTAAAGAAATTTCTAGAGAATAGAGCCAGAGGATGACAAAATGGAGAACAAAAAAGGAAATCAAGAATTACCAAATGAGAAGAGCTCAAGAAAGAAAAAATAACACAGAGAGGAGGAAGTCAAAGATATAACTCAAGAAATGTCCCAGAACCATCAGACACGAGTGTTGAAGCTGAAGAGCTCTACTGAGGATAAGCTTGATGATAAGCGATGCTCACGTGCTCACAGTGAAATTCCACAACACGGGAGACAAAGAGGAGAGGGTACAAACTCCTGAAGTGGAAGCAGAATTTTTACAAAGGATAAAAAAAAATCAGAAATGGCATAGGATTTCTGAACAGCATCACTGTAAGCTAAAAAACAATGAATCTTCAATGTCCTGAGTGGAATTATTTCCAACCTGGAATGATCTACAAAGCCAAACCATGTGAGAAGCAGGTAAAGGCATTTACAGACATGCAACCTCTCAAAAATTTTACCTCCCACCCAAAGAAGAGAAGAAATCTAGGAAGAGGAAGACAGAGATGCCAAGATATAGGAGATCCAACACAAAAGTGAGTTTGAGAAAATTCTTAATGATAACCAAAGTGGGAAGAACCTGCAGGCCATCATGGATAAATGGATAAACAAAGTGTGGTATGCCCATACAACGGGTTACTATTCAGCTTTAAAAAGGAATGAAGTACTGACACATGCCACAACATGGATGAACCTTGAAAACATGATGTTATGTGAAAAAAGCCACACACAAAAGGCCTCATACTGCATGATTCCATGAAATGTCCAGAGCGGTATTGATTTCCAAGGGCTGGGAGGAAGGAGTGATGGGGAGTGATTGCTAATGAGTATCAGGTTTCTTTCTGGGGTGATAAAAAATGTTCTGGAAATAGAAAATGATGGTTGCACAACCCTGTGAATATACCAAAACCACTGAACTGTGCACTTTAAAGGGGTGAACTGTATAGTATATGAATTATATCTCAATAAAGGAGGAGTGAATTGGAGAGTACAAGCCCACAGAGTAGTCAGGCTTCTTCCAGCTACAGGTCAGAGGACCCCAGGAGAGACTGCCTCAGGATGACACTGATGACTCAAGTGTTTGAAAACACTGAGATTTATATAACTGAGGGAAAATCTGAAGTCAAATTAGTGATAAGTATGCAGAATACCAACAAAATTTAAAAAACAAAAACAGATAATTATTAACTTCAAAGAAATTTACAAGTTGTCTAAAAATACTAATCATGTATCTCATGGCTCAACTGTGGAGAGCATTTTCAGAGTCATAATAATGTAATCATGGATCGAACCAAAATGATTACATGACTGTGCTAGATTATATGACAGCTGGAGGGTGTGTGTGTGTATATGTCTGTCTGTGTGTGTACACAGTTCAAGGGCACGGAGGATCAGAGAATGCTACCTTTCATCTTCCACAATGAGAAATCAATAAACAACACCTACAACTAAAAAATCAACAAGTGGCAATAGACACACATTCAGAGATATCAAGGTAACTACTAAAACAATCAGTTAAAAAAGTCTGAAGCAGTTGCTTGTGAGGAGTGGGAAATGGGGGAAGATGGTGGCTAGAAGTATCAGGTCTTTTACCACAAGGCTATGTACAAAAGCTCAATTTTTTAAAAAACTAAACTCAATTTTATTTGGTGAAATAAAAATTTTTTTTAAATTTTTAAATAAAAAGCTGAAAGGCTGAAAGCATTTCCTCTAAGATCAGGAATAAGATAAAGATGCCCACTCTCGGGCTTCCCTGGTGGCGCAGTGGTTGAGAATCTGCCTGCTAATGCAGGGGACACGGGTTCGAGCCCTGGTCTGGGAAGATCCCACATGCCACGGAGCAGCTGGGCCCGTGAGCCACAACTACTGAGCCTGCGCGTCTGGAGCCTGTGCCCCGCAACGGGAGGGGCCGCGATAGTGAAAGGCCCGCGCACCGCGATGAAGAGCGGTCCCCGCACCGCGATGAAGAGTGGCCCCCACTTGCCGCAACTAGAGAAAGCCCTCGCATGAACCGAAGACTCAGCACAGCCAAAAATAAAATAAATAAATAAAAATAAAAAGTAGCTATAAAAAAATTAAAAAAAAAAAAAAAGATGCCCACTCTCGCCACTTTTATTCAGCACAGTGTTGGAAGTCCTAGCCATGGCAATCAGACGAGAAAAAGAAATAAAAGGAATCTAAATTGGAAAGGAAGAAGTAAAACCGGCACTGTTTGCTGATGACATGATACTATACATAGAAAATCCTGAAGATACCACCAAAAAAATGACTAGAGCGCATTAATGAACTCAGTAAAGTTACAGGATATAAAAATAATATTCAGAAATCTGTTGCATTTCTCTACATTAATAATGAACTATAAAGAAAGACAAATTTAAAAAACAATCCCAGTTACCATCACATCAAAAAGAATAAAATGCCTAGGAATAAATCTAACCAAGGAGGTAAAAGACCTGTACTCAGAAAACTATGAGACACTGATGAAAGAAACTGAAGACAACACAAACAGACAGAAAGATACACTGTGTCCATGGATTGAAAAAATTAGTATTGTTAAAATGACCATAATACCCAAGGCAATCTAAAGATTCAATGCAATCCCTATCAAAATACCAATGGCATTTTTCACAGAACTAGAATACTTCTAAAATTTGTATGGAAATACAAAAGACCCCATTTAACCAAAACAATCTGGAGAAAGAACAGAGCTGGAGGCATCACACTCCTCGATTTCAGACAAGACTACAAAGCTACAGCAATCAAAACAGTACAGTACTGGCATAAAAACAGGCATATAGATCAATGGAAGAGAAGAGAGAGCCCAGAAATAAACCCACGCACTTTTGGTCAATTAATCTACAACAAAGGAGGCAAGAATATATAATGGGGAAAAGACAGTCTTTTCAATTACTGGTACTGGGAAAACTGGACAGATACATGTAAAAGAATGAAATCAGAACATTTCTCACACCATATACAAAAATAAATTCAAAATGAATTAAAGAACTAAATGTAAGACCAGAAACTATAAAACTCCTAAAAGCAAACATAGGCAGAACACTGTTTGACATAAATTGCAGCGGTATTTTTTTGGATCTGTCTCCTAAGGCAAAGGAAACAAAAGCAAAAATAAGCAAATGGGAAATAATTAAACTTAAAAGCTTTTGCACAGCGGAGGAAACCATAAACAACAGCAAAAAAGACAACCTACTGAATAGGAGAAAATATTTGCAAATAATATAACCAACAGGGGGCTAATATCCAAAATATAAAAACAGCTCATACAACTCAATACCAAACAACAACAACAACCCGACTTTAAAATGGTCAGAAGATCGGAATAGACATTTTTCAAAAAGAGATATACAGATGGCAAACAGGCACACGAAAAGATGTTCAACGCTCCTAATCATCATTGAAATGCAAATCAAAACCACAATGCAGCATCACCTCACACCTATCAAAATGGCTATCATCAAGAGACCACAAATAACAAATGCTGGCAAGAATATATATTGCTGCAGCCTCTGTGAAAAACAGTATGAAGGTTCCTCAAAAAACTAAAAATAGAACTACCGGGCTTCCCTGGTGGCGCAGTGGTTGAGAGTCTGCCTGCCAATGCAGGGGACACGGGTTCGAGCCCTGGTCTGGGAAGATCCCACATGCCACGGAGCAACTGGGCCCGTGAGCCACAACTACTGAGCCTGCGCATCTGGAGCCTGTGCTCCGCAACAAGAGAGGCCGTGATAGTGAGAGGCCTGTGCACCGCGATGAAGAGTGGCCCCCGCTCGCCGCAACTAGAGAAAGCCCTCGCACAGAAACGAAGACCCAACACAGCTAAAAATAAATAAATAAATTTATTAAAAAAAAAAAAAAAAAAAGGGGGCTCCTCTGAGGACTTCAGGTTTAAAAAAAAAAAAAAAAATAGAACTACCATATGATCCAGCAATTCCATTCCTGGGTATTTATCTGAAGAAAATGAAAACACTAATTTGAAAAGATACAAACACCCCAGTGTTCATAGGAGCATTATTTACAATTGCCAAGATATGGAAGCAACCTAAGTGTCCATCAACAGATGAGTGGATAAAGATGTATCTCTATAGCTTATAGATTAATATTAGGAAAGTGAGGGGAGCCATCTCATTGGTTAGACACTCCCCGCCTCTCTACTGGCAAGGTGAGCTGTGGCGAGGCACCAGAAGTCAGCTGTCCCTTTAGCTGAAGTTTGTACAAGCACCACCATCTGATTTGTGTATTTTCAAGTCAAGAAGATTTCATCTGCCTCGGGAGCAAGAGAACATTCAGGCGTTCAAGGAAGACAGCATAATAAAAGTGTGAGTAACGCCAAGTCATTTGAGAGCCAAAAATGGCAGCTCACAGCACCATCTCACACACTCTGCACATCCTCCAGTAAACCAATCAACTTGGAGAGGACCAACTGCGATTGAATTCTGCAGGTCAAATCTGAACACCCGATACAAACATTTGTGACTGATCACACTTCAAGTCTGTTGTTGTTGTTTTAAGATACCTATTTCCTGAGAGTGATCTATTAGTCTTGGAACAGAAAGACAGACAATTTAACAGCCCAGGACGCAACTCTATTCGTGTCCAAAATAGCTCACTCTGAATTCCAGAGTACAAGACTATGCCATCTTAAACCTAAAATTGTTTCATTAACAATCTTGGTCCATATGTTGAGTTACTTTGACAGTGTTCAGAACTTGACCTTCTGCCCTGCTCAAGCACTGCACGAAGAGGGCAGCTGCTGGTCCCCAACAGGACAGAAAGAAACTTTCACCCACATGGTTAGATATTTCAACCGTGGATAAGAAACTTAAGCTGTATAGTAGCCACCCCCCACCTTATCTGCAATTTTACTTCCCACGGTTTCAGTTACCTGTGGTCAACCGTGGTCCAAAAATATTAAATGGAAAATTCCAGAAATAAATAATTTGTAAGTTTTAAATCATGCACCATTCTGAGTAGCATGGTGAAACCTTACGCTACCCTGCTCTGTCCTGCCCAGGATGTGACTCACCCACCTCTTTGGGCAGAGTATCCAATGCTGTATATACGACCTGCCCATTAGTACAGGAAAAAAACAGCATACATGGGATGTGGTACTATGGGCAGTTTCAGGCATCCCCTGGGCTCTTGGAACGTATCCCGGGAGGATGGGCGGGGAGGGGACTGTGTTGAAAAGACCAAAACATAAACACAGGTCCAAAAGCAAAACGGGGTAAGGGCTGTATTAAATTTGCTAAACGAAATTTGAAAGCTACATCCATACACAATGGGTTCTCATATAAATAAAACAATGATATTGCTTCATCTTACACAGCACTTTGGAGCCTCCATATAGAACTCAGTCTGGCCAGCTGAGGTTTGTGCCAAAGGTGAAGCTATCTACATTGTCTGTCTAGCACAGAATGCCCCATAACCCAAGCAACCTAGTGAATATCCACATTATTCACAGGAACATCTACACTTTATTCACTTGCACATACTCTGAGTAGTCAGCAGTTTTCTCCAGTATTTCCTTGATGGCATAATTATCGAAGTTAGACTCCAAATGGAAAAAATTTGGCAAAAATAATAAGCCTTCTCTCTTTAAATCCAAATAGACACTGAAACTGTGTTTGGTAGAAACACAAAGACACTGACTTTAAATCAGAACTATTTTTCATGTTCCAGAAGAGCTGTGGGTTTGTTAGCACCGATAGCAGGTCATTTAAACTTAGGGAAAGTGACAGTTTTTCACCTCCTTGCTGCCTGCCGAGGCGTCTGTGATAAGTCACCTGAAATAAGCAGACACTATGCTGGTCTCACTAGCAGGCAAAGCACCAGAGAACACATGGGGGGTTTTGCCTAAATTATTTTAAGCAAAACTTCAGATACCATGGAGAGCAGCATGGCAAACAGTACGATAAGGTTACTGTTTTGCTTTCAATTTGAACAAGCTTAGCCTGACCCGTATGCAAACAGTATGAGATGCTGGTGGTGAAAGAGGATAAAGAACCATTTAAAATTCAGAGATGGTTCCCTTGAACATTCTAATACACAAAAGGAGGTGTGCCGGGTCCTATAACAGGGGGCTGGGTTTGGTGTGATGGGAATCTGGGACACGTGCAGGTTCCAAAGGAGAACAGTTCCTCCTGGGTAAGGTGACTGTGATCCTTACAAAACAGCAGGTACGCACACTTGTTCCAGCAAAGGAAACAGTCTTCATAATAAGAGCATCTACCGTCCTCCAAGCACTCGCTGAGGCAGGGGGAGAGCACGGTGAATGAGACAGCGTGAGCTCTGCAATCAGACAGATACCAGGTGCAAAGTCTGGCCCCACCACTCACCAGTGAGTGACCTTGGGCAAGTGTTGCATCCTTTCACTCAACAACTGGCTACTTAAGATTCATCACATGCCAGGCACTAGACACTAGATACTTAATACAGGGATGTATGGGGGCGGAGAGGGGGGCGGTGGGGAATGCCAGTATGAGGCTTACACTCTAGTGGGAGGAGTCAGAAAATAACTCTTTAATATGTCAGGCTGTAAGAAGTGCTCTGGGAGGGTTAAAGCATGGTGGTGGAGAAATACTAATTATATAAAGTGCAAGGAAAGGCCTCACCATGGAGGTACCATCTGAGCATAGACCAGAATAAAGTGGGGGAGTGAGCCATGCAAAGCCCTGGGGGGGAGAGCATTCCTGGGAATGGCAAGTGCAAAGGCCCTGAGGTAGGCATAGGCCTAATGTGTTCCAGGAACAGTAGGAAGGCCAGTGTGGCTTAAGGATAATGCATGAGGAAGAGATCGACAGGAAATGAGACCACAGAGGAGATGGCAGGGGTTTGCAGGCTATGGTATTTTATTCTGAGCAAAACAGGAAGCCCCTGGAAGACTCTGAACAAAAGGTGGTATGATCAGACTTATTTTTTTTTTTTTGAAGATCATTCTATTGGCTCTATGAAGGGGCAAGTGTGGAAGCTGGGAGGGGAGGTGTAGTGGCTGGGGGCGTACCCAGCTCAGGTCTCCCTTCAAGGGAGAACTCACTGCTCTACCAGTAGCAAGGAGTGCAGTTAGCTGACAACCGCCAGCTGCAGCCCCTTCCAGATGCGCTACTCCTCCAGGGCAGCCCTAGCCAGTGGCTGAGCACAGAGAGGTACCTCGGGGCAGTGTGGGACCCCTCTAATGAGCAATCCTTGCACAGAGCTCCCCACCAAGGTGGGTGGGCAAAACTGTGTTAAATCTGCATCCAAATCTGAGGCTCTCCCTGCCCGATGCCGCCTGTCCCCTTTATATTTCACAGGCATTATCCCCCAGGGCACCTCCTGTGCCCCTAACTTTGTAGCAGCATCTTCTTCCGAGAGAATCCAGGGCACGGAGCTGGTTAGGGCGCTATGGCAGTGGTCCAGGCAGGGGGCGATGATGCTGGCCTGGACCATGGGGACAGCAATGGGTGTGACAAGCAGTAGAAGAGGTCGAGAAAGAAAAGCCAGATTTGATGTGGGGTTGGGTGAAGACAGGAGTCAATGTAACACCAAGATTTTTGGCCTCAGGAACCTGCAGAATGGAACCATCATCTGACTGAGCAGGGGAGACTGGGGAAAGAGCAGGGCGAGTGACCACCAGGAGTTTGGTTTTCAGACAAGCTAGGTTTGATACAACCATGTCTAAGAGGTAATATCAAAAATGCAGAGACACGTGAGTCTAGAGTTTAGGGGAGAGGTCAGGGTTGGGGACACAAAATTAGGAGACAAGAGCATCAGGATAAGAACCATAGAATTAGGTGAGACCACCCTACCTTTGAAAGCTGAGTTTCCTCCTGTTGTAAAATAGTCACAGTAATAGCCCCAACCCCAAAGAACCACAGGATGAAACACCACAATGCAGGCGAAGCACTCAGCACCGTGTGCAGCTAGGAGTACAGATGTTGTTACTGCTGGGGTCATCCTTCTAACGTGCTTCTGCCTCGCCAGGCACACTGCTGAGCACATTATTATATTATGTATTGTTCTCACAATAAACGTGCACGGTAGATATTATCAACCCAGGAAAATGAGTTTCCAAGGCGTTAAGGGGCTAGCCCAAGGTCAGACAGGTACCAAAGGGGAGGTTCAGGACGAAACCCAAGCCCGTGTTCCTTCCCCCACAGCACGCTCCCGCCCCAGCCCCGTCAGCAGCTGAGTAACTAAGGGAGACTCGTTCACTCTCTGCTTCAGACCTTCGTCCAGCAGGCATTCATGAGGTCCAAAAGCTAAGGAGAGGTTGAGGGGTTTCTCCCCCCGCCCCAAGGTTACAACGCAGACAGAGGGACCCCAACACTGCCACCAGCCCCCGCACGGCTCCAGCATCACAGAACCAGGTGTCACCAGGGCAGCAAGTTTCCGGCATCTCTCAGAAGAGCTTCTGGCAGTGCTTTCTGAGTTATCGCTGAACATGTTCAGGCTTTTTAGGGATGCGGCAACCAGTGAACTTTGGCTGCTAGTCAGCTAATTTCGACCTTGGGAAAGGGAGTCCCCCAAAACTGAGAAATCTTGATTCAACCTAGAGTCTCCCATGAGAAGCCAGGCCATAGTACTTGGGAAAGAAGGTGGTGAAACAGACAAGAGATCGTGGCATGGAAAAGGAATGGCCCCTCCCAACTGGAGCAGGAAAAGGTTCCACCTCCCTGCCATGGTCTCAGGCTGCAGCACAGACAGAACATCTACAGGCAGCAATAAAGGGGAAAAGCTACTGTTTACGGAGCCCGATGAGCCGATGATTCATATCATCTCATATCCGGCTCGAAATACCACTGTGCGGTATTTTCCACCGCAACGATGAGGAAATGGAGGCGTGGGTTCTTTTACAACACTGTACTACAAACCCCAGTCGGCCTGATTTCAAAGCCCCATGCTCTCCCCAACTCACCACACTGCCTCCCTACCTCTTGAGCCTACTGGTCACTGTGTCACCAATTTCCACCTGTGACAGACTTCGCAGGCCACATGCTGAAACCTCAGAGGAAACCTACTTCCCTACATGCATCAAACACACACACACACACAAACATACACATGCTTACATTTTTGGTTGCCGGCTCACAGGTAACTATAAATTTCAAACTCTCCAGAAAGCTGAAACCTGATTCTCCAATAACTTGATATACACTCAGTCACCTCACAGATAGATGATTCTCTGGTTAAAATCAGGGGACACGTGATAGCCAAGCTATGAAAATGTTACCCAACAATGTCTTAGCACGTGACATCCACACCAACAACATCTATCCAAGGGGTGCACACTCGTCTGTATCCCTCAAGAACAGGACCAGGAACCATGGGATCGAGAGGGATACTGTTTTTCTAACAGACAAAGAATTATATACATGATCAGAAGTACAGAAGTGTGGATAGAGACACAAGTGCATCCCTGGATTCAAACCTTAGCTCTGTCACTAAGCAGAGTGAGATCGTAGGCACATGACTTGAAGTCTCTGAGCCTCAGTTTCCTCATCTGTAAAAGGGGATAATAATACCTCTTGTGAGGATTAAACAAAAGAATACAAGCTACTTTATATTCTCGCTCCAAGCACTAAAGATATGACAATTTTTTAAAGGCAAATATAAAGTGAGAGCCTGCCTTCTTTTTCAAATCAGAAAGTTCTTTCATTAGAAGTTTCCATCTCCTCTAGGCCTTTCCAGAGAAATCTGCTCGCCTGTGTAGATGCCACATCTCTCTTCCAAGGGATCATCTAAATATATAACACATGCACAGGGACAGCTGGGAATGGCTGGTGCATAAAACCAGAACTGTCATCACACCCTTCGCCAACCACATTTTCACCTGCTCATGTGATGCAGCCTAGCAGAGGCTCTGATGGAAACTTGAGAGATGTCTTTCTCCCCCTAAGTGAAAAGCAGTTTGAGAGTGAAAACCACTCTGTTGCTGGAATAAAACAAGCAGCTGGGCATGCCAGACGGAGCGATTTCTTGCCGTGACCTAAGTGGTGCAAAAGTGTTTGCTGAACAGAACTCTGGACCTGACCACGCTCTACAGACCCACGAGGGTCAGCTTGTCAGCAATGGGACAAGATGACATGGACGGCTTCAAATGTTGTTTACAAAACTGTTCATTCCAAAACAGATATATCTAGGTTCAAGAATTCCACTAGTAGCAGAAATGTGTGTAATGTGCTTCCATTTGGGCGGAAGGGAGAGGGGAGGGAGGGAGGAGGAAAGGCACGAGCTGGACATCTACTGGTGGTCTGAGCAAGGACACAGGGCCAACCTGAGCTATTAACCCTGGTCACCTGGGTGTGGAGAGCAGTGGATAACAATCAGTGTTCTCATTCTAAACCTCTGAATCATTTTATTGGGAACAACAAGCACGTGTGACTTCTGCAATTCATTCTTACAGCAGCAATGCCACATTTATCAGAGGCAGGAATTGTTCATCTGTAAGCCCTGGGTTTACGGGCATCAAACCTTCCTTAGGAAATCACTGTACAACCTGCCCTTAAGAAGAGGCTCTTGGAATTTCAAAAGCCCACGTGGAAGATTTCTCTGAACTGCCTCGGTCCCTAGGACTCTGCACCATCCCACAGGCAAATGTGGTGCAGTTTTAAAAAAAGGAAATGTGTCAACAGAATGAGAAGGACACAACAGTGCAAAAGGCATAGTGCTTGACCTGGGTTCAAATGCCAGCTGGGCCCCTTTCTGCAAGGTCCTCAGCTGCCCTGAGCCCAGTCTCCTGCTTGGTAAAGAGGGGATAATCACACCCATACTGCAGGGCAACAATGGAGGATTCCCAGAGAAAAGAGATGAAGCGGCTAGCAGAGGCCTGGTGCAGAAAACATGCTGCATACATGGCGATGGTGGTGGGAGCTGTCAGGTAATTAACAGAACATCAGATCGTGACCTTGACCGTCTACCCAGACTAGAAGCTCCTAAAAGGCAAAGGCTCCACCCTGTTTCTCTGAACCGACAAAACATCCAGAATCCAATGAGGCATAAATCAGATTCTCGATAATTCCGGGTGGACAGACACCTCTTTGAGTCTGAATGTATCAACGTACCAAGAAAATCAGTCAGCAAAGATCTGCCACTCTTACTGGAGATGCCATCCAGCTGACAAGGCACGTTTAGCGTGGTTCTCGGAACTTGTGGTTATGTTTTCTCTTTGTTCCTTTCACAGGTTTATTTTCTCAAATTATAAAAGTAACACATGATCACTGCAGGAAAAATAATCCATTTTAATATTTTCATGCCCCTGTTGTACATACACCATACCACTGGGACATTAACAGGGTATAAATCCAACCCAGCCGACAAGTCACAGATAATCCATTACATTTCTAGACAGTTTGCACTCTCGCCAAGGTGTGTACCCACTCACTCTCTCACTTGGCCCGTGTAACTCTTCAGGAATTGGGCGACTGGCCAAGAGGAGAAGACAATAATAATGATAGTTAATACTTACTGGATGCTTCCCAAGCACTGGCACCACGGCAAGCACCGCACGTGCACGGGCACGCAGCATCCGCCTTCGCGTTCTGAGGCTGCTATCTGAACCACGATGCTACAACCTCTGCCCAGGAGCTCCAGCGTGGGAGCTCGGGCCTGGCACAGACACACAGGAGTCAGGACTCCAGAGGCAGAGCCTGAGCCAGCCTCAGACAACGTGGGTTTGTTCTTCTCCAGGATGTTGGGGGTTTTTCCCCCATGCGGTGCCACGTCCCAGAAAAAAAAAAAACGCAGGAAACCTTGATATCGTGGATGTGACTACTTATTTTCTCTTCCCCATTTCATTATAAATTCAAAAGCAATACCTGAGCGCAAGTTTGTAGTTTAAAAAAATTCAACCCAAGAGAACTGAAAAGATACAAAAAAACTTGTCTCCAAATGTTCAAAAGGCGGAAGGAAGCAGCCCTAGTGTCCGGGGCTGAATGAATGAATAAACACAATGTGGTCTGTACATACAGTGAATAGTCATTTGGCCTTCAAAGGGCAAGAAATTCTGACCCATGCTACAACATGGAGGAACCCTGAGGACATTGTGCTATGTGAAGTAAGGCAGTCACAAAAGGGCAAACACCGTATGAATCCACTTATATGAAGTACCTGGATTAGTCAAATTCATAGAGACAGAAAGGAGAATGGTGGTTGCCAGGGTCTGAGGGGAGGGAGGAATGGGGAGTTACTGTTTAACGGAAGAGTTTCAGTTTCGTAAGATGGAAAGAGCTCTGGAGATGGATGGTGGTGATGGTTACACAGCAGTATGAATGTGCTTAACACCACCAAACTGTACATTTCAAAACAGATGGTCAATTATATGTTGTATGTATTTTACCACAGTTAAAAAAATGTTTTAAGCTTTTTTAAAGAATGAAGTGCTGATAGATGCCACACATGGATGAATCTTGAAAACGTTATACTAAGTAAAAGAACCCAGATGCAAAAGGACACATATAGTATTATTCCATTTATATGAAATGCCAGAATAGGGAAATCAATAGAAACAGAGAGTAATTTCTTAGTTGCCATAGGCTGGGGAAAAGGGGCTGGGGAGTGACTGCTAACAGGTACAGGGTTTCTTTTCAGGGCAATGAAAACGGAGCGATAAAGCAGTGATGGCTGCACAACTTGATGAATACACTAAAAAACAATGAATTGTGCACTTAAAACAGGCGAATCGTATGGTATACAAATAATATCTCAATAAAAAATTGAAATACCTAAGTACAGAGCATAGAAAATCCAGGGCATCCTTTACCAAGGCTCACCCTCCTTCCCCCAATCCCATTGCTCCCACTATTGTCACAGGATTATTCTTCCAGGCTGTATAGTTTCCTGTGTATTTTTATATACAGATACACATACTGGTGTACTCTTCCAGGTTTTGATCTTCATAAACCATAAGTGGCACACATGGCATAGCTACCTTTCCCTCCACAACCAGCGCTGACAACTGCACCCCATGGCACAGACAGACCAGTCTCATTCTTTACCGCCGCTGCATGTCTGGAAGGAACCATGATCTATTTCACCCATCTTTTATTGATCCCGATTCAAATAATGCCACATCCGCAGTCTCATACCCAGCTTCTTGCTCACGCGTGTAAAGCTTTCTTCGCATTGAATTCCTCAAAATGGAGCTGCTGGGTCGAGGGGTGTGCAGTTTAAATTTTGAGAGCTGACGAATTCTCCCCACCCCCCAGAGTCCCACAGAGTGTCCTGTGACCCTGCACAATGACCTCACTTCCATGGGCCTCAACACCCTCACTGACGGAATCAAGCAGAAGACTTTCTGGTTAATTTTGGTTCGAATATTCATTGTTTAAACCCTAAGATCCAGGGGCAGCATGACAAAGTCACGTGGGGCTGGAGAAAGTGTGCAGACAGAGAGCATGAGGCTGAAATGCACTGGGGTAAGTTCTCAGGTCTCCTGGGGCCTTGCAGGCTGCAGGGAGTGGACAACCCACACCGTGAGGGCCACGGGCCTGGGCTCCGTGGGGCGCTTTACTCTGCCCACAGGGAACACCAGCAAGTACCTTGAGGACACTCACCCATCGGAAGCCCGACTGACAAAGCCAGTCAAGGAAAGCCTCACTGCAGAAGGCAAGGAAGAGGATTTCATCAGGAGGAGGGGTTAGGAAAAAAAAAAAGCTCACACAATTAATGCTGAAAATTCGAAAACTGTTCCTGCTCCAGAGACCCGCAAGAGAACAGTGTCAAGGGACGCCCAGAATACAGGCAGGAAAAGAAAAATCATCATCCCTGACACTCAAGGTCACGGGGAAGTCTAATGTTTCAAGGGGTGAAAAAAGATTGGTTTAGAAAGAAATCATGCTGAAAGCTCACACCTCATGAATTCAGGTCACAATGCAAAGGAAAAAGGGGTCATAGGGAAGCACAGGAGAAGTCCCGACATGGCAGCTGCCTCCTAAGGGGACAGAAGAGAAGACGACGAAAAGCGGAGACTCGTGGAGAGGAGCAAAGGTCGGAGGGCCTCATGTGCGGGGCCGGGGGAGGAAGGCTGCTGACGTGGGGACTCAGGGCAGGGGGCACGTGGGCGCAGCAGTGACCCCGGCAGAGGGGTCCACTAGGTCGGCGTGGCTCTAAGGGTGACCTGTAGGCCACCCTCATCAGAATCGCTTGGAGAGAGATGGGATGCGAGTAGGAAGTTGTTCAAAGGCAGGTTCCTGGGCCCCCACCCCCAGAAATTAATTCAATGGGTCTGAGGGAAGGGCCAGGAATCTGCATTTTTAATAACTTCCAGGGTGATTTCAATGCACACACTAAGTGTGAGAACGAGAGCATTAAGGCAATGAGAAGATGTCTTACAGACAGAGACTAGGAGACGGGAGAACCATCACACCCAGGGTTTCTCTTCCAGGGCTGGCCCCGATCCCACTCCTCAGTGCTCCCCTGCGGGGGGAGGGAAGGCAGACACACCCTCAGCACTCCCCACAAGCCAGCACAGTTAGGGCTTGACACAGCTGCAGGGGTGGGCAGAAAGAGGGAGGGTCCCACACCAGCCAGCGAGCCCACCGGCGAGACCACGCTGCCTCCTGCCAAAGACGGGGCTGAAGGACATAGCGGCCTGGCCCACTGAGCCCTCTGCGTTCTGACACCTGGAAGCTGAGGGTGTTTCTTTCCCGCGTGAGAAAGAGACCTTGACGTATTTGGAACCACACGATGATAAACGACAAACCAGAGGCCATTTCGAAAAGCTCACAGAGATGTTCTGCAGCTCTGACAACTTCCCAGAAAACCTTAATTATGTCTAAGAACCCAAAGCAAGAAAGAGTCTGGAAGAAGCAGAGGACAGAAGAGAGAGGGGAAGGAGGAATCTGGGGAAGGAACTGGAACATTCCAGGCCGGAGGGCTGAATCCACCCCTCTGTCTCTGCGCTGATGGGATGTCTCTTTGTCTGCTCAAGGCAGTCTCTTTGCACTTGACTATTACAGTCAGCTAATGACACAAGACAGAGGTCCCCCTGCTACTGAGATTCAAGGAAATTTCCCAAGGGAGGCTGGAAGTCCTTGAGGGTGTCTGATTGTATATTAGATAAAAAAATAACCACTCTTTCCACACTTGGCACCTCTGACTGAGGAGACATCAAATTCGGGAACCAACTCCCAAACCTTTACAAGTCCCGCTAGACATGGGCAGATGGAAAGTATTTCTTCCTCTAAGCTAATAAGGTGGAGAGACAGAGAAAATGTTAAGTAATAAGAAATATATATAGGTCTTTGACCTGGTTCCTGACACCGGGCTCCTAAAACCCTTGTAAACTCCTGAATGATAAGGCGCTATGAGCATCTTTTATTATAATATTTGGTCTTTGATCCTGGTTCCTGACACAAAGTTCCTAAATCCCTTGGAATTTCCTGGGTGAGAGAAGTGTCTTTTGTTCTAAGGAGGTGATGCTTGGGGCGAGGGCTCCTGGATGGGAGCCGGTCACCAAAAAGGTGCACATCTGCAGCTAAGTGGGGAGGTCAATGGTCACACCTGCCTCTCCCACCAAGATCCCTGGCAGACTTTAAGTCCCACGTACTCAGGAACTATGTAAGTCAGACAGGAGCACAGTACCTGGCACACAGCAGGTGCTTCATGAAAAACTGTTGAATGAATGTTGACGGTCCTCTCTTTAAAATAAGAGTCTCACTGTACATCCCTGCCATTCACTGCCACGTTTCCTCGCTCTCATTTGCAGCCATCCTCCTCGAAAGAGCTGTCTACACCTGCTGTTCCCAACGCCTCTTCTCCTATTCTGTCTTCAACGCTCTTGCTCTTGTAAATGTCACCCTAAATGCTCACCACTAGATGGTCCCAAAGGTCACCTGCCCCCGTGTTGTTTGGCCACCAGCAGCACCTGGCACAGCTGCTCACCTCTCCTTCAAGCAGGCTCTCCATTTGGCTTCCAGGACGCCACACTCCCTTGGTTTCCCCGTTTCCTCCCCAGGCGCTCCTTCTCCATCTCCTTTGCTGGTGCCTCCTCCTCTCCTGCATCCTCTTCCTGTGGGAGGTCCTGGGGCTCAGTCCTGGTCCATCTACACGTGCCCTCTCTCGGGGAGCTCTTCCAGTCTTGGGGCTTTAAATACCTTGATATGTTCACACCTTCCAAGTCTGTAGTAGCCCCGGCATCTCCTCTAAACTCTGCCTGTCTCCCTCCAGATGTCCACATGTTTCAGACTCAGCACATCCACACCGGAAATCCTGATCACCGCACCCCCCGCCCCGCCCCGACAAAGCCTGCTCTGCCCAAAGCCAAACTCGACCTAGTGCACAGCTTCCACCTCTGCCCCCTACACTCTAGTCTCCAGACGGCAGCCAAAGCAGTGCTTGAAAACGTTAAGTCAGTCTCTCTCAAAATCCTGCAGGGGCTTCTCATTTCACACAAAAAAAACATAACCTCCTCACCGCAATTCACAGGGCCCTGCAGGATCTGACCTGCTGGAAGCTTCTGTGACTTCACCTGCTCCTACTCCCCCCCTCACCACCTGCTTGATGGTCCTGAGACACACCGGGCACACTCCCTCCCAGGCTGTCACGGGGCCATCCCCTCTGCCTGGAACATTCTCCTGCCTGATGGCCACTCCTCCCCTCCTTCAAGTCTGTGCTCAAACGTCACCTTCTCAGTGAAGCCCACCCTCACGTGTGGGAAGCCATCACCTCCTGAGCCCCCTCAGCCTGCTCTGTTCTTACTCTTCTTGCACAGCTACCATCACCTTCTAACCGGCCACACATTACGTATCACACTTGGTGACTGTCATCTACCTCCCCTTAGCTGGAACATAACTCCACAAGGGCAGGAATCTTTATCTGCTCTGGTCGCCCAAATGCCCAGAAGGGTGTCCAGCCCACGACAGGCACTTAATGAATATTTATTAAAATAACGAATGAATGAATGGACGACGAATGAATGACTACATGCAGGCGAGTGCCCAGTTACCAGGGGGTTACGACCCAGATGACTGTGTCTCTCCATCTTTTTCTCTCTCATCTCGAGATCTGCCTGGCACATGGTAGGGGGTTAGAGGACTTCTGCTGAGTGAGCAAAAATAACCAGTCCTTTGGGATCGCCGGGCCCCCAGAGATGACCCAGAGACCCGAACACCACCAGCTTCTCCATCTGGGCCTGAACACTCCTCCAACCCAACCCGCACTCCTCCCACACAACTGGAACACTCCTCCCCGACTCCGATCCTGAGCTGGCAGGCAGATCACGGAAAAGATGGCTTGGGATGAGGAGGAAGATTCGTTAAACTGGTGCTCAAATGGATCTGCTGAGCAATTAGACAGCTGGAAGAGACAGCTGCTCCCTCACTGTGGGCACCGCGCCATTTGGAGAGGCAGCTGGTGGCCCACTGAGGCTCCGTGTGGCTGGGTGCCCAGAGCCCCTCGAGGGGCTGCTGCCTCTTAGGGGTATGACCCGAGGAGGGGAGCTTCCCTGTGATGCCTCGGGGCTGAGGCGAGCTGCCAGCAACAGCAGGAGGCAGGTGTGGGGAGGGCACCCTTCACGGAAGGAGTGAGACACAAAGGCACCCGTGGGACCAGGAAATGAGCACCTGTCCACAGAGAGTTAATGATCAGAAATAACAGGCTGATGGTCAGATTACTGTTGTTTCAGCCAGCCCTGACTGAGCACGTACTATGATCTGAGCCCTGCACACAACCTCACTGAATTCTATCATCAATGCTATGAAGCACATATATTTCGGAGCTACAAGAACTGAATTCCCACCAGGTCAAGAAGCCAGCTGGGGAGAGAGGGGCTATGGGCGGGGGAGTCGCCAGGTGGGGAGCCTGGCAACTTCGGGTTTTCCAGCTATAAGCTGGGGAGGGAGTTCACGTGCTTTTGTACCAGGGAGAGGGGTAAGGTTTCCTTTAAATCTGTCACTTTGAGGTTTGAAGATGTGGCTTTGTGAACAGTCTTGTCATTCACTTTGCTTCCCAAAATCTTTATGGACTGGGGGAAACCTGGTAAGGGCAGGAGAAGAGATTATTTGTCACAATGAGTAGGGCCTGGGCTGCAATTTTCTTTCAGATTAATGGCTTCTGCATCATAAAGTTTAGGTCATTAAAAACCCTAAATAGCGTCCATTGAGGATCGATAATAGTAAGAGCCAAAATAACTATATTTACTGAGTTCTTACCTCAGTTCTAAGTGTCTGCCACACATTATCTCATTTATTTATTTTTTTTACTGAAGTATAGTTGATTTACAGTGTCTCGGGTTACAGCAAACTGATTCAGTTATATATACATACATACAAATATATGATGTATATATATTCTTTTTCAGATTCTTTTCCATTATAGGTTATTACAAGACATTAAATACAATTTCCTGTGCTATACAGGAGGACCTTGTTGTTTATCTATTTTGTATATAATAGTGTCTATCTGTTAATCCCAAATTCCCAATTTATCCCTCCCCACTTTCCCCTTTGGTTACCATAAGTTTGTTTTCTCTGTGAGTCTGTTTCTGTTTTGTAAATAAGTTCATTAGTATTTTTTTTTTAGATTCCACATATAAGTGATATCATATGATATTTGTCTTTCTCTGTCTGACTTACTTCACTTAGTATGATAATCTCTAGGTCCATCCATGTTGCTGCAAATGGCATTATTTCATTCTTTTTTATGGCTGAGTAATATTCCATTGTATATACGTACTACATCTTTATCCATTCACCTGTGACACCTAGGTTGTGAGACTGCAACACTTAGGTTGCATCCATATCTTGGCTATTGTAAACAGCGCTGCTATGAACATTGGGGTTCATGTATCTTTTCGAATTACAGTTTTCATCTTTTCTGGATATACGCCCAGGAGTGGGATTGCTGGGTCATACGGTAGTTCTATTTTTAGTTTTTTAAGGAGCCTCCATACTGTTCTCCACAGTGGCTGCACCAATGTACATTCTCACCAACAATGTAGAAGGGTTCCCTTTCACCACGCCCTCTCCAGCATTTATTATTTGTAGACTCTTTGATGATGGCCATTCTGACTGGTGTGAGGTAGTACCTCATTGTAGTTTTGGTTTGCATTTCTCTATTAATTAGCAATGTTGAGGACATATCATCTCATTTAAACCTGAGAAAAGCTCTATGAAACAGGAACTAATATTGCCCCCACTTCACAGATGGGCAAACTGAGGCAAAGGTAGTTTACTTGAGGTCAGGAAGCTAGTAAGTGGCAAAGCCAAGACTCCACCCCAGGCAGTCTGACTTCTGACTGTGCTCCTGGCCACGCATAACCGTAACGACAGCCTGTGGCCCAAAGGGCAGGGCCCTGGAGGCCAGAAAGGGACTCTCAGGGAGCTCTGAGAAGGAGCAGCGGGCAGCCCTTTGTTGTGCCATTTTCCCAGCACCCTCCAGTCTCCGTAAGTAACGGCAGTCTCCTGGGTCAGTGGTCTGCACCCCAGCCCCACGCTGGCTGTGAGCGACCCTGACTCCTCTTGGAAGAGAACCAAACCACTGGCAGTACCCCTGGATGCCCACAGGGCTCTTTCAGAAAATCCCTGTTTGTCTTTCTGCACTGAGCTCAGATGTCACCTCCTCCAGGAAGCCTGCCCTGGGCCACCCTTACAACCCAGCTCTGTATGCCCTCCCCATCTCACACGTGCTACAACTGGGTCAATTACCTCTCAGTGCTTCACCCACCTGTGCACAGAGCCGTCTGCTTTCCATCTCCGGCACAAAAGTGAGTGCGTAAAGAATGGACAGAAATAATAATCTTCCCAAAACACTACCCAAGGACGTGTGTCAGGCCCTGTGATGTTCCTTCAAGAGCCTGCACCCAGGGAAGCAGGTGAGCAGAGAGTGCATACACAGCACTCCCGAGGGACCTAGCCTGCAGGACAGGCACCCCACCCACCCAATCCGACCCGTGTGCACTTCAGGCCGGCTCTTGGCCAACTGACGTCTACTTTCATTCCTTCTGGAAACCCTCTTCTCTCTGCCAGGCTCTTCCAGCTTGACGACCAACTGGCCACCTGCCCAGCTCCCACCTGTGGCCCCCCGTCCTGGGGCTCTTCCTCAGGCACCTCGCCTCCCCAGACTCAGAAGTAAGCAAACCACTAGTCCGTCTCTCCGCGGGAGCAGGGCATGGGCCGTCCCCCCATTAACTCTTTCGGGTGCTCCATCAACCAGGCTTTCTCTCGTTTCTGGGCCTTTGCACATGCTCTTCCACTTACCTGGAACCTTCTCCCTCCTTGAGTCCATCGTGTCCTTCCAGGGCTGTTTTTCCCTGCAGGAAGCCTTTCCGGCCCACTCCTGCCACAGCCCCAAGAGAGGGCTCCCACTGGGGCTCCCCAAGCCCGCTCACCTCACACTCCACTGAGACTGCATCCTGACTGCTTGGTTTGCCTTCCCCACCCCCCGCCAGCTCCATGGGGGGACCCTCCTGTATCCCAGGGCCCAGCACAGGGCACGTGCCCAGCAGGTGGTTAATCAGTATTTGAGAGACTTCCCTGGTGGCTCAGCGGTTAAGGATCCACCTGCCTTTTCCCTGGTGGCGCAGTGGTTGAGAATCTGCCTGCCAATGCAGGGGACACGGGTTCGAGCCCTGGTCTGGGAAGATCCCACATGCCGCGGAGCAGCTGGGCCCATGAGCCACAACTACTGAGCCTGCACGTCTGGAGCTTGTGCTCCGCAACAAGAGAGGCCGCGACAGTGAGAGGCCCGCGCACCGCAATGAAGAGTGGCCCCCGCTCGCCGCAACTAGAGAAAGCCCTCGCACAGAAATGAAGACCCAACGCAGCCAAAAAGAAAGAAAGAAAGAAAGAAAGAAGCTTTCATTAAAAAAAAAAAAAAAAAAAGAATCCACCTGCCAATGCAGGGGACACGGGTTCGAGCCCTGGTCCAGGAAGATTCCTCATGCCACAGAGCAACTAAGCCCGTGCACCACAACTACTGAGCCTGCGCTCTAGAGCCTGCGAGCCACAGCTACTGAAGCCCACGCGCCTAGAGCCCATGCTCCGCAACAAGAGAAGCCACCGCAATGAGAAGCCCGCGCACCGCAAGGAAGAGTAGCCCCTGCTCGCTGCAACTAGAGAAAAGCCTGTGCACAGCAACGAAGACCCAACACAGCCAAAAATAAATAAATAAATTTATAATAAACAAATAAATAAATATTTGAGAAATGAAATGAATGAACAGTGAGCAAAGAAATGAATGGGGAAATGGGTGACAGGACAGCCCAGTACACAGATAGTTAATGGTCACCCAATAGTTTATACAGTGTTCACTATGCACCAGCAAGCAGTCTAAGAACTTTTACATATATTTCTCATCAAACTCAATAAGAACCCTATGATGTAGCCTCTGCCCCATTCTTCAGATGAGAAAAAATAGAAGCATAGGAAAATCAGAAAACTCACCTGAAGTCATACCACCGGAGGGTGGCTGAGTAAAGACTCAAACCCAGCAGGCTGATTCTAAATCCATCCCTTCAACTACATATTATCCTGCCAATGGCAGCCAGTTATACCAGTGGCCCCAGATGAACCACCCCTCCTGGTATCCCCGCCCCTGTGCAGTCACTTCCCACACCGGCCCTGACGTGGCCTGGAGACGTGCTCCAGCCAATGGGACATTAGCAAGTGTGGGACAAGTAGAGGCTTGACAAGCCTTGCACGTGGCCTTGTCCTTTGGAAATGCGCCCCCCAAACTCTGAGACCACTGGGGTGTGGACCAGGCTCGTGGAGAACACGGGAAGGAGAACTGGGCGGCCTCCGCCAACAGCCAGAACGGAGGCCCCGACACAGGGGCCTTAGCTGAGCCGGAGGGCAGCCTGCAGCCCTTCGAGCCAGTGAGCTGAGGCTTCAGACAACATGCAGCAGCACTGAGCCCTCCAGCTACGCCCTGGATGGGTTCCTGCCTCACAGAAAAGTGAGCAAATGCTTGGTCGTGGTTTTAAGTAACTGAGTTTTGAGCTGATTTGTGAAGCAAAACTAGATAACAGAAAGCAGTGCCTTCTGTGATGACTTTCACAGGCAGGATCAGGCCGACCCAGTGGGGAGCTTCTCAAGCACATACTCATTCATTCAACAAACATTCACAGAGCGCACTGTGCACTCGTCACCGCTGGGGCCCAGGATTCGGCAGAGAACGGAAGAGACAAAGCCCCTGCCCTCGAAGAGCCTCCATTCTCGTGCGGAGTCAGACGAGCCCACAGATAAACTCATTTTTATGCCAAGCAGTGGCAAGAACTCCACAGAAAAACAAAGCCATGTCAGGGGTGCTCTTCTAGATAGGACGGCCTCTTGATCATGTGATATTTAAGTGGAAACCTGAAGGAAGAGGGGAAGTCATACAAAGATCTGGCAGGAAAACATTCCAGGCCACAGGGACAGCAAGAGCAAGGGCCCTGAGACTGAGCCACGCCAGAGAGGAAGGAGGGGAGGTGTCTAGGGCAGGATGGTGGTAGGAGGCAAAGAGGAAAAGGAGGGCAGGGCCAGACTGCGTGGGGCTCGGAGGGCCGTGCTCAGGGCCTGACTGCGTCCTCAGCATGAAGGGAAGCCTGAGAGACAGAGGCTAGGGAGTGACAGACTTGATGTCTCTTCTCAAATCATCACCCTGGCAGCAGAGAAGGGGCAGGCGTGGCCGCAGAGGAAGCAGAGGGACCAGCAAGGAGGCATATGGTGATGACTTGGGCTAGGAGGTGGGAGGGCTGAGAGATGCTCCCCTTATCCTTGTTCCCATGGTAACCCCACACTGGTCAACAACACCCAGGGGCTGACCTGCCTTTCTCTGGGATAAAAATGTGGTTGATTGCCATTCTTGTACAACTTCGGGGTTGGCACAGGAAACACATGTGGCCGCCACACAGCTGGTTTTCTTTTTTTAAGACTCGCTCCAATAGCACCTCCTGAGCATGCCACGTAAGGAACTCAACCGAAAGAAAAAGCAACCCTAGTCTGAAGACTGCTTGGAAATGGGACTTTTCAACCTTAATTGAGGCTGAAAATAAACTACACAATATTATAATGCCCTGCTGGATAACACCACTACCAAATGCAGGCCCCGCTGTGCGTTTCGTAAATGGAACATGGACCCAACGGCTCTCTGGGAGGAAACACTGCACCTGTGTCAATCACAGACCGCTGGCTCCTTTCTCGTTACAAATCACTGTTCATTTCAGGCACTCATTTATTTGCTTCATGTGGAAGGGGAGCTGCTCTAAGTTGGAAGATATTTATTTTTACCCATAGAATCATTTTCAGGGAAAAGCAAAAGGAAACAGACTGTGCAGGCCATAGGAAAATTAAGTACAGGAAGAAAGACTAACGAAAGAATATAGTCTGATAAGAAAGAGTTCTATCAAAAAACGCAAGACACGGATTCCTGGTCCTATACATTTTATTTCCCACATCTCTCCTGGATCTTTTGATCTTCTTTTAATTCCCATCGTCTCCACCCTAAGTGTCAACCACCACACCTGGCTGGATGACGGCTGAACGGCCCACTGGTCACCCCACCCACTGGCCTCCGCTTCTTCAATTCTCTCTCCACAGTGTGGGGAATGTGATAAATTTAACATGCAGATCTGACCCTGTCAGTCTTCTATTCATGACTCTTCAAACACTTTTCATTTTTCTTAGAATGAACATCAAACCCTTTCCTGGGAGCTATGGGGCCTGTGGTGCTCTGGGCCCCACGCCGTCCCCCTTGAGCTCCCAGCTCAACACACCAGCCTCTCCGCAGCCCCTCTGACCACTTCCCCTCCTTCTTCAGGCCGTAAACCTGGTGAGGAAAGGCAGACACCCTCCTCCTTTCAGATCTGAGCTCCCCCATCTCTTCCTTCAAGAAGCTGTCTCTGACCCATACAAACCCCCAACCCCCAGACCTGAGCAGATCCTCTGAAGCTGCTGCTTTGACAGTGACTGCTGGGCCTGGGGTCATTGTTCTCAGCACACCACAAATTGCCCCTTCTGTGCTGGTCATACATAAAGGCTACTCTTTGACTCTAGGACACAATTATTAATGATCAAGCTTAGCGCTGTTTTTGATCCAAAGACTTACCCCAGCTGTGACCCACCCAAAAAGGAGGAGGGATTATTAGCTGTAACTAATTACTATTACTTCTGCCTCCCCCCAGCATCCTCTCCCTTCCTCAGACCATCCAAAGTTCTATGTCAAAACTTCTGCAAGCTACATGTTCTTAGAGCCATCAAGAGATATGCCCATCTCTGAAATAAGGGTATCACCTTGTCTCACCAATAACTGAACTTATTTCAGTATTAATATATATCAGTCCAAACTACAGACTCCAAGGAGAGGGTCCACGTATGTAGACACCCTCTGGGTCATCATTAGTGCTTTACAAGGAAAGTAATAACAAAATAAAAACCCAACAGCTAACATTTATAGCGTGCTTACTACATGCCAGGCACTGTGTTAGTTACCTTTTGTGGACTCTTAATCTATACAAAAACTCTACAAAGTAACCATTGTTAATACCCCTATTCCACTGATGAGAAAAATAAGGCTTAAGGAAATTACAGTAAGTCCCCTACATATGAACGACTTCCATTTCGAGAGCACGTTAAGTACAGTTTGTTCATAAGTCGAACAGAGTTAGCCTAGGTACCCAACTAACACAATCAGCTATATGGTACTGCACTGTAGTAGGTTTATAATACTTTTCACACAAATAATACATAAAAAACAAACACAAAAAAATAAAGAAAACATTTTTAATCTTACAGTACAGTACCTTGAAAAGTACAGTAGTACCAGCTACACCACCGCTGCTTTAACACTTGCTTCCGGACATCCTGGGCTTAAAATAAAGACACTGTACTACTGTACTCTATACAGTACAGTACACAAAAGCACAACCACTTGTAGAGGATGCACGCACGTGACAATGTACGCCAGACGTGTGAACTAACTTACGTGACTGGACATGCAAACACTCGTTCTCATCTTTGAAAGTTCGCAACTGGACGGTTCGTATATAGGGGACCTACTGTATTAACCCAAGGTCAAAGGGCTGGTAAGTCCAAACATGTAACCCTTCCACTTCAAGACTTGACCCTTCAAGACGGCCAGTTCCTGTAGTAGAAACTCTGCATCCCCCTACCCAACTCACCTCTCCGCAACACACCATCAGCCACAAAACCAGCCTAACCCCAGAGCAGCCAACACAAGTGTGTTTCCAGCCAAAGAAACAGATGATGCTTCAGCAGCAAACAACTTTTGTTTCAGAATTCATTGACCGAGGCCTGTGAGTACTGCCATAAATTGGGGGTCGGGGGTGGGCAGTGATATAATAAATGGCAACCACAGGGTTTTAGTCTGGTCACAAAGGGGAAAACAAGAACAAAATTAAATGTCTTTAAGCACTATACTTTTAAACATGTTTAAGAGAACTTTCCCCTCAAACATAAATAGGAAGAGTCAGCATCTCCCATGCTAGAGGAAACTTAAGAAGTTGTCACTATAAATCAAAACCCAAGCAGATGATAAGAATTAAAAGTAATCATAACAGCAGTCACGTGTATTGGGCTGTTTCTAGAGAGGGAGTCACCCCACAAAGTGCTTGACACGCACTGTCACAGCACATCATAGACCTGTATGTATCCCATCAACCTCATGAGGGCATACTCTCATGACACCATTTGTCAAAGGTGAAACTGAGGCTGGGCCACACCACGCAACTCGGCCACAGTCATGCAGCTAATAAGGAGCCATGCCAGGATTCTGCCAGGAGACTGACCGATTCCAGAGCCCAAGCTCTCAACCACCACATAAGGAATCCAACAAAAAAGGGAGACATCATTTCTCAATTTAAGTTTACCACTTAGTAATTTTTGTAGGGGAAAAAAAAAAAATCGATGTTCTCTATCATTATAAGGAAAACATGCCCTTTCAGACTTGTTTTTAAAGCAGTGCTATAACCACTTAGACGGGTCCTACCTGAGGCCTCATGGAACAAACATTATAATTAGATCCACTAATAAGTTGCCACAACAAATCCGGAAGGAGAAACGTGACTGTTCTTTTGAGAACACAAAACTGTCATTTCAAATTAAGTAACAGTAACAAATGGTGAGAAACGTGACTCCGGGGGCGATACACACCTGCATCTGAACGTTAACCAGTGAGCCTCCTGTTAACCCATCCATCCGCACCATCCCTCCAGCCCCGGCTTCTCAGAGATGTGCAACAGTCCCGCACAGATGGAAACCACCTTCCGTTTATTTAGATCATACTGGGCCCAAATCAGTATTGAGAAGAGGTCTTTGCTTCTAGGAAGCACAGGAAACCCTCCATTGAACACATGTCGCTTACTGGCTTACATGAATGAAAAAACAGAATCGTATCTTCCATTCTCAGAATCCTAGACCCTGAGGGGGCAAGAATGCTAACCGGGATCCAGTTAAAGTCACCCAACAACCTCACATCCCACAACAGCCTCGGCCCAGAGTGTTCTTATTTAACCATCAGTAAACTCACTACAAGGCATCAGATGGTATTACCAACTGTGAAAGGAGACGCCAGGAGTTTGAGACAAACAGCCGGGTGGCAGAAAGAGAGAAGCTCAGAGGTCAGCGAGGGCCGCTGGGAAACCTGCCCCAGTATTCACGCAACAAGCCGTGTGACAGCCCAGACTAGGGACCAGGGCTTGGTCACATGCAATGCATGACGCCTGGCTGTGTCCAGCACATGCCCTAGAGTGACATCAAATGCACGTTTAGTTTATTCATGATCAACTATGTTCGTGGATCCATGTGTACGTGAGAGAGATGCCGGACCTGCGCTGAAATATACATAACGAGAGGAAAAGCAGAGAAATAAAGTCAACGCTGCCCCACAGTTCCGCTCCTCCAGCCTGTGTGTCAGGACACCCTCAGGGCAGGTGTGGGAACGGCCACTCCCCAGGGGTCAGCAGCCACGTGCTTCTCCCAGTACGAGGCTCCTGCTGAAGTGAGAGGTTGTAGGGTTTAACAAAGAGTGTGTGAGTGTGTGTGTGTGTGTGTGTGTGTGTGTGTGTTTATAAAATAACCTACTTCTTAAACGCCCTTAAATACCCACCAGCCACTTCATCTGGTGTTTGACTTCAGAAACAACAATCTGTTCCACTGCTGGAAGAAGGAGCATCTCCAAAGTGGTCCCTTCCTAAGGGATCTTCCAGTAATTCTAATTACTGGTGACTGTCACCATCCATGCTGGTGAGAAGCAAACCTCTGCAAGAGCCACAAAGGACTCTGTGACGTTAGACAATGGACACTGGCGTGCTGAATGAGTGGACATTCATGATGACACAAAGTCTTCGTAGGTAGTATCCTCCTTAATCCACATGACCTACTAATGCAGGTGCTGAGGTCAGAACCAGGCCTGCAGTCGAAGCCTCTGGAGTCTTCTAAGTGGATGGATCTGAAACCCAACCAAACAACTGTTCAACCCAATTAAATGCCCCACAAGTTTCTGGGCCAGGATGAAGGCCTAAATAAGCTATCAACATTCCTGGATAGACCAGAGGCATCTCTGGAGACCACTAATGACTCAATCAAAAGGCCACTTACACTGAAGCTTGGCACACCTCTCACAGGAACACTGAAATGCCACCCAAGGCCACAGAACAATGTGCTGGAGAAACACAAATGATGAGAAAAAACTTGGAGATTAACTGTGCTTTTTGATAGTGGAACATACTTTCCTTAAACCTGTTGCTTTAACCTGTACATACTGCCTTCTTCAAAGCACCCATCTTCCTCCGCTTGCATCCATCCCTAACCCACAGAGCCCCACTGTGACTTCCTGGTGGACCACTACCACCAACTTGCTTCGCAGCAACGTTCACACCATTGCTGTCTGCTCTGCTTCATCCTACAAGAAGTCATCTGTAAGAGGTAAAAAACTGGCAAGAGTGTCTTCATTTTCTGGTGGATGACGTATGATTTAGATTCTCTGGTAATAATGAAAGCCAGCCACAGCAGACATAACTGAACTCCTGGGATTGGCGCCCTTCCCCCTGAAATTTAGTAGCCTAGCACTCCTTGAAAGTTGGCTGCTTTCAAGATAAAAAAGAAGGGACCTCCTTGGTGGCGCAGTGGTTAAGAATCCGCCTGCCAATGCAGGGGACACGGGTTCAATCCCTGGTCTGGGAAGATCCCACATGCCACGGAGCAACTATAAGCCTGTGTGCCACAACTACTGAGCCTGCGCTCTAGATCCCACGAGCCACAACTACGGAGCCTGCGTGCTGCAACTACTGAAGCCCGTACGCCTAGAGCCCGTGCTCCGCAACAAGAGAAGCCACCGCGATAAGAAGCCCACGTGCCGCAACCAAGACCCAACGCAGCCAAAAATCAATCAATAAATAAATTTTTAAAAAAATTAAAAAAAGAAAAGACAAAAAGGAAGAGGGCTAGAAACATCAACACGCGCAGGATTCGAGATCAGGACTGAATGTAACTCCCCCTCCTGAAAAAGTCAGGGCACTGGGTAGCTTCCTCCCACAGTCCCCTTCCTGGCCCTCGCTCTCCCAAGGTGCATTTCTTGTGAATAATCTGCCACTCACAAGAAATTATTATCGACCTAAGGATCCAAGTCCTGGAGCTGCTGCAATCACCTTACAGTCACGCAGGGAGACTGACCTGTCTGATGACGGAGCCAACCTGGGCTAGAGCAAAACTGAAAGAGAGAGAGAGCAAGAGAAAGACAGACAAGGAAAGAAATAGAGACAAAGAGAGATACTAATAGACAAATGCACACAAGCAGAGACAGACAGAACTAGAGACAGACTAGGTCCTGGTAACACCAAGTCCTCGATCAAGCATTGCCTGAAGCCAGAAAACCTTTGTTATGTAAATCAATAAACTCCCTTTTAATATAAAACAGGATTAGTCATTTTCAGGGTTTCCTTGCCTCAATACTAAGTCAACTATCTTCTTCTGTTTACAACAGTGACTTCTAAGAGACCGCCAGGCCAAGCTAGACAAGAAGAGTTTTACCCAATAATCATTAATCCTCTTAAAAGCCACCTAGGCATCTTTATTAGATTAATATTGGAATCCTAATTAATTATTTTTTAATCTACTAAATTTTAAAGCTCATCTAGAAAATAATCAACTAAACAGTTACTTTTTCCAGAACAGTAAATTGAGATTTGCCCAACACTTACACATGCTACAAAGTTATAATAATTAACATAATAAAGTACAGGTATCCACCAATAGATTCACTGCAACAGAAAAGATAACCAGACACAAGCCCTAGAATGTTGTTGTTGTGTTTTTTTTTTAGTGTTATAACAAAGACAGAAAGGCAGTATCACAAATTACTGAAGGAGAAGAATCATTACTAAATGATGCAGAACAAAATAATCGTTTAATTAGTGGGTGAGGGCAGGAGCAGGAACAAGTCAGACCCTCTCCCTACACCTTTCACTAAAATAAATTCCAGATGTACTAAAGAGATTTAAAAGTTTAAAGTAAGTCAAATAAGGAAAACACTAGTTCTTAGTACCTGTAAGAAGTTTCTAAATCAATTAAAGAAATCACAAAGAAAAGTCAACAGATTTGATTTGGTAAATGTTAAAAACCGTTATATGTCAAAAAAACATTACACAGAAAAATGAACAGAAAACATACATTTACCACAAAAGGCCAATGTTTATTCATATAAACAAGAAGGACACCCAAATCAAAAATAGAGAACCTAAAAATCAGATGGGGAAAAAAAAAAGATTGACAGTAAATTGACTCTTCATAGCAAAAAAACAAACAAACAACTAATGGTCAACACACTTGGAAAAACCCAACCACTGTAGAAATATAAGATAAAACAAAATTCACCATCAAATTAGCAAAGAGTTAAAATACTAAGAATACCACTGAGAAGCAACCAGGCGCGTGCACACGCACACATACACGTGCACACATATATACACACACACACACACACACACACACACAGCTGGCATCAAATCCTCTTTCTGGAAAGCATGTTGGCAATCTTTGTCAAGAGCCTTAAATGACCTAGGGATTCTCTTCATAGGAGCTGACGCTAGAGGAAAACTAAACTAAAATGTGTGCTTAAAAATAGTCACAACAGCAGTAAGAACAATAAAAACAACACCCAGCCAAAGGGAGTATGAAATACTATGCGGCCATTAAGACTGTTAAAAAAAAACATTTAATCACCTGTAAAAATGCTCATGATATAATCCCAAGTGAAATGTGAGGATACAAAATGATATATGTAGAATGATCCAAATTTGTGTTACACAGACACATATAAAAACCAAGAAAAAAGATCAAAGATAGGTACTTGAAAGATCTTAACCATGGCTACTTCTGGGCGACGGGATTAAAAGTGATTCCTTTTTCCTTTCTTTGTCCTCGTCCCTGTTTTAAATTTTTTCTCTAATAAATGTACAGCTCTTTGTAATCAGAAAACACACAAGTACACACACACACTTCAGTAGAAATAGCCTTGGTTTAGTAAGTCAAGATGTGGTGGACATTTCCTAGGTACACAGCACTGAGCTAGGTACTTTGAGGGACAAAAGCAAGTACTCCCTGTTCTCAAGGGGTCTGCAGTCCAGTGAGCTAGACACAACCGAGGAAATGGTGTTGACAATTTAAAAATCTCCTGGCCAACCAGATGCTAGATGCTAGGGCAGGTGTAGGCACCACCTGGTTACCCTCACGCCATCTCTAATACACGTACCGTGTTCAGTGTACTTCTCGGCACACAGTAATCGCTCAATGAACGTTGGCTGCTGCCGGCACTACCTCTACAAGCAGGGCAGGGTAGCCTGCCTGGCGTCCCTCCCCTCCTTCTTCCTTCCTGGCAGAAGCCCAGTGTTATTCAAGAAGGCCACGCGCTAAGCCGAAAGACCACACTTCGCCCCTCCCTTACATCCAAGTGGTGCCACTAGGTCTGGCCAGTAAGACAGAAACGGAAGTTGTCAGAGAGGACTCCCAAGACAGCTCCTTCACCGATGGACAGACTGCAGTCGTGAGCCCTTTTTGCCTTCTGCTTTCTCCCGCAGACATGCGTTCAAATGAAGACTTTTAAAAACAAATACTCAGGGCTTCCCTGGTGGCGCAGTGGTTGAGAATCTGCCTGCCAATGCAGGGGACACGGGTTCGAGCCCTGGTCTGGGAAGATCCCACGTGCCGCGGAGCAACTCGGCCCGTGAGCCACAATTACTGAGCCTGCGCGTCTGGAGCCTGTGCTCGGCAACGAGAGGCCGCGATAGTGAGAGGCCCGCGCACCGCGATGAAGAGTGGCCCCCGCTTGCCACAACTAGAGAAAGCCCTCGCACAGAAACGAAGACCCAGCACAGCCATACCATACATACATACATACATAAATAAAAAGAATGTAAGCAGACAATAGCATTAAAAAATAAAAAATAATTTTGAAAAAAAAAAAAAACCAAATACTCAAAACCTGAAAGTGACCGCCTTCCTTTCTCCAATCCCGTCTTTTGGGTCAACCAACACGATGTATTTTTTTTTTTTTTTTTTTTTTTCCTGGAGCATCAAGTTTATTAACTAGAATTGGAAGAACCAAGGAGTTCTTGGAACAAGAACCATCCCCCTCCCCCACCAACACGGAAGACAGAAGAGTAGGGGAGGGGAGACGTGCCCCAGGAATGACAGTCCAGTCTCTCAAGTTTCACCCAGGTGGGGGTTGAGGGGCAGACCTGCAGCCACGGTGGCCTCGCTTTCGGTCGCCCGGGCTGCTCCAGACCATCCTCTGAGCTGGCCAGGGTCTTGGATACGATGCTTCTGAAGGCCGTGCAGAGAACACACTCCTCTTCCCCTGCACCGGGCCCCAGGGAGCGCGGCGGCCTGACCTTCCTGCCTCGGTCATCCATGGGGTTCACATGGGCTCACTTTATTATGACGCCTCATGCTGGGCAGCTTGCAACAAAGATGTTTCAAAATAAAGTTCCGGATTC